>NC_136073.1:898762807-899962807 GCF_964261635.1 Lissotriton helveticus
GTGCAATATCTCAGAAACTGGTCCCTGGGACACCCTTGTCTGGCCAAATGATCACATCAATAGGGTTTGATGGAACACCAACTCTTAGCCCTGTGTCCCCAAAACTACCTTTGCAGGTTGAGAATTTCATCACTACAGCCCCCTTTTTACTTCCCCCACATGCTCCAGATAATCTGATGGGACTTGATCTTTTGAAATATTTCCATGCTACTATACATTGTTCCCCATCTGGAGTACGTGTCATTTTGGGAAAAGACATTGCCTAGACAATATAATTTTACTTTATGTTCAGATCTTGATTCTGTCCCTGCATGTGTTTGGGCTACTGCTGACACAGATGTGGGAAGAAAGGATATTTCCCCAGTACATATACAGGTTCGGAAGAATGCTTCCTTACCAAGGGTCCCGCAATATAAAATATCAAAAGAAGGTGAAGATGCATTGATGTCTATCACTGATGACATGATACGTACAAGAGTTGTTGAGGAAGTTTCTTCTAATGTATGCAATAGCCCCATTCTAAAACGATGGAACAGGAGATAAGATTTACAGATTTGTGATTGATTCGCGGGAAGTTAATAAAATAGTAATCCCTCAATATCCTGTCGTCTCTGATATTGCGACTTTGTTGACATTAATTCCACCTACAGCAACTGTATTTTCTGTTATTGACCTCAAGAACGCCTTTTTCTCTATTTCTATACATGAAAAGAGTAAATATCTTTTCGGGTTTTCATTACGAGGTCGCTCATTTAGATTTTGTAGGGCTCCACAAGGCTCCACAGAAAGTCCTAGCATTTACAGTCAGGCACTTAAGCGACAGTTAGATGAACTTTTTTTGCCACCAGGAGTTACACTAGTGCAATATGTCGATGACATTTTGCTAGCTGCAGACACAGTTGAGCATTGTAAAGAGGCCACTCTCTTTTACAGCACCTTGCTGTCAAGGGGCATAAAGTCTGTAAGAATAAGCTCCAATATTGTCAATGTGAGGTCACTTATTTAGTCACCTCTTGTCTAAGGAAGGTCGCACTCTGACTAAAGACAGGATTCAAACTATCCTCAAAATTCCTATTCCAAGTACCAAGAAAGAAGTCAGGGTACTTATTGGAATTACTTCCTACTGTAGACAGTGGATCCCGAATGTCTCCCTTATAAAACCCATTTTGTCTCTGGTTACTAAAGACACTCCATCTCCGCTACCATGGACATCTGAATGTCAGGAAGCATGTCAGCAGCTTGGCGCATCTCTTTGTTCTGCTCCAGTTTTAGGCACTCCAGACTATGCAAAGCCTTTCATATTATACTAGCTGCCCGTCCCGACGTTGTCCGGGTATAAAAAAGATTTACCTGAAGGACGGCAAACTTTACAGAACGCTACCCCACCGCTTTCCAATGCAGCAGGCGTCTTAGAATGCACACGCCCACACACAACAACGCTGTAGGACGCGCACACCTCACGACGTGCACGAACGCTAATCTCATCACAGTGCTGTTCAGCGTTGTTGTGTGTGAGCGTGTGCATTCTGAGACGTGTGGGCATGTGCATTCTGAGACGCCTGCGTTTATACCCGGTTGAGATCAGTAACGCTTATGCCCACAAAGGTTGCTTCGCAACATATGTTATTAACGCCGCCTGAATGGCAATGTGTGTGAATGCGGCGCACCTTGTGTCTTCTATACGGACGTGTGAGAAGTGATTATAACTTGTGAATGGAAAGGCGTGCTGCTGAATGACGCGGCCATTTTTTTGTTATACAATTTGTGGCACGCCCCTCTGAGAACACTGTTGTGGTACGTCCCTTTCACAAAGTATAATGTGTGTACTTTGACACGGCTACGACCACGCCCCCGACACGCCCACGGCCCTCTGAGTGTGTAGTTTGACACACACACGCCCACGCCCCTCTGACAACGGTTACGGCCACACAGTAAAATGTGTGTAGTTTGACACGCCCACGAACACGCCCCTGACACGCCAACACCCACGCCCACAAGGGACTACTTTACCCCTAAGGTTCTTTGACGTTTCTAATGTATATGGTGGCCACCTGTATAGCCTATGTCCATCTGCTGCAACTCCCCTTTCCAATGCTGTATTGGGTGTTGTGATTGGTGCTGTACTTCTTGAGTTTAACCGCCTCAAAGGTTTCAGCTCTCTCTTTATAATAGTAGTATGGATGTACACGAGAGAGAAGGATGTGCATTATCGGTTTTGACACAGCCATATGGTAATAAGCATCGTCCATGTGCTTATTTTTCAGCTGCATTAGACCCAGTGGCCAGAGTACTTCAAGGTTGCCTAAGAGCGGTTGCCGCCACAGCAAATTCTATACGCCAATCTGAGGGAATAGTGTTGAGTAATAAGCTTATGGTCATGGTACCACATTCCGTGAATGAACTCCTGAATCAGACTAAGACACAACACTTGACTAGCACTAGACTCGAAGGATACGAACTCATGTTTTTGACACCTCATATCACACTTAAGAGAAGATTGACATTGAACCCAGCTACATTGTTACCTTTGCCAGCAGAACAAGCTAATGATTTGCATGACTGTATTTTTCTCGCAGAAGAAAATACTAAGGGAAGAATAGATCTAAAGGATACACCTTTGTTAGACCCGGAGGGAGAGCTGTGGGTGGACGGCTCTTGTTTGAGATTATCTGATGGCACCACCTCTGCATCCTATGCCATAACTACATTACAGACTGTGGTGGAAACAGCCCGTATCCCACAAAAATCTGCCCAAGCAACTGAACTCATTGCGCTCTTGAGAGCTTGCAAACATAGTCAGGGATTTAGAGTGAACATTTATACAGAGAGTCAGTATGCATTTGGTGTGGCACACAACTCTGGCAAGCTCTGGAAGGTACGGGGATTCCTAACCTCCTATGGCTCCAAAATACAACAAGGTGAATTGGTAAATAGTCTTCTTACTGCCTTGACATTGCCAAAGAGTGTAGCCATTATAATATTTAGTGCCCACAAGAAAGTTACAGACAAAGTGGGACAAGGAAATAATTTTGCTGATGAAGTTGCACGAGAAACTGCAAGTGCACTCGTAAGTTAAATGTATGTACTACGATCGCAAGCTGAAAGATGGGAAAACAGGATATACAGCAATCAGCCACTGAAAAAGAAAGGGCATAATGGCAAAAGGAAGGAGAGTTAGATGATGAAGGATGTTGGAGATCAAAAGCTATGTTAAAATGGAAATTCCCCTATGCCTATGTATTGCCGTTTGTAACTATGGCTCATGGACCTGCTTACGTTAGTGCCAAGAACATTAATTTCTCAATTAGATCCAGTTTGGGATAGTCCGTTTATTTGGAAAATGGCCGAAAATTTGGTTAAAAATTGTATGATCTGGGTGCCCCGTAAGCATTTTAGGATTTGGAAGCGATGGGCCGACTATCGGGGCTGGACTTGGACCCCCCACCTGAGAGGTCTGCCTTCCTGATAATCTGAGAGATGGATGTTTGGTGTTGCATGGGAGGTGGCTCTGTGGGTTTAGCATGCTCTTGGTTGAGATATTCTTTAGTAAACTGTGCATTGGCAGCGGCGCATTGGAAGGGGGGAGTTGGGGGGGGGGGGTTTGGGTCTTTCGTAAAAGTCTGATGATGCTACTCTTGAGTAATTAATGTGTGCAGCAGACTCCGGATGTCGGGGCTATGCATTCTTTGTGTGTTCAGACAAATAAAATTTGTTTAAAAAAATGTTTTAAACAATTGTATGATCTGTTTACAGGTCAATCCTGGGAAAGTAGTATCAACCCCTACTGGTGGGTTTTCTCCACCTCCGGTCCCCTTTGAAGAACTCCAAATGGACTACATCCAATTGGAGCGCTGTAACAATCTAAAGTACGTATAAGTTGTAGTCTGTTCTTTCAGTAAGTGGGTAGAAGCCTAATAAATAAATAAATCCCACCAAAGACAACACAGCCTTGACAACACCTAAAATTCTGTTATAAGAATTCTTCCCCCGTTTCGGGGCTTGTAGACTTTTATGGAGTGCAATGGCCCCCACTTCACTGGCCAGATAATAGGGTACCTAATGAAAGGTTATGGGGTAGAGCAGAAGTTTCATGCTGCTAATTATCCCCAGGCAGCAGGTTTGGTAGAAAGATACAATGCCTCCCTGAAACTCAAACCAGCTAAAATTCAAGCAACAACGGGCCTTAAATGGCCAGATGCTTTGCCACTCACTTTGTATCTGTTCGTTCCATCCCACACAGTAAGATTGGACTTTCTCCCTACGAGATAGTCTTTGGTAGGGCTATGAATGTATGGGGACCCACAAGTCCAATTGATTAAAGAAATACAGTACACTGTTTTGAGTGACTATCTTGGGAACTTGACTGAAAAATTGTTTCCGATTCATCAGCAGGTGTGTGAAGCTATTCCAGACAAATCAGAGGGTCAGGCCAATGGTCTCCAACCCGGAGAATTCGCAAATCTGGAACCTCGCTGTAAAAACATTGAGCAAGTGCTGCTGGCAACCTGAACTGCTGTCCGTGTCACCAACAGACGCCACTGGATCCATGCAGGGCACTGCAAACGAATCCCAGCAACTGTTCTCCAGCCAGAAGGCAGAAACTATCTGAAAGATATCTTACAAACTCAGAAAAGTGTTGCTCCTCTGAATGAAGATAATTTGTTCTCTGATCAAACTATACCTTCAGTAACAAGGTACGATTTACGACCAAGGAAAGGAAGGAGTAGATAGAGATACCTGAGGACCGATTTCAATTAGTGGAACGGTTCGGCTGCGGCACTGTGGGATCACAGAATCGGCTGAACTAGGTTCAGAGGAGAACATGCAACACTCCTTAGCACACGTATATCAATTTTAGGAGTAACACAGGTAAGTAGCGTATTTAGTAAACATAAATAATCGGCGAGAAATTGTTCATCTTTCTTCTTTGTCATTCAATTTAATGTGTGCAAATCGTTCTCTACAGCCAACACGTGTTTCATCGCTACCGGGAGGTCGTCCCGCGACTTTCTCAAGGCTATTTCCTGTGTAAGAGCTGCTTTTCTATGTGGTGAGATTTCCAACCCACAAGGGGTTTCAGGTGTGGTGGCGTCAATATTCAATGTATTTTAATGGTATCTAGTCCTTCGAGTCCAAACTCTTCTCAGAGTTTGCTCTGATGTTGAATCCTTCCTCCACGACACCACCGCATTTGTTCTGATGCCGACATACTCTTGATAATCTTGGCTGCAGTTTTTTGGACAGTGGACAAAGGGATTCGGCCCGAATCCTATTGCCCACTACTACTCCTGTCCCCACAGAACACTTTTATTTTATTACACTCTTCCCTACCATGAGAAAAAGTACTGGATGTCCTACCTCAATAACACTTTTATACAAATGCTACATCATACCCACAATGCTACGAACACTACCAACAGCTGGGTGTGTGGAATGATGCCAGCTCACCAGAAGAAGGGAGGATAACCTTTTATTCCCTTGCCATTCTCACATAATGGTTCCTGTAGAGCCTGGTTTTCATTATTGTGGGCCACTGAAATAAGTCAATAGGTATTTGCGGATGTGGGTAGACTCAATGCCCAGCTTAACAGGGTGTTTACCCCGATGAAGGAGATCCCCAAGCCAAAGGAACTGTATGGGAAATGGAGGAATATCGCAGAGGGAATTCCTCCACCAAACATGTTTTCCCCAACACCCGAACAGCTACGGGTAATGGACCTCCTGTTATCGCTGTAATTAGAGCCCAAGCAGAACTTTGTGTGAGCAGTATTGGCAGTATTCCTGTGGGGAAAAGTGACTGTACCACTGTTTTAAATATTACTGGAACAAACAATAGCACGTTTCTGTCTTCCCACAATACATACTTTATTTGTGGAAATAAGGGTGTGACGGGGTGGACGCGGGTCCACCTGGCTTACCTGTCTCACCTCTCTTTGAACAGCATACAGGGGCCTGGCGGGGAGCCGAGGAACAGGACGACTCAGACTCGGACGATACTGGTGGACCCTGTTACTTTAACTGGGCGGAGCTGGACAAAGACATCGTCACGGGACACGCCCCCTCGACTCAGGTAAAAGACGCCCAGGAACACACTCAGGTGTGTTATGCACTCGGAGGAGGCGGAGGTGAGAGCGACGAAGAGAGAAGAGGAGAAGAGGACGAGCGGAGATTGAGGACGGCGACGGAGGAGAGGCGGGAGCGGAGGAAAGAAGAGGAGGCAGGAGGAGAGACGAGAGACCATCGGAGGCAGGAGGCAGGGGGAGAGACGAGAGACCATCGGAGGCAGGAGGCAGGAGAGGAGACGAGAGAACATCGGAGGCAGGAGGACGAGTTGGGACTGGAGGAGAGAGGACGACGGGGAAAGCCAGGAGGCCATCAGGAAGGCTCTTCGCCCAGCCACACTTCATCGAGGGAAGTGTGGCTACCAGAGGTACGGTCACGGCTTGCGGGCTGGGCGGGCTTTAAGTGGGCGAAACCACCATAGCCTTACCACACTCACATCCTATGCACTACCCCCTCCCTCACTACCCAGCACCCTAGAGCCGAGTTGTGCACGTGTGAGTCCTCACTCCCTTTCCCTGTGTTAACGGTCCGACCAGGAGCCTAAAACGCTGTTGTTTTTCTTTACCCCCTGACGAGACGGCCCGACACCGTGGAGGAGACGGACCGGACTCCCAGTCCCAGAAGACACCGGGACGAGAGGAAAACAGCGTCGGAGAAACGCCTACAAAGACTGACAGAAGAGGCAGAGACAGCACTTCCCTATTACCGGAAAACCATAAACCGCAAACGCACTTTCAAGTTAATAAAGCCAGCGTTACCCAGAATCCCGGTGTCTGTGAGTCTCCTTGAGGGGATATTACCCAGCGCAGCAGCCCCGACCACTCCCATACCTAAGGTCCAAGTCCCGGGCGACCCTGAAGTGCCACAAGTGGTGGAGAATGCGGGCAGGTCGATAGCCATCTGGGACACGACGATGGAGGAACTACTGCAACGGTTGGTAAAGGGGCAGGAGCAGTTGGGGTGGGCGATTGAACAGCAGATAGCCACAGCCCAAGCGGACAGAGATGTGCTCAGGGACTCCGTAGTAAAGACCCTTGGGGAGCTGCAGCCGATAAGGATTGATCAAGCCGGCAATCAAGTGCGGGAAGCAAGAGCACCCCCCACCCCCTCCGGAATATCCCTACAAAAATATATAGCGGGAGAGGACCCGGATGCTTTCCTTGTAAACTTCGAGAGGGTAGCCCTCGCATGCGGATGGCCTTTGGAGAAATGGCCGGTTTTTTTGGCACCTCTGCTGACAGGTGAAGCCCAGGCCGCGTACCAGGTGGCCAATGGAAATGGACAAACGCCCTATGCCCAGATAAAGGTCATCATCCTCGATCACCTAGGGTTAGACGCAGAGGCATATCGCGTCCGCTTCCGTAAGGAACGAGGGACCCCCGGCGAGAACCCTAAGACTCTCTTCTTTCGCCTAAAGGCAGCCGCAGATAAGTGGCTAACCCCCGCACAGAGCAACAAAGAGGCTATCATGGACAAGATATACTTAGAGCAATATCTAGAGGCCCTACCATTCGGGACCCAACGGTGGTTAAGGCAACACTCTAACCTGACCACCGCCCAAGCCATAGAAATGGCCTCAACGTTTTCAAGGGCCCAACCCCGGCTACACCCCATGGAACCTGAAAGGAACATCAGACCCCCGCTTCGTGTTGACAGGAAATCCCGACCCCCTCCTGGGCTACCTACACCCAGACCTGTGCATCCAGACCTGACCCCATTAAGAGGGCCTGAATGCTTCGATTGCGGCACCTGGGGCCATATTGCTCGGTTTTGCCCTAAGAAGAGGATACAGGAAGAACCCATGGAGGTTGGCTATCTACCCAGACCGGTGATGTTTTCTGCGGAGCTGGGAGGGGCATACCACGTGAGTGTCCTGGTGAATGGCAGGAGCATCAAGGCTCTGTTGGACTCAGGGTGCAAACAGTCGGTGATGCAGGGTAGGTTTGTGTGTGTTTCCCAGATAATACCAGAGTCTCTAGTACATATAAAGTGCGTCCATGGGGACGTGAAGAGCTACCGGGTCGCTTGTGTCCCCTTAGAGTTGGAGGGGGGGCGGCAGACAGTGGTGAAGGTTGGGTTGTTGGACAGCCTACCAGAAGAGCTCATACTGGGAACAGATAACCCACACTTCCTAGATCTTTTTTCCGAGACCTTGAAAAGAGGGGGGGTGCAACCAAAGCCAGTACTCATAGCCCCTGATCCCTGGGAGGGCGACAGAAGCTTTCAGTTCGCCCAAGCCAATGACTCCTCATTATTTAACGCCTGGGAACAGGCTCATGCGGAACAGGATAATCCCAATCCCAGATACCCCCGATTTCTGATACAGGAAGACCTGCTATACAGGCAGGGGAAGCAGAGTGACCCTAAACAGCTCCTTGTCCCAGTATGCTTCAGAGAACAGGTTATGTTCTATGCCCACACACATCTACTAGCAGGACACATAGGCAGTGAGAAAACCACGCAGAACATCTTAAAGAATTTCTATTGGCCAGGGGTCTATCAGGACATCAAGACCCACTGCCAGACCTGCGACGTGTGCCAACGTAAAAACTTGCACAGACCCCCGGCTGCTCCACTGCAGCCACTACCGATCATAGGGACCCCATTCGAGAGAGTGGCGATGGATCTCATCGGGCCCCTCCCGAAGACCGGCAGAGGAAACCAATACGCACTGGTCATTGTGGATTACGCCACCAGATATCCCGAGGCTTTTCCCCTCAAATCACCCACCTCCAAAAACATCGCGGAGAAGTTCCTGGAATTGTTCTCTCGGGTGGGATTCCCGAAGGAGATACTCACTGACCAGGGCACTCCTTTTATGTCACGGGTTATGAAAGAGGTGTGCCTCATGCTAGACCTCCATCAAATCAAAACATCGATCTATCATCCCCAGACAGACGGGCTTGTGGAGCGTTATAACGGAACACTAAAAAGCATTTTAAAGAAAATGCTGGCCGCTAACCAGACCGACTGGGACCGTTTGCTTCCCCTGGCACTCTACGTTATCCGAGGGCAAAAACAGAGCAGTCTTGGCTGTTCATCGTTCGAACTGTTATACGGTAGACACCCCAGGAGCCTACTAGACATGACAAAAGAGTATTGGGAAGCCGAACCCACAAGAGGCACAAAAACGCTGCTTGAATATAGCCAGGCTCTCAGAAACCAGATAGGAAAGATAAGGGAACTGGCTTATTCACAACTGGAGAAGAGTCAAACCAAGCAAAAATCCCACTATGACAAGGGGAAGAAGTGGAGAAAGCTCGAGGTGCACGATTGGGCCTTGGTGTTGTTACCCTCAACCACGAAGAAATTCCAAACGGAGTGGCAGGGGCCCTATCAAGTTCTGGAAACCATCGGGAATACCACCTACCGGCTACGCTTACCCGGACGGAAGAGTCAGATTTTCCACATCAATGTCCTGAAAAAGTGGCTAGGGGTGCCTCCCCTCACCGCCTACACGATCCCGGACAAAGACCACCAGAAAGACAGTACGGTACACAACCTTGTCATCAACGATGAGATATTCCAAGAACAACGAGAAGGACTACAAAGAGTCCTACACCGATGTGCGGGCGTCTTCTCGGACCTACCCGGTTCCACTAACCTGGCTGAACACCGGATCGAGACCCAGAAAGGGATCATCGTCAAACAACGACCATATCGGATACCTGCGGCCAAACGGGAAGCTATCAGCAGGGAGGTGAAAGAAATGATCCGCCTAGGAGTCGTCCGTCCATCAAAAAGCGAATGGTCATCCCCAATCGTGATGGTGCCGAAACCTGATGGGAGCAGCAGGTTCTGTATGGACTTCCGGGCCCTCAACGCGGTATCATCCTTCGATGCCTACCCCATACCAAGGATCGATGAGTTAATCGAGAAGTTGGGGGAAGCTAGATTCATCAGTACCCTGGACCTGACCAAAGGATACTGGCAGGTACCATTACGCGAAGAAGACCGCAAGAAAACAGCGTTTTCTACCCCCGACGGTTTATACGAATTTACCGTACTCCCTTTCGGATTGCACGGAGCTCCGGCAACATTTCAAAGGCTGATGAATGAGGTGCTCCGGGAACATCAGGCCTACAGTTCAGCGTACTTGGACGACATAATTATCTTCAGCCCCGACTGGGAGACACACCTCCGACATCTGGAAACCGTCCTGCTTCAACTAATCAAAGCTGGTCTTCACGTCAATTCGAAGAAATCGAAGATCGGATTTCAAAAGGTAAAATACCTCGGATACGTGTTGGGTCACGGACTCTCAGAGCCACAAGATGAGAAGGTCCGAGCTATTGCAGACACCCCGTTCCCCACCAATCTCCGAGACATGAGGGCCTTCCTGGGGTTGGTGGGGTACTATCGACGATTCATACCCTCCTTTTCGGACATAGCAGCCCCCCTCACAGATACCTTGAGGAAACAAACCCCAAAAATCGAGTTTCAGAATCCCACCCCTGAGATGAGAAAGGCGTTCTTTTCCCTCAAAAAAACGATAACTTCCCGTCCGGTGCTAGCCTCTCCTGACTTTACCAGACCCTTCGTATTGCACACTGCCGCCTCTGACTTCGGGATCGGGGCTGTATTGTCACAGGTGACAGAGGAAGGGCACGACCACCCCATCTTGTTCATTAGCAGGAAATTGTTCCCCAGGGAGGTGAGGTACCCCACGATCGAAAAAGAATGCCTGGCGATCAAGTGGGCAGTGGATAAACTACGGTATTATCTGGAGGGACACACATTTAGCTTATTCACCGACCATGCCCCTCTGCAATGGATGAGCCGCAACGCGTCCAACAACCCCCGAGTCATGCGATGGTTCCTGTCATTGCAGCCCTTTTCCTTCAAAGTCATGCACAAAAAGGGGAAGGAAAATGTTAGTGCGGATTTTCTGTCCAGGCATCCTCTCCCCGATCGGGAGAATCATAGGGGGGAGGTGTGTGACGGGGTGGACGCGGGTCCACCTGGCTTACCTGTCTCACCTCTCTTTGAACAGCATACAGGGGCCTGGCGGGGAGCCGAGGAACAGGACGACTCAGACTCGGACGATACTGGTGGACCCTGTTACTTTAACTGGGCGGAGCTGGACAAAGACATCGTCACGGGACACGCCCCCTCGACTCAGGTAAAAGACGCCCAGGAACACACTCAGGTGTGTTATGCACTCGGAGGAGGCGGAGGTGAGAGCGACGAAGAGAGAAGAGGAGAAGAGGACGAGCGGAGATTGAGGACGGCGACGGAGGAGAGGCGGGAGCGGAGGAAAGAAGAGGAGGCAGGAGGAGAGACGAGAGACCATCGGAGGCAGGAGGCAGGGGGAGAGACGAGAGACCATCGGAGGCAGGAGGCAGGAGAGGAGACGAGAGAACATCGGAGGCAGGAGGACGAGTTGGGACTGGAGGAGAGAGGACGACGGGGAAAGCCAGGAGGCCATCAGGAAGGCTCTTCGCCCAGCCACACTTCATCGAGGGAAGTGTGGCTACCAGAGGTACGGTCACGGCTTGCGGGCTGGGCGGGCTTTAAGTGGGCGAAACCACCATAGCCTTACCACACTCACATCCTATGCACTACCCCCTCCCTCACTACCCAGCACCCTAGAGCCGAGTTGTGCACGTGTGAGTCCTCACTCCCTTTCCCTGTGTTAACGGTCCGACCAGGAGCCTAAAACGCTGTTGTTTTTCTTTACCCCCTGACGAGACGGCCCGACACCGTGGAGGAGACGGACCGGACTCCCAGTCCCAGAAGACACCGGGACGAGAGGAAAACAGCGTCGGAGAAACGCCTACAAAGACTGACAGAAGAGGCAGAGACAGCACTTCCCTATTACCGGAAAACCATAAACCGCAAACGCACTTTCAAGTTAATAAAGCCAGCGTTACCCAGAATCCCGGTGTCTGTGAGTCTCCTTGAGGGGATATTACCCAGCGCAGCAGCCCCGACCACTCCCATACCTAAGGTCCAAGTCCCGGGCGACCCTGAAGTGCCACAAAGGGTTACTGCCAATTACCCGTTGATTGGTCTGGGATTTGCTATGTGTCCTTTTTGCTTCCCCCTGTGTTCTTAGCACCTGCCTCCTATCACAAAGACCAGAAATTGTTTAATGACATCTCTTTAAATAGATTCAAAAGAACTATAAATAGTGATGAAGTAGATCAGACTGATGCAGCTTTGCAGCAATACATTGATTTTAATCTGGGACTCTTGTTCTTTGTTGGTGCAACCCTAAACAGTAGAAAGATTAGACGCCTAACCCGAGTAATAGAAGCAGTAACTAATCAGACAGCAATGGCTCTAGGAAATATTACAGAAGAGCTCCAAATTACAAGGATTGTAACCCTTCAGAATAGAATGGTGCGTAATGTAGTGCTCGCCGATCGTGGTGGAGCATACCACATCATTAAGTAGTACCTGTTGCGTGTTCATACCTGACCACGCCCCTGCTGTCTATAACGCCATTTCAAAATTACACAATATAGCTGCAGAAATACATCAAGACCAAGGAACCTGGTTCAGGTCTGAATGGTTACAGGGACTTTTCTCCGCCTGGGGTTGGAAATTATTAATGAGAATAGTAATCATAGGAGCCATCTTTCTCACCTGTTGCTGCTGCATGCATTCAATGTTCCCCTATGATATCCACCACTTGAATAAATATCTGTAGTAGTGTTAAACCCTCCCCAGTCAATGTTCGTGAATTGAATTGAGAAATGATTATGCACACCGAAATTCATGAACCAATGAATAATAATGTACACGATTAATATATGTACCCCTTAGAGTGTTTTCAGCACAGCTGAAAAAGAAGGACTGTGAAACCTTAAAAACTGAATCTCTCGTTTTCTAATTCAGCTGTGCTTCATCCATGCTCACCTTTGATCTGTTTTCAGCCTGACTCTACCCTTGACACCACACCGGCATAAACATTAGGTCACAAATCTTAGTTGAGACATTGTAGGCTGCGTAAACATGCAAAGTCAGCACAAAAGAACAGCTGATGTCTGCACTGCGGGTTAAGTGTGTATTTTAAACAATAGTAAAGCCTTAGATAAAGTTTGTTCAGATAAGCCTATCTGGTTGTGCAGCCTCAAGATGCGAGTTACACAAGGCACCAAGGTTGTTGATTCTTACCAATTGTCTCATTTGTGTGTTCTTCCCAAAGCTCTATTTACCTCTGGGCGTTCCCAGTCTGATTTTCCCTATACAAACCTATGTAACCATCGTTCTAACTATCGTTCAGCGTGCTCTCTCCTTGGGTATCTAATGGTACTTGTCGGATGGAGACCGCATTCATGAATGCTTAATAAATAACCTATGGTTTGACTTCGCTCCGTTGTCGATTCCTCCTTACTTGATAAGGACTCGTGGCAAGAGTGGTGACCCTGCACCAAGCAGATTATAATTAATCTGTTAAACATCCACACTCTTTGCCTGCTTCAGAAACCTTCAGATGGATCTCCACCGAGGCCAGGAAGACGGTCAACCATGCACTCATCATCAGCAGACTCGATAAGGGCAACGCACTCTACGGCGGCACAATCCAGGAACTCTTCCAAAAACTTCAGAATGTGAAGAACCTCACAGCCAGACTGATCCTCAACCTCCCCGTCGCAGCAACATTTCCAAACATTTACGAGAACTCCACTAGCTCTCAGTCAACAAAAGAGTTAAAATCCTCCAAGATGCCGGACCGGCATACCTGAACCACCGCCTCATATTCTACGAACCCCCAGACACCTCCGCTCTGCCCAAATGGCGCTTGCCCCCGTCCCTTGGATCCGCAAGACCAGGACCGTGGGAAGATCCTTCTCCTACCTTGACACCATATCATGGAACGCCATGCCTCTTCACCTCAGGCTCTCCCCATCGCCCACACAATTCAGGAGAATCCCAAGACCTAGCTCTTCTAATGAACCACAGTGCACAGTCAGATCTGCAACACCCTCCCCCCAGGCACATTGAGAACCTCACAAGTGAGTAGCCACGCTTACCAAGTGCTGATTGAACCTCATGAGGATCCCTCCCCTCTACCAACATCTCACTCACCCCTCAACACAATAACTCCACATTTTAAACACCCGGAGGGGCCATCCACATCACACAGATCCCTTCCCACTATCCACGCTCACTCACCACTCAACACAACCACTCCACATTCTCCACACCTGGAAGGGGCCATCCACCTCACACCTTCCCTATACCCAAGGCTGACTCACTTGTCAACATGTAGGACAGTAAAGGATGGTCCCAGTAGACAATTTTTTAACAAGAGAATATAATGAGCAAGAACTCACAATACGTAAAAAACAATACATACAATCAATGACTGAGCAGTGTCATTTAATCACACCGTCACATTTGCAAATATATGAAAATAATACATTTAGAATACATACACATTGAGCCCAGAATAAAGAAAAAGAGGGTTATTTGTGTGAGAATTAAGTGCCATGGACAGGCGAGGAAATTAGTGCAATAAACTGATTCCCATTAGGCGTCAGAATTGGGCTTGTTATTTCGCCACTACTACACAAACGTTTGCATGATTGGTACTAGCCAAGCTACATAGCAAAACACAGTAGAAATATCTCTGTTGTTTATAGGCTGGCTTGTATAGAAGTATGGACGTTTCGACCCCACAGACTTGTAGGTTAGTAGCCACCTTACATAGGGGTCTTCCTCAGGAATGTGATGGGGGAGTGGGCACCGTATACAGCCCAACACGGAGGGCTGAATCGTGAAAAAAATTGGGCGCGTGGGCTCCGAAGCACAGAGAGCGGGGCAACTGCATGATCATCGGATATGATCAGGTATGTTCCATCAAGACTAATTGAAGTAGGCCAGCCGTAGTCATCAGCTAGGGCCACTGAATACAAATCTGCTCTTTCTCCCAAAACTGTATGACACGAGGGCACTCGATCGCTCCTCGGTGGTCTCGACTGTATCAGGGAGAAATCAGACCACGCAGAGCGGAATCGCTTAAGCGCTGCCTGCTGTCCCCATCTAAGAGGACATGTCAACATAACCACTCTACATTCTACAAACCTCCACCCAAGGCTCACCCACCCCTCAACACAACCACTCCACATTTTACATACATAGAGGGGCAACCACCTCACACAGACCCCTTCCTTCTATCCATGGCTCACTCACCCCTCAACACAAGCACTCCACATGCTACACACCTAGAGGGGGTTATCCACCGAACACAGATCCCTCTCCTCTACTCACGGCTAACGCAACCACTCCACATGCTCCACACCTGGAAGGGGCCATCCACCTCACACAGATCCCTTCCCTTTACCACGGCTCACTCTCCCCTCAACACAACCACTCCATATTCTACCCATCTAGACAGGTAAACCACAACACACAGATCTCTACCCAGGGGTCCCTCAGCACAACCGCTCCACATTCTACATGCCTGGAAGGGGCCATCCACCTCACACAGATCCACTGACTCTACTAAAGGCTGACTCACCCATCACCACAACCACTCCACATTCTACAAACCTGGACAATAGTTCACCTCCCAAGGTTCCTTGTCTCTACCCACGGCTCACTCACCCGTCAACACTAGCGATCCACATTCTACACACCTAGAGAGGGCAACCTTCTCACACAGATCCCATCCTTCTACCCATGGCTCACTCACTCCTTGACACAACCACTCCACATTCTACAAACCTGAACAACAGTTCACCTCCCAAGGTTTCTTGTCTCAACACTAGCGATCCACATTCTACACACCTAGAGGGGGCAACCACCTCACACAGATCCCTCCTCTCTACCCAAGGCTAGCTAACAAGTCAACACATGCACTCCACATTCTACACACCTGAAGGGGGCATCCACCTCAGACAGATCTCTCCACCTCTACTGTTGTATGTCGATTTAGATTCTGCATGAATTTGCCAGATTCATGCCCTTATATAGGTACATTTCACATTGCCCTTATATAGGCATAGATATCCAGTCCTTATTTAGGCATAGCCCATGCTACCCAAATACAGGCATGGCTACTTACATCCGTTCATCTACTTCACAACGGTTTCTTGGAAAACCAGACTCTTAAACTGTTAGGGACTTCCCCTTGCTTGGATATTGATTTCTCCAAGAACTCATTTATTATGCATTGTCGCAAGGATTCTGCTCCTACACAGAACTGTGCATAGAGACTTAGAACCTCAGTGAATTAGGGTGTACCAAAACTCACCTCAGTATCCAAAATCCCCTACCAGACTAGCAATCAGTGTCTCATTGGTTCTTCCAAACCCTCAATGATTAGACAACCTAGAACATGGACTTAGAACACCTCAGGTAACGTGGAACACACGAACACTCTTTCGTTATGCTAAGATACCAATCCAAAATGAGGAGTAAATGAAGACACGTGCAAGTTTGAAACATTTATTTCTAGTGCCGTGTTCTCAAGTGCAGTATCTTAGCTAATACAAGCAAACATATTATAAGCAACAAGGTTATCAGCATAGTTACTAGTCCATAAAATAAAAAGGGAGAAAGCATGGTAAAATGCAAAAAGGAAGAAGACTAAATGTCACCTCAGTCTTACCCTCCCTTGCTAGTATATTATATTATATCTAAAGAAGGTCTCTTTGGGTTTTATAAGGGCGGACCCATACATTTGGTCTTAGTAGAACGGGATCACATCATCTTCTACCCAAGCTCTCTGCATGCAAATATTCATCAAATGTATGCGCAGTGCATTATTAAAACGCACCAAAAAAACAGAGTTGGCCACAGCTGTATATGTGTTATGTCTAGGACGTGCGCTGATCAGATCTCACAACAACCACTGTGTTGAAATAACCTTGAAGGCCTCGGCACACACTGTTCAGACATAGCTTACCAAGCAAAGCTGATACAATAGGAAAACATATTATTCTTGTGTGAAGCAAAATATTCTACTAGGCTCAAAGCATTAATAACAATATGTGCCGTGTGCAGAAGCAGCAGAAAGTAAAAATGGCGTTGAAACTTCTAATAAGCTCATGCTAACTTAACCCAGTGTGAAGGCAAAGCCTATCTATATGACAGCATGAACATCTTTTCCTTAGGGTTCATTCATGACGTTCATATGCCCGACTTTACGTCAACACTGGCATTCCTAAACACCTTCAAGGTATAAATATACCTTCACTTGCTATGGCAAAGCACGGTGTGGTTCGGTGCAGTTCGACTACCTACTTGCACAACACAGCTCGCCACAGCAAGTCCCGAAGGAAGCCAACTCTCCAGCTGACGCACTGACTAGAAGCTGTCCTCCTCCTGCCGAGAAATCCATCTCCAGTGCTTCTGACTCCCCTTGTGGGGTGTTGGGAAATGGAGTACCGGGAAAGAGATACCAACCGCTCTCATTCTAAGGTTTGGAGCTGATTAGAACCTAGAGGAACCTTTGGCAGATTCTTGGCACCACTAAACTTAAACTAAACAGAACCTACTATTTCCCTCGTACTAAACCTAGATTAGGTACACTGGGGTAGGCGTATTTTAGAAGCACCAGTTGAGTATTTTAGCATGTGTTATTTATGTATGTATTTTTATATATGTCATTGCAACAGACAATGCTATTACAGTATTATTTTATATTACTGTTTTCGCTGTACGCATTCTACTTCGCATTCTGTCTAACAAATGTAGCAGTTCATATCTCTTGTAAGAGAACTAAGACTGTTCAATAAACCATTTTATTAAAACGCCCATCTCACTATTTCTATGCAACTCTGCAGAAACGAAGCATGCACGATTGAGTGAAATAGTTATCTATTGTTTCCATGACTCTGAAGAGATCATTTTGATTCTAGGGGAAACAAAGTTGTCATGCTTATGCGGTTGTTGTCTGACACCAGTGTTCTACCCCCCTTTTTTCTTTACTCTGTATTGATACTTTTTTCTGTATTACTGTATGATTTTTTTCATTTCTGTTCTGTATCCAAGAAGCATGTGATTAGGACCTGTTATTTGTAGTGGCCATATTCTTATATAGGAAAAATTCGTTATTGAACTGAAGGAGATCAGTTTTTATAGATTGATACTTGATTGTGTTCCTGCATACTTAAAGTTTTCATATATTGTTATGATTATCAATTGTTAATCATGTGAGAAAAGAAAAGTTTAAGAAAATTATCTATTTCAGAAATTTTTGATAAAAGCAAAATATAATAAAAAATATATATATTTTTTATAATAAACATGTGTGGTTTATGATTAGCTGAATATGCATTTGTGATACAACTGCAGCACATAGATATAAGCAGCACCTCTGCCCAGTGCGAATTCCCTTTTCCCCAATATAGTTGTCAGAGACTAATTCCTTCTTGTTTAGTCGAGAACGTTTCTAGTGACCTCCGAGTTAGCTGGCACACACACAATTAAGTTTAATATACTTGATAGAGACATACTGACCTCAGTCCTATGTAAAATCTATAGTGTATGTTATTCCAATGCGCAGAGCCTATTGGGAATATAGAAACTACACTATCCACGGCTCACTCGCCCCTCAACACAACTGGACAGTAGCTCATTTCACACATATTCCTTCCCAAAAGTCTAACTCATCAACACACTCACTCGACAGTCATGTCTGAAGATGCAGATCCACTGAAACCTTATGGCTGCTCTGCTACAAAGCACCTATATGCATCAAGGCCTTGCCGCTTTGCACCCACATGGAAAAGAAGCGTGGCCTGAAGAAGGTACGCTCCACACCACAGGATAGTAGCTGCTCTAGGGAACCATCAATGCAGAAATACCATGAGCATGGACTAACCACCGGCTCTTTAAGCCGGTAAGGGTACAACAGTAGGAAAGCAGACATTCTGAATCGTAAGGTACCACTGCCAAAAAAAAAAGGTCTTGGCACTGCCATAGGGATGTGGCGGTGGTACACAGGTGAATCAGCGCTAAAACAGACTGGTAGCCAAGAATAATGCAACGTAAAGGGTATGTGTGCCTGACACAGGAGACCTGCTTTAAACCTCAAGACATCTAACAAGCTCCTTTGTAACCATCAGCTCTCTCCCCGCACACTGATACAATTACTTGCCATTTCAGTTAAAAATACATGAACAGTCCAGGCTGGGCCCCTTCGCAGGCCATGCGGGAGCACTCCTAATCCCGCCACTACTGTTAAACCCCTCTAGTCCTCAAAGGTGCTCCGAGATGCGTTGTTTTTGCGCCCAGAGGTGTTGGGTGTACCCTGCTGGTACACAGCGTGTTTCTAGATGGTCACTGAACTTTCCATAAACTTTTGATTAAGGGATTTAGCAACGTGCGATCAATGCCATCGCAGTGCGAGGCTTCTAAGTAAGACATCCACCCAGAAGGAGGCTTTGCAGAGTTCCCAAGCCAGGCTTGTGCTGACCAAGGGAGGTCCCGCTCCTGCAGAGATGGGGAGTCAAGTCAAGTCAAGTCAGAATTTATACAGCGCACTACATACCCATAGGGTCTCAAGGCGCTTGAGGAAGGGGGGGGGGGGGGAGGTTTACTTATCGAATATCCATGTTTTAAGTTGTTTTCTGAAGGCTAGGTGGTTTTGAGTAAGGCGGAGGTGGATGGGGAGGGAATTCCAGGTCTTGGCCGCTAAGTAGGAGAAGGATCTTCCTCCCATGGTGGCTTTGTGGATGTGCGGAACAGCGGCGAGGGCTTGGTTGGACGAACGCAGCTGGCGGGTGGGGGTGTAAAAGGAAAGGCGCGTGTTGAGACAATCAGGTCCAAGTTCGTATAGGGCTTTGTGTGCGTGGGTGAGGAGACGGAACGTTATTCTCTGGTTGACGGGGAGCCAGTGAAGGTCTTTCAGGTGAGCGGAGATGTGGTCTGTGCGGGGGATGTCTAGTATGAGTCTGGCTGAAGCATTTTGGATGCGTTGGAGTTTTTTTCTGTAGTTTCGCGGTGGAACCGGCGTAAAGGGTGTTTCCGTAGTCCAGACGGCTTGTAACCAGTGCGTGGGTGACCGTTTTTCTTGTTTCGGTGGGGATCCAGTGAAATGTTTTTTTGAGCATGCGTAGGATGTTGAAGCATGAAGATGAGACGGCGTTGACTTGTCTGGTCATCGAGAGTGAGGAGTCCAGGATGATGCCCAGGTTCCGTGCATGGTCCGTCGGTATGGGGGCTTTTCCTAGGGCCGTTGGCCACCAAGAGTCGTCCCAGGCGGAAGGGGATGAGCCTAAGATGAGGACTTCCGTTTTGTCCGAGTTCAGTTTCAGACGGCTGTGCTTCATCCACTCGGCTACTTCTTTCATCCCTTCGTGTAGGTTGGTTTTGGCGGTGGTTGGGTCTTTGGTGAGTGAGAGGATCAGCTGAGTGTCATCAGCGTAGGAGATGATGTTGAGGTTGTGTTGACGTGCAATGGTTGCGAGGGGGCTCATGTAGACGTTGAAGAGGGTGGGGCTGAGGGATGATCCTTGCGGGACGCCGCAGATGACTTCGGTGGCCTCTGACTTAAAAGGGGGGAGGCGGACTCTCTGAGTTCTTCCAGCGAGGAACGAAATGATCCAGTCCAATGCTTTTCCTTGAATTCCGATGTTTCTGAGGCGTTGTATCAGGGTGCTATGGCAGACTGTGTCGAAGGCTGCGGAGAGGTCAAGGAGGATAAGGGCGACTGTGTCTCCGTTGTCCAGTAGTGTTCGAATGTCGTCTGTTGCTGCGATGAGGGCGGTCTCGGTGCTGTGTTTGGCTCGGAAGCCAGACTGTGAGGAGTCGAGTGATTTGTTGGTTTCGAGGAAGGTGGCGAGCTGATTGTTAATGGCTTTCTCAATTACTTTGGCAGGGAATGGGAGGAGCGAGATGGGACGGTAGTTTTTGAGTTCGGTGGGGTCAGCCGAGGGTTTCTTCAGAAGGGCGCTGAGTTCGGCGTGTTTCCAGCTTTCTGGGAATGTGGTGGAGTTAAGGAAGTAGTTGATGACATCTCGGAGATGGGGTGCGATAATGGAGTCTGCTTTGTTGAAGATGTGATGGGGACATGGGTCTGTAGGGGATCCTGAGTGGATGGAGTTCATCAGGCGAATGGTCTCTTCTGTGGTGATTGGGTTCCATTCGAAGAGGATATTCGGAGGAGGTAACGGTTCGGAGGTGAGTGGGGTGGACTGGTTTACAGGTTGGTTGTCAAAGCTGTTATGGATTTCGGCGATTTTGTCATGAAAGAATGAGGCAAGGGAGTCGCAGAGGACTTGAGAGGGGGTGATGTCGTTAGAGCTGGCGGTGGGGTTGGTGAATTCTTTGATGATGTTGAAAAGTTCCTTGCTGTTGTGGGCATTGTTGTCTAGTCGGTCTTTGAGTGCTGATTTCTTGGCTGTCCGGATTAGTTGGTGGTGTTTGCGGGTGGCGTTTTTGAAGGCGGCTTGGGTGATAGTGTTTGGGTCTGTTTTCCAAGTTTTCTCAAGGGAACGACAGAGCTTCTTGGATTTCTTAAGGTCATCGTTGAACCAGGGGGCGTTCTTGCTTCCTTGCTTGATTTGATGTTTTTTCAAGGGTGCTAATTTGTCGGCGGTTTGGGTTAACCATTGTGTGAGGTTGATGGCGGCTTGGTTAGGGTTCGTTGAATAGGCAGGGGTTTTTTGTAGAAGCGATGTTGAGATCTGGTCGATGGTGATTTTGTTCCAATTTCTTCGCAGAGTTGGTTGAGGGTGGTTGTGGATCGAGGTCTTATTGTAAATAAAGTGGATGCAGCTGTGGTCCGTCCAGTGGAGGGGTGTGGTATGAGTGAAGGAGATATGCTTGCTGGAAGTGAAGATCGGGTCGAGTGTGTGTCCTGCATAGTGTGTGGGGGTGTTAACAAGTTGTTTGAGTCCGAGATTGGCGAGGTTGTCCAGAAGGGTGGTGGTGTTACTGTCGTTGCTCTTTTCCAGATGGAAATTGAGGTCTCCAAGTAGAATGTATTCTTCCGAAGGAAGGGCGTGTGGGGTGATAAAGTCAGTGATGTCTTCGCTGAATTTTGTACGGGGTCCTGGTGGCCTGTAGAGGAGGGTGCCCCTAAGTGTTGTCTTGGGGTCGGTGTGGATCTGGAAGTGAAGGTGTTCGGCGATAGCGAGGTTGTCATCTGAGCTGGTTGAGACGCGGATGGTGTTCTTGTGGACGATGGCGATGCCTCCTCCTGTTTGGATGGGGCGGTCCTTACGGATGATCTTGTAGCCGTCCGGGATGGCTATGGTGATGTCTGGAGCTGAAGAGGCATTCATCCAGGTTTCTGTTAGGAAGGCGATGTCCGGAGAAATAGTGTCGAGTAGATTCCAAAGGTCGATGGCGTGTTTGTGAACCGAGCGGGTGTTGAAAAGGATGCATTTGAGGTGGTTGGTGTTGGCTCTCTGTTTGGGGTTTGTGGATTTGGTTTGGGACTTGACGCAGGTGAATTTGCACGAGTGGCAGGTGAAGGGTCCATGGGTGTGTCCTGGTGCTGCTTGGGCGCAGTTAGTGAGTCGGCCGGGGTTGAGTGCAAAGAGGGAGGAGGCGTCGTATGTAATGCGGGGAGGATGGGTGAAGCGGGGACCAGGGGGTCTGGCGCTGGGCGTGGTCCAGGCGTAGACGGGCTTACCTTTGGCGCACCTTCGGCGCGGCCGTAGCGCGTGGACGCTGCGCGTGGGACCATCTAACTTATATGGATGATGGAGGGGGCGGAGCATGGGAGGGTCGGCTGGGAGGAGGGATCGGGGAGGCGGGCCAGGGAATAGCACAACACAAAATGGAGAAATGAAAGTGAATACAAACAGCGAAGGCACAGCACAATGCTCGCCAGCAAGCTATCAAAGGCTCCTAAATCCTACACAATATGTCCACCTAAAGCGCTATTCACAAAGCAACCAACCTTGGGAGCGTTACACAACACAGATGTCAAAGCGTAAAATACACAGCGCTAAGCAGGTAAGCACAATTAGGTTTCCAAAGCGCTACACGATAATGATCTTCAAAGCGCAATTAGAGTAGGAGACGCTACGGTGCACGCCTATGTTATCACAGTGAATGAAGCACAGAGCGCGAGGCAGATGGGGCAATAAAGTTTCCAAGGCGCTGCAAGAGCGAGAGCTTCAAAGCGCTATTATTTTGTCTGAAGCTACGATACCAGGCGCAGTCGGGAGGTCGCGGGTGCAAGGGGCTTCAGCTGCGGGCTGTAGGTGCTGCAGATAGATCGAGCAGGGAGCGTGGGGGAGCAACCGTTCAGGACGGAATCCAGGCGGTCAAAGTCGCGCAAAGATGGGGCGAGTCGCGCAAAGATGGGGCGAGTCGCGCAAAGATGGGGCGAGTCGCGCAAAGATGGGGCGAGTCGCGCAAAGATGGGGCGAGTCACACAGAATAGAGGCGCCTCTCAGAGCGTGCGGCCTCTGCACAGTGGGGGTGTGGAGTACAGGCACGTCAGGTGTTTGTGGGTGTAATGCATAACTATCTAAACAGAAAGGGATGAGTCGGCGTGCCATGCGAGGTCAGAGGGCGGGGAAGAGGCAGGCTGGCCATTCACTCACCCGCCCATACAACTCAAGGGACCCAATGCCAGGCCAGGGTGGGCAGAGGGCAGCCCTCCTCCGAGCGCTCCTAAGCCAGGCCAGGGGCAGAGCGCAGCCCACCTCCCGAGAGCTCCTGAGTCGGGCCAGGGTGGGCAGAGGGCAGCCCTCCCTCCGAGAGCTCTTGACCCAGGGTGGGCAGAGGGTAGCCCTCCTTCGAGAGCTCCTGAGCCAGCTCAGGGTGGGCAGCGGGCATCCCCTCCTAGGAGCTCGAGCACCGCAGAGACTGCCCGAGAGCACTGCCGCCCTGCCACCCCCGGGATAGCTTCAGCCTCTTCTGCGCGGCTCCCGAGGCTTCCTCCGCCCTCTGCACCCTCACATGACCGGCCCGGCATCCTGCAGCGTGCCCGGCATAGCTCAGCTCCCTCCCTGCCTGTCTGCCCTGCATTCCTGCGCCAGTCACGGCCTCCGCCATGGGGCGGGCCCGCTGGGATCCCCGAGGGAGCTAAGGCGGCAGGGCCCTCGGAGAGCTGCAGCGTCAGGGGCCCCCGGGGAGCTGCGGCGTCAGGGGCCCCCGGGTCCCTGCATCACCGGAGACCCGCACAGCTCCTCTCCCGATGCTTCTTCAGACAGCGCAGAGGCCCTCAGGGCTGCCCCTCGGAAACACTGCACCGTGGGAGACAGACAGCTCCTCTTATAGTGCCCCCCCAGACTCCACGCCTCCCCAAACACAGCTCCTCCAGCCAGCTCCTCAAACACTGCTCCATCAGACTCCAGACAGCTCCTCAAACACAGCTCCTCCAGACAGCTCCTCAAACACTGCCCCCCCCAGACTCCACGCCTCCCCAAACACAGCTCCTCCAGCCAGCTCCTCAAACACTGCTCCATCAGACTCCAGACAGCTCCTCAAACACAGCTCCTCCAGACAGCTCCTCAAACACTGCTTCCTCAGACTCCAGACAGCTCCTCAAACACAGCTCCTCCAGACAGCTCCTCAGACACTGCTCCATCAGACTCCAGACAGCTCCTCAAACACAGCTCCTCCAGACAGCTCCTCAAACACTGCTCCCCTAGACTCCAGACAGCTCCTCAAACACTGCTCCATCAGACTCCAGGCAGCTCCTCAAACACAGCTCCTCCAGACAGCTCCTCAAACACTGCTTCCTCAGACTCCAGACAGCTCCTCAAACACAGCTCCTCCAGACAGCTCCTCAGACACTGCTCCATCAGACTCCAGACAGCTCCTCAAACACTGCTCCATCAGACTCCAGACAGCTCCTTAAACACAGCTCCTCCAGACAGCTCCTCAAACACTGCTCCCTCAGACTCCAGGCAGCTCCTCAAACACTGCTTCCTCAGACTCCAGGCAGCTC
Source organism: Lissotriton helveticus (assembly GCF_964261635.1). Taxonomy (NCBI): domain Eukaryota; kingdom Metazoa; phylum Chordata; class Amphibia; order Caudata; family Salamandridae; genus Lissotriton; species Lissotriton helveticus. Next base: position 898,787,685 of record NC_136073.1, read on the forward strand.
CACAAACACTGCTCCCTCAGACTCCAGACAGCTCCTCAAACACAGCTCCTCCAGACAGCTCCTCAAACACAGCTCCTCAAACACAGCTCTCCCAGACTCCAGACAGCTCATCAGACACTGCTCCCCCAGACTCCACACAGCTCCTCAAACACAGCTCTCCCAGACTCCAGACAGCTCCTCAAACACAGCCCCCCCCCAGACAGCTCCTCAAACACTGCTCCCTCAGACTCCAGGCAGCTCCTCAAACACTGCTCCCTCAGACTCCAGGCAGCTCCTCAAACACTGCTCCCTCAGACTCCAGACAGCTCCTCAGACACTGCTCCCCCAGACTCCACACAGCTCCTCAAACACAGCTCTCCCAGACTCCAGACAGCTCCTCAAACACAGCTCCCAAGAATCCAGACAGCTCCTCAAACACTGCTCCCTCAGACTCCAGACAGCTCCTCAGACCCTGCTCCCTCAGACTCCAGACAGCTCCTCAAACACAGCTCCTCCAGACAGCTCCTCAAACACTGTTCCCTCAGACTCCCGACAGCTCCTCAAACACTGCTCCGTCAGACTCCAGACAGCTCCTCAAACACAGCTCCCTCGGACTCCAGACAGCTCCTCAAACACTGCTCCCTCAGACTCCATAGCTCCTCAAACACTGCTCCCTCAGACTCCATAGCTCCTCAAACACTGCTCCCTCAGACTCCATAGCTCCTCAAACACTGCTCCTTCAGACTCCACAGTTGCTCTTACACTGCTCCCTCAGACTCAATAGCTCCTCAAACACTGATCCCTCAGTCTCCATAGCTCCTTAAACACTGCTCCCTCAGACTCCATAGCTCCTCAAACACTGCTCGCTCAGACTCCATAGCTCCTCAAACACTGCTCCCTCAGACTCCACAGTTGCTCTTACACTGCTCCCCCAGACTCCATAGCTCCTTAAACACTGCTCCCTCAGACTCCATAGCTCCTCAAACACTGCTCCTTCAGACTCCATAGCTCCTCAAACACTGCTCTTCACACTGCTCCCTCAGACTCCACGCCTCCTCAAGCACTGCTCCCTCAGACTCCATAGCTCCTCAAACTCTGCTCCCTCAGACTCCATAGCTCCTGAAACACTGCTCCCTCAGACTCCATAGCTCCTCAAGCACAGCTCTCTCAGACTCCATAGCTCTTCAAACACTGATCCCTCAGACTCCAGAGAGCTCCTCAAACACTGATCCCTCAGTCTCCAGAGAGCTCCTCAAACACTGCTCCCTCAGACTCCACACCTCCTCAAACACTGCTCCCTCTGTGTTACATGGTATAGAGGACATGACGCCAATAGTAAAAGTAAGAGACTCCATTAGGTCTCATAGAAGAGAAGGCTGACTCCTTGCTCCTCCAGAGTCACCGTCAGAAGGGGATCCTCCATCAGCCACGCCAAGGGGCAGAGGTCAGGTGCCACCCCACACTGAACGACAACACGCGCAACAATATTGAAACAAAACGAGAGGCAACATAAACAATGTGTCCATAGAGTTAGACAGCTGCGCTTGTTTGTATTTGAAGAAGAACACGATTAAACAAAGTCCAAAGGAAGCAAAGGACCCATTCGTCTGCTTGTTTGTGGTTAGTGTATATGTAGCATCTCGATGCCTCTGGCTTTGGGTTTACATCGATCTCATTCATGTATGACCCCTTGTAGCTGGCACTGGAGGTGGGAGCCTTTGCTTGATACACAGTGCGTGCTCCAGGAGGGGCGGCAACAGGTCCCCAGGCTGCCAGTGTTTGTTAACATTAACAATCCCTCTGCATAAGACGAGCCGCACAGGTAATGTATCAGTAAACAACATATACAAGACTCAGATTTCACAGAGCTCCTCTTACACAGCTCCCTCAGACTAAAGACAGCTCATCTTACACTGCTCCCTCTCACTCTTGACCTGACAGACCCTCAATACAAGCCCCCCCCCCCACTGACAGCCCATGGTAGTATACCAGTCAGACTCCTGACATACCCTCAGGCAGCTCCCTCACACCCCTGACCTGACAGACCCTCAATACAAAGCCCCCCCCCCCACTGACATCCCATGGTAGTGTACCCCTCAGACTCCTGACAGCTCCTCTTACACAGCTCCCCAGACTAAAGACAGCTCATCTTAGACTGCTCCCTCAGGGCCCTGACACTGCTCCCTCAGACTAAAGACAGCTCATCTTAGACTGCTCCCTCACACCCCTGACCTGACAGACCCTCAATACAAAGCCCCCCCCCCCCCACTGACAGCCCATGGTAGTGTACCCCTCAGACTCCTGACAGCTCCTCTTACACAGCTCCCCAGACTAAAGACAGCTCATCTTAGACTGCTCCCTCAGGGCCCTGACACTGCTCCCTCAGACTAAAGACAGCTCATCTTAGACTGCTCCCTCACACCCCTGACCTGACAGACCCTCAATACAAAGCCCCCCCCCACTGACAGCCCATGGTAGTGTACCCCTCAGACTCCTGACAGCTCCTCTTACACAGCTCCCCAGACTAAAGACAGCTCATCTTAGACTGCTCCCTCAGGGCCCTGACACTGCTCCCTCAGACTAAAGACAGCTCATCTTAGACTGCTCCCTCACACCCCTGACCTGACAGACCCTCAATACAAAGCCCCCCCCCCCCCACTGACAGCCCATGGTAGTGTACCCCTCAGACTCCTGACAGCTCCTCTTACACAGCTCCCCAGACTAAAGACAGCTCATCTTAGACTGCTCCCTCAGGGCCCTGACACTGCTCCCTCAGACTAAAGACAGCTCATCTTAGACTGCTCCCTCACACCCCTGACCTGACAGACCCTCAATACAAAGCCCCCCCCCACTGACAGCCCATGGTAGTGTACCCCTCAGACTCCTGACAGCTCCTCTTACACAGCTCCCCAGACTAAAGACAGCTCATCTTAGACTGCTCCCTCAGGGCCCTGACACTGCTCCCTCAGACTAAAGACAGCTCATCTTAGACTGCTCCCTCACACCCCTGAGCTGACAGACCCTCAATACAAAGCCCCCCCCCACTGACATCCCATGGTAGTGTACCCCTCAGACTCCTGACAGCTCCTCTTACACAGCTCCCCAGACTAAAGACAGCTAATCTTAGACTGCTCCCTCAGGGCCCTGACACTGCTCCCTCAGACTAAAGACAGCTCATCTTAGACTGCTCCCTCACACCCCTGAGCTGACAGACCCTCAATACAAAGCCCCCCCCCACTGACAGCCCATGGTAGTGTACCCCTCAGACTCCTGACAGCTCCTCTTACACAGCTCCCCAGACTAAAGACAGCTCATCTTAGACTGCTCCCTCAGGGCCCTGACACTGCTCCCTCAGACTAAAGACAGCTCATCTTAGACTGCTCCCTCACACCCCTGAGCTGACAGACCCTCAATACAAAGCCCCCCCCCCCCACTGACATCCCATGGTAGTGTACCCCTCAGACTCCTGACAGCTCCTCTTACACAGCTCCCCAGACTAAAGACAGCTAATCTTAGACTGCTCCCTCAGGGCCCTGACACTGCTCCCTCAGACTAAAGACAGCTCATCTTAGACTGCTCCCTCAGGGCCCTGACACTGCTCCCTCAGACTAAAGACAGCTCATCTTAGACTGCTCCCTCAGGGCCCTGACACTGCTCCCTCAGACTAAAGACAGCTCATCTTAGACTGCTCCCTCAGGGCCCTGACACTGCTCCCTCAGACTAAAGACAGCTCATCTTAGACTGCTCCCTCAGGGCCCTGACACTGCTCCCTCAGACTAAAGACAGCTCATCTTAGACTGCTCCCTCACACCCCTGACCTGACAGACCCTCAATACAAAGCCCCCCCCCCCCCACTGACATCCCATGGTAGTGTACCCCTCAGACTCCTGACAGCTCCTCTTACACAGCTCCCTCAGACTAAAGACAGCTCATCTTACACTGCTCCCTCTCACTCTTGACCTGACAGACCCTCAATACAAAGCCCCCCCCCCCCCCACTGACATCCCATGGTAGTGTACCCCTCAGACTCCTGACAGCTCCTCTTACACAGCTCCCTCAGACTAAAGACAGCTCATCTTAGACTGCTCCCTCACACTCCTGACCTGACAGACTCTCAATACAAAGCCCCCCCCCCCCCACTGACATCCCATGGTAGTGTACCCCTCAGACTCCTGACAGCTCCTCTTACACAGCTCCCTCAGACTAAAGACAGCTCATCTTAGACTGCTCCCTCACACTCCTGACCTGACAGACTCTCAATACAAAGCCCCACCCCCCCCTGACAGCCCACGGTAGTATATCCCTCAGACTCCTGGCATACCCTCAGGCAGGTCCCTCACATTACTGACCATACACTGATCCCTCAAAGTCCCCACAGCCCCTCACATTCCTGAGCTGACAGACCCTAAAGACAAAGCCCCCTCCCCACTTGACAGCCAATTGTGACATATCCCTCAGACTCCTGACAGCTCCTCACACACTGCTCCCTCACAGCCCCGGCACTGCTCCCTCACACATGACTTGACTGCCCCTCAATACAAAGCCCCCACCCCTGAAAGCCCATGGTGGGATACCCCTCTGACTCCTGACAGCCCCTCAGGCTGCTCCCTCACACTCATGACCGGACAGCCAATGGTGGCATATGACAGCCCCTCCTCAGACGCCTGACAGCCCCTCCCAGACCCCCCTCCGGCTCCAGACCCCCCCACCCCCCGGTGTCTGACACTAGACTGCTCCCCCCCGTGTCTGACATTAGACCCCCTACCTCCCCCCCCCCCCGGCCCGTCACTCACCTCCAGGCCGGGGTCACCGGCTGCCCATCTCTTCCGCCAATCAGCTGCGTGCGAGGGCGCGAGCCGGCCGTGGAGGCGGCGCGCGAGGGCACGGGACAGCCGGCTGCCTGCGCGCGAGCCCTGCCCGCCGTTGGGCAGGCGGTTGGGGCGGAGGAGGCGGGCGCGAGCCCTCGCGGGGGGTGGGCACGCGGACGGGGGGCACTTCCGCCCTTGTTGACGGGTCCCGGGGGCCGCGGGAGCTCGGACGGGAAGTTTCAGGAAAGTTTCGGGAGCGGACTCTTCCTCCTCCGCCCCAGCGGCGGTGCACTGCGCTGCGGCTCCCTCGCGACGCCGGCCCCGCCCGCGCCTGACGTCAGCGCGCCGCCGGCCGGGCGGAGGGAGGAGGGGGCGGGGCCAAGAGGGGCAGCAGGCAGGTGGGGTCCAGAGGGAGAGGACTGAGAGCAGAGGGTGACCCATGAGAGCAGAGGGTGATCTGCAGCAGCAATGGGCATACCACAACACTGACCATACCACAAAAACACTGTCCATACCACAACACTGACCATACCACAAAACACTGTCCATACCACAGCAACACTGAGCATACCACAGCAACACTGTGCATACCACAGCAACACTGAGCATACCACAGCAACACACCACAGCAACACTGAGCATACCACAGCAACACTGAGCATACCACAGCAACACTGTCCATACCACAGCAACACTGAGCATACCACAGCAACACACCACAGCAACACTGAGCATACCACAGCAACACTGAGCATACCACAGCAACACTGTCCATACCACAGCAACACGGAGCATACACAGCAACACTGTCCATACCACAGCAACACTGAGCATACCACAACACTGTGCATACCACAGCAACACTGAGCATACCACAGCAACACTGTCCATACCACAGCAACACTGAGCATACCACAGCAACACACCACAGCAACACTGAGCATACCACAGCAACACTGAGCATACCACAGCAACACTGTCCATACCACAGCAACACGGAGCATACACAGCAACACTGAGTATACACAGCAACACTGTCCATACCACAACACTGTGCATACCACAGCAACACTGAGCATACCACAGCAACACTGTCCATACCACAGCAACACTGAGCATACACAGCAACACTGAGCATACCACAGCAACACTGTCCATACCACAGCAACACTGAGCATACACAGCAACACTGCGTATACACAGCAACACTGTCCATACCACAACACTGTGCACACCACAGCAACACTGAGCATACCACAGCAACACTGTCCATACCACAGCAACACTGAGCATACACAGCAACACTGAGTATACACAGCAACACTGTCCATACCACAACACTGTGCACACCACAGCAACACTGAGCATACCACAGCAACACTGTCCATACCACAGCAACACTGAGCATACACAGCAACACTGAGTATACACAGCAACACTGTCCATACCACAACACTGTGCATACCACAGCAACACTGCATACCACAACACTGTCCATACCACAGCAACACTGTCCATACCACAATACTGTGCATACCACAGCAACACTGCATACCACAACACTGTCCATACCACAGCAACACTGTGCATACCACAACAACACTGTCCATACCACAGCAACACTGTCTATACACAGAAACACTGTCCATACCACAACAACACTGAGCATACCACAACACTGTGCATACCACAGCAACACTGTGCATACCACAACACTGTCCATACCACAGCAACACTGAGCATACCACAACAACACTGTGCATACTACAGCAACACTGTCTATGCACAGAAACACTGTCCATACCACAGCAACACTGAGCATACCACAACAACACTGTGCATACCACAGCAACACTGTGCATACCACAACACTGTCCATACCACAGCAACACTGAGCATACCACAACAACACTGTGCATACCACAGCAACACTGTCAATACACAGAAACACTGTCCATACCACAGCAACACTGCATAAATGAACCACATCAAAACTGCATCAATGAACCACAGCAACACTGTGCATACACAGCAATACTCTGCATACACAGCAACACTGTCCATACCACGGGGGCGTGGCTTGGGCGCCGATGGGGATGGCAGCATGAGCCTGTAGCTCCGCGCCCAATCCCGCAATTTCTCCTGGTTATCTCTCCTAAGAGCCGCTCACAGGGCAGGCTTACTGTGCTGAGCACCCGGGGCTGCTGTGGCGTTCACTTTCGGCGAGGCGGGGGATCCGACGGCAAGTAGAGAGCCGCTTGAAGTATTGGGAGAGCTGAGAGCCGGGCACAAGATGGCGGCGACCCCGAGCCAAGGGGAATGACCGGAGAGAAGACCGGACCGGAGAGAAGAGGCGAAACGAACGGATGTGGAATGGCGCAGGCGGTAGCACGGAGGGCCTGCTGAGCGGGGGCCATTCTATTGCAAAGTTGACTGAAGAGCTTGAGGAACAATAGGAACCCCGCCGCGCGCCAAAGGACAGCGGGAACAGAGAGGACGCAGGCATCCTAAGATGGCGGCCACCGGGCGAAAGACCCGAGTCCCAAGTGCTGCCTAAGAAACCAGCTGCTGCGGAGGAGTCGGTCGCCGACTGCAGCGGAGCTGAGGCGAAGTGAGGCACCACCTTCGGGGAGACACGGAGGAGAGATCGCCAACCGCAGAGGCTCCGGGACTGGAAGCAGGGACGTGCTCCCGACCGGGACGTCAGCGGGGCCTTGAGACCCAGCGGGGAGCGGCGGAACGTGGGTGGCGCTGGCGACCAGCTGAGACCGGCGATCTGTGGACTGCTGTGGGATCCATCCCGGTGAGTGCTGCGCTGCGGGCCTGCACCCGACTATGAGAGTGTGGATGTGGGGCGGGTCTGCGGCGTAGCGCGGCCGGGTCTAGAAGAGGTGCGGCTGTGGGACCTACGGCGAGGGGGGACGGAGGCACTGGGGAAACGGCACTGATGAACCGCGCTGGGCCGGTCCATTGGTATTCGCAGGCACTGTTCTGGCCCGGCGGACGCGAACACTACTGCGGTCCTTTACCTGGGTTCCCTGCCGACACTTGTGCAACGATACTGAGCAGGGCCCCTACGGACCACTGATAACCTCCTGGGGGATGCTGGTTGCGTGTCATAGGGAGCACCGGATTGAGGAGCACTCGAACACCGTTGGCCCCCTCTGTGGGAGTGGTGGTGAAGTACCAAGGAGGATAGATTGACCTCCGGAGCACGGGACTTGTGGGGGTGAGCTGCCATCTGAGAAGCGGGTTCTGGGGCTCGGATTGGAGCTTACTGACAGGCTGAGTGCCGCGTCCTTCTACTGCCGGGTCCCATTAGCTGGAATTAGCGCTGCTGAGAGATGACCAGTGCTGATCCACGTATATCCTGAGTGCCTGAAGAGAGGTCGCCCTGCTGAGGACAGATTGGCAGGAGCGGCTGAGCCTGGCTGGAGGCTCCGGCACCTGGAAGGGTGCTGGAGGGCAGAGGGGAAGACGAGGCTGTTGCAGAGTGTTGACAGGGAGGGTGCCGGCTTGACGCTGCATAACTGAAGGACGAGCTGCAAACACTCGTGGCAAAGGAAGTGGCTTTGGTGGCCGAGATGGCCACAAACAGCCGAGAGATGAGGCTGAAACCGGGGCAGGAACAGGTGGATGGGCTGGAAGAAGATCGCAATGCCCAAAATGACCCGTAGGGTACGGCGCAGGAACAAAGACTAAACAAACGCTTGGATGGAATACTAGAGGCTATAACGGCGACCAAGGAGTCATTGCATCAGGATATTGCGCAGGTCGCAACAGGATTGGGCCTCCTGAAAGCGGATCATTCCAAGCTGGTGGATAGGGTGAAGGAAAATGAGCTACTGCTTCAAGATCTCAAGCCTGCGGTGGTGACAGTGGAACATAAGATGAATAATGTACTGGTTCGATTAGCGACACTGGAAAAGAGGGCGGAGGATTCCGAAAGTCGCAATAGGAGGAACAACGTACGTGTAGTAGGTCTACCGGAAAAAACAGAGGGAGAAGACGCGGTCGCCTACATGGAGAACTGGTTCAAGACGGTGGTTGCCCCGGAAGGCCTGTCCTCCTTCTTCTCCCTTGAAAGGGCGCATAGGGTTCCAGCCAGCCGCCCCTGCCGGCTCGCCCGCCTCGACCAGTGGTGGTCAAGGTTCTGCACTTTAAAGACAGGGATTTGCTGATACAGCGGGCGCGTTCGGCAGGTCCTTTCCAAGTGGCAAACAGTGCGGTCACGATCTTTCTGGACTATACTCAGGAAGTTAAAAAACGCAGGGCATCTTATTTAGCCGTGAAAAAGGAACTGAGTGATGAAGGGAAACAATATTCTCTGCTCTTCCCAGCTAAGCTACGAGTAATCCTAGATGGATCGACACACTTCTTCCAGACTCCTGAAGAAGCTTGGACTTGGCTTGAATCGTATAGGGCTGGCACAGACCGCAGAGGCAGGGGGGACCGCGGAAAACAGAAGCCTGCCCAGATACGCAAATCACAAAGCATCCGCAAACGTAACAAACACCTGAAGACTCTACAGGATACCCAAATGGCAGCGGACAAAAGAGGGGCTCTAGCGGCGACAGCAGTGATAACCGGGTCACAACAGAGGGTCAGTCGATGGGCTCGGAAACTGAAGAGGGAGGAGGAAAATCTGCTGCGGACCTCTCAGATGCGCGTGTATTTAACAAGGACCCCCTGAAGATACGGATACCATAGTTCCAAGGCCAGGGAATAAAGGTTTGTGACAAAAAACAACCTAGGCAACTATACTAAAACAATGTAATAGACATATGGACAAATGGCTACAAATTATTAAGAAAATATCTGTTTTATTATAAATTCCGCAAGGACACAGCATGTAACATGATTAAAAAGAAAACAATGAACATGTATAAAAATATTTATCACATAAAGTAAATTAAAAAATTCATACATTCGAGACAATTATTGTAAACATATACTGAACAAATTAAGAGACTAAAAGTGGCAAGTTAGGGTCTCTACGCGCGTTTCGGCGAACCAGCGCCTTCTTCTGGAGAAGCCACACAAATTAAATAAAAATAGGACGTTTGTAAAACAACTCGTCAGACGTCTAATTGATGTCCAAATGGTAGGTTCAAGGTAAACAGAGTATTCTGAATTCTTATTTGATATATCTTGTCGTGGTATATCCCGCCAACCGGATGTAAATCTTGGTAAATCTAATTCAGTTTTGAATTTCTCCGAATTCTCATATGTTTCATGAATCGTTGATATACGATAAATGAATTAAAAGATCTCCCTGCCCGAGCTGTTCGGCAGAGCTCTATGCAGAGGGGTTAAAAGAATCTCCCTTAGGATTTATTTCAAAGGACATCCCGGGGTATTGGTAAATTTAAAAGATCTCCCTGCCCGAGTAATTCGGCAGAGCTCCTTGCATAGAGAATCTGTAGCGGCCCAGTCTGAATGTTAACAGCTGGCCTCTCAAGAATCCGGTGGCGGGAGGATAAACGAAGGATGGCGGCCCGACGGCGATGTATTCAGACGTCTGAATACATCGCCGTCGGGCCGCCATCCTTCGTTTATCCTCCCGCCACCGGATTCTTGAGAGGCCAGCTGTTAACATTCAGACTGGGCCGCTACAGATTCTCTATGCAAGGAGCTCTGCCGAATTACTCGGGCAGGGAGATCTTTTAAATTTACCAATACCCCGGGATGTCCTTTGAAATAAATCCTAAGGGAGATTCTTTTAACCCCTCTGCATAGAGCTCTGCCGAACAGCTCGGGCAGGGAGATCTTTTAATTCATTTATCGTATATCAACGATTCATGAAACATATGAGAATTCGGAGAAATTCAAAACTGAATTAGATTTACCAAGATTTACATCCGGTTGGCGGGATATACCACGACAAGATATATCAAATAAGAATTCAGAATACTCTGTTTACCTTGAACCTACCATTTGGACATCAATTAGACGTCTGACGAGTTGTTTTACAAACGTCCTATTTTTATTTAATTTGTGTGGCTTCTCCAGAAGAAGGCGCTGGTTCGCCGAAACGCGCGTAGAGACCCTAACTTGCCACTTTTAGTCTCTTAATTTGTTCAGTATATGTTTACAATAATTGTCTCGAATGTATGAATTTTTTAATTTACTTTATGTGATAAATATTTTTATACATGTTCATTGTTTTCTTTTTAATCATGTTACATGCTGTGTCCTTGCGGAATTTATAATAAAACAGATATTTTCTTAATAATTTGTAGCCATTTGTCCATATGTCTATTACATTGTTTTAGTATAGTTGCCTAGGTTGTTTTTTGTCACAGACCTCTCAGATGCGGACAGTACAGGGGGACCGTTGGTCACTCCCCAAACGGCGGATGGGATCTTTAATGAGTGACGCCTCCAGGAGTGGGCCACTGATGGCTGGCCCCGGTGGGACTATGGTAATCGAGAATCTAAAGAACTGCAGGTACTGTGGCGGACTGATATGTGGGATCATGGGCTCGGGTGGTGGCGTGAGCTGCCTCCGGTTGGCCCTGAACCGCCCTCCCATTGCCCTTAAGGCCATCTATAGTGGCGACTACAAACTAGTATTGTGTGTGTTGTAATGGTAGTTTGGATGGGGACTGATAATGTGTTATTGGGTCCTGTTCTGGGGGGGGGATGGGGGAGTTTTAAAGGGAGTTTTTTGTGTGGGGTTGTGCTGCAATGATGTGGGCAATCGAGATGTGCAGATGGGGCAGATGAGGGATGATTACAATGGGGACGTTACCTAATTTGAAATGTCTCACATGGAACGTCCATGGCCTTCGCACCATGTCAAGGCGGTATAAGGTGCATGCGTATTTGGTAAGACGTGGGATTCAGATAGCGCTGCTGCAGGAGACACATCTCACCAAGCAGGAATGTAATGCTCTGCAGAGGCGATGGCGTGGCCAGGTGTTCGGTACGACCTATTTAGCGTTTGCTAGAGGGGTGTTGATATGGGTGAGGGCGGGAGTCCCTTTCCAGGCTACGAACCATATTGTGGACCCTGACGGTAGATTTGTGGCGGTGGCGGGGAGGTTGTTTGGCCGTGATAAGGTTTTGTGTAGTATATATGCTCCAAATACAGACCAAGCCCGCTTTTTTGATGGACTCTCTGGTTCCTTGGCACACTTTTTGACGGGCCCGGTGATACTGGGGGGAAACTTCAATTCCATCACGGACGTAGTGCTGGATAGATCACACCCACCATTGACTGACTCCCCAGTGCGCAGGCTTGCTAAGCATAGGACAGACTGGCAGGACAGATGGGACCTCATTGATGTATGGCGGGGGCACCACCCGGCCCTTAGGGACTACTCCTTTTTCTCGGCAATACACGAATTGCATGTGCGCATAGATACTATACTATGTAGTGGTTCGATAGCCGCCATGGTGACACATACGGAATATTTGACTAGGGCTATATCCGATCATAACCCTTTGTTGGCTTCTGTTCAGTGGCAGCGAGTGAGATCAGCGGTCCCCACGTGGAGGTTGAAGCCTGAAACATTGGAGGACCAGGTTTTCAGCGAGACCGTCCTTGAGGGTATCGAGCATTACTTTGGCGAGAACGGGGGAACGGCTACTACTAGATCAGTGGAATGGGATGCGTTTAAGGTAGTTATGAGGGGCCTATGCATTGGTAGGTTCTCGGGCGAACGAGCAATGGTCCTGGCTGACGTGGAGAAGGCGGAGGGGGCGTTGAGAGATCTAGAAAAGAAGAGGCCTGAACGACCGGCACTACACGCTCGGTTGCAGGAAGCGAAGGAACTAGTCGCAGCAGAAACAGAAAGATTGCGGAGCTATGATTATAGGTTATATACTACTAAAGTACACGCGGAAGGGGACAAGGTGGGCACGCTGTTGGCGAGACTATTGAACCCGGAACCTAGAGGGAACCTAATTATGAGGATACGGGAGATAACGAGGGAAACAGCCTATTCACAAGCTGCAGTCCTATCACGCTTTTTGAGTTACTCCACGACTCTGTATAGGAGCCAACTAGACGCTGGGACTTCTGACATAGAGGTCTATTTGGCGGGCATTCCACTTCCGGTGCTAGATGAGGATAGCGCGAAGGACTTGGACCGCGACATAACGGTGCCGGAGATTAGAGGGGCTATCAAGCAGATGGCTAGAAACAAGACGCCGGGAGTTGATGGCCTGCCGGTTGAATTTTATGCCAAATATATTGATGTTTTGGCGCCCAGGTTGCTGGAGGTTTATTCAGAGGCTTTGGAGCTGGGGCATTTACCTCAGTCGATGAGAGAGGCATTGGTAGTTCCGTTATTGAAGCCCGGGAGGGAAGGTAGCGATGTGACATCATATAGGCCGTTATCCATACTGACAGTGGATTATAAAATACTGAGTCGCATTCTGGCCACCAGACTGTTGCCTGTGTGTGGCGCTGCGGCCAGGGCGACTGACGCTGGAATCTGGGGACCACGGTTCGATCCCCGGCTCCGGCGGCAGGTTAGCCCAGCACCATGTGACTCTGGGCAATAGCTCGCTTAATCTTCCCGACGGCCCCTAGCGCCTAGAGACCCTTACGGGTGATTGTGCGCTTTACAAATGTGGACTTTACTTTACTTACTTTACTTTACTTTACACATGACTGCGCTGATTCATGCTGATCAGGCCGGGTTCATTCCCACTAGGAACACCTCGTCTAACATCCGTCGCCTTGTTCGAGTGTTAGGGAGCCAGCTAGAGCCAGGTCAGATGCCGGCGGTGTTATCTGTGGATGTCGAAAAAGCTTTCGATAGCCTGGAATGGGGTACTGGAGAAGTTCGGTTTAGGGGAACGATTCGGGCGATGGATGAGGGTATCTTTACTCTCTCGCGACAGCCAGGGTGAGGATCTGTGATATCCTCGGAATACCCGGTGCGCAGAGGGACGAGACAGGGATGTTCGCTTTCCCCTTTGTTGTTCGCGCTGGCAACAGAACCCCTGGCGGCCCAGGCGCGGTCAGGTGTGGCGTAATAGGGGATTATGAACGGCGGGACCTCACATTACATCTCATTATATGCAGATGATTTGCTGCTGTTCTTCGAGGACTCAGGGATGGCGCTGGAGGAAGCAGTTACAATGTTGTCATGTTTTGGGAGACTATCGGGCCTTAAGGTCAACTGGGGTAAAACATGCGTCTTTCCGATGCGAGTGAACATGCCCCGTCCTCCCCTGACAGTAGATGTCCTTTGGGAAGGATCGTGCTTCACCTACCTAGGGGTCCGCATATATCATGATGTTACTGACATGCTGGATGGAAACGTAGGACGCTGTATTAGGGCCCTGAAGGGATGTATGACCTTCTGGGCATCTCTCCCCCTCTCGGTACAGGGCAGGGTGGCACTGCTCAAGATGGTGGCTTTGCCCCGATTGCTCTATTATTTTCGCACGTTGCCGGTGTGGATCCCGCAACGGGTTTTTAAAGAATTGCGGACACTGACGATTGACTTCCTGTGGGGGCGTGGGAGGCGCCGGGTAACGCTGAATACGATGTTGAGACCTAAGGCTGAGGGAGGAATGGCGATCCCTGATTTCGAATTATATTATTTGGCGGCGCAGCTACAGATTCTAACACAGAATATCGCAAAAGAATTCAGGGGCCCAGACCAGGACAGAGGGATAGGGATTCGGAGACATATCCTATCATATATTGTCATGCAACAAAGGCTGGAGTTGCGGGATCTAACCATGGAGGAGAAGACTTTGCGGCTATGCTGGCATAGAAGCTTGAAAAGAGCGGGGGAGACGCGCCCATATGCACCGGAGATCCCTCTTGGGATGCTGACGGCGTTGCCGCATGGAGGGGATTGGTCCCCATTACTGGAATGGGAGGACTTGGGCTGTTAGGGGTGTTACTGGTCGTCTTGTTTAATTCAGAGAAATTCTGAATTGTAAATTGTCAATGAAAAAAGGAAGCTCAATTGATTGTTATTAAATGGACACTGGAATTGTTTTCTGTATGCAACCTTTGTTCCCTGTTAATGTAAATAGTAGCTTTAGATTTGCATTTGACAATGCTTGTTGCAGGGTAAGATTGTGAGCTCGTCATGAGAGAGGCTCGCGCTGCTCTAGAGATTGGAGGCGTCATGGAAGTCAGCTCGCGCTGGCTCTCGTGACCGGGAGAAGACTTTAAATGGGCTTCTTATTCAACGGCTCAGCGCTTCGTCTCGTTGCTGTTCTAGCGAGCGCTTCTGTTTCCTTGAGCCTGCGGACTTGTAGAAGCCTGAAAACCCCAGAAAACCCTCTCCTTAACCCAAAATTCATCATTCCCTGTCAGTTAATTCCCTTTTCGCCCCAGCCGTGCCCCGTAATTAATTTCCAAGAAGACTGCAGATACGCGATTAACTCTGAAGTGAAAACCCGACGTTGTTCCTCCGTTTTGACAGCTGAGTTATCGTTTTTTCACGGACATCACAAGGAAGCCGGTTCGAGTCTCCTGTGCGCCTTGCAAAGTGAGAAAAAGGACAGTAAGATTTATTTCTGCTGTTATTACGAACTGAAGGACTTTTAGAGCTCCGTGTAAAAGAAAAGGTTCTTTTCTTTAAATTAGAACTTATAAAACCTTTAGTAAAACGCAAATTGTTAGTTGTCAGTGAAATTAGAAAACAAACCTTGGCAAGGCAAGACAAGAGGATAACTTGAGTTGTTATTTAATAATCTATTAGAAGGAGGAGCCAAGATGGCGACCTGAATGGAAGCGTAGGCTCCCGGCTCCTCAAGCCTCCGAGCCCCGCACGGACATCCTGCTTGTACTCCTGTGATTGACCAGCGGCGGGGTGACGGTGAATGCGCGCAGACATCACTCGCGCTATCCTGACGCCTCTGACGGCCCTGTAGCCGGAGAAATCCACGAAATAGATTTGCGACCCCGCGGCCCTGGAGCCGGGACCTCAACCACGAAACATGGCCGGGTGCTAGTGTGTCAACAGCGGCCAGCTGAGCCTGGGTGGAGCCGGTTCGCCGGACCGGAGTGACTGCTGAGGGAAAATTCATCGCTGGGGAGCTGATTGCAACACGACACTGCCGGCTTATACCCTCGAAGTGGGGGCTCGGTTATCATACTGTTTACGAGTGGAGCGCTGAGGGTGAGCTATGTCTGCTATTCTGCCCGATCTTCGCGGGCCGCTCCCGAATTCGCTGCCATTGCTGACTCGGAGGGGAGATCGCTCCTTGGGTGTGTGTTGTGACGGCCCCCGAGTATCGCACTGCAATCTACCCGAGCCGGACTCGTCCCTGCCTTGTCTTCATTCTCCCTCCCGGATAGCCCCGTTTGATGATTGCCTGATTGAAAGGCAGGACATCGCCCTGCCTACTGAAGCACAGTGGGATGGGGACTGCGGTTTGCCGAGCGATGTTGTATGGTGGGACACACAGCCTGCGCTGCTTTGCGGTGATATTCTTGCTGCTCTTATTGCCCTGCAGTCCGAATGGGAGGAAGGATCCCGTGTGTTGGGAAGTAAGCTTGACGATCTTGTGTCCACACTGGAACGATCGTGATCGGATGGCTCCTGGGGGTGTGAGGATTTGCCCCTCACTGTCTTTGAGGGAGGTACTGTGGTCGCACTCGAGTGCGGAGGAGTCTTGCAGATCCCGGACTGTGCTGATGCTTGTGGACAAACATCCGTATGCTTCTGCTACACTGAAGGGTTCCTCTCTCGGCAGGAAATGGTGACCTCGCCCATCGTATCGCTGCAAGTGGCCCAGACATTGCCTCAGCGACTGTTGGCTCCGGTGACTGCCTCTTCTCTCCTCGCCCCTGTATTCTGGCTATGGCAAAAGTATTTTGGGGTGGTATTGGGGGTGATGGTCATGAGTGAAGGTGACTTTGTTGGTAGTCTGTGGCGTCCCATTTGCATTTGCATGTTGCTCTTTTACCTTCTGTGGCCATTTTGTTCCTTTATGTCGGCTGAAGCGGGCTTTACTGGGCGGACATCCCTCGGAGGACCCACAAGATCGGGCCAAGGCTAGGTGATTTCTTTACTGTGTGACATCTGTAGGGCTAGCGGAGGAGCGGGTTGGTGTATTTCTACGCTACACTTCTCTGCGCAGTTTAGGTTGCCTCTCCCCATTTTTTATCGCACTACCGATTACTGTTGCTGCTGTGGTTTCTGGGGTAGAATGTACCTTTTTGGCTGGGGAGACCGGGAGCCTGTGTGTGTGTACATGTATGTACCTCCTGCCGTTTTATGTAACTTTTTCTTTCTTTTTCTTCTTTCTCTTTCTTTGTCTATATTTCGGGTACTCGTTTTCGGGCGATAGGCACACTGCGAGGGGGGGGTAGGCCATAGCCTCTGCATGCGTGTAGGGTGGGGGGTAGGGGGGGGAGGTTTGTTTAGTCCTTTTTAGTTTCTATGGGCCATTATCTCCATTATTTCCCCTTTTTGTTTGTCTTCTCTTTCTTTCCTCTTTTTCTGGGTCAGTATGGAGGCTAGGTGTAGAGTTGCTTGCCTTTTCTGTCTCTTTTGGGGTCCACTTCATATTCACGGGGTTGTATATGTATATGGGGTGGGTATTGCCCGATACGAAATTTGACTGTATGCCTCTTTATCCTGATTAAGGTGGTTCTGTACCGCTCCTCCGATTATGATTCTCCGTTTTTGGACATCCTTCTGTGCGCATTGCCCACTCCGTGTCTTCAATGGACTATCTGGTCTCTGATCCTTCTTGTACTATACTTTAATTTAAAAATGGACCTTATTAACTCCTGCGCTCGGTGATCGCATCCGATATAAATGACAATTGTAATGTTTGCTGTTTTCTGTCTTTGGGGACTGCTGAGCTGTATTATTGTTGCCGTATGTGCTCTGATCTGATTTCGAGGCCAGCCGGACTGGTTGTGGGCCCGTAACTGTATACTACTTTTGCACAATAAAGGTCTTTAAAAAAAAACAATAATCTATTAGAACATTATTTGAGATTATTGTTAAACTGACTAAGTAACAACAAGCCTTGGCAAAGGCAATTATCATTTGTGAATTCTCTGTGAAGTTTTCTTTAAGAAACGATGTAAATAGGTATTTAGAAAAAAGGTTCACAATCAGAAAACTTTCTGGGAAAAGTTCCAAATGTGCAGTTGATAATTGGAGTAGGTTGTTGTTATTGTTATCTTCCTACTGCAGACTTTCCAAGATTTGAAGATTTGCAGAAGTCTCAGGTATGACTTTTGCATGAAAGTTTAAGTTCAGTTCATTAATATTGACTAACCAATTAACTTACTTATTGAGAGCCTAGCAATTACTGATTTGTAATATTTCTCAAAAGGTATCTTGTGTTTGAGACAGTGCAAGATCAACTACAGTTTAGAGTGTGAACAAGGGCCACTAAATGAATGGTCAGTATTTTCTGGAATGATTAATTATTTCTAGTGGTAAGGAAATTTGGTTTGATGGGTAACCAATTGTAAAACTTTGTACTACAGTTGAATGAAACTTGAGTAACGCATCCAAAGAAGTAATACCACCATAGGAAGATCACGGCCTGGAGCACTCTATAGAGAAACAACAGCTGAAGCCAGTGTTTATTTATATGTTGTTAGTTTCTCTTCCACTTCTCCTTTCCCTTAGGGAAAAGTTGGCCCAGTCAGAGTTATATTCCTGATTGTGTTAATTGATCCTGGAGGGAGTTGGGAGCTTGCAGCTTCAAGAGGAAACGTCAGAAGTGACTCGTAGGACTTCTCCAACAGAAGACGAAGCCCTCTTTTACAAATCGTTTCCTCTTGGGTTGTAAGCTCACCCTCATGGATATTCCACAGTTAACACAGTTGGTACAGAAATTGAATGTTGAAATGGAGAATTTGCGATTGGAAAATCGATCTCTTCGTCAGGAGTTAGATGAAACCAGGGCAGGGTTTTCAGTTTGGAGGGATCCTATCAAGGAAAGAAAACCAGTTTTAGCGCCAACTAAATTTGGAACCGATGCTCAACAGTCACATTCCTCAGTAGATCAGTCTGGTAGTCAACCAGTTCAAGTCACGGTAGTTACCCCAGCTTCAGTCCCATTGGCTAATCCCGAGAGATTTTCTGGAGATAGTGGAAAATTTGCCACTTTTCTTAGTCAATGCCAGTTGCATTTTCTGTGTAAACCTCAGATTTTTTCTTCAGACACAGCTAAAGTAGCATTTATAATTTCCTATCTTGGGGGAGTAGCTGCAAATTGGGCCATGCCGTTGGTTGATAATAATGACCCTTTGCTTCATAATCTTCAAAATTTTAAAATTGCCATGTCCAATTTATTTGCTAAACATACTTTAGTTCAGGCTTCTGATAATGAGTTATTGAATCTTCGTCAAGGGACTAAGGATCTCATTTCATACATTACAACCTTCAATAGACTTTTAACCGAGACACATTGGCCCGAGGAAAAAAGAGTTTCTTTGTTTTATAGGGGCCTTAGGGATACGTTACGTTACGTTAAAATTATTTATACCGCGCACTTTCACCAATGGTTTCATGGCGCTCTTGACAAGTACAGTGATCAAGAAAGGGGGGGGTTATTCAAAGGAAAACTGGAAGAGCCGGGTTTTTAATAAATTGCGGAAGCAGTCATAATTGGGACATAAACGAAGTGTAGAGGGCAAGGAGTTCCAAGTGACGGGGGCCAACACAGAAAAACTCAGTCCGCCGTGTTTTTTCCGTTTAAATTTAGGAACCACCAGAAGGTTCAGGGAAGCAGAGCGAAGAGCTCTGAGGGGGATGTGCCGTTTCAAGGCGGACGAGATAAATACTGGGGCTGCCTCGGAGAGGGCCTTAAAGACTGAACATGCTAGTTTGAAGGTGCAGCGCATAGAGACCGGGAGCCAGTGAAGACTGCGAAGAAGGGGGGTAACATGCTGGTGTTTAGGCTGGCGGAAAATCAAGCGGGCCGCCTGATTCTGAACCAGCTGCAGCCGATGGAGGTGGTAAGCGGGAATACCCGCGTACAGCGTGTTGGCGTAGTCGAGCCTGGAGGTGATAAGGGCAATGATGACTTGGATTAAGGCCTCCCTGGTGAGAAACCAGCTGATTTTACGTATCCGCCTGAGATGGAAGAAACAAGATGAGGTGACCGAGTTTATTTGAGGTCTCATCGAAAGATCATCTGAAATAATCACCCCCAGACTCTTCACTGTTCTTACAGGAGTAGGTGCCGCCCCCAGGGTGGTTGGCCAGAATGAAGAATCCCAGGGGTTTGAGGAACCCCCCCACCAGTACAACTTCAGTTTTTGTGGGGTTCAACTTTAGTTGGCTGTGATACATCCACTCAGCAATAGACAGCATTGTAGACTGAAAATTAAGACGGGTGGAAGGGGAAGAGTCAATGGGAAAAATTAACTGAAGGTCGTCCGCATAATTAAAAATTGTGATAGGGGAGTTGCGGAGAGACGTTAGTAGGGGTTGCAGATATAAATTAAACAAGAGAGGGGACAGTGCAGAGCCTTGGGGGACACCACAAGAGAGGGATGTGAATGGTGCAGAAAAGGTAGACATATGAACTGCTTGTGAACGCTGGTCAAGGAAAGATCTGAGCCAGTCAAGGGCCACCCCCTGAATGCCAGCATTATGGACACGGTCGATCAGAATGGCATGATCGACCGTGTCGAATGCAGCCGAAAGATCTAAAAGGACAAGGGCCTGATGGATGTTTTGATCGGCACCTTGCCTGAGGGCGTCCATGACTGCTACTATGACCGCCTCAGTGGAATGGAGGGGTCTGAATCCAGCTTGTTGGGAATCGAGGAAGGAAGATTTCTCTATAAAAGAGCTCAGGCAGCGGGTGACATAAGTCTCCAAAATCTTGCCTAGATAAGGAAGGAGGGAGATGGGGCAATAATTACTTAAAATTGTGGGGTCCACATTGGGCTTCTTCAAAATGGGTAGAACAGCTGCTTGTTTGAAGGAGCGAGGGACCTCCCCAGTAGCAAGGGACTTATTGAGTAGTGCCAGTGGGGGGCCTGGACAAGCAAGGAAGGCTTCTCTCAGGATCAAAGGGGGGCAGCAGTCATTAGGGGAACCTGAGCTGACTTTGAGAAGGAGGGAGGAGAATTCCTGAAGAGAAATAGGAGGAAATTCCGCCAATGTGGTGGGGTTCCTGGGGGGAAGGGGAGGAGGCAGAGGAGATGCAGGGGTCGGGATTTTGTTTTTTATGGTTATAATTTTATCGATGAAATATGAATTTAAAGAGTCACACAGAGTTTGGGTAGGTTGAGGTTGGAGGGTGACCCTATCAGGCAAGGAAAGCTCATTGACAATCGCAAAAATGTCCTTGGTTTTGCTATGAGAGTCCATTATTTTTTGAGAGAAGTATTCTGTTTTTGCTTTCTGAATCAATTTTTTATAGGTTTTTAAAGAGTTGATATATAGAAGTTTGAGTTGTGGGTCATAGTTACGACGCCAGCGGCGTTCAGCTTGACGCAAAGCGAGTTTCTCAGTTTTGATGACTTGAAAGATTCTTTAGCACATATAGTTAATCTGCCTGAAGATT
This sequence comes from Lissotriton helveticus, assembly GCF_964261635.1. Taxonomy (NCBI): domain Eukaryota; kingdom Metazoa; phylum Chordata; class Amphibia; order Caudata; family Salamandridae; genus Lissotriton; species Lissotriton helveticus. The sequence continues at coordinate 898,808,948 of NC_136073.1, forward strand.
TTAAAGAATTTCAGGATCTAGTAGTTAAGCTTGATCACAGGTTGGGGGAACGTAAAAATGAGAGAACGAGGAGTGATTTTAGAAGTTCACAATTTAGAGCTGAGAAAAAAACCAGAAATTAAGAATTCTTTAGTTGAAACTGTTCAGTCAGGGGGTTTTAAGGGACCTTTAACTCCTGAAGACAAGGAACGCAGACGAAAGGGAAACTTGTGTTTGTATTGTGGCAAGCCTGGGCACTTTGCTAAGGATTGTACTGTTAAACCTACTAAAAAGAAAGTCTTAGTAATTGAAGCCCCTGTGATTAATCCGTCGGAAAACTAGAATTCTCGAGGAAAGCCGAGGTCGTTTCCTTGAGAAAATCTTCATCTAAGATCTCTCAATTTGTGACAAATGTATCTACGCATATTCCAAAACATTTTACTATTCGGATGGTCTTTATTTTAACAACTCTTCAGAGACATAGTATTCCTGTCCTTTTGGATTCTGGGGCCACTGGAATTTTTTTTGATATTGGATTTGCTAATAAATTGAATTTAAAGTTTGTTGCCAAGGAGGAACCGGAGCCGGTGCGGGCTGTTGATGGCTCGGTTTTGTCTTCTGGAATGATTAGATTTAATACCGAACCATTGACTTTAGTGGCAGACAATGGACATACTGAAAAGGTGGTCTTTGACCTTATTGATGCACCAACCTTTGGAGTGATTTTGGGCATTCCTTGGTTGGAATTACATAATCCAAGAATAGACTGGGTTAAAAGAACAGTTACCTTAGAGTCTTCATTTTGTAAGTTGCATTGTTACCAGGAAACAAGAGATCCGGTGATGCCTCTTTTTTGTGCTACGTTAAATGTAGAAGTAGATAGCCTTCCTGTTGAGTATAGGAATTTTTCTAAAGTTTTTGATCCAGTTGAGGCAACTAAACTTCCACCTCATAGAGTTTATGATTGTAGAATTGATTTGGTTCCTGGAGCTGTTCTACCTTGCAGTAGAATTTACGCTTTAACGGAACCTGAGAATGATTATTTGAGGAAATATTTAGATGACCTCTTAGAATTAGGCTTCATTCGACACTCCACTTCCCCTGTCTCGTCTCCGCTCTTCTTCGTGGCAAAGAAGTCAGGAGATTTGAGAGCTTGTATTGATTACAGAGCAGTTAACAAGGCAACTATTAAAAACAGATATCCGTTACCTTTAATTCCTGTACTTCTGAATCAAATTAAGGGTTCCAGTATTTACACCAAGCTGGATCTTAGAGGTGCTTATCATCTGATTCGAGTCAAGGAAGGTGATGAGTGGAAGACCGCTTTTCGTACGAAATTTGGTCTTTTTGAATATACTGTCATGCCATTTGGTCTTTGCAACGCACCTGCTGCCTTTCAATATTTTATTAATGAGGTTTTACATGATTTGTTGGATGTCTGTTGTATTGTTTATATTGACGACATCTTAATTTATTCAAAAAATTCTGAGGAACATGTGCAACACGTTCAAGCTGTTTTACAGAGGTTGAGAGATCATTCTTTGTTTGCTAAATTAGAAAAATGTGTATATAATGCTTCCAAGGTGGAATTTCTTGGTTATTGTTTATCTCCTGAAGGAATCCATATGGATCCTAAAAAGGTAGAAGCAATCTTAACCTGGCCAATTCCAGTTTCAATTAAAGACACACAGAGAATTTTAGGTTTTGCTAATTTTTATAGACGGTTCATTTCTAAATTTTCTGAAATTGTTACTCCCATCACACAGTTACTGAAGAAAGGGAGGAAATTCTCTTGGACAGAAGAAGCAGATCAAGCTTTTTCTTTATTGAAAAGGGCCTTTACTTCAGCTCCGATTTTGGTTCATCCTGATCCAGATAGGCCATTTTTTGTTGAGGCAGATGCTTCTCAGACTGCTATTGGTGGAGTGTTGCTTCAGAAGGATTCAAATTCTGGTCATTTACACCCAATTGCTTTCTTTTCTAGGAAGCTTTTATTAGCTGAGCAGAACTACACTATTGCTGAAAGGGAACTTTTAGCTATTAAAGATGTGTTTCAGGAATGGCGACATCATCTTTTGGGGGCAAAACATACTATCACTGTATTTTCTGATCATAAAAATGTACAGTTTTATTCCACGGTGAAGGCTTTCACTCCCAGACAGATGAGATGGTTACAGTTTTTTAGTGAGTTCGATTTTTTAATTACTTATCGACCAGGAAATAAGCAGTTGCTATCTGATACACTTTCTCGATTGGTTTGTGAAAAAGATTTAATTTCTGTAAAAGAACCACCAAGTATTCTGCCTAAAGAGAAAATAGCTGCGGAGATTCATTCTGAGGAGTTTTTAGATTCTGTTAAGGAAGAATTAAAAACGTATAACATTGATGAGTGGTTATCTAAGAAAGATAATTCGATCCAAGAGGGTTTGTTTTATCACAATGGAAAATTATTTATCCCCACTAAAAATTTACAAGTCAAGGTAATGCAATGGAATCATGATTTGGCTATTGCTGCACATCCTTTTGTTAATAAAACTTTGGATTTATGTCAGCGTCATTTTTGGTGGGGAAAAAATGATTTTTGTTGTTAAGCAATTTGTGAGGGCTTGTCCAATTTGTTCAAGACAAAAAGCCTTACATACTGTTCCAATGGGTTTACTTCACCCTATGGTTATTCCTCCTCAACCTTGGCACACTATCAGTCTTGATTTTATTACTGATCTTCCGAAATCCAATGGATTTACTACAGTTCTTGTAGTGGTTGATTTGTTATCTAAAATGGGACATTTTATTCCTTTACACAAAATTCCAACTGCAGTGGAATTTAGTACAGTGTTTTTATCTCATATTGTAAAACTTCATGGTCTTCCCTCTAAAATTATTTCCGATAGAGGTCCTCAATTTATTTCAAAATTCTGGTCACAACTTAGCAAACAACTGGGGATTGAGTTAGCTTTGTCTTCTTCTTTTCACCCACAGACTGATGGTCAAACTGAGAGGGTTAACCAGCATGTTGAGCAGGGTTTACGTTGTTTACTAACAACTTCTTCAGGTCATTGGGATGAAGTTTTACCATGGGCAGAATTTTCCTATAATAACACCACACATTCAGCATTAGGTTGTTCTCCTTTTTATTTTCTCACGGGTCAACATCCTAGATCTCTTCCAATTCTTTTACCTGAGGAACAACAATCTATGCCTGCAGTTACTGACAGGTTGACATCTTTGATTGATATTCAGGAAAAGGCTAGAAAACAGTGGATTAAAAGTAAGGTTACTATGAAAAGAACAGCTGATTCTCATCGTAAATCCTCTCCATTGTACAAGGAAGGTCAGTTAGTTTGGCTATCAACTAGAAATATTCAGTTGGAAGGTCCCAGAAAGTTGAAACCTAGGTTTATAGGGCCTTTTCAAATTGAGAACATCTTGAATCCTGTGTCATTAAAATTAGTTTTGCCTGAGGAGTATAAAATTCATCCTGTATTTCATGTATCTCTTTTGAAACCTTTTGAACCTTCTACACGACCTGATAATCCTCCACCACCGGTGGTTATAGGTGATCATGTGGAATATGAGGTTAAATCTATTTTAGACTCAAAGAGAGTACAGGGTACTTTGTTTTATTTGGTTGATTGGAAGGGTTATGATCCTTCTGAACGATCTTGGGAACCTGAAAAGAATGTTCATGCTCCTAGGCTTGTTAGGTCTTTTCATGCTTTACATCCTGACAAACCTCGACCTGTAAGACGACCTTTGGGGGGAGGAACTGTTAGGGGTGTTACTGGTCGTCTTGTTTAATTCAGAGAAATTCTGAATTGTAAATTGTCAATGAAAAAAGAAAGCTCAATTGATTGTTATTAAATGGACACTGGAATTGTTTTCTGTATGCAACCTTTGTTCCCTGTTAATGTAAATAGTAGCTTTAGATTTGCATTTGACAATGCTTGTTGCAGGGTAAGATTGTGAGCTCGTCATGAGAGAGGCTCGCGCTGCTCTAGAGATTGGAGGCGTCATGGAAGTCAGCTCGCGCTGGCTCTCGTGACCGGGAGAAGACTTTAAATGGGCTTCTTATTCAACGGCTCAGCGCTTCGTCTCGTTGCTGTTCTAACGAGCGCTTCTGTTTCCTTGAGCCTGCGGACTTGTAGAAGCCTGAAAACCCCAGAAAACCCTCTCCTTAACCCAAAATTCATCATTTCCTGTCAGTTAATTCCCTTTTCGCCCCAGCCGTGCCCCGTAATTAATTTCCATGAAGACTGCAGATACGCGATTAACTCTGAAGTGAAAACCCGACGTTGTTCCTCCGTTTTGACAGCTGAGTTATCGTTTTTTCACGGACATCACAAGGAAGCCGGTTCGAGTCTCCTGTGCGCCTTGCAGAGGGAGAAAAAGGACAGTAAGATTTATTTCTGCTGTTATTACGAACTGAAGGACTTTTAGAGCTCCGTGTAAAAGAAAAGGTTCTTTTCTTTAAATTAGAACTAATAAAACCTTTAGTAAAACGCAAATTGTTAGTTGTCAGTGAAATTAGAAAACAAACCTTGGCAAGGCAAGACAAGAGGATAACTTGAGTTGTTATTTAATAATCTATTAGAACATTATTTGAGATTATTGTTAAACTGACTAAGTAACAACAAGCCTTGGCAAAGGCAATTATCATTTGTGAATTCTCTGTAAAGTTTTCTTTAAGAAACGATGTAAATAGGTATTTAGAAAAAAGGTTCACAATCAGAAAACTTTCTGGGAAAAGTTCCAAATGTGCAGTTGATAATTGGAGTAGGTTGTTGTTATTGTTATCTTCCTACTGCAGACTTTCCAAGATTTGAAGATTTGCAGAAGTCTCAGGTATGACTTTTGCATGAAAGTTTAAGTTCAGTTCATTAATATTGACTAACCAATTAACTTACTTATTGAGAGCCTAGCAATTACTGATTTGTAATAGTTCTCAAAAGGTATCTTGTGTTTGAGACAGTGCAAGATCAACTACAGTTTAGAGTGTGAACAAGGGCCACTAAATGAATGGTCAGTATTTTCTGGAATGATTAATTATTTCTAGTGGTAAGGAAATTTGGTTTGATGGGTAACCAATTGTAAAACTTTGTACTACAGTTGCATGAAACTTGAGTAACGCATCCAAAGAAGTAATACCACCATAGGAAGATCACGGCCTGGAGCACTCTATAGAGAAACAACAGCTGAAGCCAGTGTTTATTTATATGTTGTTAGTTTCTCTTCCACTTCCCCTTTCCCTTAGGGAAAAGTTGGCCCAGTCAGAGTTATATTCCTGATTGTGTTAATTGATCCTGGAGGGAGTTGGGAGCTTGCAGCTTCAAGAGGAAACGTCAGAAGTGACTCGTAGGACTTCTCCAACATGGGCCTTCAAATGATGGGTGACCTATATGTTGATGGGGTGTTAGTGCCCTTCGGAGTACTCCAAACCCAATTTGGCCTCCCTGATGGGAGTTTCCTATTGCACGCAGCAGTGACGGCGGCGATAAGCATTGGAAAACCGGGTTATCGGAACCCTGCACAACGATGGCCTGCCAGTATGTTGTAATGGCTGCGGGTACATTCAAGGCGGTTACCTGCCTCCACTCTAGAATGCTGCACGAGGGGCTGGGGCCACTTGCAGCTCTGAAGCAAAAGTTGGAGGAAAGTATAGGGAAACCCATACCGGATGTAACGTGGGGCCACATCTTGAGGAGAATATGGAAGGGAAGCAGAAATGCCCGGTTTCAGCAGGTGCATTTCTTTGTGATACACAGGGCCTACCTGACCCCTGGGAAGATCCGGAGGTATTTCCGGATGCAGGAAGCAGCATGCCCTAGATGTCTATCACCTGACGTGGAATTGGACCACATGCTATGGGATTGCCCAAAACTGGGGTCGTATTGGTCAGAGGTGGGGGAGCTCCTCAACACAGTTACTGATCGACAGGTGGAGTACGACATGGCGAAATGTCTATTGCTCTGGTTCCCTCACACGGCCAAGACAAAAATCACAAGCAAATTCATTGACTTGGGCCTTATTTTGGCCCAGAGAGAAATTACTTGGCATTGGAAGTCGAGAGAGGGTCCGTCGACTAGGCGCTGGACGAACGAATTGCGGAAATGGGCACGGAGTAAAGGTGTGGTTAGACTTCGACAAGCCACCCGTACAGCAAACGAGAAGAGCTTAGAATTGGCAAGGGCCTGGGAGACAATAGTGCAAGCCCTACAGGACTATTTAATTGAAGATGAGGACTAGGAGATGACCACTATAGGAGGTTCCATGGGACGCGGAGATACGTACGTATGGTTCCCTCTGATCGCGAAAGATTTGATTGTGTGTATATTGACCTAGCCCACATCAGCAGCAGTTGAAGGGGGTGGGATACGGGGAGGGTTAGTTGAGGACCGATGCAGATAGAAGAGAGAACTGAGTGGAAGCTAGGCGCAGATATGGGCAAATGTAAGGCATAACCAGGGAACAAGTTCCCAACAAGGTGATTAGATCAATTCACTATCTGTGGGATACTGTATTCGGTTGACTGTATATGGGGGGGGGGTTGGGAGGTACAGATACCAAATTGTATTGTTGACCAGATGCCTCTGCGCGGTGGTTTCTTTGATATTTCTGATAGATGTGGAGCTAGCGCCGCCCGGCCTCCGGGATGTGGGCTGAATGGCTGTGTGCAGTATCACTGTTGATCGATGACTTACGATGATCAGAGACATGAAGGTCGAACTAATTCATTGTTTGTTTACGAATCTGCAATAAAACCATATTTAAAAAAAAACACTGTCCATACCACAGCAACACTGCATCAATGAACCACAGCAACACTGCATCAATGAACCACAGCAACACTGTCACACCACACCAACACTGTGCAGAGACAGAGACCGCAGGACCACTTGTCACAGGGCACCCTGTTAAAGTGTGACCCTCAGCAACACTGAACAACAGCAACTCTGGCTGACAGGTCACATGTCTGAGTGCAGCACTTGAAATGTGACCCTCAGCTTCACTATATACTGACCCACTGCAGGACTCAACCATAGCAACACTGTTCTAACCACAGAAACACTGTCCATAGAAGTACAGACCAAGACTGTAGAACCGCTGGTCACTGGGCAGCTTCTTAAATTGTGACCTACAGCAGCACAGACCCACAGCAAAATACTCCATACCACAGCAACTATGTGTATAGAAATACAGACCAAGACTGTAGCACCGCTGGACAACCAGCAGTGCCCCACAGCATCAATGAACCACAGCAACAGGGTCCATAGGCAGAGACTGCAGGACCACTTGTCACAGGGCAGCCTGTGTGACCCGCAGCATTAATGAACCACAGCAACACTGTGCATAGAGGTACAGACTAAGATTGTAGCACCGCTGGACACGGGGTAGTGCCCAGCACATCAATGAACCACAGCAACAGGTTCCATAGGCAGAGACTGCAGGACCACTTGTCACAGGTCAGCCTGTGTGACCCGCAGCATCAATGAACCACAGCAACACTGTGCAAAGACGTACAGACCAAGACTGTAGCAGCGCTGGGCAGTGACCCACAGCAGCGCTGAACCACAGCAACGTGGTCCATATCAGCGTGGAATCTCCCCCTCCGAGACCTTCACTCATATGCAAAAATATGGACTAACTTTATTTGTGACGACAGATCCAGAGCTGAGAGAGTACCTTCCTAATGTGGTGGAGCAGTTTGAAGATTGGTTGTACTAATGGTCTGTTCAGAAATTGGTCGTAGCGATCAGTAGTATTGAAAATCAGGAAACCCTCGAAAGGTGGCAGTTTGATATTGAATGTGACAAGACTGCAAAGGATGAGAGGGGTCCCAGAGAGAAAACACAAAATGCTATATGTTCGCCTTCGATCTTTCCCCACCACGATCCACAAAGTTAACAGTATGGTGGTTTACAAACGCTCGGATTCCCTTTAAACCGAAAACTGCGGTTTTATAGTTGTGACTCACTTTTCGTAAACTGCAACAACGAAAAATAAATACTATTTTCAGCAGACCATCCACTTTAAATTGCATTTCCGGATTAAGTGGAAACACTGTTCACTAGAGTCTAGGTTTGCACGACAATTGTATTTTGTTGCTGTTTGAGGTGTTCATTTTTTTCACCTTGATTTGCCTTTCAATGGCAACCAATTCATGATCTAGGGCCAGATGTAGGTAGCCTATTACCAGTCGCTAACGGCCGAAATTATCGAATTTCGGCCGTTACCGACCGGTAATAGGCTTTTCTGATGTAGGGGCCTAAATTAAGGATTTGGTATTTTACCGAATCGGTAATTTAAGGAATCAGTAAATTGTCGAATTCTTAAATACCGATTCGGTAAATTACCGAATTCCTAATGTAGGGAGCACTCAAATGAGTGCTTTTCCCATTTTATGATTCTTTATTCACCACCAATTACAAGTTGGTGGTTAAAAACGAAAATCCCCAAAAAAGCATTTTCATGCAAATTGCTTCAGTGCCATGTTGCAGAGACGTGTGTCACATGTGCGCCCATACACAAATGAGGGGTACAACAGGGTGTCAAAGTGACACCCTGCCACCCTTCAATGTTTTCCCCCTTTTACCGAATCGGTATTTACCGATTCGGTAATTGATATTCATTCCTATGGGCCTCCAGGCCCATAGGAATGAATGGCAATTACCGAATCGGTAAATACCGAATCTTAACGCTTCGGTAATTTTTACCGAATAATTTGCTACATAGCATTTACTTATTCGAAAATACCGAATTGGTAAAATTCTGTATTTTCGAATCGGTAAATGTCCCTCACCTACATCTGGCCCGTAATGTTCTATTTTTTTTGTATCCTTCGCTGGCCCCGATGACCTACTTTTCTGAATCATGAAGTAAAGCATTTCAATTATATTTTGGAGCCCATTTAATTAGTAGTATGTTTGTTTGCTCTGGAAGTGAAATGGCACAAATGTTCTTGTCCCGGGTTAGGTGGGGGCGTAGGGGGGTCCCTGTAACCTCGGCTTTAGAGCGTACAAGGGAAGTAGAGTCCGAGGCTTTAAGTAAGCTTTTCAGAGAAGGCTTTATTTTTATATAGGTTTTTCTCTTTCTGCTGGTAATTCTCTCCCTGGCAAATGCGGCTGGGTCGAACACGGTCTTGGCAGAAGCCAGCTTGTCTCGGGGGCCCCGTCGCCGCTCGTCCAGGTCAAGGAGCCGGAAAAAGAGGAAAGAGATAGGACGAGTTAGATCGCTGTACAACTCTGATACGTCTCAAGGGCCGGGAGTGAGGGAAACCGGTGATACAGTGTTTAAGCAGGCAGGCAAGGACGTGATGCTGTGCTCGTGAAGGGTCATGGGTAAGGGAGATAGGCTTTACAAATGTACAAATCACTCGGTAGGGACCCGGCGTCCCACCCAGCCCGCCACTCTGCCCCGTACCTGTTGGACCCACGCCCCTCCCGTGGGAGCGTGGCGGGGCGAAGCGTGAAGAAGTTGGCCTCCTGGCTTCACCTTCTCTTCCGTCGTCTTCTGGTCTCGTCTGTCCGCAGTCTCCTCACGACCTCCGCACTCTCCGTCTCCGTATCCGCTCCTCGCCTCCGGGGAAACGCCGTCCGTCTCTTCCTGGTGTCGGCCCCCTTTTGACGTCACCGCGCTTCTCAGTAGGGGAGGAGTCTCGTCTGTGTTGAATGTCCCCTTAAAGGGGCATGGTACCGTTTCTTCGGCGGTCGGCCACCAGTAGTCGGGATCTCCGGACATCCATTCTTCTGCACCTTGGTGTTCCGGTTGCTGTTGGGAGGAAATGGAGGTATGTGAACGTGATGGGATGGACCACCAGTCCTGGCACAGAGTCGGGGTTTCCATTAGCGGACCGAGAGCGTCGGCCCTGTCACACACCTCCTCCCCTGGATTCTCCCGATCGGGGAGAGGAAACACTCTGGAAAGAAAATCTGCGTTCCCGTTCTCCGAGCCTTTTTTATGTAGCACGGAAAAGGAATAGGGTTGTTGGGACAGGAACCATCGAAGCACCCAAGGATTGTGACTGCTGTTTTGGTGCATCCATTTTAATGGGGCATGATCAGTATGGAGGATGAATGGCCTTCCCTCTAAGTAGTACTGCAACTTGTCTACCGCCCATTTGATCGTGAGGCACTCTTGCTCTATTGTGGAATACCTGCATTCCCTAGGAAATAATTTCCTGCTGATGTACAATATAGGGTGCTCTAACCCATCGGTCCCCCTTTGTGACAAGACAGCCCACACCCACGTTTGAAGCATCCGTGGCCAGGATAAAGAGTTTCTCAAAATCTGGGGAGACTAGAACGGGGGCGGCTGTCATGGCTTCTTTTAGTAGACTAAAGGCGGACACGGCCGCAGGTGAGGGACAGCATAATTCTGTGGGTTTTACTTCTTTGCGCAGCAAGTCCGTTAAGGGAGAGGCTACCTCAGCAAACCTAGGGATGAATCTCCTATAATAGCCTATGAGGCCTAAGAAGGCTCTCAAGTCCCTTTTGTAGTTAGGAAACTGTACCTTTTCAATGGCTTTCACTTTTTCTGTTTGGGGAGCGATGCATCCGTCCCCTATGACATACCCCAGGTAGTTGACGCTGTTAAAGGCTGCTCTAGATTTCTTGGCATTAACATGCAGGCCCGCTCTTTGTAGTGCTGTTAATATGGTTTGAATGTGGTTGAGGTGTTCTTTCCAACTTCGGCTATAGATAACAATGTCATCCAGGTATGCTGCACTAAATGCAAGATACTGACGCAGGACAGTGTTCATAAGGCGCTGGAAAGTCGCTGGGGCGCCGCGGAGGCCAAAAGGTAGGACCGTGAATTCGTAGAGACCGTCGTCAGTGACAAAGGCTGTTTTCTTCCGGTCTTCCTCCCGAAGGGGTACCTGCCAGTACCCCTTCGTGAGGTCCAGGGTGGTAATGAACATGGCATCTCCTATCTTTTCAATTAGTTTGTCGTCCCTAGGAATAGGGTAGCTAGCAAAGGAGGAAATTGCATTCAGTGCGCGAAAATCCGTACAGAATCTTTTAGACCCGTCGGGTTTGGGAATCATTACAATTGGCGATAACCAGTTGCTTTTCGATGGTCGTATCACCCCTAGGTCCAACATATCCTGGACTTCTTTCTTCACGGCATCCCTTCGAGCGGCAGGGATTCGGTAGGGTCGCTGTTTTACAATTTCTCCGTGAGCCGTCTCGATGTGATGCTCCACCAAATCTGTTTTTCCAGGCAGGTCAGAAAATATTTCTCCAAAGGGACGTAAGACGCTTTGGAGTTCCTCAACCATCGAACTGGACAAAGCAGGGTTTATTACTAGTTTCTCCAATGTGGAAGGGGTTTTCTGGGCGGATGCTACCACCAAATGGTTTGCTCTAGGAGGGGGCCCCAACCATTCCTTTAGAAGATTAATATGGTAGCATTGAGTCTTGGTAGACGACATACGTAGTCGGTACGTGGTATCCCCTATGGTTTCTATAACCTGATAGGGCCCTTGCCACTCGGTCTTGTTCTTGCCACTGATGGAAGGTAAATGCATCAGGGCCCATTTCCCCTTCTGTGATACGCCGCAGTCTCTTCCCTCTGTCGTAGTTCTTTTTTTGTCGACCTTGTTGCTGTTCCAGATTGGAGTAGGCGAGTGTTCTTAGCTTACCCAATTTCGATTTGAGGTTCAAGGTATACTCGAGGACTGATCTCTGTTCTTGTACTTCCTCGGTTTCCCACATGTCTTTAGTCATCTCCAAAAGCGACCTGGGAAGACGTCCGTACAGGAGTTCAAAGGATGAGAATCCTAGACTGTTTTGTTTTTGGGCTCGCAACACATACAGGGCCAGGGGCAACAGCTTATCCCAGTCCGGTCCTTCGGTCATCAACATCTTCTTTAACGTGCTCTTAAGGGTCTGGTTATACCTTTCAACTAGGCCATCTGTCTGAGGATGGTATACAGACGTTTTCAGATGACGTATGTCAAGGGTCTTGCATACTTCCTTCATTAATTTGGAGGTGAAGGGGGTTCCTTGGTCCGTCAATACTTCTTTAGGGAATCCCACCCTGGAAAACAACTCCACAAATCTGTCGGCTATTGCTGTGGTAGTGGGAGATCTTAGGGGAAAAGCTTCAACGAACCTAGTGGCGTAGTCCACTATAACCAAGGCATACAGATGTCCTTTCGATGTTTTAGGCAGGGGGCCTATCAGGTCCATGCCCACTCTCTCAAACGGAACCCCTATGATGGGTAGTGGCTGTAAAGGAGCGTCACTGGGTCGATGAGTGTTCCGTCTCTGGCAAATCTCGCACTTGGCACAGTAATCTTGTACATCCTTATATATGCCCGGCCAAAAGAAGTGTCTTATTATGCTGTCTGTTGTTCTCTCTTTCCCCGAATGCCCGGCCGTGAGATGGGCGTGTGCAAAAAATAGCACTTGTTCCCTAAAGGACAGGGGTACTAACAACTGGGGGTTGCTTCCTTCCTGGGCTTGGCAGTATAGCAAGTCCTTCTGGATGAGAAACCTGGGGTAGGTCTGCCTGTCTAGACCCGGTGGGGTATGAGCTGCTTCCCATGCATTGTGTAATGTCCGATCTTCCGCCTGAGCGAACCTGAAGCTGCGGTCGGCTGTCCGCGGCTCAGGGGATAGGTACGCTGGGACGGATACCGCCTCTTGGGGCCGGGGTTGGTTGAGGGTCTTTCTGAAGAGGGAAAGGAATTCAGGATTGTCTACTCCGAGTATCATATCTTCAGGTAGGGAGTCCACCACCCCCACCCTGACAGTACAAGGGTTTTTATCCCGGGGACGTAGGGTTATGGAGGCCAGGGGATAGGGCTTCACGTCCCCATGAACGCACCGAATATACACTATGGCCTTTGGGATGTACTGGCTTAGGAGAACAAAACGTTCTTGTACTACAGATTGTCTACACCCAGAATCTAGGAGAGCCCTTATTGTATATCCATTCATCCTCATACTTACATAAAAGGAAGCACCCATTTCAGCAGGATACAGGACAGTCTTGGGAAGGTACTCCACTTCCATCGGTTCCTCTGGGGGCCTTTTCCCGGGACACATCCGGGCTATATGGCCCCATTCCCCGCAATCGAAGCATTGGGGTCCTTTCATCATCGGGGAGATCATCCCAGGAGGCTTCAGTCGTAGGGGTTCCCCACCAGTTTTGGGTTTTCTTTCCGCCTTTAGGGGTAAGGTATGTTTAGTCGTCTTCTCAGTGTCCCATCCCGAGGTCCTAGGTTGTGCTCTGGCATAATTTGCTGCCATCTCTATGGCTTGTTCTATTTCAAGTCCAGCATGTTGTCTTAACCAACGCTGGGAGGCGTAAGGGAACGCATCCATGAACTGCTCGAGGTATATTTTGTTTAATATGTGCTCCTTACTACTGGTTTCCGGATTCAACCATTTATCCGCGGCCATTTTTAGACGGAAGAAAAGGGTTTTGGGGTTCTCCCCAGGGACTCCCCTCTCCTTCCTAAACCTTACACAGTAGGCTTCCTGGTCCAAACCCAAGTGATCCAATATGACCTCTTTGATTACAGTATATGGCGTGTTCCCCAAGGGATTCGCGGCCTGATATGCTGACTGGGCCTCTCCAGTGAGTAGCGGTGCTAGGAAGAAAGGCCATTTTTCTTCAGGCCATCCTAGGGCTCGTGCGGCCCTTTCAAAGTTTAACATAAGGGCGTCTGGATCTTCTCCATGTATGTATTTCTGGAGGGCAATTCCCGAGGGGTTTGGCGCGTGATGTACTCGAGCATCTCCCGAGGTGGATATGGGTGGAGGCGTCACCTGTTTCAGGCTTTCGATGTGGGCGGTGATAGTGCTCTTGAACAATTCCCTGTCCGCCTGGGCGGAGGACAAATGCCTTTCAACAGCCCACTCAAGCTTCTCCTGTCCCTTAATCATGTGTTGTATTAGGGCGTCCATCTCGTCGGTACAGATGGACTGGGTGGAAAATCCCACTTCTGACACCAATTGTCCCGGGTTAGGTGGGGGCGTAGGGGGGTCCCTCTGCTTTAGAGCGTACAAGGGAAGTAGAGTCCGAGGCTTTAAGTAAGCTTTTCAGAGAAGGCTTTATTTTTATATAGGTTTTTCTCTTTCTGCTGGTAATTCTCTCCCTGGCAAATGCGGCTGGGTCGAACACGGTCTTGTCAGAATCCAGCTTGTCTCGGGGGCCCGTCTCCGCTCGTCCAGGTCAAGGAGCCGGAAAAAGAGGAAAGAGATAGTGACGAGTTAGATCGCTGTACAACTCTGATACGTCTCAAGGGCCGGGAGTGAGGGAAACCGGTGATACAGTGTTTAAGCAGGCAGGCAAGGACGTGATGCTGTGCTCGTGAAGGGTCATGGGTAAGGGAGATGGGCTTTACAAATGTACAAATCACTCAGTAGGGACCCGGCGTGCGTGAAGAAGTTGGCCTCCTGGCTTCACCTTCTCTTCCGTCGTCTTCTGGTCTCGTCTGTCCGCAGTCTCCTCACGACCTCCGCACTCTCCGTCTCCGTGTCCGCTCCTCGCCTCCAGGGAAACACCGTCCGTCTCTTCCTGGTGTCGGCCCCCTTTTGACGTCACCGTGCTGCTCAGTAGGGGAGGAGTCTCGTCTGTGTTGAATGTCCCCTTAAAGGGGCATGGTACCGTTTCTTCGGCGGTCGGCCACCATTAGTCGGGATCTCCGGACATCCATTCTTCTGCACCTTGGTGTTCCGGTTGCTGTTGGGAGGAAATGGAGGTATGTGAACGTGATGGGATAGACCACCAGTCCTGGTGCAGAGTCGGGGTTTCCATTAGCGGACCGAGACCGTCAGCCCTGTCACAGTTCTACAGTAAACATTGTTTTTATTTTGTGACTTCTGTGTGTCGCAGAAAAAAAACTGTTGGCCTGTTAATACAAGTTTTTTTTTTTTTTTTTTTAAAACCTTTATTGTACAAAGAGTGCTCACAAATACGGGCCTACAACCCAACGTGCTGGCCACCACATAGCAAGAGCATAATTAGCAACACAAAGTTGTCCACAGGATATGACAGCAAGAACACAGGAGATATACCAAAAGCCATAGAGCAATCAGTAGGTACAGGATATTGAAAGGTTGGTTTTCTTTTACGGGACGGGGAGTACAGGATCATGATGGGCAGTGAGTCAAACAACAAGGGAGGGGCCGTGGTGAGCAGCGATCCAGCGATCATAAAAATACAGGATAAAGCCAACACGAAGTAAACATATCTAGAAATACAAGCACAATCGGAGTTCCACAAGAAGAGGCAATGGCGTTCGCAGTCCAGCGCCCACCCACCACAGCAACAACCCGGTACAACAAACATAAGTAAAAAAGACCCCATCATAAAAGCAATACAATACGCACCCCAACGAAGGGAAGGAATCCCTCATAAAGGAGGGAGGGGAAGGAAGAAGAAGGAAAAAGGAAGGGACTCCTACCCAACCACGCGCCCCCCGGCGACAAAGCAGGAAAACAGAATCCGGTACACGATATACATGAAAGGTCGATGACAGAACACATAGCGAGCCACAATCACAATACGACCGGAAGGTCAATGCATCAGAAACACCCCAGGGGGGAAACATGACGAGACAGAGTCCCGAAAAAGTAAATACTCAAGAGCCATAGAACAAAAAGGGAGAAAAAAAGGGGGGGGAAAAAGACCCCCCAAAATGACAGACCCCCCCACCCACCCCTCAAGCCCACCCTGCACCCCTGCAGAAGGCTATGGCCTACCCCCCAGCAGCGTGCCTGTCGCCCTAATTAGAACCCGAAATATAGAAGAGCAAAGACAAGACAGAAACATAAGACAAAAACGGGGGAGGGAAGGGGAGGGAAAAGGGGAAGAAAACACACACACGGGAGAGGGCCAAGAGACAGTATTATCTGCACCCACCCACCCGCCCGAGAAAAAGGGCAGAGTCCTCGGGAAGTCAAAGATTATCAGGATACACTCCAGGAACACCATAAAGTCACACAGTATCATACCGTTACATGCCGATCATCCAACCAGTACAAGACTACCGTACACAGAGGCAAATTTGTATCAGCCCTGTCCTTGTTTGTCCAAAGTTGTAGCCGTCCGATCCACCAAGAACCAGACCGCGAAGAACCGAAGGCATAGAACAGGGAGATCTGACGGCAGTCCAGATAAGACACGTGGAGTAAAACACGGAAGATCCAGGAAAGTCATGGAACATCGCACACAATGCAGGCACAGTTTTAGGGACAGTTCAAGAAAGGCCGATCCAGCTGGGTCGGCACAGGAGCCATGGCCGGTCAGTCGAGGCGAAAATGGGCAGGAAGAGTCATCGAGTCCAGGCCAGACGGAATCCGGCCCCCGGACCAGCGGCAAAGGAGATAGCACAGGACGATGAAGGGTAACGGAACTCCGCACACCCACAGACGCGGCTGTCGCCGGGGCCATATTTCCCAGGATAGTTCCAGCCGCACCCCGCAACGGTGAAGCCACACCCGGTGTCGGGGGCCCGATCGGCCCGAAGAGAGGATCCACCTCCAGAGCGAAGACGGGTGCGGCCACAGAAGTTTGCCAGGAGTGCAGGGCATCCAGGATATCCTTAAGTGTAGGAAAACCTTTACAGTATCCGGCACCCGGGCCATGCGGCGGGCCTCCAGCGCTCGTCCAGGCCCGGCTGAGACACTCAGGGTCGGCCGCCATCTTAGAAGCCCGGCGAGGCCGCGGCGGCCGCCAACCTCCGTCGGGGCAGCAGCAAGACAAATGAAGACCAGCCGACCGGCGGCAGGACACCCCGGGGCAGGAAGGAGGGCCACCAGAAGATGGGGAATCGCCGGCTCCCCAGTGCCGCCGGTCCCGTTCTCCGAGTCCGGGCGGAGGAAATCAAAATGGCCGGACCGGAGAACAAAGGGGGAGCAAGCCAGATATACGAGTAGCCCCGTCAATGGAAGGCAGCGCCTCCACCCAAGGTCTCCGGCCCACCGGAGCCGACCAGAGAGCACAGCCGGCCTACACGCACAACGGCCTCCACGACCACGTCCACTGCGCCATCAAGGGCCGATCATCGTGCTCCGTCCCGTCCGGGCGCCGCCGAGAAGGTCCAGGCAAGCCCGCCCCGGAGGCCCCGAAGCGAGCGGGAGCGCCGCACAGGATCCACGGCACCCAGGACCACCGGAGCAAAAGGTGAGTGCCTGCAAGGCGTCTTAGCACAACAGCACAGCAAAGAGGGCTTCCCGGGGCAGGATAACGGCAGGATAGATGATAAAAACAGGCAGGCGAACGGAGCCGAGCTAAAACGCGGCCATCTCGGACGCGAGCTTGGCTCCTCCCCTGTTAATACAAGTTTTGATGGCTCTTAGTAGACCCACTTCAGAAGTCTTGAAATTGTAGCATGCAGTACTGGACACCCTAAAATGTTCAGAAGTATTGCATTTATCCATGAGCTTAGAGAACGTCTGTGCCAATGTCTTCTCAAAGCTGTCTATAAATGTTGTTTGCAATGTATACTGTCCTAACCTAGCAACTCTGTCCATAGAAGTACAGACCAAGACTGTAGCACCGCTTGTCACCAGGGAGCTTCTTAAAGTGTCACCCACAGCAGCGCTGAACCACAGGGTCCAAACCACAGCAACCCAGTGCATAGAAATACAGACCAAGACTGTAGCACCGCTGGACACGGGCCGTGACCGATAGCATCAATGAACTACAGCAACACTGTGCATAGAAGTACAGACTAAGGCTGTAGCACCGCTGGACACGGGGCAGTGCCCCCCAGCATCAATGAACCACAGCAACAGGGTCCATAGACAGAGACTGCACGACCACTTGTCACAGGACAGTCCGTTGAAGAGTGACCCACAGCATCAAGGAACCACAGCAACACTGTGCTCCAAAGGTGACTCCATTCAGCTTGAATCGATCCACCCCTGTGATTGGTCAGACCATCATATCATCACCTTCTTTATCAATGAATCAGTGAAACTTAATCCGACTCAATCCACTAAACCAAAGGTATGGAAAAGAGACTTGAAAAAACTCAACCCTAACAGATTCCCTTCTTCCAGCTACAATCTACTTCTACCCCCTGCCGGCTCCTCCAACGTACATGATCTCACCAACCACTACCTCAACTCTATGACCTCGATAATTAATGAGGTTGCTCCCCTGCAACTAAAAAGAGTTTCCTCAAAAGACTCAAAACCCTGGTACAATGGGCTACTCAACGAAGATAGACGTTCTTTGAGAACTGCGGAACGCAACTGGAGATCAGTCCCATCCGCTATGCACCTCAAAATTCTAAGGAAAAAAAGAAATGCATTCTTTAGAAAGATCAAGCGCTTGAAAGCAGACTTTTTCAGCCACCAGCTAGACCAAGCAAGAAACCGTTCAAAAAAACTGTTTGAGTTAATCAAAACTCAATCTAAGGACGAACCTCAACGACTACAAGACACAACTCGTACACAACCGACTTGTGAAGAATTCTCTACCTTCTTTAATCTAAAGACTGATAACATCAAGAAAGATCTCCTCATTGACCTAAGCTTACACTCTAATCCCCACATCAAAACATCCCCCCTACTCCCAACTTCCTCACACCAAACCCTTGCAAAGCTCAACCTAAAAAACAACGCTGGATGGTCTTCCTTTGACACTTACACGGAAGAAGCTATAGGCAAGATTCTCAGTACCCTGAAGCTTTCCAATCACCTCACTGACCCTCTCCCCGCAAACAATGTAAAAGACTTTACCCCATTGCTTCTTCCTCTCTGGACCAAAATCATTAATTGTTCACTTCAACAAGGATGTATCCCGGACTCCCTTAAAGTGGATCAAGTATCGCCCATCCTAAAGAAACCCACAGCTGAACCTACCCACCTGAACAACTATCGTCCTATTTCCAATATTCCTACCTTGGCCAAACTGTTAGAAAAATGTGTACACCACCAATTGACAAAACACATCAATCACTTTGACCTTCTTAACACACACCAATCAGGCTTCCGAGCAGCCACAGCACGGAATCAGCTATGACACACATAATTGATGATGCGCTTCAAATACTTGATCAGAGAGGTACATGCCTCCTCATCCTACTAGACCTCTCATCAGCCTTTGATACGGTCAAACATGAGAACTTATTAGATCTGTTGAATCACAGAACGGGTCTATCAGGGTCAGTGCTTAATTGGTTTACCTCTTTTCTTCAAAACCGGACGCAGAAATTCAAGGTCAACAACATCCGGTCCACACCCATTCCAGTAATAATAGGAGTCCCACAAGGATCCTCCCTATCCCCGACATTGTTCAATTTATTCATGGAACCACTCACCGCACTGTTGCAAGCATCTAACGTGCTATTTCACATGTACGCAGACGATACACAAATTTACCTTAAGATACACACCCCTGAAGACATTAAACTGCTCAACGCAATGCTTAGGAACACCCAGACATGGCTGGCAGAGAATCATCTCAAACTGAGCGCTCTAAAAACTGAATTCCTCCTAATAGCACCATCCGCCAAAGGCCCCATCATGCATGATTGGCTCAAACATCTTACTGCATTTAACGTTCAACCAACCATTGTGGACTCAGCGAAATCATTAGGTATAACCCTTGACTGCAACCTCAATATGCAGAAACACATTAGTAATGCAAATAAGGGAGCAAACTGCCAGATTAATACATTGAGGAAGCTGAAACCCTTCCTGCCCGCCAATGACTTCAAGATGGCAGTCCAAGCTCAAGTTATCCCTCGAGTGGATTATGGAAGTGTCGCTCTCTGTGGCCTCCCTAAATCGACAGCTGCACCCCTAAGAGCCTCCATTAATGCTGCAGCGAGACTCATCACTGGCTCGAAAAGAAGCTCCCACATCTCTCCAGACTTAAAATCCTTGAACTGGCTGCCATAGGAACCTAGAATTCAACTGAAAATTGCATGCATCACGCATAAGGCCATACATCACAACGCACCCAGATACCGCACTCAGAAACTGACAATCTCTGGTGGTTCTAGATCCACAAGAGGCGCAGAAAATCTACTACTGAATCCACAAAGATTCAACAAGAAAAAAACATTTAAACGGTCCTTCTCAGGGATGGCGCCCAGGATCTGGAATGCACTCCCTCCAGAACCAGACTTATTTAATCCACGGCATCCTTCAAAAAGGAAGTAACATTGATTCTCTTGGCTAAATTCACATGAATATAGGCTAAGGAAATCCTGAGAACACTCGCACCTTCACCAGTATTCCTTTTACGACAAGGGTCATCTAGACCACCTAGGCACTATTGTTGTCTTTGCCTTGACTTAATGGGTCTTCATTGTCTTACACCGTTTTGCTCAACGTTGCACAATATGTTATGTTTACATGATCTATCTGCTCTATTGGTTTTGCATAAGTAACCTCTTTGTTGTATATATAACCTCTATGTGTGTAAAGCGCTCTGATATCCGCAAGGATCTTGTTCGCGCTCTATAAAACTTTCAAAATAAAAATAAATAAATACAGAAGTTCAGACTAATACTGTAGCATCGCTAGTCAAGGAACAGCTTGTTAAAGTGTGACCCACAGCAAATGTGAACAACAGCAACAGGGCCCATATCACAGCAACTCTGTGCATAGCAGTACAGACCAAGACTGTAGCACTGCTAGCCACAGAGCAGTGACACGCAGCATCAATGAACCACAGCAACACTGTGCATAGAAGTACAGACCAAGGCTGTAGCACCGCTGGACACAGGGCAGTGACCCACAGCAGTGTTGAACCACAGCAACAGGGTCCACACCACAGCAACTCTGTGCATAGAAGTACAGACCAAGACTGTAGCACCGCTAGTCATGGAGCAGCGACCCACAGCATCAGTGAACCACAGCAACAGGGTCTACAATATTCATAGAAGTACAGACCAAGACTGTACAACCGTTGGTTACATGGTGTTGCAGGTATTCTGCACTACACATAACTATGCGCAGGAAAACAGGACCTCAGTGTATAAGGGTGTACCAACCTACCACATTAGTATCCAAAATCCCCAAACCGACTAGCTACAGTGTCTCATTTGTTGTCCTACAAATATCACAAAGCTACAAATGATTAGACAACCCAGAACACAACACTCCCGATTCTCTCAGGAATCGCGGGAGTAAGACATACTCTTTCGCTCACTCATACTAGTCCAAAATAGTAATAGGCAGAGTCACTGAAATAGTTCAAAATGTTTATTTTAACTATCGTGCTCTACATTACAGTATACAAGCCACTACCAGCAGCAAAATGCATAAACTCAACACAGTTAGCATTGTTACTATTCCATAAAGTAGAAAGGGGGAAGCCATAATATAAAGACTGTGGAAAAAGGACAATAAGGCCTAACCACACTCCCCTTGACTAGAAGAAGTTTATTTATATAAAGGAAGATTTCTGGGCTTTGACAGGAGACCCCATACCTTAAAGCCTGAATGTAAGGTTTACATCATAGGACCAGCGGAGCTCTTCTGCATGGAATGGCTTTCTCCAAGTGTCTTAAAACAACATGCAACCCCGTAATATCAAAGCACGAGTCTTCAGTATTGCAGCTGTGTGTAACATGTAATGTCTAGGTACTAGGGACTGACCAGAACAAAATAACAAGGGCATTGTTGATCGACCTTGCACATCGTGTTCAGACTAAACTCCAGGAAAGGCAGAGAACGCAAAAAGCAGCAGTTTCTCATGTGAAAGGCACAAGCAGAGTCTTGCAAAAACAAAGCCATGCAGTAACGTGCGCAAAAGCAGCATCATGGCAGCAAAGCTCATGCTAACTTAGCAATGTCGACAATGTCCCTAAGGGCCATATAACAGGGGCAATGCCCCCCGGCAGCACTGAACCACAGCAACACTGTGCTAACCACAGCTACACTGTCCATAGAAGTACAGACCAAGACTGTAGCACCACTGGTCACCGGGCAGGTTGTTAACGTGTGACCCACAGCAAATTTGAACCACAGCAACATGGTCCATACCACAGCAACTCTGTGCATAGCAGTACAGACCAAGACTGTAGCACCACAACATCAATGAACCACAGCAACTCTGTCCATAGACAGTGACTGCAAGACCACTTGTCACAGAGCAGCCTGTTGAAGAGTGACCCGCAGCATCAATGAACCACAGCAACAGGGTCCATAGACAGAGACTGCAGAACCACTTGTCACAGGGCAACCTGTTAAAGTGTGACCTACAACAGCACTGAACCAAAGCAACAGGGTCCATACCACAGCAGTTCTGTGAATAGAAGTACAGACCAAGACTGTAGCACCACTAGACAAGAGAGTAGATGTCTTACAGAGCTTAACTGGCACAATTCCAAGCATATCAAGTTTAGGCTAGGGTGGGAAATCAGTAGTAACAATATGAGAGAGAGTGAAAGCGACACCCTCAGTCCCCCGGGCTATCTCTGTAGAACAACAAGAGAGTGTCAAGAGAACAAGGTAGATTAGCACATGATCAGAGATCAGTATCTTCCTGTAAAATTCACATTGGAAATCGTTAGGGATTTATTAGAAGCCCTCACTCACCACCCTGGGTGGTGACATGCTTCATCAGCGGACATGTTTCAGCCCTTATGTGTAAAATTTACTGGGCTTTCTTCAGGACCATGTTATGTGTACCTCGGCGGTGTGGGCGCGCTAAGGCCCACCCTACCAGAGGACGTGAAATTTAAAAACGGTAGTGTAAAATAGTGCAGAAAAAACAAACAAACCACCAAGTAGTGGGAATTACCTCTGGTTTAGAGGAACCTGTGTAGTTTGTGTGAAAAACGATCCACTCCCCATAGGTTTCGGGAGGTGGGTGGGGCGACAATGGCACACCGCCCGCAACGCCCTGCACCCGCTTGGCACCTAGCGTTCCCTGCTACCGGACCTCGTAATTCTCACTACTTGGTGCTTTCTCCTGGTGGGCCCGATGATGAAGCATGTCACCACCCAGGGTGGTGAGTGAGGGCTTCTAATAAATCCCTAACGATTTCCAATGTGAATTTTACGGGAAGATACTGATCTCTGATCATGTGCTAATCTACCTTGTTTTCTTGACACTCTCTTGTTGTTCTACTAGGGTGGGAAATCTTCAAGGGAAGTTTTTGCCCAGTTTGCTGGTGCAGGACCTAGTCAGAGTACTGGAATCCCAGTATTCCAAGTCACCACTCCACCTACCATTCCGTTAGCACCTCCTGAGCATTTTCTTGGGGATCCTACTAAATTTGCAACATTCATAAATCAATGTCAGTTACACTTTATATTTAAACCTGCTTGCTCCCTTACTGAGCAATACAAAGTTGCCTTTATTTTGTCATACTTAGGGGGAATCGCTGCCATTTGGTCAATATCTTTGGTTGAAAGGGACGATCTGTTGATGTGTAATTATTCCGCTTTTAAAGCAGAATTAAATAAATTGTTTGACCAACATATCTTTATTCAATCAGTAGATATTGTGTTACTCAATTTGAGACAAGGGAATAAAGATTTATTGACATATATCACTACGTTCAAAAGACTAGTGGCTGAATCAGGTTGGACAGAAGCTAAATGGAGTTTTTATTCTATAAGGGACTTCAATATGAATTGAAAGATCCGTTGGCCCAAGTAGTGGACCCACCAGAGAATTATAGTGATCTGATAGATTTGGTGGTGAAACTTGATCATCATCTGCTAGAGCAAGGTCGAGATAAAGGACGGTCAGATGCCAAGGTAGTAGTATATAGGGAAAAGAAGCTTGACTTTCAAAAACTGAAGAATCTGAGCCCATGCAGGTAGTAAGTCTCATGGGGGCCACTGAGTAAAGAAAAATGACAACTATGAGGAGTATCAAAGCTTTATTTGTACTGCTGTAACAAGGGGCATTTTCTACGAGACTGCCTGTGAAACCGAAGAAGAAGGGAGAATCGGAAAACTAAATGACCCAAGACACTGAAGGACAAGTGTTTCGGGTCTGCAACATGAAATACCCTCAAAAACAGACATCCGGTATACGGCAATATCCACATATTCTCACAACAGCTCAAGTCTCATAGGATGGGGGTTAGACCTGTTTTCAACTGTTAGTAGACTCAAGAGCTACTGGACATTTTATGGATAAATCTTTAGCATCATAATTTGGGATTCCATTTGAGTGTAAAGGTAAAGACCAGATAGACGAGGTTAAAACCATTGATGGTAGTACATTGAAGTCAGGCCCAATCACCCATTCTACTACTTACTTATGGTTAGACATTAGAGGAAACCATAGGGAAAAAATAAAATTCGATTTGATATAAACCCCACAGTTTCAGGCCATTCTGGGAATACCATGGTTAGAAATTCATAATCCCGACATAAAATGGAAGGATCGTACTCTATCATTTTGTTCCATATTTTATAAGGATCATTGCCTATATGTGCCTTCCAAATTAGGGCATGAGAGAACTCTGCCAATGGTAACAGACAAAAACAGTTCAACTATTCCCCATGTTATCTAAACTTGGCAGAAGTCTATGATAAACAAAAAGCATCTGTTCTTCCCCCGCATAGGCCGTATGATTGTTAGATTGACCTAGTCCCCATGGCTCGCATTCCTTGTAGTAGAATTTATGCATTAAAACGGAGAAAGAAAACATTCATCTGAGGAAATACCTTGATGAAATGCTTCACATTTCACAGGATTTATTAGACCATCGCACTCACCTGCTTTGTCTCCGCTTTACTTCGTACCTAAAAAGAAGGGTGAGTTGTGCCTGTGTATAAATTATAGACCTCTTAATGACCATAAAAAAATCGATATCCTTTACCTCTTATTTTAAGTCTATTAGATCTAGTAGAAAATGCCAGGTATTTACGAAACTGGATTTGCGAGGCACTTACCATCTCGTACAGGCGAGAGAAGGAAATGAGTGAAAGACAGCTTTACGGACTAAATTTGGGTTATCTGAATATTTGGTGATGCCTTGTGGCCTGTGTAATGCAACTGTGGCATTTCAATATTTTATTAATGTGGTTCTGAAGGAGTTTTTAGATATATGTGCGGTTGTGTACCTTGACAACATTTTGATTAACTCTCCCTCACTGAGAGAACATGAAAAACACGTAAGAGCCATTTTACAATTATTAAGATATAATACGTTGCATGTACAGCTAGAGAAATATGAAGTCCATGTTTACAAGGTCTCTTTTCAGGGCTATATATTATTACCACAGGGTGTTAGTATAGACTCACAGAAAGTTACAGCTATTCTACAATGGGGTTCCCCAAAATTTGTAAAAGAAGTCCAGAGCTTCCTGGGATTCGCTAATTATTATCTGCGATTTATAGATCAGTTTTTTACTGTGGTAGCCCCAATAACACAGTTATTGAAGAAAGGAGTGATAGTGCATTGGTCCCCAGCAGCTGAACAGACTTTTCAACAATTAAAAATGGCATTTGTTACAGTCCCAATTTTGCAACATCCAGACACATCACAACCATTTATAGTGGTGGCTGATGCGCCTCAAGACGCAGTAGGTGGAGTTCTATCACAAATAAGCAAGGAAACAGGCCCACTTCACCCTACACTTTATTTTTTACAAGGATTTACTCCAAATGAAGAAAACTATTCAATAGGAGATAAGGAATTGTTTGCTATAAAAAAGGCATTCATGGAATGGAGACATTTTTGATGGGTGCTTTACATACTGTTACAGTCATTACAGTCCATAGAAACGTTAAAAAAACGTACATTGGACAAATCACTATCCATGAGACAGTTGCAATGGACACAATTTTTTTATGATTATGATTTTGTAATTCAATTTCAATCAGGCAGACAACATGGAAAAGCAAATGCATTGTTGCGCCTTTGACACAACAATAGAGAACATGAAACTGAATTTCCTTCAATAATACCCCCAGAACATATTATAGGAGCAGTGATTTCTGAGGATACATTTCTAAAAGAGATAGCTATAGCAGAGAAAAATAAAGAAGCTGAAAAGGTCATATAGGGTCATAATAGTCAACAAATAAAGGACATATATTACATAAAAGAGAGGATATTTGTCCCTCAACCGCTTTACAGCAACAGGCACTCCAGTGGCATCATACACATATATTAACTAGTCATCCAGGGGAAAGAAATACTTTAGAATTAGTTAGGAAACACTTTTAGTGGCCCACAATAGTACCTGACACTAAACTAATTGTGCAAAGGAGTACAGTGTGTGCACAAAGTAAAGATATAGTCCAAGCACCGCAGGCTTATTACACCCATTACCTTCGCATCCCTATCCATGGCATACAGTTTCTCTGGATTTCATAACTGATGTTACAGACAGAATGTGGTCATACAACAATCATGGTTACTATAGATATGTTTTCCAAGATGGCTCCTTTTTGTCCTTTATCAGGTTTGCCTAACTCTAGAGAACGTGCCGATAACTTTCTACAATCCATTCGAGGCTTACATGGTGTACCTTTAATGATTGTATCTGACAGTGACCCTCAATTTGTCTCGAAGTTTTGGAAGGCATTGTGTGGAAGTTTACAACTAGAGATTCATGTATCTACTGGCTTTCATCCTCAGACAGACGGTCAGACAGAGAGAGTGAATCAATGTTTAGAACAATATATAAGATGTCAACTTTTATAAACTGTTGCAGATCAGGGTAACTTTTTAAGGGCATCAGAATTCACATACAATAATGTGCAACATAGTTCAATCAAAATTACTCCATTTTCAATGTAATTATGGTTATCACCCCACATACATTGCAGACCCAATCCTGAATATCAAGTTGGGGACAAGGTTTGGCTATACGCACAACATTTCAATTTGAAAGGGTATCGGAATTTTCAACCACGATTTGTAGGCCCTTACTCCATTGTTAAAAAGGTAAATGGCGTTGCCATGAAGATGGACTTACCATCCCAAATTTGAGTACACCCCGTGTTTCAATTGTCATTATTAAAACCTGTTGCTCCCAGAACCATGCTACTTCCTATATCCTCCAGCCTTAGATGTCGCTGATGAACCTGAATTTCAAGTGGAAGCTATCTTGGACTCTAAATAAATTTGCCATAAATTATATTATCTTATTCATTGGAAAGGATATGGCCCTGAGGATCGTACTTGGTAGCCTGCATGTCATGCACACGCTTTCCGTCTTCTACGTCTTTTTCATCGCAGTTATCCTGATAAATCCACTTACTTGTATGACGTCCTGCCCCTCGGTGTCCTTTCCTGTTGTGTCCTGTTCTCCACTGTTTCCTTGTCTCAGTTCCTTCCTGTTGGAGCGTTGGCGTGCTGCCTTCCTGGCCAATGTTCACTGGAAGCCTGCTGCGGCTCCTGAAAAGAAACTGATCAAATGATTAAAAGCGTCAAACTCTTCATTTGGGTAACGCGCTGCTGCAGCTTTAACTTCCAATATACAGAGAAACATATCTGATAATTGTGATCGATGGTGTGGAGACTTGCTAGTGATGGGCAACAAATTGGAAATTACCTAAAAAAACAAAAACATTTGGAATATAATATTATTGACATAAATGTGATCAATATTTCAACAACGTTATTTACTGACATGAATGTGAGACATGTATGATTACTATTTGTTGACATGGAAATGCAACAGCATTTGCCTTCGCTTGTATTTGAGCAGTTGAAAGTGGTTTGAATTCTTAATTAATTAATTAATTGAAAATTCTGTTTTTTATGAAGTCATTGATTTATTATTTATTATTGATAGATCAGAATCCTCTGTGGTTTTGGGAGTGTTATTTTCCGAAGAAGAATTTCATAAGAGAAATGAGCATTGTGGAAAATGTTTTGAGCAAGAAGTCATTAGAGAGTATATTTATAGGTATGAGTCATGAGTTTTAGATTACTATATTAATCATATAGGTGAGAAGGTATTATAATAGGACTTACATTATACCTCCTTTATTACAGATACAGCACAATACACTGTAAAATATCAGTATACTTGACAAGAGAGGAGGGGATATTAGGTAATTAGAACAGGTCAAATATTACATAGTCGGAAGGAGGAGCTTCGCGCGCATCCGAGATGGCCGCGTGAGCACAGGGCTCCCGAGACCCTCGCCACCTCCCGCATCTATCCTGAATTTTATCCTGACCACGAAGACGGGTTATTGAAGACGCAACCCAGCTGATATAATAGCTGCTTTCAAAAATCGATTTGGGCTCCGGGAACCGCAACTATGAAACTTTGAACTTTTGTGGCCTGATCCACGGAGCTACCCGGGGCTCGAGTCATTATGGTGTCCAGGCAGTAGTTGAACAACAACGGCCTGTGGGGCTCTGTTCACAACCTTGGAGTTAACTTTCGGTTTCGTTTTTGGTTCCTCGGCCTCCTCATATCTCAAGACTGCTCTGGTAGCCCGGGATGCAGCCGGACCCCGCAACTTCACCGTGTGCCAACTGCTGAGTGTGTTTGGTTGTGGTGCTATCCTCCTGAAATTCGCTTTTGGAGATCCCGGTGGGTGAATCGTGTGGAGCCATTTTTACCAGGTCTCAAAGGCCCCTCTGGGGCGCAACACCCACTATGGCGGGCAAACCCGAAAGCGAGAAACGAAAGACCAAGACCATTCACCATGGGGGCACCATCCAATCGAACGTTATGGAGCGCTATACCCATCCTAAGGGGTCCCCCGGTGGGGCGAGTAGGTCTCTGGAAGAGGCAGGTGATGGCTCAGCCGCAGCGGATGATTTGACTCTACAGGATGTCATGGGTGCCATTGCTAGCATGAAGACCTCCATTGGCCAGCAATATGAGGCTCTGGCCCACAAGTTTGACACTGTGGCAATTGACGTCAATTTGATCAGGGTGGACTTATCAAAGACTAACGAAAAGGTCAAATCCTTAGATTTGAAGACCTACATCCTTATGACTGATGTGTCCGATTTACAGACGGAGGTTCGCAACCTACGATCCTCCAACGATCTCTTTGCTCGTCGGCTGGGGATTTTGAAAGTCGGGCCAGACGCAATAACATACGTATTATTGGGGTCCCTGAAAAATCGGAAGAACCTGCTGCAGATCTCCTTGTAGAGGACCTCATTCTAAATCATCTCGCCCCCAAGGACCTGAGCAACTTCTTTGCGGTGGAACGTGCACACAGAGTGCCGGGTGGAAGCCGAAGCAGGGTGCCCCTCCGCGGCCTATCATCGCCAGTATTTTCAACTTCAGGGATAGAGACGCTATCCTGCAGGCATCACGAGTGGGAGGCCCCACGAAGTTCGAAAACACTACGGTGAGCTTCTACCGAGACTTCACCCAGTTCGTTCAGAAGCAAAGGATGGGGTTCCAGGGGGTGAAGCGACGACTGAGGGACATGGGTATGAAATATGCGATGCTCTTTCCAACTCGGCTGCGTGTTGAATACGAGGATCGGACGTTTTTCTTTGACCGCCCTGAGAGTGTGAGTGACTGGCTTGATACCTTGCCTACGCAACGTGATCGCACGGAACATTCTGGAGGAGCTAAAGGTGGCCCGTTGGAGCAAGAATGAGAAATGGTCTCTGGTTTCCGGACATTGTGCATAACTTGCAGCTGTGGTTCGATGACTTTTACACTTGCGTGACTTATGGTGGTATACCCAGGGGTGGCGGGGGGAGTGGGACTCTTTCCTCCTCCGGTTTCTTTTTGTAGAATTGTTCATGTTAGGGCGACAGGCACATTGCAAGTTGGGCTGGCTTTTGAGTCTGACGCAGGGGTGCAGGGTGGGGGGGGTTGTATCGGGTATTTGTTGGGGAGTGAGGGGGTTTGGGTGTGTTTCATTTTTTCTCAAGGAAACGTATTGTTTTACTTCTGGATCTGGGTGTTGTGTTCACTATGGGGTGGGTTCTGCATTCACTTTTGGGATGGGGTAGGGGGTTGAGGTTCTGTGTTGGAATGTTAACGGGTTGGGGGATAGGATAAAATGTGGGATAGTGTTGCAACTGCTGAGACGCCTCTCCCCTGATGTAGTGTTACTGCAAGAGACACATCTGATCGGAAACACATGCCATGCTATGAATCGGCGAGGATATTGTCTTGCTGCACACTCCGGATTCACTACTGGTTCTAGGGGGGTGGGTATTCTAGTTAAGAGCTCCCTCCCCCTGGAGATAGACGACATACTCCTCGACGACAGGGGGCGCTATGCTGCTCTCACTGGTAGGTGGGAGGGGAAGATTATCTCATTGCTTTCTGTCTATGTCCCACCTGGTCTGCAGACTACGACTTTTTCTGATTTGGGGAGAGTAATTCTGGGGCTTCCAGATGGCATTCTAGTGATGGGTGGAGATTTCAATTCTGTCGTCTCTGGTAGGGAGGACCGCTACCCCCCCAGGGACCTCACGAGATCACAGTCTTGGCTGAGTGGCTTTCTGGAGACGCTGGGACTGGTAGATTGTTGGAGGTTGTTGCATCCGGGACAGGCGCAATACACCTTCCACTCTGGTGCTCACGGTAGTCATTCTAGACTTGACTATGTCTTGATGCCGGCATCACAGGCCTCGTCAGTTAGGGAAGTTAGACACCTGGCTCGGGGTATTTCAGATCACTCCCCACTGTGGCTTTGATGGACACAAAGATGGGGGCTGAGGGTCGAGTGGCCCCAATTAATCCTAGGTATCTCCGCAACCCCAAAACCCGGGCAGAGTTGGTCAAGTCTCTGGATCAGTATTTTGCTGAGAATGTGGGGTCTGTGTCCTCTTCTGTTTCACTGTGGGAGGCTTTCAAGACGGTTATCCGTGGACAGGCGTTATCGTTAATCGCTGGTGCCAAGAAAAGCAAAAATGAGGCGGTGGTCCGGCTCGAGACCGAAATAGCTGAGCTGGAAGAGGATTTGCAATTGGGTATCACTCATGATAGGGTTCATGTCCTCAGTCTCAAACAACTTGATTATAGGGCGTTGGTAATGGACGCTGCTAGAGTTATGAGTAGAGAGCAGCAGGGATGGCTATATGATGTAGTAGACAAGGCTGGGAAACTGATTGCTTGGTTAGACAGAAGGGAGAGGGCGAGTCGTGTGGTTCCTGTGATTGAGAGGACTGATGGAGTGCGAGTGACTGACCCTGTTGAGATTGTTGAGGTTTTGCTGAACATTTTTGAAACGTGTATTCCCCAGTTTCCGATAGGCCAGAGGTGAGGTACTGGGTTTTTAAGAACCGGCACAGAACCGGCAACCCAGCGGTGTCAGGGTACACCCAGAGACCTCGAGTCCTTCCTGATTTAGACCCACAGAAACTCAGAGTCTTCTAGGTGAAGTCAAGGATCGATTTTATTGGCTGCAACCAAGGTAACAAGTGTCCTAGAAGTACAACACACGGGGAGTATATTCTCAGGAGACTGCTCAAATTTACAAAGTCAGGCTTCTCTTCTTATACAGAATTTTGAGCTTCAGGCAAACATTCTTGGTTTTATAGTAGATCATTGCCATTCTTAAAATACAATGAAAAAGCAGAGTCATGATGACATGTCCATATTTCACTTCGTGCTGCCTACAACAAATCACCCGATAAGGCCCAACATTTCAGCAGATATCGGTGGACCCCCAATAAAACGGGCACCTCCCCACCATAAAGCAAGTGAAGCAAAAGAGCGGAGACAGATGTGAGCAAGATACGGCAGGTGTGTGCGTTGAAATGGTTTTATGGCTTGTTGAACCTTGATGCTATCTTGTTTGGCCACTGGGAGGAGAACTGACCTAACGAGTTCAGCCTGGGGCAATGGTTCCAACTTGCACAGGTCATAGGAAAGTCGATTAAGGAGTACGTGTCCTTGCTGAATTGAATTCAGCTGGATTAAGGCCTATGTAAAGGGCAACACATAAGATGGCTGCCGTATATAAAATGGAAGCCAAGCGTTCAGAGCGCAAATGACGATTTCGAGGTGAAATCGTCATTCGAATATGCTGAAAATATATGTACATGGTTTGCTCGTCATTCTCGGTCTTTTGATACCAAATTCGTCATGTTTCGACGAAGTTTAATTCTCAAGTCCAGGATGGTTACACTAGTCCAGAATCTTCAGAACCACAAACCCTCCTTTTGCCCTTACATAGGCAATTAATCTGTCCTCATGCTAATCTGAGTCCAGATCTATATTCCGAAAGTCATTGAGATGCTGCTGTAACATCATTCTAGTAGTTAGTTCATCTTTTGATACAGGCTTCCTTACACATGATGTAACACAGAGGCTACATATTGCAGGGGCACACTGTACGCACAGACAGAACAGGAAAAGAATGGCTAAAACCATCCCAATGACCATTAGAATTTTCCATCCCCAGGCGGATATCAGTTCCCAGAACCACCCCATTAACGACCAATCTCCTTTATCCACATGAATAGATTCGGAAATCTTATGTAGCTTGGAGATGGCCTGGTACACCGTTGGAGCGTTATCTGTGATAAAAACACAGCAACTCGATTGGATCAATCTGCATACCCCACCTCCGTCTGCAAGTATGACATCTAATGCGACCCTGTTCTGAAGGGTCATAAGTCGATCCGACTGGAGCTCAGCAGTCAAGTTACTAAGGGCACCAGCAGTTTCAATCACGGTGGACTCAACTACCCTTGTTAATTGCCTTATGTTTCGGCTGTTAGCCATGGATCCCCAGAACGGCAGAAAACCCTTTGCAAAGTCCCCAAATTCTTGACCTGCAGTGTCTTCTTCACT
Source organism: Lissotriton helveticus (assembly GCF_964261635.1). Taxonomy (NCBI): domain Eukaryota; kingdom Metazoa; phylum Chordata; class Amphibia; order Caudata; family Salamandridae; genus Lissotriton; species Lissotriton helveticus. Next base: position 898,841,560 of record NC_136073.1, read on the forward strand.
CAAGACACCTCTAACTAGCCTTGTCCTGTGGTAATCTGCCGCTGCGGTGTAGGTGGGAGGCAACAGGAATGAAACAAAACATGAGCCCGAAAAGTCAGGGGGCAACCATGTATAGGCTCTATCATGGCAGATGAAATAGGTACCCTTAGCTGCTAAAAACGCAGGGGAAGTCTGAGATCCAAAAACATATGTTTCAGTACAGACACTCTTCCCTAACTGAGCCCTGGGATTTGTGCCATTACCTTGCAGACACAAATGACCCTGATGGGGTACAATCCAAATCGGGGAAGATCTCTTAGCTCGCTGTTTCTCACTCAGAGTAGCTCCATATCCAGTCATGTTCCATCCTATGTATACTAGTGTCTCATCTCTCGGGATAGTCTCATAAGAAATACCTTCCTTAATCATGTCTACTATACCCTTGACTAGGGCACTTTTTCTAGGATTGTCCGTTACAGAACGTAGGGGGTAGATTTCGTGGGCATATATGAACATTGTCCTATATGCCCATACAGAACCATTGTGACTAAATGGCAGGACCAGATAAGGGATACCTTTATCCGTTGTGTGAGGCATAAGACCGCACACCCAACAGTTGGTTGTGTTCATTACAAGTTGGTGTTGGTGCAAGAGCTGAACAAAGGAGTTATTAATGAACTCCAATCTCCTATTGGATTCATGGTCAGGTAGAGGATGGAAGGAATGAGAGGAAACAGTAGGAGGAGGTATGGGCGATGTAGTGGGTGCAAATATTACACGAAAAGAGAATAAAACATAACTTATTAAGAATATCATCATACTGAATAACATACAAATGCACAATATTATAAAACTTTTCTTTGTCATCACTTTACATAATTTGCGCTTAAAGTTCGTTGGTTTGGCAGGTCTCTCCACATCGGGAAACTCCATCCTCTCTAAAGTTCTGCCCGCGGTGGGAGGTTGCCTCTGCTAAGGGATGCTTCTGTCAGTCCAGGGCAACTCCCTTGGACCAACCAGAACTACCGACCTAACGTCGTCAGCTGCACCCCAAAGACTTTAATCAACCGCGGCCCTAGCAGCGGAACCCGGATGGCGGTTCGAAAAAATAAGCAAGTTTCTCAGATGGGAGAGCTGCACTTTCAAAAATGGGGTTTGGAAGGGGAAACGAATATTTTATTAGTCCATGGGTCTTGGTTTTAACTTGCAAAAGAAATCGTTTTTATTAGTTCGTTTTTCTTGGTCTCAAATTATACCGTTGTCTTCCAGGGACTGTTTGATCCTGGAACAAGAGTTCAGGCTCTGTAGTGTTCAATCGCTTGTATGGTGGCACAGCCTCGTGCAAAATGTTTTCGCTTTTTTGTTCAGAGTCAATTCTTTTTATACGTGTATCACTGAAAGGTATGCCATGTGGCACAGTTTTAGGTTCTGGGTCAGCGACACCTTTCTGGACCCACGGGTCATGAGGCAGAGAAAAGGGAATTCTTTTACAGTGGACCCCGTGGATCCAGTTGGCCTTCCCCTCCACTCGAACGGCTGACCTCGTGGAAAGAAGGACGAGGTGCGGTCCGGTCCACCTGGGCTGGTCGTTCTTAGTTCTCTGGAAGTTTTTCACAAGGATCCAGGAGCCATGGACAATGGAGTGGCCTGGAGTCTCAGAGACCGGAGGCAGGGTGTTGTGGACCTGTTGATGCAAAACACGCAATTTAGCCGTCAATTCATACAGGTAGTCAAGCAAAACAGGGTGTTCCAGCTCGCTGAACTTAATGGGTCTAGGCACTCCCCATATGTTGGCTGGCCGGCCAAAAATGATCTCATAAGGGCTGAGTTTCACTCGCGAATGCACAGTCATTCTGGTGGACAGGAGTGCTAAGGGTAGAGCATCAGGCCATTTAAGACCTGTGCTCGCTTGGATTTTGGCCAGTTTAAGTTTTAAGGTGCCATTGTAGCATTCTACTAATCCAGCTGATTGGGGGTGATTTGCAGCGTGGAACTTCTGCCTAATACCTAGCCCTTCACACACTCTCTTCATCACACGACCAACAAATTCACTTCCATTATCAGACCAGACCATTCTAGGCATTCCAAACCTGGGGAAGTACTCTTTCACAAGGGCTTTTGCTGTGGACAAGGCAGTATTGTCTTTTAGGGGATAGGCTTCTACCCATCTTGAGAGGGCACAAACAACAACGAGTACGTATTTTAAGTTGTTGCACCTCTCCATGTGGATGAAATCTAGCTGCAAAACCTCGAACTGATACGTAGGAGGTGCAAAATGACCAGCTGGAGTTGGGGTTCCCCTCCCGGGATTGTGTTTCAAACATACCATGCAATTCTTAACAACATTCTCTGCACACTTGGGAATCCCTGAATTTTGCCATACCGGAGCCAACAACTCGCAAATCCCTTTCACGCTGATATGAGCCATTCCATGAGCCATTGTAACTAACGCAAGCACATATGCATCGGGTAATAACCATCTCTGATGCTCTGATAATTCAATCCAGCAACCATTTGTATCCATTCTACCCGTACTTTCTCTCCACGTGCTCAACTCTTTCTCTGTGGCCTCAGCTTGGATGGACTTCACACTCTCTATCGTGTCTTCACACATTCCAACATTACCAGTCCATCTTGCAGGGCCCGCAACATACATTCGGCTCATCACATTCTTCGCCGTTTCTTTCGCGATCTCATCAGCAAATGCATTTCCACGACCAACATCATCAGTCACCTTCTTGTGAGCACTACATTTCACAATCGCCATTTGCAGAGGCAAGGTCAGTGATTCGAGAAGCTCATTCACCAACTGACCATGCTGAATCTTAGCTCCATGCGAAGTCAGGAACCCACGTTCTCTCCACAATCGTCCAAAACTGTGAGCCACTCCAAATGCATACTGACTATCAGTGTAGATAGTCACTTTCATTCCTTTAGACAACACACATGCTCTCGCGAGTGCAATTAATTCTGCTGCTTGAGCTGAAATATGTGGCACACATGCAGCCTCAATAATTGTGTGTAAAGTCGTGACGGCATATGCTGCAGTCGTGTCACCACTCGGGAGCTTGAAACATGAACCATCCACCCATAATGTACCATCACACTCAGAAAGAGGAGTATCGGATAGATCTATTCTCCCTTTTGTCTCTTCCTCCGTTCTAAGAAAACAGTCGTGCTGTTCTGAAGCATCTGATTCCTCTACAATTGGCAACAACGTAGCTAGGTTAAAGGTACTGCACCTTTTTATGTGCACATGACTCGCTAGTAGTGTCAATTCGTAACTTGACAACCGAGCACTAGTTAAGTGCTGTGTCTTGGTTCTATTTAACAACGTGTCTACTGCATGTGGGACCATCACGACTAGTGTGTTGTTCATTACTAGACCAGCAGACTGTCGAATAGAAACGGCTACTGCTGCTGTGGCTCTTAAACAACTTGGCAATGCTCTAGCTACCAGATCCAAAGTCGACGAAAAATAGGCACATGGACGCTGCCTACCTCCAAACAACTGAGTCAACACAGACAATGCACAGCCCTCTTTCTCGTGGACATACAATGTGAAAGGCTTACTGTAGTTGGGGGTACCCAACACAGGAGCCGAACATAATGCTGTGCGCAATTCGAGAAAACTTTTCTGACACTCTTCAGACCAAGGAATGGGATTGGGTGTATTTTTACACGTTAATGCCACCAAAGGTTTGGCTAATAACGAAACATTTGGAATCCACTGTCTACAGTACGATGTAATGCCCAAGAAAGCACGCACTTCTCTTTGTGTTCTAGGCACATTCAATTTTGATATTGCCTGATTTCTTTCTGGGGTCAGTTTCCTTCCCTCCTTCGATAAGAGGTGACCTAGGTAGGTCGCTTCTTGTCGGCAATATTGTAGTTTAGAAAGTGACACCTTGTGGTGTAAATCACACAGATGGCGCAACAATGACATTGTTGCTTTCCTACAAATTTTCTCAGTATCTGCAGCAATGAGCAAATCATCAACGTACTGTACAAGAGTAGCACCTTTAGGTAAAACAATCGTATCAAGCTGTGTTTTTAGAGCTTGACTGTATATTGATGGACTTTCACAGTAGCCCTGAGGAGCGCGTTTAAAGCGGAAGCTGCGACCTCCTAAACTGAAGGAAAAAATATCCCTGCTCTCCTCAGCAATCGGGATGCTGAAAAAAGCATTCTTCAGGTCAATCACCGAAAACCAAGAGGTAGAAGCTGGAATCATAGTCAATAATGTGGTAATCTAGGGGACAACTGGGAATTGTGGCACAACTATTTTATTCACCTCTCGAGGATCAATCACGAATCTGTACACAGGTGGCTGAGAAGGGTCAGTTCGTTTTAAAACAGGCAGAACAGGACTATTGCAAACGTTGCCTCGTGTTTCTTCAATCACATCCTTTTCAATCAATTCCTAAACAATCGCTAGCAAAGCTTTTTCACCCTCGCTAGATATCCTATATTGGGGAATTCTTGGCATTTGAACATTGGCTTTCAATGTTACAACGTATGGTGGTATTTCTAGAAGACCCACATCATTAGGACCAGCGGCCCAAAGGATATCTGGAAGAAACGACAATTCTACTGGAAGTTTATCCCTCGATAAATACATGGGAGAAACCACTTTCTTACCTAAAGTAAGTTGTACTCCTGAAGGAGAACAGTACAAAGTCGCATACAATCTTTTTAACAAATCCAATCCTAGCAAGTTTTCGCCACAACCTGTTGTCAGAATAAGGGGTGCTTCAAATTCACAAGGACCAATAGAAAGAGACAAAGGGTCAGAAATCGGATTTCTAACTGGGGCGCCAGAAAAACCTACAGAAACGTTCATTTCGCCAGACAAAGGTGCGCCAGGGAGTTTGGAGTGCATAATAGAACTCTTCGTAGCACCAGTATCCAACAGAAAAGGTTCTGACACACCTGATGTAATCACCTCAACGTAGGGTCCACTCTGATCTACTGGAACTGAAACAACTCCCTCTCTTTGTCTATGGCTGTCCTAGCAATCATTACCTTCCAAATACTCATCTTCTGTATAGTAATCATCAACATAGTATTGAGCTGTCCTATCAGATGCGTTGCTCTGCTGATCGAACCTATTCATAGAATTTTTTGGTGGAAGGGGACGTGCGTTCTGGGGAACGTTTCCACGTCCTCTACCTCTAGGCGCTTGCTGAACACCACGACCTCTTACACCAGAAGCACCATTTGCACGCTGTGACAAAATAGGACAATTATACTTGAAATGACCCTCTTCTTTGCAATATGAACACTGGTTGGGGCCTACAGGGACACGTGGCTGAGTGTACTCGACTCTTTGCGAGTTCCTCTGATACTGTTGAGGCTGCTGAAAATTATTCTGGTAGTGATTCTGGCCACTATTATTTTGATTACCACCACCACGTGGCGGATATGCTTGCTGTAACAAAACCTTCGTTTTCAACTCCTTAGTTTTCTTTTCTGCTCTATCTTTCTCGTCCTTATCTCTATTTTCGTAATATTGTGCAGTAGCCAATATCTGGGCTGAAGATGACACAGCCCAAGAACTTTCTGAATCCTTTAACTTTTTACACAATTCTGGAAGCAGATTGTGCACGAATTTATCGACGAACAATCTCTGACCACCTTCTGTGGTCATATCCTGACCACTGTGATCGACAAATGTTTCTTCAAACCTGGTGAAGAAATCTGAGACAATTTCTTCTTTCTTCTGCTTGCATGCAGACAACTTATCCCAATTTACATGTATTGCAGGCATTATCGTTTTCATGTAATCAACTATTTTACCAGGGAGTTCTGCTATCAAAGGCTCAGGCTTAGCACCACCAACTTGTCGGGCATCTGCGGCAGCAATATTGGCCCATGAGTCACCTAACTCCTGATCATGATCAGTATGACAAATTTTTCCCCATAAAGGCTGTGGAACAACATTCCCAAATAGCATATCGATATCGGCCAAATTCATTATACATGATCCAGCAGTCTGTGACAACTCTTTGTAATACCCTGCGGGATTTTTACGCGGATCAGGCAATGTCTGTTTGAGTGCTAAATCTTCAGCTCGTTTCCATGGGACATGTACCCATACACGGTGAAAGTGTGGCAGAATAGGGGGGTCAACAGATGTGTCACCCTCTCTCCATTGTGGGGGAACTTCCCTCATGGGGTATTGTCGCGCCTTTTTCCTACTAGATGCACCAGGCTCAGATTGTGACCCAGAAGTGCTCCCCTTACACCGATATGATAACAATATTTCAACTGCTTTCTCGACATCGGGACCTACGATCATGCCCTCCCCAAATTTGAACCGTACACGACACAACTCTTGCGGATTGCATTCCAGATCATTGTCTTCCAAATCCTCACAAAGGAAAACACACATTTGTTCAAAAACATATCTTTGCGTCGGTGCTTCCCATTGAAGGAAGACTTCCATGACAGACTCTACATCATACTTTACAGTATCCATGCCCATTTACGCGCTAAACGATTCAATAAATCTCTCTCTTGGTAGTCAGGCAGTCGACTTCGCAATTGTCTTCGTACTATGTTAGGGGTCGTAGTAGGCGACCCGAAAAGAGGTGAGAGAAGGTTAGTAACAGTGTTGGCCATTTTCTGCCGAACGGAAGGTGAAACTGAAGGAAGAGCGGGTGAATAAACGGGGTGAGATAAGGCAGGGGCAGAGAAAACAGCAGGGGAGGCATCAGGAGAAATAGAAGGAGCACTAGGCAAAATCGTAGAGGGGGCATTAGGAGAAGTAGAAAGTACAGCAGGCAAAATCGTAGAAAGCACAGGTGGAGCAGATGTGGTCGGTGGGCCTGGAGGAGGCTGCACCAAAGGAACAGGAGCCAGCTGAAGAACAGCTGGTGGGTGCTGCGGAGGAGCAGGAGGCGTAGGTTGCACAACTAAAGGTTGTGGGGGTGCGGTGGCATTTTGCGCATAGGGGGGTGGCGAACTTAATAAATGCGACATTAATGGATCTTTTTCACGCTCTTTTGCTGCCTCTTGCTGAAGAGACGGCAAAACTGGATAGCATTTATCCATTGCCATTTTACGTTGCCTGTGCAACTGCTCACTCATTTGCTCTTCTTCATTGTCTTTAAACTGCATAGCAGCTTGCATTACTGAAATATTCCCTTCTCTCTTATTTTTCTTCGCTAATTTAATTTTCTTTTGTTTGGCCTCCTTACGCCATAGGCGGAAAGAGTCAAACATCGCCGGCCGGGCTTCCTTTTTGAACAGTTTAACTTCAAGGTTATCTAAGATTTCGGTATCAAAGCTACCATATTGGGGCCATTTTAAAACACCATCTTTCCTGGTGTATTTGATCCACATTTCATTGTATGTGATGGGGCCTACCCCATGTTTGACATATAACTCGTAAGTTGGAGTTCCAACCGGAGGAACTGGACATGAGTCCTCCAATCGGGAGTCCCTATTATTACCACCAAGACAAAACAAATTTCCAAGTCTAAGACTAGGCATTTTCGCTCTCTAGTCTAGTTCCAAACTTTGAAGGATTATCGATTACGATATTTCTCGTGAATACACGAGTCCCTCGGTTTTGGTGCTTGCAAGTACCAACAATTATCCCAAAGGATACCCAAGACTAAGACCAACTAAGGACTGGGAGACGCTCCACTTATACTTAACTGAAATATCGATGACGTCACCAGAAGACTCGTCTTAGTGTTTCGCTCTACCAAACTTCAAGGGTCCAAATCAGGGCGATAGCCAGGGCAGCAGACCTTCGTAGCCGTTGGGAAGCGGGGAACCTCGCAGCAAAGACCTTCGGACCACGTCGACATGCAGGGGTCGTTGAAGTGGTTGGCCGTCCTCCGGAATTTTCACACGAAGCTCCTCACGAACCTCTGGCTGGGCTGGTACCACTGGAATCGCCCCAAACGTTGGGCGCCAGCTGAGGTACTGGGTTTTTAAGAACCGGCACAGAACCGGCAACCCAGCGGTGTCAGGGTACACCCAGAGACCTCGAGTCCTTCCTGATTTAGACCTACAGAAACTCAGAGTCTTCTAGGTGAAGTCAAGGATCGATTTTATTGGCTGCAACCAAGGTAACAAGTGTCCTAGAAGTACAACACACGGGGAGTATATTCTCAGGAGACTGCTCAAATTTACAAAGTCAGGCTTCTCTTCTTATACAGAATTTTGAGCTTCAGGCAAACATTCTTGGTTTTATAGTAGATCATTGCCATTCTTAAAATACAAAGAAAAAGCAGAGTCATGATGACATGTCCATATTTCACTTCGTGCTGCCTACAACAAATCACCCGATAAGGCCCAACATTTCATCAGATATCGGTGGACCCCCAATAAAACGGGCACCTCCCACCATAAAGCAAGTGAAGCAAAAGAGCGGAGACAGATGTGAGCAAGATACGGCAGGTGTGTGCGTTGAAATGGTTTTATGGCTTGTTGAACCTTGATGCTATCTTGTTCGGCCACTGGGAGGAGAACTGACCTAACGAGTTCAGCCTGGGGCAATGGTTCCAACTTGCACAGGTCATAGGAAAGTCGATTAAGGAGTACGTGTCCTTGCTGAATTGAATTCAGCTGGATTAAGGCCTATGTAAAGGGCAACACATAAGATGGCTGCCGTATATAAAATGGAAGCCAAGCGTCCAGAGCGCAAATGACGATTTCGAGGTGAAATCGTCACTCGAATATGCCGAAAATATATGTACATGGTATGCTCGTCATTCTCGGTCTTTTGATACCAAATTCGTCATGTTTCGACAAAGTTTAATTCTCGAGTCAAGGATGGTTACACTAGTCCAGAATCTTCAGAACCACAGAGGAAGACTCGCATCTGCTGTTACGAGATATTGCGTTGCCTTGCTTGTCAGATTCAGATAGGGACCTGATGGACGCAGCACTTTCGGTTGACGAGGTGGCACTCGCTATTCGTTCTGTCCGTTCCGGAAAAGCTATGGGCCCTAATGTTCTCCCCATCAAGCTTTAAAAGCTGCGTCCTGACAAAATGGCGCCGTATCTTCGTGATATGTTCCTGGAATCGCGAGACATCGGCTCCCTCCCCCGTGATCAGCCACTTGCGACCAAGGAAGGGAAGCCACGGGATCGCTGTGCATCTTATAGGCCTATTTCGCTTCTAAATGCGGAGCCCAAGATTCTCGCAAAATTACTGGCAAACCGCTTAATAAAAGTAATCAGTGACCTGATCCATCCGGATAAATCTGGTTTCATTCCACATCAAAATACAGCATTGAACTTGCGGCGCTTACATGGCGTTCTCGCGAGAACAGCGTCACTGCGTGAACCAGCCATCTTGGCTGCCTTGGATGCTACGATGGCCTTTGATACAGTGGAATGGCCGTATCTTTGGGCGGCCCTTGCAAAGTTTGGTTTCGAATCTGGTTTCATTGGCTGGGTGAAACTTTTGTATGAGGAACCACTGGCTCAGATTGTGGTGAATGGTCGAGTTTCTAAGTCCTTTGTTCTTGGGAGGGACACGCGGCAGGGGTGTTCGTTGTCCCTGCTACTTTTTGCCCTCGCCTTGGAACCCCTGGCTGCTTGGCTGCGGTGGGAGCCATCGATGAGGGGTATTCAGTGGACCCCAGACTTTGAGGATCGAATATCATTCTATGCAGATGACATCTTGTTGTATCTCACTTCGCCTCGAAAGTCGTTGATTGTACTGTTTGATGTGCTGAACTCATTCAGGAGGAACTCCGGCCTCGTGATTAATTGACCAAGTCCTGTGTCTACGTACTCTCGGGTGACACTCCCTCTTTGCCGCGCGGTTGCCCCATACAGGTGACGCAGGTGGGATTTAAGTATTTGGGGATCTTTATTACATTAGACCCCGGCGTCCGTTACGATCGTAATCTGCTTCCTCCGCTCCAACGGTTAAAATCTGACGTTGTGGCCTGCCGCAAACTGCCATTGTCCCCCCTCGGGCGTGCAGCTCTTTTCAAAATGATGTCCTTGCCACGGTTTTTATACGCGCTTCAGAACACGTTTGATGTCATTCCGGCGAGCTATTTCCGGGAGGTGGAGAGTTTGCAGAGGCGGTTGATATGGGATGGGCGTTCGCGTATCGCCCTCGCCAAGCTGACGCTTCCCTGGTACGACGGCGGTATCGCACTTCCGGATATTAGGCAATACTATTGGGCCTCTCAGCTGGGAGCGATTAATCATGGAATGTACGGTCCTGCGTTAAATCCTGCGTTTGAGATGGATAAGTGGCTGTTACCGGGTGGAGATTATAACAGGGCGTTTTATTCCAAATCTGCTGAAGGGAAACTTTCGGGACCCACTAAAATAGCGGTGCGAGTGTGGCAATGTGCGAATGCGGCAATGGGATGGAGGGATCGACTGACCCGGACAACTCCGCTTTATGCGTCTGAAAGACTGGAGCCCTGTGGAAGACGAAAGGTTTTGAGAAGTGGGATATGATCGGTATTTGCAGAGTGAGTGATCTCTGGGCCAAGGGTAAGATTAAGACCTTTGAGGAGTTGAAGGTGGAATATGAGCTGAGTGACAAGGAGTTCTTCCGTTATATACAGATTCGCCATGCGTTAAGTTCGGTTTTTCCTGAAGGTATTGTTATCCCGGAATCATCCCCACTCGAAGATCGGGTGCTCGACGCATATGTTCCCGATAGCACTATTTATTTGATTTATAAGAAATTGATTAACGATCGAGTCGACCTGTTGGCGCAACTCAGAGAGGTCTGGACCAGTGACGGTCTAGTGTTGGATGATGAGGACTGGCTATCGGCGATATCCTCAACTAAGGAGGTCGCGATTCCGGCCCGTCTCCGACTCGTACAGCTTAAGATCCTGCATCGGGTTTATGTGACCGGCCCTCGCCTGATTCGTATGGGTTATTCTGTGGATGGGTTGTGTAAGCGTGGATGCGGTTCAATTGGTACTTTCCTCCACATAATTTGGGAGTGTCCGGAAGTGGTGGTGTTATGGAATCGAGTGCATGCTGTGATGGAGGAGGTCACGGGTGTTGCGCTGTTGCCTGAAGCCAGGCGTTGTTTGTTGAATGTTTGGGAACCGACTGATTATGATGTGGCACAGACTCAGTGGGCGACCCTTGGGAATATGGTTGCCAAGAGAGATATTGCGCAGTTGTGGGGTTCCCAGAGACCGCCCACGGTCTTGGCATGGAAGGAAAACATGGACTGGTGTATGTTTAGAGAAAAGAAAGTGTATGTGGCACGTGGCAGACCTAAGAAGTGGGGTAAAGTCTGGGGCCATTGGAACTCCTACCGAGGCGATATATGTACACCTCCCCAGGCGGATATTCCGGATGTTCCTCTTTCCCCCTGACCCGACATTCCTAGTGTTGTTTAAGCCTCAATGTATTGTGACTCTGATTTTCCCCAGCCCCCCCCTCGCACTGACGATTTGTATTGAATTGTAATACACTTTCCTTCCTCCTTGAACACGTATCCAGCTGTATTGCCTTTTATGCCTTGCTTGTTTATGTTTTATTGATAATAAAAAGAGTTACAAAAAAAAATATTACATAGTCACTTTACAACAGTATTACTTATGGGCTAAAACGCTTTTGTTTGTTTTATAGAAGGAAAGAGGGCAAGACCAATAGGAGCCTTGAAGTGATACACTGAGGATTCAACCAGCCTGCGTCCCTTCATCCCCTTGGGACAGGTAGGATACGTACAACCAACTCCTAGGCTTTTAAGGAAGCTGGGAATTTGCAGCATAACCATTTCACTCCTGCAAATAAGGACTGGTAAGAGCCTGACAGAAGTACAGAATGAGGCCGCGGAGACTGCAAGACCTCTTGTCCAAGTCCAGCAAGCTAAAATATGACGTGGAGCCTCACTAATATACTGACCCACAGAAGCGCAGAACCACAAGACACTGTCATAAGAAGCACTGACCATGGCAACAGAGACGGCACCACCATTTGTCACAGTGCAGCATGCTGAAGTATGGCAGGGACTGCTGCACTACTTAATATACTGACCTGCACCAGCACTGAGATACAGCAACACACTCAATAGAAGCACTTATTATTATTATTATTATTATTATTATTATTATTATTATTATTATTATTATTATTAGGAAGATTTATAGAGCGCCTGGTTACACGCCCCGGCGTGTCCCCGTGCTATGGTAAGTGGAGTAATCAGTCCAAACAGCCATCACAGTCGTTTACCTCCCGTATAGATAGGTCTTAAGTTTTTTTCTGAAAATGGACTCTGAAGGCTCCAAACGTAACTCTGTAGGCAGGGTATTCCACTGCTTGGCGGCCAGATATTTAAAGGACCTGCCCCCCCATGCGGGCCTTCTGACTGATTGAGGCAGCAGAGACTGTGTCTGCAGCAGCCACTGGCCACAGCAGCAGTCACTCTAAAATACTGACCCACAACAACAACTTTAAAATATTCACCACAAAAGCGACAGCATAGATCACAGTTGCACTGGCCATAACATACTGACAACAAAAGCAGCGACTACGCCAGCAGCACTGACCACAATAAAAAGGGCCAGAGTGAATACTGACCAGTCTCAATGGTATATGGTCTTTTCGCCATAGACATTTCAGTGTCAGACACTTCCCCCATCTGCTGTGCAGCATTTTAACACTGCATGTTAGGTATTGGGGGAAAGCCCACAGGGAAAGACGCGTGGGTTCACTTGAGAGAATGGAGGCGCTCCTTGTAAATTAAAAAAAGTTGGTGGCAGGGTTTAGGGGGCACCTCCCACCACTCCCATAAAAATAAAGTATAATAAGTAATGAGGGAAAAGGCCAAGTTGGAAGCAGAAAAATAAATAAATGGTTTCTTGGTGGTTTGGCAGCAAAATTGTGCCCCAAAATGTACACACCCTGAAAATGTACCTTAATTAAACCTCCCAAATGTATTGGATCGCAGGCGGTACTAAATCGCAATTTCATGAGGCCATGTGTCGGTGCGTTAAAGCACCTCCCCAAACATCAACTCATCACAGTAAAACAACTCATTTAAGTAACAGGGTCCACTCAAAAACTGAGTTCTACATCAATGGAGAGTTAAAGGGATTTACCACAAAAAGTCTAAATGATTGGTACAGAGTAATTGCCAAAGGCTCTCAGATGCAAAGTTATACAGAGTAGGCCAAACTCAGAAATTACTCTAAGTTCCAAATGAGCAGCAAAATCAGAAGAATAGGAACGTCTTCTTGCTCACTCCAGAATCAAGGGGTTTTAATACACATTTTTTCATATTAAATCTACAGTTATGCAGAGTCATCGAGGTGTAAGCAAACATATAATTTCTTCAGCAAATTAGAGCAGATAGAAAATAAGTGCCATACTGTCTTACCACTTAAGCACTAACCCACTGTATGAATATTCGGCATATTCTAGGCTAATGTCATCCGGAGATGTTCAAACAAAATATGAAATATTGGCAATAAGACTTTTTCAAGTGAATAAGTCCAGTATATAAACGGAAGATGTAGTTACAAGCAACAATTTTAAATCTGCATCATGGAACGTTCATCACGAGCAAAGCAATACAGTAATGAATCTAATACTAATATGACCTCAGCTCGACTATGTGCAGTAAAGCCTGTGAGGAGAGGATGTGCGTGGGTGGAAGAACTAATGAAGGATAGAAATAGCTTCCATCTTGTTCAAGATAATGTTTCACATAAATGTGACTTAAGTAAAACACATTAAACACATGTCTATACATCATAAGAAACTCGTTTGAAAAGCATTTACACTATATCAGTCTGTACATAAACCGTGAGCGAAAATGCATATTACACAGTGTTAATAATATGCAAAAAGATAATATAAATCTTTAAAATATTTCTACAAATACCCTCTCTGATTATTCTATAATCACTAAAACAATTAATAAAATATTATTAATCAGGAATTTATTCTGACTGCCTTACTTTCTGCTTCTTTCTTTAATTCTTCTCTATCATCTTTAGCTGGTTGTAGGCACAATCTTTGTCATTTTCCATCTGAGGTACTTTGTTCCTTTTACTTTTCAATGATGTCTTCTCATTTTTATACCAAAGGTTTTTAATTAAACATTCAGAAAATGTTAGTAAGAGAAGCAAAACAATTGCACTCATCATTATAATTATTTATACGAGTTAATATTAAACATAAAGCCCCTCCACCCAATCACTCCATTAAATAGCCTTGCTAAAACCCATCTCTATCTCACTAACCGAGGAACCTACAGTTTCCATACACCATGCTCTTATAAAGCTTGACATTCACTAGAGATGTTAATTACATTGGTTGTTTGGGAATTATTAACAGGACTAATATCAGGTATGAAGGAACGGCATCTGTTAACCTTCAGTTCCTGGCAAACATCGCCTTCCTTCGCAAGAAGCATATCAAGCACTAAACAGTTTTGCATTATCATTGCTATAATAGCAATTGATCCTGCATTAATTTAAGGTAGAGCACAAGCAGTACTTAAAGCAAGTCTGTCCACCAATATAGACAAACATCTAATTTTCACATTATTCACAGTCACATCTATATGGGGAACAATAACACCAAATATATATCTAATACTATCTGTACAAATCCATGTTTCACCCTCCTCAAAACGTCTGTATCATCTATTCCATTCATATGATAGACTCTAGGAAACACTAAAGCAAGATAAAAAGATCCAACTCAATCATGAGGCAGACTGAAATAAGCAGTCTTACCACACACATAGTGAATCCCTCTAAGAATCAGCTTCTCACCAAATTGTCACTCTTGCACCATACCTTCTTTCACACTCACTCTCCCCCACATATTCAGCCTTGCTACCCATCAAAGGTTCACAACGTAGCATACACATTTCACCTTCCTCTCCTCTCCTATTCAAATCTCAATCTAGGATGTAAATTCAACAGTATAAATTCCTCTTCTTCTTTAATATGTTCTTTTATCTCACTTTCATCTCTCCAATCCTTCCCAATTTTTACTCTTCTCTCACTGTATTCCCAAATAAACTTGTGCTCTTCTTTACCTAAACCATACACATACCTCCGTTTAGTAGATTTAGGGCCAGATGTAGGTAGCCCTTTACCGGTCGGTAACGGCCGAAAATCGGTATTTTTGGCCGTTACCGACAGGTATTGAGCATTCGGGATGTAGGAGATCGAAAATCGTTCGATTCGGTAAATTTACCGAATTGGTAAAGTTACAGAATCGGTAAAATACCGAATCTGATAATTTACTGAATCGGTAAATTTACCGAATCGCAACGGTTTGCGAATCGGTAAATTTACCGAATCGGTAAAATACCGAATCGGTAAATAAGAAGTGGTAAAATTGAATATTGAGATGTAGGTAAGCTCCTAAATACCGAATTTGCTTGAAATTCGGTATTTAAGAGTCGGTATTTACCATGGATTGAAATCAGGTGGTAACCCGGTGCAGCCTATAAAAAAGGACCCAAAATGCAATTCTTTTTGCACAATGGCGGCATTTTATGTCATTGCAAGACGGCTACGGCTACAGGAGGAAGGAGAGAGGGAATGGCAGAGAGAGGAGCAGGTCTACAGACAGAGGGTCACCATGTTCATGCTCACAGAGGAAGAGATACTGCAGAGGTACAGGTTGGCCCCAGACACCATCTAGGACCTCATCAGGGACCTCCAACCACTGTTGGAGCACACCACCCCAAGGGCACACGCTATTCCACCCCACGTGCAGGTGCTGTGCAGCCTACACCTGCTTGCGTCTGGGAGCTACCAGAGCGTGGTTGCTGCGGTAGGTGGGGGGACCCAGAGCAGCCTGTCAAGGTTTTTCCACAAATTCCTTGACGCCATGTTACAGAGGATGGACCATTACATATCTTTTCCTGCAACCCATGCTGAACTGGTCCAAACAAAATCTGACTTTTACCAGATGGCTCGATTCCCCAATATAATTGGCTGCATAGATGGCACGCACATTCCCATTTGTCCCCCTGCTGCCACTGAATATATATACAGGAATAGGAAGTTCACCCACACCATCAATGTGCAGGTGATTTGCAATGCAAAGTGCGCCATCACTGACCTTGTGGCAAAATTCCCTGGGAGTACCCACGACTCCTATATATTTCAAAACAGCGGCATCTATGCACGGCTGACTGCAGGGGAATTTGGTGAAGGATACCTCCTAGGTAAGACACAGTGTCCGACCCCCATAACACCTATTGCAGTAAGAAGTACATGTATGCATGTGAGTAATGTATTCCCATTTCCTTTTAGGAGACAGTGCATATGCCCTCCGCTCCTTCATACTCACCCCCTACCTCAACCCCTCAACACCCAGCCAAAGGAGATATAACCGGGCCCACAAGAGCACAAGGAATGTCGTGGAGCGAACATTTGGTATCTGGAAAAGCAGGTTCAGATGCTTGCACAAGAGCGGAGGTGCAAGGCAGTATACCCCCATCACCTGCTGTAAGATCATTGCTGCCTGTGCTATGTTGCACAACCTTGCTGTGAAGAAGGGTACTGAGGTGGAGTTGTCAGACTATGAGGATCATGACGACGACATTGCTGTGCCTGAAACACAACCTGCTGGAGTGTCAACACCAAGTGATGGCAGATACAGACGTGAGGAGATTACACACAACTATTTCTGAGTAAGTAATGAGACACAGACAGGTTGTGTGGGGGACCAACGTATTTTAATGTTGCCACAACGTTCAAGCACTTAAGTGCAACAAAATTAACATTATGAACGTGGGGACTGTATGTCCCGGGTTACTTTGATAGAGATCGCAGGTCACCCGACCAATAAATTTCGCCACTCTGGCTTCGGGCCCATATACTTCAATTCACCATCTACACATTGATCGGATGACCTTACAATCTACTACCAATAATCATGAGTCCCTTTCGATTATTTCCAGTGTACCTGACTTACCATCCACTGTTACGGGTACCTATGACCACGATGGGTCAGGGAGCTAGCTGTAAAAGGAAAGGCAGCAAAATACAAAACCCAACTTAAATTAACTTTATATTCATCAAATGACCACGGACAACTGGGAAGTTTTAAGAATTTTATCTAGAAATCAGTTTAGGAAATTATAAGGTTTACAGTTAAAAAGGCAGTCAATAATCAAGATGACGAAAATCACATATCCATAAAGGAACAAAGTAAGGGCAAACATTTAGGTTTTCTAAATGATAGTGCGACAGGGAACACGCTAAAAATGGAACTTAAGAATAGACATCTTTAAAGGGGCAAGTTTATGCAAGTATACATTTATACTACGGGAAACATATTTCATGAATATGAATGGGAAATTAGGAATCCTAAACAGCTATAATAAGGGTGAAAAGTGGAACACGCTATAGGCAGCAAAATACAAACCTCTGAGGGCTGGATCACACCCCAGGAAGGACAATACCTAATAACTGAACACCCTACGATTCCGTATTTCTATTGTCTTCCCAAAGTGCACAAACCACAGAGGCCCCCACCCGGGAGGCCCATCATTTCCGGGATTGGTTCGGTCCTGGAACCTCTGTCGACTTTTGTCGATTACTTTTTGAACCCCATGGTCAAGGCTATGCCTACGTTCTTACAGGACACGAAAGATGTCTTGAGACTCCTTCCAACGGTACAATTTGATATCGAAAGGGATATCCTTGTATCATTCGACGTTGAGTCCCTTTATACGTCAATTCCGCAAACTGAAACCCTGGAGGTGGTAGGTGCTTTGCTGGAGCAGAGTAACCATCAGTCTATCACTCCAATACGTTTCATTATGCATCTAGCAGAAATTGCGATGAAAGAGAACTACTTTCGCTTTGAGGACACCACTTACTTGCAGGTGTCCGGGACCAGCATGGGCAGCGTCTTTGCGCCGAGCCTGGCGAATCTTTACGTCCATAACTTTGAACAGCAAGTAGTCCTGACACCTGCCAACCCCTACCTACCATCACTACACGTATGGAAACGTTATATTGACGATATCCTGGTGGTGTGGCGGGGGACTGAAGAAGATCTCGTGTCTTTCCACGGATGGTTGAATAGTAAGAACACCTACCTTAAATTCACCATCGAGTATAGCCGGACATCTTTAGCCTTCCTTGATCTGAGGTTACATGCAACTCCAACTGGAATCGAATCAGAGCTCTATCGCAAGCCGATGGCCAGAAACGCACTATTGCGATATGATAGTTGCCACCCACGGGCCCTGAGGGACAACCTGCCCTTCGGGCAGTTCCTCAGGGTTCAAAGGAACTGCTCTAGCAAGGAGGCCTTTAAGACCCACTCAAAAAATCTGGAATGCCAACTGATTGACAAAAGTTATCCAAAGAAGATTATTCGTCAGTCTAAGAAGAGGGCTTCTAATAATAACAGGGAGTCCCTTCTGGAGATACATCCTCCCAAAGAGAAGACTAACCGTATTGCCTTTGTCAACACATTCAATAGTCGATCCAACCAAGTACAACGGATCATAAAGAAACACTGGTCTATCTTGAAAACCGGCGGCGATGACATAGCTTTACCAATCTTTGCCTTTAAAAGAGGACAAAATATAAAGGATCAGCTGATTCATACACGCCCACGGAACAAGGAACCCAGACAAGTTGGTACCCTGTGGGACCTTCCTCCTGTTGTCGGACACCACCCATGTGGATCGTGTACGGTCTGTCCCCAAACTTGTAAATCCACTGTGGTGGACATAGGGACCAACCGCCCATGGACACAAAACAGATTTACAAACTGCAACAGCAGTAACTTAATCTATCAGATAACGTGTCCATGTTCATTACGATACGTTGGGATGACAACTAGGAAGATAAGGATACGGATACAAGAGCACAAAAGTACAGTGCGTTGCCGAAAGCAAGCCACTCGCCTTACTGCACATTTCCTGGAGAAAGGGCATGGCCCGGATGATTTCTGTTGGACAGTCCTGGAACAACCACATATCCCTGAGTCCTGTACTGACATCAGTCGTTTCCTGTTCAAAATAGAACAAAAATGGGTCTATCGATTGAACAGTGACAAGGAGGGTCTGAACGAGCCAATTCCTTGGATGTCCCTCTAATCATCGTTACTTTGTTGTTGAAAATGACTAACAGTATAACTCTAAGTAAACCTCTGTATGGACTTAACATCATCAGATAGACTTGAGTTTCTTCCAGACTCCTCCAAAGTTACCCTCACTCTCAATAAATAAATTTTTCAAAAATGCCCGATTTTTATTTGCTGCTAATGACCCCAAAATGGCTTCTATAATTAGATGCTCTTGCATTAACACTATAAACATACTTTGTGTCCCTGTAATATATCGTTTGGATATTTATTTATCATACTGAAAGCGAATTATTGCAACAGCGGATTTGGAACTACATGTTCCATCATGCTTTGCATCACGTGACTGTTTTCCGATCACGTGATGCAGTTTGGCGAAATGCGAGGATACAAACATCTGTCTTGCCCGATCGCCGGTGCCCCCCCAGACAGTACAGACGACTGCCCGGAGACACCGACGGAAAGGTAAGCGGCCGCCTCGCATTCGCGTGCCAGCTCACATCCAGCTAGTATAACAACATGCGTATGAACTGCAGCGTCAGCCTTCCACATTGAACACGCTTCTTGTTCTGCGGGAAGGTAAGCGGCCCCCCCGCACTCGCTTGTTAGCGCAGACCCGGCTAGTATAACCACACGCGTCTGAAAAGCAGGGTCAGCCTTTAACAGCGAATACGCTCTCTGTACTGTCACAATACCTGTACTCTTCCATGAATATAAGCGGAATATTCCTGCGGTATAATCCGTTTCCAGTTCGACCGCCGGGGAATTGTATTGGCGGGGCACCTACTTAGAATCAGTGTAAATATTGATGGAGCAACAAAAAGCCATCTTTGACCTCCGTGTAAACCTTTCTTTTAACTCTATGTGAAACCAATTCTAAAAGGAATATAATAATTATTTTTAGAGCGGTGCTCCTTAAACCTGAGCTGCAGCCAGGTGGGGTGAAGCCTCTCAACCATCGCTTATGGGTGAGTGCACTTTGGAATGTTTTGTCCGAGTAGTTGTGAATGGGCCCCCATCACTCTGGGTTTTTTATTGTCGTAAAAAACCATGAGAATATGATTTATTCATGTTTTCTGTCTTTGTTTGTTTGTCTTTCTGTTTGGATCCATTACCTTGTGATGCAACGCGATAACAGTACAGTTGAGTACACACCTGGGACTTTCAGGTGATATTTTTCCATTATTTATTTTAAGCAGTAGTGTTTTCCATCAAGGTCCTGACGAATGCATTGGAAACTTGGTTCTATTTATATGCAGAAACATGTTGACCACTATCAAGTACGGTTATTATTTCAAACCCGCACTTGCACTTGCTTTTTAACCTTAGGGATTGGGAGATACTAATAAATTTTGTTTTTCCACCCAATTCACCTAATTTTACTACAATTTTTCACTTTTCACCACTACCACTATACACTGCTTTATTCAGGAGCCTCTTTAATCTTTGCACAATATATACCTCCCACTTATCACATTTAACGGTTACGGTAACATCAGACCAGCCGTTTCGTCTCCTGGGTAAGGAGAACCCAAATGATGAGAAAGAGGGCGGTACAGTGTGGCTTCTGATGGGAACTATTTTCTCCATATGCTCTTGAGCCTTGATCTGGCCGGCATTCTTTAACATGCACAATGTCCTCACGGGTGTTATTTGTGTAGTATCGCTGTTGTGATCCATTCTGTTTGACTCATATTTTTGACCCCCAGGTATTTTCTGTTGTGATAGCAAAATACAAAACCCAACTTAAATTAACTTTATATTCATCAAATGACCACGGACAACTGGGAAGTTTTAAGAATTTTATCTAGAAATCAGTTTAGGAAATTATAAGGTTTACAGTTAAAAGGGCAGTCAATAATCAAGATGACGAAAATCACATATCCATAAAGGAACAAAGTAAGGGCAAACATTTAGGTTTTCTAAATGATAGTGCGACAGGGAACACGCTAAAAATGGAACTTAAGAATAGACATCTTTAAAGGGCCAAGTTTATGCAAGTATACATTTATACTACGGGAAACATATTTCATGAATATGAATGGGAAATTAGGAATCCTAAACAGCTATAATAAGGGTGAAAAGTGGAACACGCTATAACTCTAGAAAATTACTTCAGTCAGTTTCATATGAGAAAATTATAGACCACATCAGCAAATTGTAAACAGCAATGGAGAAAATGATTTCTAAAAGGAAGAGTAACATAGGAACATGCTATGAATTTAAAATGCAAAATGACTTTAGGATATGCAATGGTTGCGGAAAAGCATGGAAAATTATCATGTGCAAAGGTATGTCTTTATTGAAGCAAAGACAGAAAATAGAAAGGTGCAGTTTAGAGTTTTTCGGCAAGATATTTACCTAGACTGGTGTGAAAACCAACCCTGGCCACGGGTCAGTTAAGGACAGGAAATACCCCCAGGAAGGACAGACATCAACGGGACAGCAGGTGCAGAATGGACACCCCAGGACAGGACAGGACCACCAGATTAGGATCAGGACAGGACCACCAGGACACGACCAGCACCCGCAGTTCGGAAGCAACGCCTGCGCTCCACCCTCTCTGCAGCTATCAGTCAGAACCCCGATTGGGTTAGCGAACTCCCCAGCAAAGTGCTCCGCCAGCACTTAAGGTTTAGTAAAACCTTAGAGTCTATGGTCAAATTCGGACAGAGTGCTCCGCAGCGCTCTGTATTCAGTCACCTATTGAGTGCGTTGGGTCAGTGACAGGTCAGCTATTCGGACAAGTCGGACAATTTCCCTAGGTGAACCTAGGGTAGATATACTGTTTTCAGGACAGTGTACCACCCCCCAATGTTGCAAAGTGTCAGAATCCCCAATTTCGATTGGTCCTAAGGTAGGATGGGTTAACACACCAATCAGAACAGACTATTCTAAGGCCTAATCTGCATTTTTGGGTACCGCCTAGCGAGATTGGGGTTCCCATGAGAGAATATGCAGAATACAATAGGAACAATATCATTGTAACATTTTTCAGAACATTCGACTCCATCTTGCTGGGTCAGAGGTGACGTTCACATGAGCATCTTGACTGTGGCTGCCAGCTGGCTGAGTTCCTCTGCCCAAGGTTATTTGCCTCTGGCTACATGCACATGCGCAGAAGGGACCTTCAAGATGGCTCTCGATAGATTTCAGACCCATATTTCCCGCGATACATGAAAAGTAGGCGAAAACAAATTAACACATAGAAATAAACTAATGTATTACATGTCATGATTTTGTACTTCAGTTTTATCATTATAAAAATATACTATGCTGTTAAGGGTAAGTGCAACACATAACGACACGGTGAGCAACAGCACAAGCTTCACCACGTTATTACAGTGAGTAGCCATCTTATGGCTATTACGCATGCGCAGCTTTTCCCTCCGAATTGTGACTGCGTCATGTCACGTGATTATGTCTAACGCATGCGCAGAAGCAAAATTTTAAGCAGCGGCCATGTTTAAGGACAAGGGTTATTCGTGTTAGTAAAACACATAGGCAAGCATCACTAGGATACACACGCACATTCAAATATAAAGGAAATTAGTAAGACGTACAATTTGTTTACAGGATTACAACAGATTTCGAGGTTCATGACTCGAGCAAGTCGCGATGCGAAATCTTGCTCTATCAACTTCACCCATGACCGGTAATGTCACTTGCGCCCGCGCTTCCCTGAGCCACTAGGATGTTGGTCGCTGTGTTCAGCGTGCCCTGCAGCCTCAGCTGGGCGCCTGCTACTCCTCCGTGTCTCCACAACAGCGCTTGCTATGCTGCTCCGGCTACTAGTGTCTTCAGCCTCTGCCACGTCCAGGGCAGGATTCTGTGCTGTTTGGGAAATCAGCATTGCCTCTAGTGCACTTGTAATTCTGGCCATGCCCCTGGTGACCTCAGCTGTGTTCTGTGTCAATGCCTCCTGCATATTTATGCCCGTCCTGCATAGCAGGGATGTGGCAGTGGCCAAACGATTGATGGCCGTATTGTGGACATGGGCCTCCCTGCGCCTTGTGCATTCCAGACTGTCTAGTTTGGTGCATAGCTGTGTAATAGAGTTGCTCATCTGCTACATCCCTGCTGCAATGTCGGCATTTGTTTTTGCAACCTCTTTATTTGCCTCCACAAGGTCTCTCATGCCCTTCCCCATGTCTTCTATTTGTTCATTCAGGGCTCTGAATTGGCGGTGTCAGGCTTGGATGGATTTGCCCTGCATCCTTTGAATGCGCACCATGCTCCCCTCCAGCCCACGGAACACAGTGCCATCACCACGTCCACCTGCACTGCTGGGTCTGGGTTGTCCTCTGCGAGCTGTGACTCTCTCATTTGTGGACTGCAGTGCTGCTGAACTCACATCTACGGTGACTTGAGCCTCACCCTCTCCCTCACCCTCTGCTGCCTCCATTACAGGTAGTGGGGCCACGACACGCCTCCTGGCTGGTGGGGTTGCAGGAGTGGACTGGAACAGTGATGGTGAGGTTTCTGGTGAGAATACCAAGGGAGGGGATTGTGAAAGCTGTCGGGAGTGCGGCAACTCTGGGGTCTGTACAGTGTCATCTTCATGGGCGCTGCCTGTCGTGTTGCCTTCCTCCTGCGAGGATTGTACTTGGCTTGGCCCTGCTTCCTCACTCTCCTCCCTCGCTGGTGCAGTCCCTTCTGTGTCTGTGGGTCGCCTGCCTGATTTTGGCCCTAGGTATAAATAAGCGTATATCAATTGAGTGCTACTGTGTCACAGTCACTACAATAAATGCTTTACACATTTCACTTTCATTTATCTGCATTACTTTCAGAGACTTGCTGATGTCTGCGCAGTTACACATGGTCTTACATTAGCTGACTACATTTCCCATCATGCATTGCTCCTGTATAGTGCTAGCAGTACTGGACTGGGGCTAGCTTGTCCACAAAGGGTAAAGGGAAGCAGGTTGGTATGGGGTGTCATGCTGCGCATGCGTCTTACCTTTTTTTGTTGCAGCTCTGGCTGAACTGTCCACATCTCCAAGTCCCAGGACGCTGTCTGCCTCAATTGAGGCCACCAACTCCTCCAGGTCAGTCAGGGGGGGCGCTGGGTTCCTGCCTCCTCCGGTTAAGCCAGCCTGCTTGTGGATTTCAGCCATCTTTTTCTTGGTGAGGCTCCTGATGCCATAAAATCTTTTTTTCAGATCCTCAGTGTTAGACGGGGACCTGGAGGGTCGGCCGAGCACAAGGGAGAGGCCTCCGGTGAGGACCGTCTCTAGCGATCGCACAGGCAGGTAACTTCCCCCCCACAGATGGACACCACACAAAGATCAGGGTAACACCTTTTATAGGCAATTCTTGTAGTAGAGTGGTACGATACAAGGCGATCAGGACACGGTGATCCTCTCAATTCTAGTCTCTAGGAAAAGGAAGGGGGTAGCGGGACAGTCTTAGTACCCACGGGTACGGAGGTGTAACTGGGATAGCTCACAATCCTCGAGCTCGGTGTTCGGACGGGTCAGACCGCGGCAGCGCCGGCAGGTCCCGAAGAGGTCGTAGGTGGCAACGGGCCGCGGCAGCGCCAGCAGGTCCCCACGAGGATGAAGGTTACAACGGGCCGCGGCAGCGCCAGCAGGTCCCACGAGAATGCAGGTTGCAACGGGCCGCGGCAGCGCCAGCAGGTCCCACGAGGATGAAGGTTGCAGAGGGCCGCGGCAGCGCCAGCAGGTCCCACGAGGATGAAGGTTGCAGAGGGCCGCGGCCGCGCCAGCAGGTCCCACGAGGATGAAGGTTGCAGAGGGCCGCGGCAGCGCCAGCAGGCAGGACACTAGTTCACAAGGCAGGGCTGTGGCAGCGCCAGCAGTCCGTCAAGGATGAGTTCGTCGCGGTGTCTCTCGACTCCAGGATACAACTGCCTTCCTGTCCTGGGGCTGCCTCAGTTATAGGTCTGGCGCCCTTTGATGTCCGGACCCTCACTCTTGGAGGTCGGGAGGTCTGGGATGAGGGAGTCCAGACACCCAGCAGGGGGGTGGAGCCAGCGCCCGAGGAGGCTGGGGGTGCTCGGCACCTGGCGGGGGAGAGCCATCGACACTTCTTACTCCCATTGACCTGCCAAGTGGTCCGTTCACCTCCTGGGTGGATGGTGGTGCCGGGATGTCGGGGCCTGGCCAGGCCCAGGGTCGGGGTCGGACTGAGGCCGCGCGGCCGCGTGGTGCCGTGTCCAAGATGGCGGCTGGGCCGGGCAATGGTGCTGACGGTGGCCCGGGCCCGTGACACAGGGACATCCGGGAGCAGGCGTCCCATGGGGGACGGGTTGCGGGTTTGTTCTGTGGGTAGTACCTGGAAGGCCGGGACCCGGGCCCGGTCCTGCGGGGAGGGAGCGAGCCCTTTATGGGGCCTGTCCAATATGCGTCCCCCCCAGCTGAAGGCGGGGAGAGTCACCCATCTTCTTGGGGACTTTCCTCGTCGAGGCGGAAAAAGCGGGACAGGCCGTCCGCGTTGGCGTGGTCTTGACCAGGGCGATGCTCCACAGTGAAGTCCATCCCCTGCAGGGAGATGGACCAGCGCAATAGTTTGGGGTTCTCCCCCCGCATCTGCATGAGCCATTGCAGGGGCCGATGATCTGTCTGTACCCGGAAATGGGTTCCGAAGAGGTACGGCCGGAGCTTCTTGAGGGCCCATACCACTGCGAAGGCCTCTCGCTCAATGGTGCTCCAGCGCTGTTCTCGGGGCAGTAGGCGTCTGCTGATGAAGGCCACTGGTCGGTCCACTCCTTCGGCGTTCAGTTGGGAGAGGACGGCCCCAATACCATGGTCGGAGGCATCGGTCTGCACGATGAACTCGCGGCTGTAGTCGGGGGCCTGGAGCACAGGAGCGGTGCACATGGCGGCCTTCAGCGTCTCGAAGGCTGCTTGACAGTCGGGAGTCCAGTTGACTCTTTTTGGGTGGTTCTTAGACGTGAGTTCCGTGAGGGGCCCCACAATGCTGCCATAGTCCCTTACAAACCGTCGGTAGTATCCGGTGAGCCCCAGGAAGGCTCGGACCTCGGTTTGTGTCTCGGGGGGTTGCCAGGACTGAATGGCAGCTACCTTGAGTTGGAGGGGGGCCACCAGACCGCTCCCCACTTGGTGTCCGAGGTAGGTCACGGACCCCTGGCCGATTTGGCACTTGCTGGCCTTTATGGTGAGGCCGGCCTGTTGGAGGGCCTGCAGGACCTCTCTGAGGTGGTGGAGGTGGTCCGTCCAGTGGCGGCTGTATACCGCGATGTCGTCCAGGTAGGCGGCGCTGAATTCTTCGAGGCCCGCCAATACCTGGTTCACCAGTCTTTGAAAAGTGGCTGGAGCGTTCTTCATGCCGAAGGGCATCACTCGGAAATGGTAGTGCCCATCCGGGGTGGAGAAAGCGGAACGTTCTTGGGCTCTGGGGGTGAGGCCGATCTGCCAGTAGCCCGCTGTCAGGTCGAAGATGCTTAGGTAGCGGGCTGCCCCCATGCGGTCGACTAGTTCATCTGCTCGGGGGATAGGGTGAGCGTCGGTTCGGGTGACCGCGTTCAGACCCCGATAGTCAATGCAGAACCGGAGTTCAGGGGTGACACCCGGGGCCGCGGCCTTGGGGACCAGGACGACCGGGCTGGCCCAGGGACTGTCCGAAGGTTCGATGACCCCGAGGGCGAGCATCTTGGAGACTTCTTCTTGGATGCATGTACGTACCCGATCCGGTACTCGGTACGCCCGGTGTCGAACAGGAGGACTGTCCCCCGTGTTCACGTAGTGCAGGCACCAGGAGGTGACTCCGGGTGCGAGGGAGAACAGGTTTGCGAACGGCAGCAGGAGGGCCCGGCAATCTTGACGCTGCTCTGGGGTCAGGGCCTCGGAGAGTCGGACCCCGTCCACCGAACCATCTCTTTCCCGGGTCCTCAGTAGGTCAGGGAGGGGCTCGGAGTCTCCTTCTGTGCCACTGTCGGTAGCCATCAGCAGGCTGAGCTCTGAGCGCACGAAGTGGGGTTTGAGTCTGTTGGCGTGGAGGACCCGGAGGGGGTTCCGGGGGGACTCCAGGTCGATGAGATAGGTGACGGGACTCCTGCGCTCGATCACCTTGAAGGGCCCCTTCCATTTGTCCTGCAAGGCACACGGTTCGATGGGGGACATCACCCATACCTGCTGACCCGGTTCAAACTCGATGGAAGAGGCATGTTGGTCGTACCACTTCTTCATGTCCTCTTGACTGGCCTCCAGATTGGCTTTAGCGATCTCCCTGAATTTCCGGGTCTGATTGCGGAGGGTCAGGAGGTATTTGTAGACGTCCGGGGGGGTCTTTAGGGGGGCCATTTCCCATTCCTCCTTCACTAGGCTGAGAGGCCCGCGAACGGGGTGTCCGTACAGGAGTTCGAAGGGGCTGAAGCCGAGGGACTTCTGGGGGACTTCTCGGTAGGCGAAGAGGAGGCACGGTAGTAGCACGTCCCACTGGCGGCGTAGGGGTTCTTCCAGCCCCATGATCATCCCCTTGAGGGTGCGGTTGAACCGCTCGACCAGTCCGTTCCCCTGGGGGTGATAGGGTGTTGTGAATCGGTAAGTGACTCCGCACTGCTGCCAGAGGGATTTCATATACTTTGAAATAAAGTTCGTACCCCTGTCGCTGATGACTTCCCGGGGGAAGCCCACTCGAGAGAAGATCCCCATTAAGGCTCGACCCACTACTGGGGCGGTTATAGTACGAAGGGGGACCGCCTCCGGATAGCGGGTAGCGTGGTCCACCAGGACCAGGATGAAGCGATGGCCCTGTGCTGTTCGGGGATCCAGGGGCCCCACAATGTCTATTCCCACCCTTTCGAACGGGGTGGTCACCACGGGAAATGGTTGTAGGGGTGCCTTGAGTTTGCGGCCGCTCTTCCCGCTGGCCTGGCAGGTCGGGCAGGACCGGCAATGGTTGGAGACGTCATTTCTCATTTTGGGCCAAAAAAAGTGAGTCACCAGGCGGTGGTAGGTCTTGTCTTGGCCCAGGTGCCCGGCCAGGGGGACATCATGGGCCAGGTTCAACAGGAAGTCTCTGAAGTGGAGGGGCACCACCAGCACTCGCCCGGCCCCCAGTTCTGCGATTTTCTGCTCGCTGTACAAGAGATCATTGTCCCAATAAACCCAGTGGGCCCCGGTGGTGTCTCCGTGGCTCTGGGCGAGCGCTTGCTGTCGCAATCCCTCGAGGGAGGGGCAGGTCTTTTGCTCCTGCCGGAATTGTTCCTGGGTGGGCCCCCCTTCTTGACGCCACTGAGCCAGGTCGGGAAGCTCGGGGGGCTGTGTGGACCCCTCTGTGGTGGGGTCCGGGTGGTCGGTCTGGAGGAAGTCTTCTTCTGGAGCGATCGAGGGCGGAGGTGCTGCCCCTTCTTGTTCTTCTGGTCTAGGGATGGTGCGGGTGGCCATGGACCGGGTGGTCACGCACGCCCAGTCCGGGAGGCCCAACATCCCCAGATGCTCTCTTCTTTCCACAGCGGCCCACGGGGAGCTCTCGAGATCGTTCCCCAGGAGGCAGTCCACGGGGGCATCGTCGCGGACAGTTACTTTCAGCATGCCGGACACTCCTCCCCATTCGAAGGGGACGCAGGCCATCCGACACAGGCTCTCCGAGTTATCTGCCGATCGGACGGGGCAAAGTACGTTTGGTAGGATTTGTTCTGGGGTCACCAGGTGACAACGGACGGCCGTCACACTGGCCCCGGTGTCACGCAGGGCCTCGGCCTTGCGCCCATTGATGCTCACCCACTGGCTGTACTTCCGAGTGTTGGCGGGCAGGGGAGTCCGCGGGACCATGTCTCTTCCTCCCAGGCAGGCCAGGGTCATGGCGGCGGGTTCCCACTCGAACTGCTCCGACTCATAGGTCTCAGTGTCTTCGGGGACTTGTTCTTCTCCCAGGGCGGCGGCCGCCACCTGGCGGGGCCCGGGGACCTGGTTCTTCGGGCAGGTCGGGTCACTGGCATAGTGGCCGACTCGCTGGCATCGATGGCACGTCACGTTGGCTCGGAACCCCGGGCGCATCGGGGGGTTTCCCCGGCCGGCTGGAGCCGGGGTGGCGTTAGCGGGTGCGGCCGGGACGGCGTCTCTGCCCCGGCCCGGGCCTCCTCCTCCTCCTCGGGGACGATGGTGACCTTGGTTGGTTCTGTTCTGCTCATTCGGCCCACTCCGGGCCACTCGGGTGCTCTCCCACCGGTCAGCCTCGGTGGCGAGCTGCCGGGGTTCAGTCAATTTACTGTCGAGGAGGTGCTGCCTGAGCTCGACGAAGCAGTTGTTGGAGAGGTGCTCCCACACAATGAGATTGAAGAGTTGTTCGTAAGTGGTTACGTTGTTACCCTTGATCCACCCCTCGAAGGCTCGGCTGAAATAGTTCACGTATTCCAGCCACGTTGTACCTGGGATCCGGGTGCAGTTGCGGAACCTCTGGCGGTACATTTCGGGTGTAAGCCCATATCGACTGAGGAGGGCGGCCTTCATATGGTCATAGGACGTCATTTGATGGTCCGGAAGCTGCAGCAGGGCATCACGACCCTCGTTGACGAATCTCCCCCATAGACCGGCTCCCCAGTCACTTCGAGCGACTCGGTGGGCGGTCATGGCAATCTCGTAGGCCTTGAACCACTGCTGTATGTCGTCGTTCCGGTGATATTCTCGGACCACATCCTTGGGGATGTGGACCTTCTGCTCGGTAGGACCTAGGGAGTGCGGTTGCTCGGGCACCCCTAGGTTTTTGTTCAGTTTGCGTATTTCTATCTCCGCTAGTTTGCACTCGTGCTCGTAGGCCAGTCTTTTTTCTTCGAGATCCCTCTGTCTCTGTTTTTCCTCTCGCTCTTCTCTGAGCCGTAAGTGTTCTAAGTTTATTTTTTGTTCCGCCAGCTTCAATTCTCCGTCTAATCTGAGTCGTGCCAAGTCTAACTCGTGTAATCTATTTTTTTCCCGCTCTTGGATCTCTTCACGGGAAGGGCCTGTTCTCCGTTCTTCCGTCAGGGTGGTGTTGACTTCCGGGGCTGCGGGGTCCCGGGGGGTTGCGGTATTTGTCTCTGTCCAGGCCTCTAGAGCGTTTTTGAAGTCTTCTTTTGTGCTTAGCCCGGTGGTAGCAATGCCTAAGTCCATGCAAAATTGTTTTAGCTCTCGGTGGTTGTATTCTTCCAGCCTTTCCATCTGGAACTTCTCCGCCGATCCGCTCTCTTTGGTCGTCATTGTGGTTTTAGTCGTAGGGTGAGTTACTGTCTGTACGGTACGCGTTGGTTCGGATCCCACCGCTGCCACCAATGTTAGACGGGGACCTGGAGGGTCGGCCGAGCACAAGGGAGAGGCCTCCGGTGAGGACCGTCTCTAGCGATCGCACAGGCAGGTAACTTCCCCCCCACAGATGGACACCACACAAAGATCAGGGTAACACCTTTTATAGGCAATTCTTGTAGTAGAGTGGTACGATACAAGGCGATCAGGACACGGTGATCCTCTCAATTCTAGTCTCTAGGAAAAGGAAGGGGGTAGCGGGACAGTCTTAGTACCCACGGGTACGGAGGTGTAACTGGGATAGCTCACAATCCTCGAGCTCGGTGTTCGGACGGGTCAGACCGCGGCAGCGCCGGCAGGTCCCGAAGAGGTCGTAGGTGGCAACGGGCCGCGGCAGCGCCAGCAGGTCCCCACGAGGATGAAGGTTACAACGGGCCGCGGCAGCGCCAGCAGGTCCCACGAGAATGCAGGTTGCAACGGGCCGCGGCAGCGCCAGCAGGTCCCACGAGGATGAAGGTTGCAGAGGGCCGCGGCAGCGCCAGCAGGTCCCACGTGGATGAAGGTTGCAGGCAGCGCCAGCAGGTCCCCACGAGGATGAAGGTTACAACGGGCCGCGGCAGCGCCAGCAGGTCCCACGAGAATGCAGGTTGCAACGGGCCGCGGCAGCGCCAGCAGGTCCCACGAGGATGAAGGTTGCAGAGGGCCGCGGCAGCGCCAGCAGGTCCCACGAGGATGAAGGTTGCAGAGGGCCGCGGCCGCGCCAGCAGGTCCCACGAGGATGAAGGTTGCAGAGGGCCGCGGCAGCGCCAGCAGGCAGGACACTAGTTCACAAGGCAGGGCTGTGGCAGTGCCAGCAGTCCGTCAAGGATGAGTTCGTCGCGGTGTCTCTCGACTCCAGGATACAACTGCCTTCCTGTCCTGGGGCTGCCTCAGTTATAGGTCTGGCGCCCTTTGATGTCCGGACCCTCACTCTTGGAGGTCGGGAGGTCTGGGATGAGGGAGTCCAGACACCCAGCAGGGGGGTGGAGCCAGTGCCCGAGGAGGCTGGGGGTGCTCGGCACCTGGCGGGGGAGAGCCATCGACACTTCTTACTCCCATTGACCTGCCAAGTGGTCCGTTCACCTCCTGGGTGGATGGTGGTGCCGGGATGTCGGGGCCTGGCCAGGCCCAGGGTCGGGGTCGGACTGAGGCCGCGCGGCCGCGTGGTGCCGTGTCCAAGATGGCGGCTGGGCCGGGCAATGGTGCTGACGGTGGCCCGGGCCCGTGACACAGGGACATCCGGGAGCAGGCGTCCCATGGGGGACGGGTTGCGGGTTTGTTCTGTGGGTAGTACCTGGAAGGCCGGGACCCGGGCCCGGTCCTGCGGGGAGGGAGCGAGCCCTTCATGGGGCCTGTCCAACACTCAGTATTCCTGGGTGTGACTCCCACTGCATTAACTTTTTCAGCAATTGCAAGCCAGATTTTTCATTTGGCAGACTCAGGAACAGTGAGGGATTGCCTGCCAAAAAGTTTGGTGTGCACTCTCACTACCTCCTCCACAAGTACCTGCAGCTCCATGCTGCTGAACTTTATTTTCCTCTTTCTTTCTGCCTTCTGGCTTTCACTGCTGCTTGCCATTTTTCTGTTTGTCAAGTTTAAATGAAACTCTCCCTGCTGCTCTGTGTCTCTGCTCAGCTCTGACTGCCTCTCCAGAATCTTCTAATTAGTTGCAGCTGCCTGGGTAGCCACTTCCTGGTAGGGAGGAAGAGGGTGGTAGCACCTGATTGGCTGTTTTCTTAAGTTTCACTTTTGCTTGCTTGCCGATTCGGAATTTACCGAATCGGTATTTACCGATTCGGTATTTACCGAATCGGTATTTCCCATTCATTCCTATGGGCCTTTTGGCCCATAGGAATGAATGGGAATTACCGATTCGGTAAATAATACCGAATTTTTAGCTACATCTCAATTACCGATTCATGAATACCGAATCGGTAAAATTCGGTATTTAAGAATCTGTAAATTACATTTACCTACATCTGGCCCTTAGTTCCATGCTCAATTTGTGCAGTCATTTTCAGTAAAGTACAGTATTTCAAATATTATGAACACTTCCACCTTCAAAGATAGGCAGCTCCTCCAACAAGATGCTGGAATCTGACAGATAATACAAAAATTTGTTTTGTAAAATATACTAACAAACGCTGTACATGCCGGGCTATAACATTTTTCGGATGCCCCAAAATGAAAACAAACACAAATTCACCTTAAAAGGTTCCTTATTTTCTTCTTATTTCTTTGATAACAATAATCAAATCAAACTTCATTTTTTTCCTAAAAGTTAATTTCAGTAAATATTTTCAAAAGTTTATATGTTCTTCCAGATTTTGCTGTGTTTTTCACAATTTGCTTTGTCTTAAACAGTCTTTCAACTTCTCACAGTGGTTCTTCTGATTTAATTTCAGGTTCACTTTCAAAAGTATACTGGCAACACTTTATTGGAGTGTAGATCTCTGGTTCTGATTCTTCTGCCTCAGACTCTGTTGCTAGATATACCCATTCAGTGGAGAAGTGTGGCTCACTGGTTAGAGGCGGCAGACCCGTAAGCAGAGAACGGCCCGGGACCAGGGTTCGATTCCCGACGGCCCGGGACCAGGGTTCGATTCCCGACGCGGCAGGGTCGTGGACCAGGGTCAGCGGACTCGATAATTCTCGCCTCGGTGCCTACTCTAGTCAGAAACCACACTCGGCAACTCTGGGCATCAGCTTGCCTCATCTTCACAATGGCCCCCCCAGACCGCCGGGGATGCTTGGTCGCACCTTAGAGATACCCATCAGGGACCATCTCTCAGGGTGAGCCAGGACGGGTTCCCCAGCGGTCGAAGCGTGGAGATACTCCTCCGGGAGTCGATTCCTAGCGCTATATAAACCCGCAATTAATTAATTAATTAATTAATTCAGGTGGTACATATTTTCAATTTGGGTTTTTATTTCTCGATGGTCTTTTAGCAACTTATGATTCAGTTTCATTGTTTTCTGAATCTAATTGACTTACTTCTGACTCTTCATTGATCGGCTTTAGTCTCTCTGGATTCTCTTGTTGGCCATGATTTCTTTTACAGGTTCTTTTCAATTACTTGTTTTCTTCAACTGTCTCTTTTTCACCGGCACCCACTGTTGAGATTTTTCCATTTAGTGATTTAAAAATAAATAATCTTCATTGGATTTTAAAACATGGAGAAAAAGGTACTGTCAACAGTATAATATGATGGCAGCACAGTTTTCCATACCGGATCAAAGTGGCACATGCAAATAGAAACATAGCATGGCAATGTTATATACAACATGTGCTTGTGCATATGTACGGGTGTTCATCAGATCTGCGTAACAAAAGGTATGGTACACAAAGTGGGGTAGGGGGAGGTATGGGGTGGGGTGAAGGGGTATGGCTGGAGCTGTTTTGGCGAAGCAATCTAGGACAGAGATACAGTAGCTGTGCGGGCAGGGTCTGTCAGTGAGGAAGGAATTATGCTGCATGTTATGATTAAGCGAAGATGAGGGGGGCTATAGCGGGTAGTGGCAGATATAGACTAAGCGCAGTGGCCTTTACACAGTGAGATCATTGTTTCCAGTGTGTTGCAGAAATTGCGAAAGAAGGGTGGCCCATTGAGGGGAGATGGATTGCCTGTGGAGACCCCGGACCCCCTCATATCAGAGGGTGTCCTCCTCCGCTGCACCCCATTTATGGACCGTTCCACACCAGACAACCAGAGAAGGAATCGCCGGGAAGCACCAGTGCAAGATCAGGGTACATTTGGCAAGGAGGAGCACCAGGCCGGCGAAGCGGGAGCGCGCTTTGTGGGGTTTGCGCTGTCTGAAAATGCCAAGCGAGCATCCCTCCCACATGTGAATATCGTTGAGCTCTGTGACCTGCCAAAGTGTGTCGTGTATCCTCTCCCAGAAATGGCGCAGAGCTGGATATGACCATATCACGTGTGGTAAGTCTGCGCCTGGAGCCTGACAGTGCGGGCAGCATGCATCTGCTTGAGGAAAGAATTGGTTAATTTGGGCCTCGGTAAAGTAAGCACAATGCAGCATGAAGAGTTGTAGGCTTTTAAAGCGTGAGTTACGGGATACCTTTCGCAGGAATTCCAGGGCAGTCCTGCACTCCTTATCATGTGATGCACGCCCAAACTCCTCCTCCAATTTATGGCATAGGGTGTCCAGCGGATGCATTGTTAATTCACGAATGGCTTTGTACAACCATGTAATAAGGTGACAGCCAGGGCCCATCATAAGGATTGTTTGCAGCACTGAGCACAGACCCTACCCTGGGATGTTGTAGGTTCTGACTCTGTAACATTCCATAGAGTATACACGTGTGAGTGAGTTGCAGACGAAAGACAAATTGCCCTTGGGGTAAATCATAGTTTGTGACTAACTGGTTAAACAAACGGATCTGACCATTGATAAAAAGATCCCCAACTGTGAGGATTGAGTGCTTGTAGGATCTGCTTTTATGGTTACCCCCACTTGTTGCCTAGTGCTAAGCTGCTTTTGACTAGTCTGACTGGGATCCTGCTAATCAGGACCCCTGTCTCTCTGCTTTCTCCCTTAAATTGTTATGTTCAGTACTTAGGAACACTCCAGATTGGATACTGGGGTACCCTTATAAGACCCTAGTATATGGTATTAAGTTACCCAGGGCATAGGTACCCCAGAGGTCCCCCATGGGCTGAAGCATGTATTACGTCACCCATGGGAGACCATTCAAACTGTAACTACAGGCCTGTCGTTGCAGCCTGTGTGAGCTGGTGCTAGCACCACTTACTAAACATATAGGTTTCCTATATCTGGGGTCACTGTACTTAAAACTTAAAAGTCACCCCTAAAGCAGGCCTTTGCAATCCTGAAGGCAGAGTGCTTAGTTCAAAGTGTAAGGGTGCCCCTGCATGAGCAGGACACCACTACAGCCTACGGAGTCCATTCTCCCAGGTTGTAAGTGAAGCAGCCGTATACTGTATAGAGGGGCACCACGTAATTACGCGATGACCATCTCCAAACTGGCTGCAATAAATCCTATCATGTTTGCATCAAACATGTTGGAATCAGGTATGATTCCAAGCACTGAAAGAGCCCTCCGTTAGGCTCTCCATGCTCCCTGTAGCATTCTACTAGACCCAGACAGCACAACATGGCTGCTGCCGACCAGCGGCACGATTCTGGCCTCCTGCTGCTGAGCCAAGATCGAGCAGGGGAAGGCAGCACAATAGGCATCCTGTCACAGAGAGGTGTGCTCACCTCCCAGACAGGATTCAGTGTATTGGAGCCGGGTGGGGGTGCTTGCCAGCGCCACTCAGTCCACTTGTCCCCTTGCATAGTCCAGTTCAAACCAGCCCTGAGAGCTGTTGGTCCCGCTCTGGCACAAAACTGGACAAAGGACATGGGAGTAACCATCCCACTGTCCAGACCCTCCTCTGGGAGGGTCCCCTGAATTGTCCCAACCCTGTCCTTAGGGCACTTAAAGGATTACCTGTGGGTGGGTCCCTAGATTCGTCGTGGGACATGATTCAATTCAGACACCCCTTCAATTTGAACCGTCTGGGCACTCTGGACTTCGCTGGATTTTGTTTAGGCTCGACTTTGTCCTCCTTTCAATCTGCTGCATCGCCTGTGCCTGTGCACCATACAGGAACCTTCCAAGACCTGTGGGCATCCAAGACACTTGAAGGAATCTCCCTTGAAGTGAAGGAGACACTTCCCTTCATCTGCAGGCACCACAACCAAGCTGACCGGTCTGCTGATCCTGAGCTCCTACGGACTCCAAAAGGTTCAACAACACAGGTGGTGGTTCTCCACAACTCTTGAGGCCTGCTCTACCCTCTCGCCAAGTTTGAGGCCAGTATCCCTCATGGTGGCCGCTGGAACCGAATCCCTGTGCACAGCGTCAACTTGCCATTGCCAAGGCTTGTTGGCTTCCTTCCATCAAGATCTTTGGGCTCCAAGTAGCCCCAACCTTGAGCATCTCCAGTGACCAGAATCTTCGTCCAGGCCGCATCGATTGTATGGTAGCCTGCATCTTTTGGTGAGCACTGGTGTGGTAGCTCTCCAACCTTCCGTCTTTCACAGGGTTTCTTCAGGGTCCATTGAGAAGGATCCTTTTTCTTTAAAATTGCAACCACAGCTTACACGTTGATTTGTATGGAGAATGCGGCTGTGTTCCCACACTGCACACGATCTCCATGGGGTTCCTATTCACTCATCTTGGGTGGTTCCTTGGGGGTCCGGCACTTCTACGTCCTCTAGACCTTGTCTTGACACGCCTCGTGGTTCTTATACCACTATCTTAATATATGGTTTGCTCCCCCCCGGGGTTCACTGTGTATTCTGTGCAATTTATGTGATTTCTATGCAACGTATTGTGTGCATTGTGCATATCTCCGGCTAGGAGATATCTAAACATGTTAGACAGCATTATATAATATATACATATTTTTATACATACCTTGTTCTCTGGACTGGTACAGGGTGTCCACTTACATAAGTGTACATCATATACCAGGCCAGCCTCTCACAGTGCTCCATCCAGGGAGCCAGGTCGCTGTGGTTGTAGATCCTGGGAACTTTAGGAAAACCAACCAGGGGCAACACAGGAGCGTATACCAGAGCCTGAGCCACTACCGCCTGAAGGGGTGGCCAGGGAAGGCACTGTTTTTGGAAAGGGGAGGTGTGGGAACGTTGCAGAGGTCAGGATGCCATTCTTGCCACAGGTCTCTCCAACATACCTCCCAGCCGTCCTGCATGATAGCCATTGTAACTGCGCCACCAGAAAATATGCTTCAAATAACGGTGCGCCCAACCCTCACTAATCCATTGTGAGCTGTAGTTCAGTAAGTGCTACATGTCGCCATCCATTGCCACAGATAAGATCTCTCAGCAATGAGTCAAGCTCCCTGAAGAATGAAGAAGGTGAGACTATGGGAAGGTTAGTGAAGTGGGACAGCAGGTAAGGTGGACTAATCATTTTCGCTAGTGAAATATTTGTCTATTGGGACAAGGGGCAAAGATCGCCAGAAGTGCATTAGCGCCTTGATGCCCAGCAGTGCCGCCTGAAGGTTCCCTTCAAATATAACCAGCGGAGTGTGGTAGCGAGTAGCTGCCCCTTGCCAGCAAAGAGGGGTGGTGCCTAAATATGTGGATTGTGTCGGTTGATCGGGGTGTAGTGGATGTATTGCTGATTTGTCCCAATTTACCCGAGACCAGCAGCTGTAGCGAACTTGCCTAGTGTATGTTGAAGTGGGGAAAGCTCAGAAGTGATGTCCTTCAAATACATGAGATTGTTGGCATTCAGGGACACCATGTGTGTTCTGTCTTCCAGGGGAATTCTCCAGCCACCGTCCTAGCGCTGCAGGTGTACAGCAAGGGGCTTCATTGCAAGGGTGAAGAGCAGTGGTGAAAGGGGGCAACCCTGGCTGGTACCTCTGTTCACAAGAAACGGGGCAGAAATAAGACGCCCCAGGCTGACTCACGAGGTCAGATTAGTGTAAAGGAGCCGAATGTATGCAAGGAGTTGTGACCTGACTTCAAATTGGGTCAAGCCTGGAAGAGGTAGGGCCATGTCAGTGAATCGAATACCTTCTCCAAGTGTAATATCAGGCAAGCCGCCCGTGGGTAACGCCCCATAACTCGATGATCTATCTGAAACAACCAGTGAAAATTCTGATAGGTGCTGCGTCCTGGGATGAACCCATTCTGGTCTACATGAATAAGATCAGGGAGCACCCGGGCATAGCGATCTGCCAATATCTTGCCCAGTATTTTATAATCATCCCCCAGAATGGCAGTGGGTTGATAGGATGATGGTAGGGTTGGGTTTCTACCAATCTTCAGAATGGAAACCAGGAGTGATTCAAGAAGCAATGGAGGTAGTTTACTCACAGGAAGTGCTGCTTCATACTAGTCAGTCAGTTTGGACGCAAGTTGCGAAGAGAAAGTACTCTAGTATTCAAGAGGTAGGCCGTCAAGTCCTGGGGTTTTGTTATGGGCTAAGTCCCTGGTAGCCTGCACCAGGTCTTCTGCGGTTATTTTGGTGTCAAGAGCGAGTTTAGTCATAGTAGGAATGCGGGGCAGGGTGAGGTCCACAAGAAATACACGTGAATGGTCCTCAGATTGATCGGACAGCGCCTAATACAGTGAAGAGTAAAAGGTGTGAAAGAGTTGCAGTATGTCTTCTTAGGCATAGATGGGAGTGCCAGAGGGTGTGATCAATTCTGTTATAGGGGCTGGGTTGGTGTCTTGTTGCCCTAGTCAGGCTAAAAGCCAGCCGGGTTAGTCCCCTTCCCTGTGACCGTTAGCTGTGTAGGTTGTGAAATTAAAGGATGGAGGCGCTGTAAGTGTTGTGTGTATGAGGTCTTTGCGGCAGCCAGTTGCAGGGTCCTTCCAGAATATGGGTCTGCGGCCATCTAGGTGCCTATGCACACCCACCATCTGTCGTATGTAGTAGTCCAGGGTCACTACTTTAAATGTGTTCCATCCTCGTGGAGGTGGTGTCATGGTCCTCAACAAAGTAATATCAATCAATCAATCAAACAATTTGTATAGCGCGCTGCTCACCCGGTCGGGTCTCAAGGCGCTGGGGGGGGAGGGGTCCGTTAGTGCTCGAAAAGCCAGCTCTTGAGTTGCTTCCTGAAGGAGAGATGGTCCTGAGTCAGCCGTAGGCGGATGGGGAGGATAGTTCGATGTCTTGGCCGCCAGGAAGGAGAAGGATCTTCCTCCGGTGGTGGC
Source organism: Lissotriton helveticus (assembly GCF_964261635.1). Lineage (NCBI taxonomy): Eukaryota > Metazoa > Chordata > Amphibia > Caudata > Salamandridae > Lissotriton > Lissotriton helveticus. The sequence continues at coordinate 898,880,538 of NC_136073.1, forward strand.
TCTGCGAATGCGTGGTACGATTGCGAGGGCGAGGCTGGACGATCGCAGCCGGCGGGTAGGCGTGTAGAAGGTGAGGCAGCTGTTGGGGTACTTGGGGCCCATGTCGTGGAGAGCCTTGTGTGCGTGGGTGAGGAGTCTGAACGTGATCTTCTTGCTGACTGGGAGCCAGTGCAGGTCTCTCAGGTGGACGGAGATGTGGTTGTGGGGGGGGGATGTCTAGGACGAGTCGTGCGGAGGCGTTCTGTATGCGCTGGAGTCTTTTCTGTAGTTTGGCAGTGGTTCCCGCGTAGAGGGTGTTCCCATAGTCCAGTCGGCTGGTGACGAGTGCCTGAGTGATAATAGTGGATATGGGTGTCTTGCTTCTCCGGGAAGACTGAATCAGACTGAATTGTCAAATCAGTCGAGTTTGGAGTCACCAGGTAGGTATCGGTGATCTAGGAGATGCCCTCTGAAGATCTATATAGTGAGCATCGTGAATTGAGATCACACAACCTAAATAATGTGACCTGTGTAGGAGGGGAGTTAGTGAGGTTGAACACAGAAAGCGGTCAATGCATACATGAAGCCTGTGGGGAATAAAACGAGTAAAATTTGTGAGTGAGGTTATGTACCTGCCAAGGATCCACCCATTGCTGTGTCTAGCTGCATTGATGCACAGTTTATGCAAGGGAGGGACTTGGAAGGGTCGCTGAGATCTGTCATGGTGGAGATTCTAAAGCGCAATTGTAATATCCGCCAAGAATCCTGGGAATTGAGTTTTATGGGCGAGTATAGAGGAGAGGGCATCCCAAAAGTCTTCCTGACCAGAATTGGGAGCAGAAATGCTATCAAGGAGCAGGGGGCAGCCGTCCGGGCGCCCTACCAGGAGAACATAGTGGTCTTCAGCGTCAAGGGTGCTGCCTAGGAGGTGGTAGGGAACACTGGAACAGACCTAGATCAGAGCGCTACGTGTGTACGCTGAATAGGTAATTGCATATATGTGTTCCCTCCAGCATTTACGCAAACATTCGATCTCGTCCTTTGTGGTGAGGGTCTCTTGTAAAAGGACTATGGGGGAGGGATGTATGACGGTACAATGCGTGCTTTTACAACGCGTACCGTTACCACGCAGGTTTTACAACGCAAGTCGTTACAACGACTTGCGTTGGGGGGCGCTGGATAGTGGAATAGTTTAATTTACTATTCCAACTCCAGTCCTCGTGGATAGTAGGGAAGGTGTTGGATAGTAAATTAAACTATTCCCTATCCTACAGCGCCCTCCAGCGCAAGTCGTTGTAACGACTTGCGTTGTAAAACCTGCGTGGTAATGGTACCGCGTTGTAAAAGTTTAGTTGTAAAGGATGTTCCCCATGGGGCAGATATATGAAGCATTTTTGCATTCGCAAACGGGCAGATTCACTAACTAACGCAAAAATTTATTTTCCGATGCAGCAAACCCAATTTTGCGATTTGGTAACCTGTTACCGTATTGCAAAATGGGTTTGCGATTCGGTATTAGGAAGGGGTGTGTTTAGGGCGTCCCTTCCTAATACCGAATCACATCGGTATGTATGAATTTTTTGTGACCGCATTTGGGGTCGCAAAACAATCGCATATTACCACCTACTTCAAGTAGGTGGTAACCCATTCGCAAATGGGAAGGGATCGCCAAGGGACCCCTTCCCCTTTGTGAATGTTTGTAACTAGATGCCACAAAATGGCCATACAGGCTGCAGTTTCAGGGACTTTAGCAAGTGGTGTCAGGCTGTGGCAGGTGGCAGGAGGCAGGGGAGTTACCAATAAGTCCTCCAGGGACACCTACACGGCGCACCCCCAAATGAGCACAGAAGTGGGGGTAGCCACACTGTCAGAAGTGGGGGTAGCTGCACTGTCAGCAGTGGTGACTGTACTGTCAGCTCAGCGGGATGCTTGCTGACTCCTGAGGCCAGGGGGGCCCAATGCAGCAGCTCACAAGGCCAGAGAGGTAGGCGCCCAGGTGGGGCACTGCCAGGGAAATGTGGAGAGGGGTCACCCTACTCACCCCTGCAGCGTCCGAGCTCCAGGGGGGACTCAAGGGATCCACCGCGGTCCGTTATCAGGCAGTGTGTAGGCCAGAGCCTAGAGGCATTGAAGGGTCACCCGGATCCCTCCACGCAGCTTGGCGATGGAGTCAAAGTGTGAGGGGGCCCCGTTCACGGCGGATGGGTGAGGAAAGAGGGGGGCATCAGGGTTAGACGGTGCGGTAGTCAGTACAGGATATCCTTGGTCCATGCCACCCCCCCCACACGTAGTGGGAAGCCCCCTGCGCGCATCCCAAAATGAATGCAGAGGCAGTGGACACGGGGGCTCACCCAGGCAGGAATCAGCTGGTGGAAGAAGGGGGCTACAAAACAACAATGGGAGAGGTAGGGAGATTCAAGGACACTCTCTCAGTCCCCGGTAAGATCCAAATAAACAAAAAAAGAGAGGTCAAATCAATCTCAAATAAGCCACAGAGACGGAGTAAGGTAAGAATCACACACCCACTTTGGGTGGGAAGGAAAGCCCTCACACACCGACCTAGTCAGTGTCATGCTTCATCATCGGGCCCCACCAAAGAGGCCGAGTGCCTCTTCGGTGTGCTGCGACGCCAGATAGACTGCGGAGCTGGTTGTGTGAGAAGGGCGTGCTGTGAGAAAAAAATTAAATTAAAAGTGCCATAAAAGGGTATCAATACAAAAAGTTTAATGAGTGATCCCTGATGTAAGTATTTCTGAATTTAACCAATCCTAAAACCTTGGCAGCTAAATTCAGACACATAATACTTTCCACATGTGCCTTAGGGATCACTCATTAAACTTTTTGTATTGATACCCTTTTATGGCACTTTTAATTTAATTTTTTTCTCACAGCACGCCCTTCTCACACAACCAGCTCCGCAGTCTATCTGGCGTCGCAGCACACCAAAGAGGCACTCGGCCTCTTTGGTGGGGCCCGATGATGAAGCATGACACTGACTAGGTCGGTGTGTGAGGGCTTTCCTTCCCACCCAAAGTGGGTGTGTGATTCTTACCTTACTCCGTCTCTGTGGCTTACTTGAGATTGATTTGACCTCTCTTTTTTTGTTTATTTGGAAGAAGGGGGCTGTCAGCAGAGGTCAGGTAGAGACAGGGTCAACACGGGTTGGGCTAGTGGTCTTGGCCCACGTGGGGGATGCAGACCTCCCTCCAAGCGCATTCAGACAAGAGACGCCAATGCAAGGTGGTACCAGACAGCAGGGGAGGTCTGGGAGTGGAGACAGTTGGTGTGGGGCCGGCACCCAGAGGGCACCATCGCAGCGGCTCATGTACTGGTCTACAGGTCTTTGCAGGCCCATCGGAGTCGCGCATCATGGATCCGCAACCAATCCTTCAGCAGGGTGGCCGTGGTAGGGGGCTCCCTCCAGTACCCCAAGGGCAGAGCACCGGCAAGGAGACATGCAACAGTGGGGTGCCACCCCTCCAGAAGCTCCGTACCGACACTTGGACCGGCTGCGATGTGCTCCGGAACTGTGATGGAGTAGTAGCGGGGGCCGCAGTCAATAGCAGAGGTTGTAGGCAGCTGCAGGCACCCGCAGATGGTCACCGCACTGCCCCAGGCCAGGATGAAAGGCGATGTGCAGGCCGGCAGATAGAGCTTCACAAACTCACGTTCGCGAGCTTTTTCCATTTACTGATGATCTGTACTGCACGATTCACTGAGAACTTCTAGTAGGTTTGTCAGAAATGGGGTTACCAATTCTGCAGGGGGTAGCGCGGAACCGAGCAGGCAGGCCAAACTTCAGAGGACATGTGAAGCATCCACGCAGTTCCCACATACGACCCACCAGGCACACCACAAAAGAGACAGGACACCAGTTCGAGTTGGAAAAAGAGTAAGATCTGTATTATCTCCAACCTGCGAAGGTAAAGCGCAATAACAGTGGTAATCACAGCAGGGCGCCAACTGGCGCCAGAGCAAAGTAAATCAGTGGGATTATTTACAAGGGAACAATGGGAAAAATGGTTAAGTCCATGAGTCCACGGCTGAAATATAAAAAAAATGTGTGGTCATAAGCATGAATCCTAGGTAGACTATGTGAGGGAAAGAAAGAAATACTAATGAAGCCCCAGAGCGATCTCGCGGGGCAAACTCAGGCCTTCATCCTTGGCCTCGCCTAGAAATAAGCTGTAAGGATAAAATACAACATTAAGCATAAACACCCAGCAGGGCCTGCATCCGAATCTCCTGTAGAAAGAAACAGGCGGCACCTGGCCTGAACATCTGGCAGAGGCATAAACATTTCATTAAATAGGCGTATCCCATCTCATAGAGCAAGAATGAACTTTCCACTATCAGCAGTGTCCAGATGAGGGAAGACCACTAGGCCCCGGCCTGGGGGCAGATCGGTTAAGATAACCATTAGGCAGGCAAGCACAACATGCCTGAACTCAGTAGGCCGGTACCCTTGTGCACATATAAATGGCATCACCAGCTTTCGCCACGGATGGAACACCTAAGATAAACCAGGCCTAATTCACATTGAACCTGGGAGCATAAACCTCAGTCAGGGAAACAGTAGGTATGACATCAGCATAGGATGAAACATCAGCATACATTGGCAACAGGACACAGCCAATCATGGGCAGGGGCACAGTAACCTAAGCACCCAGCTTTAACATAAGGCTTGGCCCTAACTCATGGGCCAGGAACACCTGTAATAAAACAGCAAGGCTTCCCCCACCATAACCCTGTGGGTATAAAACATCAGACGGAGCTTGTGAGGCATGAACTCTTCCATGGGCACCTTAGGGGAAACCATAACACATGGTGCATAGTTCCTGAGCAATACCACGGGCATCAGTAACGTTAGGTACCCCTAAGATAGACCAGGCCTGAATCACATTTAACCTGGGGCATGAATCCTTAGCATAAGCAGGTATCTTTCAGTAGGCAACCCTATGCCACTCTATTCTTCTAGGAACCCTTAACCATGTCCTTCACCAGGCTTCTGTAATAACCTGGGACCTCAGGGCAATCCATACAGCAGGGACTCTTAGCTCCTGCGTGGGGTCAGGCGAAGAGGGGCGACCCTCTTACCACAGGGGTATCTCTACTTATGGAAAACAGGCCTAGAATTCTCACTGTGGGGTGTTGCCCAGTCTAGGGGTCTCCTGTGTACCTCCAGGGCCAGACAGCCCTTCCAACAGTCCAGCGCTTGGTTGAAGCGGCACTTTGCAGGCGCACACAGCAGGAGGTACAGTTCCAGCACTTCAGGACTACCTAGGGCTTCTGCAGCACAGCGCTTCCAGGATTATAGCGCTTGGCACGCAGCGCCTCTTCCAGGCCCAGCACGTCCAGGAGCACAGCAAAAGGGGGAGGACAGTCCCAGCAGCAGGCTTAGGGTAACACTCCTCACCTCCTAGGGGGGGGGGTCCCATATGCTCCTTCCCTTCTGGGCGCTTCGTTGCGCAGCACTTGCGTAGCGCAGGGTCCCGGCAGCTCCATGGACCTAGGGGGGCCCTCCTTCCTCAGGGGCCCGGGGGACAGAGCAGTAGGCACTACTGGGCCAGGTCAGCAGGTAGTGGGGGCATCATCAAAACAGGGTGGTAGGCTTTCACCATCCCCACTGTAGCGTGGCCCTCCTCCCACACAGCAGCCTGAACTCCTGAAGTGGGGCTTCCACTAGCCCTGGGGACAGTAGGGGGGTCCTAGATGGGTGCAGGGTCCAGCACACAGGCCCAAGTGGCGGTATCCCCTGGCAGCAGGTCCCCTCACGTTCCTCTCCCAGCTCTGTCTCTGCTCATCACATCTCTACTGCTCTCCCTATACCAGAAAGCCTGAAAGCTTCTAGAAGGTCCCTCCATATGCTGGGATTGCTGGGTACCAGACAACTAGACCGCTAACCCACCTCAGACAGGCAAACTAGTTCTAACTGGCTCAGGGGGAGGAGTAGAGCACCCTGGGTGCCAGGCTTTCACTCCAAATGCAGGGGTGGCTGGGTACCTAACAACTAGACTGCTAACCTCCTGCAGTCAGGTGGCACAACGCACAGCCTTGGCAGCCATTTTAAATGCAAAACACAAATGCAGCATTTCACCAGGGTACATGTTTACAATGGGGGAAAATAAATGTACACACCATTGCATTGAATTTAACATTAACATGGCGTCTCACACCACACATGGCCTATTCGGTAACCTTCACCATGGGGGAGACATCCTACATGTTGGGGGGTGAAAGCGAAAAATTTGGGGGCAAAGGGCCAAGTCCAACAAGGTTCCTGTGACTCGAACTTTCAACTGGAGCCTGTCGTATGGATCAGAGACTACGTCTGCTTGCTGCCACTCATGCCCTTGACGTTGACATCGCAACAGTTCTTCAATCTGATCCTGGTTTGAAGCTGGACAACACCACTAGTGGCAGTACCAGGATCTTCACCAGAACATTCGCCTTCATTCATCTGGACTTTTATAACTCAGTCATCTTCACCAGTTTCATTCTCAGAATTTTCTAAATTGTCACCACCCCCCTCTGAATCCACGCTGCGAACCTGAGCTTGACTCCATGGATCAGTGTTTTGTTTTTATTGCTTCTTCATCAGCTGTCTTCACTCTTTCCATGTGAGAGGCCATTGCTCTGCCCATGATCACTTCTTGGGGCAACAAAACATTTTTTTTGTCCGGGGTACATCTAATGTTCATCAAAACAAAGGAACAGCACCTGGTCACTTCAAACCAGTAGAAGCACAAAACCTAGCCAATTTATTCTTTATGGTCCCATTCATCCTCTCAACCACACCAGACGACTTAGGATGATAGCTACATTGGACCCTCTTATCAATTTAGAGAGCGGTACAAATCAATTACTAAATCTCATTTTTTAATTGAGAGCCACGGTCTGTCTTAATATCCCAGTACAGTCATGTAGACAGGTGACCACAATATCTCAAAGTTTTGGATTACAATGAAATTTGATAAGCAAAACTACTCAATAATAAACAAATCCTTTGAAAAGGAAAATCAAAATTAAGAATTATACATCAGAGCAACAGTGAACAAACCACCAATTGAACTCAAAATCAGAATCGCATAGCCAAACATGGCCCATAATATAACAACCAAAAATTGCAGCGGCAACCAAATGGCACTGTACCCACGGGCACTCCTCTGAGACTTGGTCTCTGCAATTAGTATTGATGTATTCCGTTATTGTGGGTGTAAGAATTCTCAATCACTCGTTTGTAGATCAATGTAATAACTTCTTTAATCCAATCTTTTGTTTAAATCATTTCTTCAAAATTGTCACATTATGGATCAATTCCATAAAATTTCAATAACATATGACAATCGCTCCATCATTTGATACCATCTCAAATTGCGATGTATATATCCCTATGCATTTCGGGACTCAGCCCTTCTTCAGGCGCTGCAACTTTTGTGTGTTTACAATTCAGGATCCCCCAGGGTCAGAGGGGATTACCCCCGGAGGCACCCAAAAACAGCTAATTAAAGCTTATGTTGCAAATGCACAATTAACATTTTGGTGTGCCGCACATCTGCATAATTTCCCATAATATAACAATCCATTTCACAACATGGAACTCAATAGCATACCATAAACACTATAGAATCACTCTCAATCAACAAATTACTCTGCTCTATTCATACTTCCACTCCAAATAACTCAGAACAGCACTGCAAGTCAGAGTTCTCAGCAAAATCTCGACCCTGGAAACTACACAAGGGGCAATCCACTATCTCTATGGAGTAAGCAAAAGAGGAAAATAGAGATCTACAAAGGACTCCTATAGCAAATTGAGATGCTCTTTAATGTGCAACCATCCTTTGCTACCAAATTTCTGAGAGGAAAATGGTATCCCAAAATGTAAACACGCCCGAACATTTACCTAAATCAAACCTCCCATGTTTACTGGATCAGAGATAGTGTTAAACCTCTATTTCATGAGGCAATGCGTCCCCACGTTAAGGCCCCTCCTGAAACATCAAGTCAGCAGAGTAATATAATTCATTAACTAAAGATGTCCACTAAGTTCTACATCAATGAAAAGTTAAAGATTCTTATTACAAACATTCAAAATGAATGGTACAGAGTAAATGCCATTAAGGCTCTCTGAGGCACAATTATACAGAGTAGGCAAAATAAGAAATTATTCTATGTCCCCAATGAGCAGGAAAATCTGAAAATAATCTGGCACCATCCCTAGTAGAATAGGAATAGGAAAATCTTCTGGCTCACCCCCAAAATCAAGAGTTTTTTAATCTCAATTCTTGCATATTAAATTCAGCAGATTTATAGTGGTGTGAGCAAATGTATATTTTTTTATATTGCCTATGCACCTAAGCACTAACCCATTTTATAAGTAATTATCAGTATTCTTTATGCTAATGTCATTCCGAGAAGTTTTGAAAAAAATATGAAAGATTGACAATACGGACCTGATTATGATATTGGCGGTTCCACCGCCATTGTGGCTGTCGGGAGAATAACATCAAGCCACCGGCATACCGACCGCTGTATTATGAGTACACCGCTGGGCTTTTGGTGTTGTGTTGGCAGTGCCATGGCGGCTGCATGTTTTGACTCAGAGAAAGAGCCTGAAGTATATGCCACTGACGTGTATGGCACAAAGTGAACTCACAACAGTGCAAGCATAGGGAGGGGGGTCACACCATGTGCCCCCATGCACAACCCCCCATGGGCAATTTCGCCCATGAGGGTTCGATCATTCCCTGCCCTTCCACCAAGGTCAGCGGAGAGGCTGGTCGTGATCAGCACCGCTGTGCCAGCATCGCATCACAGCCATTGATCAATGCTTTCTCCACCGCTGCCCTGTCAGGGTCCAGGATCCTGGGGGTGGCGATGGTCTTGCATTTGGCTTGAGGCGGTCTGACCCCCGGCCCTGTAAACGGGCAGTCAGACTGCCAAGAGGCGGCAGTAGGACCACCGCCATGGGTACGGCGGTCTTGAACTCGCCATAGTCATAATTAGGCCCTAAGACTTTCTTCAAGTGAATAAGCCTAGTTTTGAAACGGGAAATGTAGTTACAAATACAAATTTTCCATCCTCATCATGGAAAGTTCATTGTGAACAAAGTAATACAGCAATGAAAATAAACTAATATGACCTCAGTGTCATGGCCCGACGTGTGTAGTAGGGCTGACAGGACTACGTCTCCCAGCATGCACACGGACACGCACCGGTTGTTGCCTGGAGGAAGGTGGCTATATAATACCGGCCACCAGGGGGATCCGGTGCTTGTCACTCTTCTCGCCTGTTGGAGCTGAAGGCGGCTCCTTGTGTACATGCCCCCGTTCTTCCTGCGCCTGTCCGCATTGAACTCCGACCGAAGACTCGGTGTCCACGCGTCTCCTGCGCCTGCCCGCATCATCATCCCTGTGTAGCGGTCATTACGCTACTGCCTGCATACGGAAGGTACCCGGGCCGCTGAAGGAAGCGCCTCGAGGTACCGCTGCACGGGGAAACGGCCTTTACAACGAAGCCGTTTCCCTGAAATCTTTAACCACGCATGCAGTACAACGCATGCGTGGTTACCACTAATGCCTTTACCACGCATATCTTTACTACGATGTTTGTAGTAAAGGCATATGTGGTAAAGGTAAAAAGAAAAAAAGGGGGGCTTGGGGGGGTCTCACCCCCAAATAAAACAACTCACCATAAGTCACGTCGGCGTCAGCGTCTTTTAAGAGAAATCGGAAAAAAATGCTGTTTTCTCTTAACGACGTATGACGTCACCACGCAATTATTCGAGGAAAAGTTTATCCGTGGTAAACGAATTCCGTTGTAACGCATGCGTGGTAAAGGCATGCGTTGCAACGGAATTCGTTGTATCATCATATATTCCGCTGCACGCGCCGTCTAGGTGCGCCTGAGTTGCCAATTAGGCTTTGTTTCTGCCCCAGCGGAGCTGAAGGGGGCTCCTGCCTCGGTTTAAACGCAGTAGGAACTGGGGGAAGCTCACGGATGCCCAGCTCCCCGAAGTCCCGCTCTTAACCAGCGCCATACCCTAACAGAGGGATTTGTTTATTATTTACTTAAGTACCACGGTCTCTGCCGACCAAGGGCGGATCAACGGTAGGAACCGGGGGAAGCTCACGGATACCTAGCTCCCCGAGGTCCCGTTGTCTCCACGCCCTCTCTCTGCACTTTTGTTCCAGAGCAACAGGTTCACAGAACGCGCTCTCAGGAGAAGAGCCCTACACTTCCAGTCCTGGTTTTGCGTGTGACCCGCGGTGTTCGCAGGAAGGAAGCAGGAACCAGAGAGCAACAGCGGCAGCGGCGGAGCCGACCACGCGATCCCGAGTACCGTGGGGCTCAGAAAAATTGTCAAAAACTGCCTAATTGCGCTACCCAAGTAGCCGCGTCTGGTCCCGGTGCTCTGCCGAGTTGTTATTGCGTTGTTCTTGCGGGAGAGCCCTGGAATTCCAGGGTGTCTCGTAGGCTCTGGGAGACTTCTGGTGCTGGTGCAGGCGCTCTGTTCCCGGCGCAGACCTGGGAGGAGGAACAAGGAAAGACGGTGAGGAGAGCAAGGTGGGCTGCCCTTGCTACTACAGCTGGCTGGCACCCTTGCCTTGCCTGCACTGCTGCCTGTCCTCAGAGAGTGTTATAATATATGGGTCAACCCAATGGTGCTGGGACCTGGGTAGTAATTGGTATATGTCTATATGTCTAATGTGGAACTCAATGTTGAAGATGTATGAGATCGCATAATCTGTAATTCATCTATGATTAATTGAATCTGTCACACTACTTCCCCCTCTTCACCCTCCTTTCCTTCCACGTCTCCCTGTCTTGGGCTTATTATTAAATGCTTTGAAATGATTTGAAATGTGTTGTGAAGAAATGGTAATGAATTTTCAACTGAGGAGATGTGTATTAAATAGCATTCCTCAAAGTCATTTCTCATGAAGTTTTTATTAGTGTTCAGTTTATGAATTATGAATTTGTGTCTTTGATGTGGTATTAACTGGGACCCTTTTTCATATGTCCTCAGAGAGGGCTAGCGAGGTTGCGAGCAGTGAAGAGTGTGGACTAAGCTGAGGATTAAGCTAAGGATAGCCGACGTGGCGCTGCCTCAATTGCCTACTCCGGTGGCGCTATGGAGCGGTGTGAGAAGCAGTAAGGAGTGAGGAGCGGCGGCAGCGGCGTTAGCCCGGAAAAAGCCGCGGAGAGCAAAAAAGACTCGAGAAGCTGGCAAGAGCCGCGGGAGCCGCGGAAGCCGCGGGAGAGGAATCCGGGCATACTCCGACAAATTCGGGAGACGCCGGCGATACATACCTCCGCCGAACTTGAAACCGAGCTTGAGCCCGAGCCCGAGCACAGCCCGGTGGTGCTAGTAAGCCGCCTGAAGCGCTCAGGCAGTCGAGTTGTGGCCAGGAGACCAAAGAGCCGAGCTGTGGCGGGCTGCGGTGGACCAGAGGACATTCACGGCAGTGGCAGCAGCAGACTTGCCCTTCCCTGTATAGGAGTGGAGGAAGCGGAGCAGCGAGGGTGAGTTTTGATCCGTGAGTGCCAAGCCCTTTAGGAGTTCCCCTCCCCCTGGAATAGATCACAAAGAAAAAGAGAAAGGGAAAGGGAATAAAAGGGAATTGAAGGGCTGGGAACACCCATAGGAGGTGAAGAGACAACTTGAGCTTGATTATATTGACTGTGTTCCTTTGCCAGGCCGACTGCATAGGACCTAAGACCCTCCGCTATAAATCTCTGACGGCAGATGTTTATACCCCTGTAAGACCCTGTAATAGCCCTTATTGTCCCAGAGCTGGGTCATTTGCCAACTTGTTAACTTGCCTATCTGCCAACTGAAGGTTACACTGCTGCATGTTTTTATCTGAGCTGAGCTGTGCAGACACTGGCAACAATTCTGGGCAGCCTGGTGACAGCGGCACCAACTATATTAGCATTGGTGTAGGTATTGCCAATAAATTGTGTGACGGATCTGAGCATTGGGCTTACAGAGGAAACAAGCATACAGGCTGGAGCAAGTGGAGGGAACCTATTGAGGATGTACTAAGACGGTGCTACGGCAGAGCGGGCACAGAGGGAAACAGGAACCAATTGTGGAACTACACCGTTTGGACAACTCCCTCTTAGGCTCAAATTGAATAAACAGGACATTGGTCATGAAACTAGCACAAGTGAGTGGCTAAAGACTTACCACTATTATAAAAAACGTTTTTTTCATTGAAATAATCATCTGGGGTTGACACACCAACTATAACATCAGCAGTACAGAATTCTGTAACTAATAAAAAGTTATCTGAGGATGCGTTCTGGGAAGGAAAGATCAACTGGTTCCCTGACAAAGCGGACGCGGAAAACTCAAGTACCGAAGGTACAAAAAAAAGTAAAAGCACAATTAAAAGGACTAAACCAAGCACTAATCTCACCAATTGCTCGTATGTTCGAAAGATCGACTAAAATACCACAGAAATTCGACTTCCTGGTAGATCCGGCCGGAGTACTCATGTCAATGGAATCAGACATAACCAAAAACCAATTACAGACCTCAATTGAACCAATAAATATCCTAGAAGGAAGAAAAAGGGAAATATCAGATACCAGTGACGAAAATAATATCACAAGTGAGATAAAACAAAAGGACTCATTATGTGAAATCATAGACCTAAAAAGGGAACTACCAGATCGTAGCCCATCGCAGCCAATACAAGCAGAAGGAAGGAATATGGATAAAAGTGTGACGGAAGAGACAACACAAAACTCGGCAACTACAAGAATATTTTGCAGGAACAGCAATTAGGGATATTCCAATACCATTAGAAGTTAAAATTGAGATAACGAAAAAGAGGAAACTAGTAGACGCAACTAATACCGACACAATGCATAAGGTAGTAGTGGAATCCACACCATTAAAAAAACTTGGAAAAGGCAATGAAATAATAGATGGAAATCAAGAATGTCACATCCCAAAACTTTTCAATTTCACGGAAAAAGATGGGGTCCTAAATTATGTAAAAGCAGATCGTACCATCTCAAAGGGAACAAATGTTGAAAGTAGAGGCCAACGTGAACACACTGCATATGGTATAGGTAATTACGATCATTTAGCAAAAAAGAAAAAGTTGGAAGGAGACCATCACATTGAGGAAATGGATTATAAAATCTATCCTACTAAGACAAATTTTGATCAAAATACAAAAAATACCATAAGTCAAGATCTACACATGGGATATATTTTATCAAAATTAAACCCTAACTTTAGAGGCGTTGACATATCAGTCAAACAAAATGGATACACAAATTGAAATACTCGGAGTAATGGCCAATGCAGTTAGCGGCATAGACCGAAAATGATCAGAGTTAAACAACTTAATTACCAAAGCCCAAAAAAATGCAGCTTCCAACTACTTTGAATGCGCTTGTGAACCAATCATAAACAAACTTTCAACTATCCCAGAAGTAGTAAACACCATACTGGAAGACGTCAAAGACTTAGTACTCAAAAAACATGATAACAAAACAGAGGAGGTAGCTCACTCTCAGGACAATAAACGTGAACTCCTTAATAACTCTGGAGGAAACCAATTAGAACTAGTGAAAGGTAACGAATCGAGGCTAATATAAAAAAGAATAGTCCAGAATGTGGAAATGGAACTGAGAACGGAAACTAAGCAAGAGACCCAAGGAAAGACAAATACGAATAAGGAAAATTATCAAGTTAAAAAAATAACGAAGAGACAAAGGAAAAAAATTCGTAAGGCAAGAAACAAGGTAAAAGATGAAAATATAGTAAAAGTACATCCTAATTTGGAGCAGTCAGGAGAAATGAACCACAAAGGATCAATCCAAGAAGAATCTGGAATAAAACGTATTGAGGTACTGGGGACCCAGTTCGAAAGGGTGGAGAGTAATGAAAAATATTATGACATCTTTGATAGGTCGGCAAAAGTCCAGATAGATAATCAACTACATGCAATCAATACAACTATGTTAATAGACACTATGGATCAACAACAGCTGACCCAAAGGCAAACCAAATGTAATAAAAAACAACACCAAGATGAAAGAATTCAAGGCGGAAAAGTAACAAGTGGTCAAAAAGGTAATGGATGTATATCTTGGAGCGATGTAAGTGAAATACAAAGTAACATGAAGGAAAAAAAGCACGAGTTAACCTCAACAGAATCTAAGACTCTATTAAAGGGGGGAAAAAAATCGCTCGATTGCAAGTCTACAGAGAACAAATCGACAAGATCAAAATAACCTGTTGAACCCAATCGCAAATTTCCCGCAACAAACAAATCATCCAGATCCCATAGAACAACAATTAGGCGAGTCTGTGGCTAACACTGTTTCAACGGAAAAAAAAGAGAACAACATTAAAGGCTACAAATTGGCAAAGGAAGAACTAATTATTACAAAACTTGGTCGAGAAAAGCAAATTATCTATAAAAGCTATCAAAATGGTGACATAAAAAAGACAGACTCGTTACCATTAAAGATGACACCTCAAATAATTTGTACACCACTATATGACTCAAGAGGCAAAGGCGACATTCTGAATAGAAGTAATATTCTACAACTAATGAAATCAATACCTTCATTACAAAAAGTAACAACGAAAGATATTGAAACTGTGGGCTTTGTGCAAACTCCGGAAGGCACCCAACCGCTTACACTCTTAACTGTAAATACAGTCTCCTTAGTGGATCAAATCATGCAGGAACAAGAAGTCTTTAAAAAATGGGGGATAAAAATAATTCAACCAGTGCCCAAACCTTATCCGAGTCCGTTTATAAAGGAAGAACTTCAAACAAAAAACTGTAAAGAGATAAAGAACAACCCAGTGTATTCAATATTAAAAAAAAACCTAGGCAGCATACACCGGGACGATGAAAAATGCATGGAAGAAATAAAAGCTGTAGAAACAAAACAAATAAACGAAAACTGGATTAGGGTAGCACTACACGAGCACTGACAGGATAGAAACGAACAAAAAATAGATCAACGGAGAGACGATCTGCAACCGATGAGAATATGTTCCTGGAACATAAATGGATTATGCAAAAAAATAAAAAATGCTCAAATAGATTCCTTGTCAAATTTCTATCAAATCATATTATTACAGGAGACATGGGAAATGGACCCTTTTTGTCTACAAGGATATAAAGGGTACTATGTGCCTGCAATTAGACATTGCAAATTTGGACGTTCTTGCGGTGGATTGGCAATATTTATTATGATTGACTTGCAAATCGAACATGAACAGTTGGATACAAATAACTCAAATATTCAAGCAGTTAAGATAAAATATGTAACCAGTGAGCAAAAAATTAGAAATACGTTAATACTACTTAACATATATATTCCACCAAAGCACTCATCACGGAAGAATATAAGTGTCGTTCTAGCAGGATTTCTATTGGAGCAAATAATACTTGACCCGACTGTTAACTTTCTGGTGACAGGGGTCTTTAATATAAACTTGCTGATACAATTAACACGGGACGATTTCATCCAGTCTCAAAATTACGAATGGTCAATCCCGGAACAAACGCTCGACCTTAGCATAAATACTAAACAAAATCCAATTGGAACAAAACTATTGAAGGATGTGGAAGCACTGGGACGAAGATTTCTAAATGGCAGGTTCCCAACCGATCAACCTGCTGGCTGGTCATTTCAAACGCAAAAATCAAAATCAAGAATAGATTTTACATTGTTATCCATAAATATTTTTGAAAAAATTGTCTCCTATAGATTAAAAGAAGTGAATGAGAGCGACCATAGCCAACAAATATTAGAAATGGAAATGGCACTTACAAAAACACCAAATGTACTTAACTACATATGGTCAGATCGATACGATCAATTATAGGAAAATTATTTGGAAACCGGACATTAAAGACGACATGGAAAGAAAGGCCCAAAAATTAGTTCAAGAGTGCTTTAAAGAACTGTCTACGCAGTCCGTACTTCAGCAATGGGAACAATTTACACAGAAAGTAGTCCAATTGAATGAGGTTACTTCAAGTAATAGGAAAAATCAACAGATTACAATGGAAAAAAGAGACACTAGTATTAACCTTCCATATACGATTAAAAAAGTCAGGCGGGTTCGTAATAAACTGAGGAAGCAGTTAACAAGGCTCCCGAACAACGAAGACATTCGAAACCAACTTAAAAACACCAACAGCACCTTGAGGAAATTATTGTGAAATGAAAATAATAAAATCCGGCAGGAGTTATGGACAAAAATCTTTCACGCAAGTAATCAAGCAAATGCCAGGGAATTTTGGAAAATTATCAATGGCTTGAATAGACCTAATAAACTTGTGGTAGCTTCGCCAATAACGGAAGAGGACTGGATACATTTCCTCAAAAAGACCCTAGACGCTGAATCGCAACCTAAGCCTCAGGGTGACAAACAGACAACGAAGGTCGATAAAAACCAAGAAATTGAACTGGTAAATGCTTTCTCAAACACTGAAGTAGCCAATTTAATAAAGAGACAAAAGGATGGAGCACCAGGACCTAATGGGATTCCATTTGCACTCTATAAGGAGGATCCTGATTTATGGGCGACCTATCTGACAAAGGTGTATAACATAGTTGTCAGAACAAGGCAAATACCGGAATCCTGGAGAGGATCTTTAATATCTCCCATTTACAAAAAGGGCAATTGGCAACTACCCGAGAACTACGGCTTGATTACTCTTCAGGACACGGACGCAAAGCTATTCGCAGGTATTTTATTAGAAAATTTATCAGGTTGGGTCGAAAGAAAGCAAATACTACCCCCCAAACCAAACCGTGTTCATCAAAGGATTAGGAACTTCAACAAATATATTAACCCTATCTGTATTAATGGATAAAGCTCTTCTAGCAAAACAGTCCCTCTATTTTTGTTTCATCGATTTCAAATCGGCTTTCGATCTTGTAAATAGGAATCTTTTATGGAAAAAAACTTGAGGTCTATGGAATTCCGGACTCGCTTCTAAACCTTATCCAATTATTATATTCTGAAAACTGGGTCAGGGTGAGGATTGGTGATGGTCGAACATTATCCAATAAAATACCGGTGACACGAGGATTAAAGCAGTGTTGTGTCCTTGCCCCACTACTTTTTAATCTATTTATAGCCGACCTTACCATTGCACTAAACGAAGTTAACTCACATCCACCAAGGCTAGCAGGAAAACATATGTCAAATTTGCTGTATGCGGATGATGTTGTGCTGCTGAGTCAGACCAAAGTGGGGCTGCAAAGACTAATTGATCGAACATCGAGATACGCAAAAGACAATCAAATGGTAATAAATGAGGCAAAGACAAAAATAATGGTAGTTACAAAGAACAGAAAAAATAAAAATAAATGGATGTTGGAACAAACTCAGCTAGAGCAGGTTGATAATTATCGGTATCTCGGCGTATTATTTAATGATAGTGGAAGTTCTCTCCCACAGAGGAAAGATATCACTAGGAAAGCAAATAGTTTGGTGACTGCATTTAGAACCATACAAAAGAAGTTAACTACACTATCATATGGTCCCTTATTAAAGATCATATCTGCTAAATTATTACCAACTTTGACATATGGCTCCGAAGTCTTAAATGGTAAAGATGCACAGATAATTAACAACGCAGTGGCGAAAACCTACAAGATATTATTCCACCTACCGGGTAATGCCTCGCAAGCACAGGTGAGGTTGGAGTTTGGGATAAACAATCAGCATTATGCCCAGAAAGGTCAAATTCTGAAAGTCTGGTATCGTATAAAAATTGACCTTGACAATCAATTATCTCGAACATTATGGCAAGAAGTAAAAGACAACCGAAAACTACAAGCTTGGGCATACTTAAATGAAGCAAAAGAAGAATTTGGAATAATACCAATTTGGGAAAACACAATTACCCAGGAAAGTTTTAAAAGAACAATTAATAAATTGACTATCCATTTCTCATTGATAAAAGACAAAGAATTATTGGTAACAAGAAGGCATGCATGGCCAATTATAAATGGATACAAAAAAAAGCAAATCCAAAACTATCTGGAAACTCCTTGGTCACAGCAAAGCAAACAAACTTTTATAAGAGTACATTTTGGTGTTTGGCCTGGTTTGTGTCATCGGCCACTATGGAAGACTATTGAGGACAATACGATATGTAGGTTGTGTAAATGTGGTCAAGAAGAAATTTTACATCTGCTATGTCTGTGCCCTGCAATAGAGGTGGAAAGGAAAGTTATCCTTAAGAGATTATTTAATGCTCGAGGAGTAAGAACATGCAGACAAGCGTTAATGGCCTGTCTAAACCTGAATGATGTATTAATGAATTCTGCATTTGTAAAATTTGTATCTGTGATTGGCAAAAACATTAAGGAAAACATTATTTAGGTATCTCCTTTTTAAATTATATAATACTAGAATAATTATGTGCATGGTGTTTTAAGCTTTTTACTGCCGATGATATATTTTTTTTAAATGTATTTTTGTAAGAGTTTAATTAATCAAACAAATAAACTTGACTATGACTATGGCTATCCCTGAGTGAGTTCCACCGTGGTGGGCAGGTAGGGGGTTACTGGAAGGGTTCTTTCTGATGCAGGGCTAGCGGAACTTACCTGTCTTTTGTGTTGCTTCCCCCCCACCTGCAGGGACCGTCAGAGACGCGCTCCTGAGAAGTATCAGGAAGGTGACGGCCGACATTCCTTTGAACTTTCCTACATTCCCGGTTTGCGTTCCCCAGCCCCTCCGGCCCTGCTCTGCTGTAAGGAGTCTATATCTCCTCCGGTGGGACAGTGTGGGGGGGGGCTTTGAGAACTAGTCATAATTTCCGCTGGATTTCACTCCCAAGGTTAGTGCACCATTGGGGAACCACGACACTCAGTTTAAATGTGTGCTGAGGAGCCTGCGAGGAGAGGATGTGCACAGGGGGAAATAAGTGACTGAAACACCTTCCATCTTGTTCAAGATGGTGTTTGCACAGAAAAGTGGCATACCTAAACACATTATTAAACACACTTCAATACATAGGATGAAATTTGTTTGAAAGGCAATTACAGTCTGTAAATGTAAATCATGTGTGAAAATTCATATTACATATTGTTAATGATATGCCAAAATAGAAATCTTTAAACTACTTCTACAGTTGTGCCCTTCCCCCTTAAGCTTTACAAAAAAAGAGAGACCCGCACTTCGCAGTATTTCAAGAAGTCTTATTCTAGTTGAATTAAGCTGGCACACTGAAGAGCTACTTATTCAACAGGTAAAAACACAAAATAAGTGAAAGCACAGAAAAAAAGTAATACAAAGTTGTTGAGGGAAGCAAAAGGAGCAACAACGTCATAGATACATAGACAATAGTATAGAGCATGTGTATGTGACTATCCTGTTGCAATATAGAGTTAGGCAGAAGGTGAAGCCTACATGAGCAGTCTGAAAGGAGAGCATGGGAAGCACTGCAAGGACAGCATCACTTGTCACAGAAGAACAAGTTACTTACCTTCGGTAACTCTTTTTCTGGTGGATACAGTATCTGCCTGTGGATTCCTCACCTTGTGAATATCCCCCTGAGTCAGCAACATTCGGAAATTCTTTTTGTAGGTTCGCGCCGACGTGGACGACGTTACAGAAGTACGGCATCGCGCGCGGCTCCGCTGACGTCACCGACTCCATAATAGGACCACGTCGGCGTGATGACATCAGTTCCGCCCTTTTTTATGTGCCTTCGAGGCACACAGACGGATCAACAACAGTAGATATACACACAATGTACATAGTACCAAATAATCAAAATAACACACACAGTGTGAAGTCAATACAGGAAAGCAATTGTAATAACGCATTTCCTTTGACAATAAAATATTAACATTACAGTAAAACAGGTATAGAAGAGTAGACAACGGGGAGGCGGGTGGGCCAGTGAGGAATCCACAGGCAGATATTGTATCCACCAGAAAAAGCGTTACCGAAGGTAAGTAACTTGTTCTTCTGATGGATACATCTGCCATTGGATTCCTCACCTTGTGAATAGAGTCCCACAGCAGTCCCCACTCCCGGAGGAGGGTGTCCACTCTCCTATACCAGGAAATCTTGGAGGACAGAGCGCGCAAAGTGGCCGTCCCTTCTCACCTCGGTGTCCAAGCAGTAATGCTTCGCGAAAGTGTGGAGGGAAGCCCTAGTCACAGCTCTACAAATGTCCTCTACAGGCACGCCCCTAGACAGAGCAGATGAGCAGACCTTGCTCTAGTGGAATGAGCTCTCAAACCTTCAGGAGGTTCCTTACCCGCTAGAGAGTAGCATATCTTGATACACAAGACAATCCATCTCGACAGCGTCCGTTTGTGCACCGCCTTGCCTCTTCTGGCTCCAACAAAACCAACAAAGAGCTGGTCATCCACTCTGAATTCTCTGGTTCTGTCCAGGTAGAAGCTCACCGCCCTCTTCGGGTCCAAGCGGTGAATTCTCTCCTCCTCCTTGGAAGGGTGAGGGGGAGGATAGAATGTAGGGAGGGTAATGGACTGCCCCAGATGGAAGGGAGTTACCACCTTAGGCAGAAAAGCAGCCCTGGTCCTGAGTACCATTCGTTCAGCATGAATGGTCAAGAATGGGGGCTTTGAACTAAGAGCTTGAAGTTCACTTACCCTCCTTGCCGAGGTAATTGCAATCAGGGAGACCGTCTTAAAAGACAACAGTCTCAAGGGACACTTGTGCAGAGGTTCAAAAGGTGAACCCATCAAGAAAGTAAGTACAAGGTTCAAGTCCCATTGAGGTACAATAAAGGGAGTAGGAGGAAATTTATTAGTAAGACCCTTTAGAAACCTTAAAACAATAGGAGATCTAAACAAGGACGGCTGATCCGGCAGACAGAGAAATGCCGAAACATAACCTTTCACTGTAGCTACAGCAAACCCTTGCTGAGCCAAAGAAAGCGCAAACTGAAGAATGTCAGACAATTGAGCCTTCAAAGGGTCAATGGATTTCTCCCCACATAAGAGACAAATTTAGACCATCTATAAGAATATATAGATTTGGTGGAATCACGCCTGGCCGATAAAATGACATCCACCACATCATGTGGGAGAGAAAAAGAATTCAGGTTGCCCCGTTCAATCTCCAGGCATGAAGGTGTAAGGTCTGGAGGTGGGGGTGTAGAACCTGCCCCACCATCTGAGAGAAGAGATCTGCCCTGAGAGGGAGACGGAGCGGCGGGCACGAGGAGAGGTGGAGAAGATCTGTGTACGACACCCTTCTTGGTCAATCCGGGGCGACCAATA
Source organism: Lissotriton helveticus (assembly GCF_964261635.1). NCBI lineage: Eukaryota > Metazoa > Chordata > Amphibia > Caudata > Salamandridae > Lissotriton > Lissotriton helveticus. Next base: position 898,901,793 of record NC_136073.1, read on the forward strand.
TGACTTGGGCCCGGTCTTGGTGAATGCTCCTCAGAACCCTTGGAATCGAGGGTATGGGAGGAAACGCGTAAAGGAGTTTTGAATCCCAACTCAACCGAAACGCGTCCCCCAAAGCTCCCTGCATCGGATACTGGAGACTGCAGAATGATGGGCAGTGAGCATTCTCGTGAGTGGCAAACAGGTCAACCCGAGGTGTCCCCCACGTCCGAAAGACGTGACGAACCACCTCCGGCTGAAGCCTCCACTCGTTTTTTTTTTTAAAACCGTTTTTATTGCAGAGCCAAATCATACAAACATTAAGCATTTCTGAGCGTCTTGCATGGTCACTATCAATCCTCAGTTCTTGTTCGTGTAATTCGTATACACGGCCCATAAGCCCACAACCCGGAGGTCGGGCGGCGTCAGATTGTGAATCACCCCACGCAACAGTTCTTGAATTCCTTATTTATTTATTTATTTTGGGCATTTATTAGGCGCCTGGTTACGCCACTGGCGTGTCCCCGCGCTGTGATAAGTGAAGTAGCTGTCCCCCCTCCTCCCACAAAAGGCTATCTGCTAAAAAGATGTGTTTTCAGTTTTTTTCTGAACAGGACTTCAGAGGGTTCAAGTCGCAGCTCCAGCGGGAGAGCATTCCAACGTTTGGGAGCAAGGTATCTAAAAGACCTTCAAGTCCTCATGCAAGATTTACAGCAGTCTGCTTTTGTATTTTTCACCCCTCCACCCCTCCTAAAACACTCCCTCCCCCCCAACTTCAGAACCCTCTCAAACTCCCCCCCCCACCCCCACCCGTTGCCAATGCCTGCGCCTGCGCCTGGTTTTGCTGTTAGTGAATGTGTATGAGCCCTCTCAGGAATGACTCGGGATATTCGAAGCACGTGCCCCTGGTGTGTCTGTGGGATCCTCGGTTCCTGCGTTTGAATGCTCATCCCCCTCCTCCGTCGTGCTATCTCGTAGTGTTTGCACCAGTGCCTCCCATGCCGCTGCTGCTTCCAGTGCTTTATCGTAAGATTTGCGGCGAGTCAATTGATATCTGAGCGTACTTTCGCTCGCTGCCCATTTGAGGTATTCATTGAACCATCGCTTGTGCGTGGGTCCCTTTTTGGATTTCCAATGGCTAGTTATTTCCCTCTTAGCTAGTATCAGTCCCATATCTATAAACTTGCTCGTGATCCTATTCTTGGGTGTGTGCAGAAACCAATGTAGTACGCCCACCGCCTTAGTGTATTGTAGGTCTCTATCCGTTGCATAGTTCAAAGTTTCACCAATCACCTGCCAGTAGTCTCGCAAGTGCGGGCAGTCCCATAGCATGTGTCCTAAGTCCGCCCCTGCTGTGTTACATCTGGGGCAAGCAGCATTTTCCACCCCAAAGTATTTCCCGATTTTCCCTGGCATTAGGTAGGCTCTGTGAAGAATATAAAAGTGTATCAGTTGGAAGCGGGCGTTCCTCGTGCTCTTCCTGGCTCGCCTTAGCAGCTGCACCCACGTTGTGTCAGGGATCTCCATTTGGAGGTCTAGTTCCCATTTAGCCTTCAGTGTTGTGAGAGGTTTTAATGGTTCCCGCAGCATTCTAGAATAAAGGCACGTCACTGCCTTATATGTGCCGGCCGCCATCATGGTGTACTGGCAGGCCATGGACGTGGTAGGTTCCAGTAGTCCCTCCCCTAGTGTGTCTGCATCGCTCTTTTCACTGCAGCATGCATCAGGTAATCACCCCTTGGGAGATCGAATCTGTCTTCCAAGGTCTGGTACGGAAGTAATGTCCTGTCTTCATATAGGTCTCCTATCATTTGCAGCCCCGCGTCTTCCCACCCCTGCAGGCGCGACCAGTCACCGCCGTGTGGGAGTGCCGTTACCATTCCCAATGGTATCTCGGGTGCATACATCCGTCGCACTCCCGCTCTCCGCCGCGCTCGGTTCCAACAGAGCCTAAACGTCTGTTCTTCTAGGGAGAGGTCCTTGAGGATGAGCCTCTGCTGTAAAGCAATGTATGCAAGCACGTGTCGGGGGGTACCTCCGTCCCTCTCTTGCTCGGGGCCTCTATACACCCTTGCGACCTCCTGCGTAAAAATTTGTAATTGAGCCGCTAGGTAGTATAACTCAAAATCCGGGACCGCCATGCCCCCCTCATCCTTAGGCCGGGTCAACGTGTCTAACGCTATTCTACGTCTGCCCGTACCCCACAGGAACGATATCAGCATTGACCGCAACTGCTGAAAGACAGAGCCAGGAATCCACACCGGTAGCGTACGGAAGTAGTAAAGGAGACGTGGCAGAGCTATCATTTTAACTAAGGAGATGCGGCCTGTCACTGAGAGCAGAAGAGTGGCCCAAAAGGACATACTCCCCTTCAATGCACGGATACAATGGCCCACATTGCTCTCCAGCATGTCTGCTGCCGTGTGGTACACATACACTCCTAAATATTTCATACAAACCGGTTCCCAGTTAATATGTGGGCGATAGGCAGGTCGCTCCTCTCCCTGACGCATTGGGAATAAGCTTGATTTAGTCCAATTGACTTTCAGGCCTGATAATCTACCGAAAAGTTCTAGGAGTTTCTCTGTGCCCTCTAGCGCCTCGTTGGCGTCCTCTAGAAATAGTAAGAGGTCATCAGCATACAGCAAAATAAGCTGAGGGGTTCCCCTATAGGCCAGTCCCCTGTAATAATTTCCTGACCGCCCTTCTGCCGCAAACGGTTCTATCGCTAATGCAAACAATAATGGGGAGAGCGAGCACCCCTGCCTAGTACCGCGGCACACTTGGTATTGGTGAGATACTAGGGAACCTATCCGGGCACGTGCCATCGCGGATGTGTACAACACTTTGGTCCATCCTATATAACCATCGCCAAGACCGAAGTGTTTCATGACCCTATAGAGATATCTCCATTCTAGACTGTCAAATGCTTTTTCGATATCAACTGACAACACCAAGGGCAATCGCGCCTCTGGCAGTGGGTCACCCATTAGCCGTATCAGTCGACGTATATTGATGGTAGTGTTTCGCGTGGGGATAAAGCCGGATTGATCGCTGTGGATCAGCTCCGTCATCTGGGTCAGCAGTCTAGTGGCCAGTATTGTACTCAGGATTTTGTAGTCCGTTGTCAGCATGGACAGCGGGCGATAAGAGGCTATCTTGGTCTCCTCCCTCCCCGGCTTCAGTAAGGGGATCATCAAGGCTTCGCACATGGACTGGGGTAGCCTTCCTCTAGCTTTAGCTTCATTGTAAACCGCCTTGAGTCGTGGGGCTAATTGATCTAAGTATCTGCTGTAGAATTCTATCGGCAATCCGTCCAGTCCCGGGGTCTTATTCCGAGCCTTCTGCTTCACCGCGCTTCCTATTTCCCCTAGCGTGATATCCCTGCCCAGGTCGTCTGACTGTCCCTGGTCTAACTGCGGTAATTGCAGTCCCTCCAAAAAGGTGTCGATCTCACATTCACGAACGTCCAATCCGCTTTTGTAAAGCGTTTCATAAAATGATCGGAAGTTGTCTTGGATCTCCGTTTGGGAGTTACATATGTGCCCCTCCTCGTCTTCAACAGCCAAAATCGGGTGGCTACGTCTTGTCGGGTTAGCCAGCCAAGCGAGCATCGTCCCCGCCTTATCCCCCTCAGCGTGCGCCCTCGTCAGGTATATTTTATGATCGAAACTCCGGAGCCTCTCCATTTCCACCGCCACTGCTTCTTTGGCCTCGCTGACCCCTACCTGGAGTTCAGGGTGGTTTGGGCGCGCCAATTCGGCCTTCCGCAGTGCTTTCTCCGCTTTTTCCAAGTCATCTAAAAGCGTTTTGCGGGCTCCGGCATATTTCCCGATACAGTGACCCCTGACGACAACCTTGAAGGCGTCCCACTCCATCGCTCTAGTGCCCGTGGTGCCGTCATTTTCCCTGAAGTATTGTGTAATTCTCTCCCCAAGTGCTTCCCTAAACAGTAGGTCATCAAGGGTATCGGGGCGTAGTTGCCACGTTGGGATCCGCGAGGTCTCAGTCACGCAGCTTAGTGTCAACATCAGGGGGTTATGGTTGGATAACGTGCGAGTTAAGTACTCAGCGTTTGCCACAGATGAAATCACTAGTGGGGAACATAAGAACGTGTCCAGTCGGACGTGGAGGTCGTGCAGACTGGAGTAGTACGAATAGTCCCTTAAGGTAGGGTGTCGCGCTCTCCAAGCATCCAGCAGCTCCCAACTCTCCTGCCATTCAAGACTACGCTTCGCCAAGCGATGCACTGGTGACGCTCCCAGCGGCGGGTGGGATCTGCCCAGGGTCGTGTCCGCCACTGAATTAAAGTCTCCCCCATGATTATAGGGCCTGCTAGGTAACTCTCCAGCGCACCAGAGAGCTTTGTTAAAAAAGCCGACTGGTCTACATTGGGTGCGTATACACTGCAAAGCACTATATCCCGACCCCTCAGTTTCCCATCTATGGCCACAAATCTGCCCTCTGGGTCTAATATTTGTCTGGTCATGTGAAAGGGAACCCCAGCTCTAATCCAGATCAGCGCTCCCCTTGCGAAAGCAGAGTATGTGGTGTTGAACAGTTGCCCTCTCCACCTCCGCTGTAGCGCCACCCCTTCTTGCTTTGTAAGGTGTGTTTCTTGTAACAGCGCAATCTGAACCCCCCTACATACTAGATAAGCATGCACCTTGTGCCTTCTTGCCATGGTGTGTAGTCCCCGCACATTCCAGGTCACACATTTCGTTGTTCCAGAGTTAGCCATAGTCCCACAGTGAGCTGCATGCAATTATAAAAGACCTTGTCCAGGCGTGCGCAGTGGCTTCCCTCCTCCCCAAACCAAACTTCAAAACAAATGACCCCTCTACCCCATGCTCTTTGCCTTGAGCCACCCCAACTACTCTCGGCACCCTCCCCTCCAGAACAGGACCCGACTTCGGTAAAGTAGCTACCATCCAAACTTTAAATAACGACTAACTAATCCCCCACAATCGCCCAACTAAGCCGCAGTCTGCACTACGGCGGACTTATGGGCCGATGGGGCGCAGTTCGGCCCCGAGGGTGGTTACCACGGGCCCAACCCATCCCGCCCCACAACCCCCAAAGTCACTCACGAACATCTCAGCTGCTCCAGTATCTGCTGTGTCATCGGGAGCTTCCGGTGTCCCCAGGAGCCGCGCTCAAAGATGACCAATTGTCACCCTCCTTAGGCCTCGACAATTTCTTCCGACGTTACCACTGGGCCCTTTGCGCCGCCAAATTCCGACAACTCCGTGTCCGATCCTGTGTGATGTTCCGCCGAGTCCGAGCTCTCGTGTGAGCGGGTACTCCCCGCTCCCGACAGGTTCACCACCGCCTGCAACGCTGCTCTTCTCTCCTCCTCCGTTTGCGATTCTGTCGGTTTCTTGGATCTGTGCCGGTGCCTCCGGATTCTCTGCGATTTCCGCACCGGCAGCTGACACTTCGCTTCTTCAGCCCGGCATTTTGCCCCGTACGTTCCAGCTTTGTAAGTATCCCACCATGCCCAGGCATCTGCTGATGTCAAAAAGAAGAACGCCTTGCCATCCACTTTCACCCTAAGCTTGGCTGGGAAGAGAAGCGAGTACTTTATGCCCTCTGCACGGAGTTCCCATTTGAGCGATAGGAAGGAAGCTCGCAGTTTCTGAGTCTCAAATGTAAAGTCAGGGCACAATGTCACATTGCTGTTATCCACTTGGAATGGGCCTACATCTCTAGCCCTTTGTAGCAGCCAGTCCCTGTCTTTATAATGCAGCAGCTTTATCACCACCGGGCGGGGCGGTCGGCCTGGCTCAGGAGGCCTAGCCGGGACTCGGTGTGCTCTTTCCAGGGTGAAGAAGGGTGAGAGGCCCTCCGGCGCCACTTCCGTTCGCAGCCAGTTGTCCAGGTATCTCACCATGTCCTCTCCTTCTTTTTTCTCCGGCAGCCCCACTAAGCGCACGTTATTACGTCTGCTGCGATTTTCGGCATCCTCCGCCCTTCGCTCCAGCGCTTGAATCCGGTCGAGTACATCCCCCAGCCACTCCTCCGTAGATTTATGTTCCGGCATCAGCTCCTGCAACGTATCTTCCGTACTTTTGACCCTGTCCTTCAGTTTGTCATGGTCCGCGCGGAGGAGCCCGAGGCCCGACACCACCTGAGCAATATCCTGTTGAAGGACGTTTTTTGTGCTCATTATAGCTTCCAGAATTCGGTCTTGTAGTTGTTGCAAATCCGTTGGGGTTTGCGTTGTGCCGTACAGCACATCCGATCCGGCAGCTCCATCCACTCGCCCCTTAGGTCTCACCATCTTGTCAGCTTTCCGCAGCTCACAGGAGTCAGGCCGTTTCCAATATCCCAGATGTGGGGCAGCTCCTCCCTATCTTGGCTGCCCGTTCCGCAGGGCCGATTAGTGTTCAGGGTTTTGCAGGTCCTCCTTACTGAGTCTGGCCAGCTTCAGTGTTCCGTTCCGCTCTCCAGCGAGTCGCAGGACGCCGCCCTTCTAGGGTTCTGTGGCTCCCAGACGCCCCACTATCTCCCCTTCGTACATCCCTAGTAGTCTGCGGTCGCCTCAGCTCCTCCGCTCTTGCTGCCGGTGTAGATGCAAAACCCCCTGTGGCACAGGACTCCGAACACGGCTATCGTCTAGGCCCGGCGCTAAAACTCCGATTTATGGTCCACCCCCGGAGTCTCAGGGCTCGCTCACAGAGATAGCCGCTTTTCGGCGTCCCGAGTACCAGGTAGTCCCCTACGGTGGGCACTCCTCCTTATCCGCACTCCTTGACACGCTTTGCCACTGCCAGCGCCACTGATGCCCAGCCCCCAAAGGTATCACCAACACGTCTTCCCACCGGGGCTCACTGCGCTCCTTGGCTGGCCAGAGCACCTGTATGTCCTGCTCCTGATAATGTTGGCAAAGTCAGCTCTGGTCAGTTTCACAGGCCTCGCAAATCCGGGGTACCAGTGGGCTGCGCCTCTCATCACCTTAGTCCTGTACTCTGCCCATCTTCCCGCTACCCAGCCAGGCTCGCCATACCCCGGTCTCAAGATAGCGGAAGCTCCGCTCACCGGACAGGCAGAGGGGCCGCTCTCCCGACGATCCGCTCTTGCGTTGATCGTACGCCTTCCTCCGCAGCCCCGGTCTGCTCACTTCTTCCGAGTGCGCTGCTAGTTCTTCATTCCCCGGAGTCGCGGGGCAGCCGCCATCTTGTTCTTAACCAACGCGGGGGCCGCCGGACATCAGGCGAGTCCCCCCCGTACCTTCCTCCTCGATAGCAGTCGGAGGGGTGTCCTGGTCGGTGCCGTCGTTCCCACCGATGTGTCTAGTTACGCCGCTGCTCGACCTCGGTCATCAGTCGCTTCGGATCCGGAGGCGGTCCGCCATTTTGGGGCCGGTTCGTCCCGATAGGCGATGCCTGCTCCACTTCGGTGTAGCCGCGCCGGAGAGATTAAACACCCGGTTCCTGGGGTTCCGTCGCTCCTCCGACGTTCCGCACTGCAGGATACCGCCTTGCACGCCGGATTCCGTGCAGTTTACAGGATGCTAATGGGGATCGGGCGCGGAGCTCCGGGCTCACGCTGCCATTCCCCTCGGCATCCAAGCCACGCCCTGAAGCCTCCACTCGTGATCGGCTGAGAACTGCCGACTGAGACTGTCTGCATGCACGTTCAGAACCCCGGCCAGATGATTTGCCATCAGACGAATTTGATGGTCCTGATGTGGAAAAGTAAATTTTGCCATGTTCTGTGTCCCTACGCGTCCTCCATCTTATGTTATGTGTGCATGATTAATATGCATATGTATTCCCCATGTTCGATTAAAGACGCAATTATAGTTGTGTCCACATCTAGTATGCCAGTTTCCAGTTCTCGTGAATACTACGAATATCAGGCCTATGTAAAGTTACGTTGCCACGTTTCTCAGTGTGCACGTTATTTCATTGTAAAGTCCCCGTTTCCAGGCCTCAAAAGGGCCTGGACACCAGATTCAGCTCCTGTCTCCTGAGCCCTCGCTGAGGAGCGATACAGCCCCCACCTGTATCCCTGACCCTTCACTTACTTCCTGCCTCGCAGTGCCCGGTTCAGCCTGGCTCTGCCTCTGAGTCTGCCAAGAGTATGTTATGATTCTAGTTATCAGTCCAGCCCCCCTTCTCTGCATTCCTAAAGCTACTGAACCGCATCAATAGTTTCCGTCATTGTCTAGCCTTTACGTCTCCATGTTAGAGAAATACTGTATTAATGGTCATTTAATATTCTTCATCACGCACTACATGTAGAATAATGCATGCTCCAGTCTTAGAGTCTGTTAGCCTTTACCCCGATAACTTTTGGATTCTATCAACATGTTCTCTAAACATCAGATACTAGATACTGTTTAGGTACATGTCGCCCTGACTCTCCAGACTTCAGTCTCTGCTCCTAGCACAGAGTTCGTAGCCCCCAGCTTCTCCTAGTAATACGTCATTGCCAGTTTGCGCGCACCATCAGGTTAGAGGTCCCGGCTCCTTAGGTAGCCCCCTCCATGTTTCCGCCCCATTCATGACATATTCTGTTACGTTTGCATCACATGTCTATGTATACGCCCTGTTACACCTACTTTCACCCTTATCTTTCGCGACTGCTACGCGTCACACCCTTTGCTCCACCCACTGCTCCGCCTATCATATGTACTGTAATGCAACTGTTTTACTATATATACTTGCGTATTGTTATTAAATGTTACGCCAGTCCTTTCCCCAGAGCGCGCTCATCCCAGATCCAGCCCCGGCAGCTGCCGGGCCCTGCCATCCTAATCCTATGCAGGTTGTCCTGTTCCTGTCCTCTATGCTGTAATAAACCTGCAAACTCCTACTACCTCGAATCTTGACTCTTATTTATTGAGCTATCTGTTATTGCTATGCCTAGTCAAACCTAGATCCGGTATTATTTATTTATATACCACATAATGGCGCCCGAATAGGGACTTGCCCTTTCCCCACGCGCCGGTGAAGCCACGCCGGCCCCCTGACCCTCTGCAGCCGTGACGGAACCATACCGTGCACGTGCAGATATTTCTGCTTCAAGTATCCCTCAGGCCCACGGAGGAGACGGAGGTGGCGGTCCAGCATCCAGACGAGGAGGTGGAGGAACGCGGCGAGTCCCGACCAGAGCCCAAGCCGAGAGTCCAAGGTCCGAGGTATCCGGAGGCCCACCCGTAACAGAAGTCCGAAGTTCGTCCGTCCGGCGTCGAAGCAGTCCCGTCCAGTCTGAGGCCTTCCGTTCTTGCTGCCCAGTGAGTACCATTACTGGGGTAGTATCTAGACAGGGTCAATCTAATTGACTCTGGTCCGTGGGTTGGTGGTACACAGACCCACAAAACGAAGTGTCCACTTCGGTGGATGCGGGTCCTGACGTGTCTCTTTATGAGACCGGTGAGTTTCGTACTGTTTCAGCAGTGCATCTAGTTTCTGTTCTAGTCAGTTCTGTTCTCGAGAAAATTCATGTATTCTGTTTTCCGTATTTCAGGTAGTATTCTGTTCGAACTGTTATTTTAAATGTTCTTCATGTATTTTAATGGCGTGGTATGAATGTGAAGTAATTATCGTGTTTATTGTGTATTGTATTGTGTCCAGATTATAGTTCAGTCATGCCCTTATTCTCTAAATTACGTCAGTTGAAAACTAGAAAAGGTCTGTTAGAAGCAGCAGTTCCTGTCCCGCCTAGGGACAGTCCAGGTCATTTTATGTATCAGAAGCATGGCATAAGCGCCATATTGTATCTAGATTTATGGGTAGAGTATACCAAACAGTTAGAGGAAAAGTATAGATGGCCCGTATCAGGTACGTGGGATGCCGAGTGCATCATGAGAGTAGAAGAAGCATTATGGAAAAAGAAAGCCAGACAGTCACAGAAAGATGCCATCGAGTTATGGCGCAAAGAATCTCATAAAAGAACCGAAAAAGAAATCAGAAAGTCAGAACTAAGTAGAGAATCCTTGGAACGAGCCCAGGAAAGGGAACTAATCGAGATAGGTGAACGAGTTAAAACAGAACAGTCAGACAGACAGAGGCATGCCCTCATCAAGGGTATGTACCCTCTTCTTGCCGAGGGCTTGCCAAAAGCGACCCCGGAGGCATCCAGTAATTTTCCGCCACCCTTAGTTCCGACCAAGCTACGTCACAAACCGACCGCAGCTGATATTTTCATCTCGTCCTATTTGGACGACACAGTCCCGGAATATGCAAATCCCGCTCCGCCAGTCCCTGTAAATCAGGCACTTCCTGCTCCTCCAGACACCGGGGCACCCCTTGCAGTACCTGCTACGGCACCCCCGGTCCAGCCCGTCCTACAAGTTCAGCCCGCATTTCAACTTCCCACTCTGCCAGCACGAAGAGCATCAGTCGATGGTTCCAGTTTAGGGGCCGCAGGAGGAGGTCCTCCTCAGACCCCGCCGCCAAATAGACGTCCAGGAGCAGTCGAGTTACATGAACGTGCGTTACAGCGTACGCCTAAATATCAGTCCATTGCAGAAATCAGGCGAGCTCTTACTGAATGCTGTTATGATCCAGTTCCAGGCGAGGATAGTATGGTTATATTTTCCGTGCGTGTTCGGCAGGTGTCCGAGTACTTGGTCACTTTACCGAATATGAAGGAGGATCTAGACAGAATATACCGTTTCATCCGTACAGGGGATGATCCAGAAAGTATTAGTGAAGTTATGTCTCAAAGGAAAGTTGAGATCCAGCTCATGATATTAAAGTTTCTGATTAATTGTCTAATAAGGGAACAAGATTATCCGACCAAAGATCAAGTCGAAATGAGAACCCTGACAAGGTGGAGTGAGAATATAGCCGAGGGTAAGCACAAGACTATCGGTAGTATAGAGAGTATGTACAGGAAAATTCGTAAGGAAATAATAAGGTTACATGATCAACGTAAGGCAGCACAAGTAAGCGAGAAAGAAAATGACTCTACTGAAGAGGTAGAGGACGAGAATCCCGCCAGAATAGCGTATGTAGGAAAATCTAGATTTCCAGACCGACATTTACGCCTAGAACACAAGTCAACTTTCCATCATCCAGCACCAGAACAAGGTTCTCTAGAACAAGTATTCCAAGCTACCGACCATATTCTGAAATCACGAATCGGTTATAGCGAGTTAAGTACTATGCATGAACAAGAACTAGTCCGATCAGCAGTCCGATGGACTACTGATTCTACCACTTTTCCAGACGAAATAGTGGCACAAATGTTCCTGAAACTGCCCCCAGCCGAACAGCGACTGGTGGGTATGTATATGATCCAGCACCTCATTACTTTGTATGAGGGTCAACATTCTGATCCAGGTCCGTTACACGATGTCCTGAACGAGTTACTCCAGTATAGATGGAAAGGTTTAGGTACCGATTTAATTAGTGTCATTCTAGAACAGCGCCACAAATATAGTATGTTTTTGAACCCGCATTTTGTTCATGTCTCACCTCCAGAAAGTAAACCGTTTTACATAGACAGACAGAATCCGTTACGAGAAGTACACCCAGTTAGGACAACAGATGGTGAAATGCAACGAGTGTTTGTTTACACTCCGATTACAAAGATGGAACTCTTAGAGATGAAAAAGTTAATTCCCTGTCATGATAAAGATCCAGCAGGGTTCCACCGAGAATTAAAAGACATGCTCCGTATGGGAGAATACACGTATCCAGATATTATTAAAATGTTAAAGGTCCTGTTGCCCGCAGGGGTATATGAGAAACTCAAGGAAAAAGATTGGGAGGTGGGAGAGAAAAAGATCGATTGGGCAGTTCTCGAAGCTGAAGATAAGATACGAGTACCAGGTACCGGTCTAGGAGAGAAATGTAAAGAATTACCTGAACTGTTAATACAAGTTTTGCCCAGACTATTAGCAACTAAAAAGGAAGACTGGGATGCAATCTCAGCCTGTAAACAGAAACAAGACGAGGACACTAGTGATTTTTATTCTAGATTTGAGAAATGTTTTAGTATAAACAGTGGCCTCAAGACAAGTAGCGAGTCATACCCTCATCTTTTTGTTACTAAATTAGTCGAGAATTCAAGTCCACAAGTTAAAAATCGAGTCCTGAAAGTCGAAAGTACCTGGCAAGCTAATACCCCGTCCCAGATGTTACAGATGCTCCAATACCACCAGAATAGAATCAGAGAAGAGCAAGAACATGAGAGAAAACGTATGAAAGACACGAAAATGAAAGTACTAGTTGCACAATCTGTTCCTCAGGACAGTCAGAAGAGGGGTCCGAATCAAGCCAGTCATCCTACAGCTCCCGTTAAAGGGACATGCAATTATTGTAAACAGCCAGGTCATTTTATAAACGAGTGTGCAGTTCTGAAACACAACATAGCTACCGGTAAGACTAAAGAAAGACCACGTCCGCCTAGACAAGAGCAAGTTTCACAGACTCCTCAGCCACAGAATGCACCACAGACAGTTCCAGTACCACAGCCTATTGCTGCAACACAGCATGTTACACAGCAGATGTACCAGTATGCACAGTCCGAGTATCCAGAGTATCAGCCATATTCATGAAACAGCCTAGAGAGGGAGGTAGGCTTGCCTCTCATCGAGATACCTGTAGATCAAGAAGGTCCCTATGTTCACAGTCAAGTATTAGGGAAAGACAGAAAGTTTTTGATTGATACAGGGGCAAGTAGGACCACTATAAGTCACGCCGAAGTTCCAGGGGCTCCGCTCTCAGGCTCTAGAAATGTTTCCCTTGGATTTTCAGGAAAACCTATCGTAAATGAAATTTCAAAGCCAGTTACTCTAGAAGTAGGTCCATTGTCCCGTACTACTGATCTGTTACTCACGAAGTCATGTCCAGAAAATCTATTAGGCATTAAAACACTGAAAGAGTTAGGTGCAGTTATATGCTGTTCCCCAGAGGGAATACGATTGTTCCTACGTGACTTCAAGGGTCACTATGTATTACGAGATTTTGATCCGAGATTGTCTAATGTTCCGCAGCATCTATGGGCGCGAGGTCCAACTGATGTTGGCTTTATGCAAATCACACCCCATCGTGTGACTCTCAAGCCAGGTGTAGTGTTACCACGAATCAGGCAGTACAGATTGCCACCTGAGGCTGTAGCAGCCTTATCCAAAATTATTGACGAGCTCATCGCTCAAGGAGTAGTTGTAGAAACCGACTACAATGTATGTAATTCTCCGATCATTCCTGTCATGAAACGTACTGATCCAAATGCACCCCCAGTATATCGATTAGTGATTGATCTCCGAGAGCTTAATAAATGTATTATTCCCCAGTACCCAGTTGTCCCAGATATCTCTTCCCTATTGACAGCCATTGATTCCGAAGCCACATTTTTTACAGTCATAGACCTCAAGAACGCATTTTTTAGTGTCCCCATTCATCCAGACAGCCAGTTTCTTTTCGGATTTTGTTTAAATGGAAGGAGCTATATGTTCACACGAGCTCCTCAAGGTTTCACAGAAAGTCCTAGTATTTACAGTCAAGCACTCAAGAGACAACTAGACAACGTTCACATGCCAACTGACACTGCCCTGCTCCAGTATGTCGATGATCTACTGATCACAGCCCGTTCTGAACGTGCTTGCGAGCGAGCATCCCTTACAGTCTTGTATTTCCTTGCCGAGATGGGGCACAAGGTGTCCCCTTCTAAGCTTCAATTCTGTGTCCAGCAAGTGATCTATTTAGGCCACTTACTGTCCAAGAGGGGTAGGCAGTTGACACCCGACCGTATCCAGTTAATAGCGAGTCTTCCTCAGCCCAAGACCCAGAAGGAGGTACGTGCTTTTATTGGCCTCACTTCTTACTGCAGACAATGGATTCCTCAGTATGCATTTCTAGCTAAACCACTGATACAGTTAACAACACAGGAGGCAGCCGTATCGACTGTCCTCCCTTGGACATCTGAACATACACTTAGTTTTAATGAGTTAAAGAAAGCTCTATGCCAAGCTCCAGTTCTAGCTACACCGAACTACAGTAAGCCTTTTACACTTTTCGTCACAGAACGTGAAGGTACAGCATTATCTGTTCTCACACAAGATCAAGCAGGACAATACAAGCCCTGTGCTTATTTTTCAAGCACATTAGATCCTGTAGCCCAGGCTCTGCCTGCGTGCCTCAAGTCAGTTGCAGCCACAGCACTAGCTATCAGACAAAGTGATTCCATAGTATTAGGACACTCCCTGACAGTACAAGTCCCACACTCCGTGGAAGTTCTTTTAAACCGAACACAAACTCAGCACTTGACAATTGCACGTTTAACAGGTTATGAATTGACACTGTTTCAGCCACACATAGACATCAGACGCTGCAACGTCCTAAATCCTGCTACACTGTTACCATCAGTTAATCCAAATCCTGCCACACACGACTGTGTGGAAGTAGTTAATATTATGACTAAGCCAAGACAAGATCTGACAGATATTCCATTACCAGATCCAGACCTGACACTTTATGTGGATGGTTCATGTATGAGAACAAGTACAGGAGAACTAGTAGCCGCGTATGCAGTGACTACTGACACTGAAGTTATAGAGACACATCGTATTGACACCCTGTCTGCTCAAGCAGCAGAGCTAGTTGCTCTGACACAAGCCTGTATACACGCCAAGAACCTGAAAGTTAATGTTTACACAGATTCACGTTACGCATTTGGAGTCGTACACGACTTTGGAGTGCTCTGGCAGGAGAGAGGTTTCATGACTTCTCATGGAACCAAGATTCAGCATGGTCTCCTTATTCAGGCTCTGTTAGATGCCATACACTTACCGACATCCATTGCTATCATGAAATGCAAAGCACATACGAAAGTTACTGACATTATTTCCCAGGGTAATGATCTAGCAGATCGCACAGCCAAACTTACAGCACAGACTCCAGACATTTCAGTTAATAAGACACCGACACACACTCCAGATCCGACTACATGTATGACAGTTAAGGACCCTACTCAAGATGTCATAGATATCCAGTTACATGCTACCCCCGATGAAATCAAGAAATGGTCCGAACAAGGAGGGGTCCAGACAGATCAAGGATGGTTGACAAAGGGTAGAGCCACATGGTTTCTCCCCGACTCTATGGTTCAAGTCATTATTAATACCGCACATAGTCCAGCACATTTAGGAGAAAAAGCAATGTTAGACAGTATCCAGAATATTTGGTTCAACAAGCATTTACGAGCTGCAGCCAAGCAGAAAGTCCGTACCTGTATGATATGTTGTCAGTTTAATCCAGGTAAAAGTGTCCCGGTGGAACAAGGTGGATTCCAGCCCCCTGACCACCCTTTTGAAGTCCTCCAGATGGATTACATTCAGATGGAGCGATGTCGAGGTTTCAAGTATGTCCTCGTAGTTGTATGCGCTTTGTCCAGGTGGACAGAGGCATATCCAGTCCCAGATTACACAGCTGCGACCACTGCCAAGCAGTTGGTTCGTGAGTTCTTCCCCCGTTATGGACTCCCTAGAGTCGTGTATTCTGATAACGGCCAGCCATTCTCATCCGAGCTAATGAAACACGTTTCCCTGTTGTTAGGGTACCAGTGGAAGTTCCATTGTGTACGCCATCCTGAAGCAGCCGGTCTCGTAGAGAGACATAATCAGACCCTGAAAATTCGAATTGCAAAAGTTTGTCAAGAGAAAGGTGTGGACTGGCTAATAGCCCTGCCAGTTGCCCTGTTCTATATGCGCATGGTCGCACATTCCAGATCAGGTCTGTCCCCGTATGAGGTCGTATTCGGCCGCCCCCCTAACATGTGGGGTACTCCTAGACCTCGAAGTATTACCGATGTTTCAAGTAATATGCTGACAGATTACCTAGCTTCCTTGATGTCTGCCCTCAACTCTTGTCGTTCACAGGTTGCCGCCGCATTTCCAGACAATACCGAGGTGGCACCGCATGAAATCGTTCCCGGATCCATGGTCCTAGTGCGAAATTTTGATCGTTCAAGTCCGCTGGAGCCTCGCTGGAAGGAGCCCCGACAGGTCCTCCTGGCCACCCGCACAGCCGTGAAGTTGGAGGGACGCAAAGGCTGGGTGCATCTATCGCATATCAAAAAGTTTTATGGATTGAAACCAGTTCCAAAGAACATTTCCGAGGATTTAAAGGACTGCCAAAGTACTATTCTTAAGGACTGTCCCGCAAAAGACAATGATACCGCACCCTCCCTGTTAGAGACAACTCCGCAACAGGAGTATAAGAAAAAGTTAAGGTCTAGTAAAATAAGTCAGCCAGTTTGATTGTCTAAGTCCTCCCCTAGGTGAAACGGTTAGACCGGTTTCTGACATGTATAAAATAGACCCCCATAGTGAGAGAGTTAGTCCAAACTCAATCCGATGTATCGTTTTTCTAAGTTTCATATTATTTCTCAGCATTATGATTTCCTGCACCAGTTATGCATTTTACTTGTATTTTCCAGTTTTTCATGTGAATAAGTCTTCTAATGTTACAGTAGAGCACACGTTTAGTGATCTGCCTCCTCATGAACTCTCTTACCGCCTCGCTATGCGTAACAATTCTTTTATCCGCATGTTACATTATTCACACCAGACCAGCAATGCCACTAATTGTTGGGTGTGTGGTCGACTCCCCCCTTTCCAGACACCGAAGGGAGTTCTGCCACTCTTTCCTTATCCATTTTCACATAATGGTTCGTGTGGAGCATGGTCCACGTTAACGTCATCCTCAACAGATATGTCTTTTCTTAACAGTACATGTTTTCCAGACAAGCAAGGTCTTCCCCACAGAACCGGATTAGATCTAGAGAATGAAGTTTACAATTTAGGAAATTATTCTTCGAATTTCATGGTCCTGAATGTTCAGTCTGATACTACTCCAGACTTACCTGCTATTTCAGTACTACCAGTCAAAGGCGAATTATGTGTCCGAAATAATGGTTCCGTACATGTAGGACATAGCGATTGTACTACTATTGTCAAGTATAGTGACAGTAGGAAATCTATTTTCAAAGCTTCACGTCATTCTTATTTTGTTTGTGGTCAGACCGCATATGTTCGTCTGCCCCTCGATTGGGAGGGAACCTGTTATATTGCCTTCCTACTGCCACCAGTTTTCCTAGCCCCACCTGATTATCATAGGAATTCACATCTAGTACACATTAGACATAGAAGGGAGTCCCCGATTGTCGATTATACTGAAACTGCTCTAGAACAGTATACAGATTTCAATAGAGGTTTCTTCTTCTTTATAGGACCTATCCAGAATAGTAAGCTAATCCGTAGGTTAACAAGAACCCTTGAAGCTGTAGTAAATGAGACTGCCTCTGCTCTAGGTAACTTAACCGAAGAGCAATCTGCTATGAGATTTGTCGTTTTGCAAAATCGTCTCGTCCTTGACGTCATACTGGCCGATAGGGGCGGGGCCTGTAGAGTCATCGGATCTAGTTGCTGCATTTTCATTCCTAATAACGCGCCGTCTGTTTATTCAGCTATAACCAGACTCCATAAAATTGCCCATATGTTACACCAAGATCCAGGCACCTGGACATGGTCCGGTTGGTTCTGGAATATAATTTCCGCTTGGGGATGGAAAGTATTGTCCTTTCTAGGTATTGCAGTAGCGATCATATTCAGTTGCTGCCTCTGTATACAATGTGGCCCTGCGATTTGCGGCATTTGTGCTACATCATGTGTTCCTAGTCCCAAGCCCCGTTCTAAATCCCGTTCCAAGACAATTCGAGACGAGCAAATGATACTGTATGAAATGATAGATGGTATCATGAATATTGATGTTTCCTGATGGAAGCGTAGTGACAAGGAGGGAATGTGGAAAAGTAAATTTTGCCATGTTCTGTGTCCCTACGCGTCCTCCATCTTATGTTATGTGTGCATGATTAATATGCATATGTATTCCCCATGTTCGATTAAAGACGCAATTATAGTTGTGTCCACCTCTAGTATGCCAGTTTCCAGTTCTCGTGAATACTACGAATATCAGGCCTATGTAAAGTTACGTTGCCACGTTTCTCAGTGTGCACGTTATTTCATTGTAAAGTCCCCGTTTCCAGGCCTCAAAAGGGCCTGGACACCAGATTCAGCTCCTGTCTCCTGAGCCCTCGCTGAGGAGCGATACAGCCCCCACCTGTATCCCTGACCCTTCACTTACTTCCTGCCTCGCAGTGCCCGGTTCAGCCTGGCTCTGCCTCTGAGTCTGCCAAGAGTATGTTATGATTCTAGTTATCAGTCCAGCCCCCCTTCTCTGCATTCCTAAAGCTACTGAACCGCATCAATAGTTTCCGTCATTGTCTAGCCTTTACGTCTCCATGTTAGAGAAATACTGTATTAATGGTCATTTAATATTCTTCATCACGCACTACATGTAGAATAATGCATGCTCCAGTCTTAGAGTCTGTTAGCCTTTACCCCGATAACTTTTGGATTCTATCAACATGTTCTCTAAACATCAGATACTAGATACTGTTTAGGTACATGTCGCCCTGACTCTCCAGACTTCAGTCTCTGCTCCTAGCACAGAGTTCGTAGCCCCCAGCTTCTCCTAGTAATACGTCATTGCCAGTTTGCGCGCACCATCAGGTTAGAGGTCCCGGCTCCTTAGGTAGCCCCCTCCATGTTTCCGCCCCATTCATGACATATTCTGTTACGTTTGCATCACATGTCTATGTATACGCCCTGTTACACCTACTTTCACCCTTATCTTTCGCGACTGCTACGCGTCACACCCTTTGCTCCACCCACTGCTCCGCCTATCATATGTACTGTAATGCAACTGTTTTACTATATATACTTGCGTATTGTTATTAAATGTTACGCCAGTCCTTTCCCCAGAGCGCGCTCATCCCAGATCCAGCCCCGGCAGCTGCCGGGCCCTGCCATCCTAATCCTATGCAGGTTGTCCTGTTCCTGTCCTCTATGCTGTAATAAACCTGCAAACTCCTACTACCTCGAATCTTGACTCTTATTTATTGAGCTATCTGTTATTGCTATGCCTAGTCAAACCTAGATCCGGTATTATTTATTTATATACCACACTGAACCCAGGACCAGAGACGCAGAGCCTCTCTGCAAAGGAACTGCAACCCCACTCCTCCCTGCTTGTTGACATACCACATTGGGTTAGTGTTGTCCGTCAGGACTTTAACTGACTGACCGCGAAGGGAAGAAAGGAAGGCCTTGAGCGCTTAACGTATCGCCCGTAACTCTAAAAGGTTGATGTGAAGCAACCTTTCCTCTGGAGACCAAAGACCCTTGATCTCCAGATCCCCCAGATGTGCACCCCACCATAGAGTGGATGCATCCGTTATTACTGTGGCAACCAAAGGAGGAAGATGGAAGGGCCTTCCTTGAGACAGATCGCCCTCCACGCTCCACCATGGCAGATCCGCCGCAGCTTCTCTGGAGTTCCTCACTGACTCCCTGAGATCTCCGTTGTGCTGATACCACTGCCTACGGAGGCACCACTGGAGTGCCCTCATGTGCCAGCGTGCATGGTTGACCAACAGAATGCAAAAAGCCATCAGACCGAGCTGACGGAGGACCTTCAGTACTGGAACGACCGCTCCATTGTAAAACAAAGGAATAATTTCCTGTATGTCGCGAATCCTTTGAGGAGGAAGGAATGCCCGACACACAGTTGTATACAGTACAGCACCTATGAACAGGTTGCGCTGGGAGGGCACCAGGTGAGATTTGGGTACATTTATCGAAAAACCCAATCTGAACAACAACTGAGTTGTGACTTGCAGATGATGGAGCACCTTCTCTGGGGATTCTGCCTTGATTAGCCAATCGTCCATATAAGGGAAAACTGGTATCCCTGATCTTCTGAGATGTGCCGCCACCACAGCCATCACCTTGGTGAAGACTCGAGGCGCAGTAGTAAGACCAAACGGAAGGACCACAAACTGGTAATGCTGCGAACCCACTGTAAAACGGAGATACTTGTGCGACTTCAGGATGGGGATGTGGAAATATGCATCCTGCAAGTCGATCGACACCATCCAGTCTTTTTCCAGCAGCGCTTGAAGAACCTGCGCAAGGGTGAGTATCTTGAACTTCTCCGGCTTCAGAAAGAGGTTCTAGACCCTGAGATCCAGGATTGGACGAAGTCTGCCATCCTTCTTGGGGATCAGGAGTAGCATCCCTGACCTCTTTCCTGCTCCGGAACCACCTCTATCGCACCTTTTCTCAGTAACGCCAGGACTTCTTCCTGCAGGAGTAGCAGGTAGTCCTCTGAGCAAAACCCTTGGCAAGGAGGGTAATTCGGAGGGAACTCCAGAAAGGGAAGAGCATACCCATTCTCCACGAGATTGAGAACCCAAATGTCTGATGTGACCGATTACCAATCTCTTAGAAAATAAGTAAGCCAACCCCCCACAGGACCTGCATGATCCGGAATGGTGGATCTAGGGCTGCTTTGCTGTTGTTGGAGGGGGGTGGGGAGAGGAAGAGGAGGAGGAGGAGGAAGCCTGATGTCCTCGAGGACGAGCTCTTTGTTTGCCCCTGTATGACTTATACAGCTGATTTTTCTGTTGTTGCTGCTGTTGCGAAGGCTTGTAGGGACGAAAGGAGGACCTCCCAAATCCTCTATACCTTTTGCCCACAGTTCCTCTGGTTTGCAAACCCAAGGATCTGGCCGTAGCTCTGCTGTCTTTGAATCTCTCCAACGCAGCATCAGCCTTTTTTCCGAAAAGGCCAGAGCCATCAAAAGGTAGATCCATTAAGGCAGCCTGGACATCCGCAGAGAATTCGGAGGACTTCAACCATTGAAGATCCCATGACTCGCCACCGAGTCAGCTGTGTCCAACCCACTCTGGATGACTTGCCGAGCAGCAGCCTGAGTGTCAACAAGCACCTCTATAAAACATTTTATGTCCTCCTCTGGAATCTTAGGAGCTAGTTGTTTTACAGAATACATCAAAGCATGAATGTAACGCCCCAAGAGGCATATAGCATTTGTTGATTTGAGAGCCATACTCGCAGATGAGAAGAATTTCTTTGCGGCTTGGTCCTGCTTTTTAGATTCCTTGTCCCCAGGCACCTGAGGGAAAGTACCTGCAGATTTTTTGGAGCAGGCTGCCTGTACCACCAAGCTGTCTGGCAAAGAATGCGAAGATAAAAAGTCTGGGTCTCCAGGAGCAACCCTGTATCTTCTTGCAACAGCTTTAGAGACAGCAGGAGCTGTAAGAGGTCTATTCCACACCTCTAAGATTGGCTCTGTGAAAGCATCATTGAAAGGAAGCATGGGCTATACAACAGAAGATGGAGAGTGGAGGACTTCTGTCAAAATATTCGACTTGAACTCTGCAGTAGGTATAGTTAAATTCAATAGATCCGCCGCCTTCTTGATGACTACATGATATGGAGCCACATCTTTAGAAGGGTCATCAGAGACAGAAGCTAACTCCCAATCCGGAGACAGTTCCAGTCCACTAACCTCCCTTAAGTCATCAAAGAAATCCTCAGTTCCTGCAGCTCACCCTCTTCCATCTCGGCTTTTCGGTGTCTTTGTTCCTCCAGAAGTCGCTGAGGCTCACGCCTTGACCTCTCCTTCGGGAACGGCATCGGCGGATCCTGGAATTGACTCCGACGGAGCCGGCGTCGAGCTCGGAGCCAGAGGACCAGGCCGCTGTTCTCGAGGTCGGACCGAAACCGGCGCGGGTGACGAAGGCATCGGCGTCGAAGGCTTCTGCGGCGCCGAGAAATGCCAATTCGGGTACAAGGCTCTAGAATAGACACCATACATAGCGTTTAAAACTGTGTAGGGTCTTGTCCTGGGCCTGGAAAATAAGGGTATGAACCCACAGGCTGCTCTGGAGGAACCAGAGTCTTCTCAACGTCTTCCTTGGGTTGGTGTACCGGAGTCGTCGAACCCTCAGGCAATGGAGCCTCTTCTTCCTCTCGAGTTGGAGATCGAGACGGAGCCGGAGAGGGATTCGACACCGGAGCCGGTGAATGCTCGGCGACTCCATGGGCGAAGCCTCACCTTCTGGATCCAGAACCTCTGGTGAAGGAGATATATCATCCTTTCGATGCCTTCTACTTGGCGACTTCGGGTTCGAATCCAAATCCTTCCCAGAATGGTGTTGTGATCCATGCTTCCTCTTCTTATGCTTGCCTGTTCTCATGTTGGCGGACGACACGCTCATAGTTTCTCGTACACCGAGTGGGCTCCAGAAGGCAGTTAACGCTTTCGGTGAGTTCTGTCAAACACGTGGACTTGAGATAAATACATCCAAAACCAAGTTCATGTGTCTGAACCAGCGGAATATTTTCAAGGGCTCAATTAATTTTAACGGTATTCCCTTAGAACAGGTTGAGGCTTTCACGTATTTAGGTATAGCCCTTCAGTGTAATATGAGCTGGAAAAATCACATTGACATGGCTGTCTTAAAATTCCACCAGCTGGCGGGTGTAGTGGCCCATAAATATAAAGCCTCATTGACAAAGCCTATCACCCCTGCCCTAGAAATTTATAATATGAAGGTGATCAGTGCCTCACTATACGGTTCGGAACTTTGGGGTTTCTCCAACTTGAAACAACTAACATTGGCGGAAAATAGGTTTTTCCGCCGTCTGATTGGGGTTCCCCAAAGTACTCCAACCGTAGCACTGGCATATGACCTTGGCAGGAAAAACATTGAGGACTTGGCACGGCTGCGACCCCTATTATACTTGAGACGCATCATGACTACTCCTGAACTTGGGCACTATGCTACTGCCCTAAAGGATATTATTAGGGCAGATTGCTTTCATTCGATCCCGTGGCTAAAGGAAATAAGAGGGTTGCTCACTAAGCTGGAATTAGACCATCTGTGGAATTCTACCAATGTTGACAGCTTTCGATCAAAGGCTATACTAAAAAACATGTATTGGGAAATGGTATGGTCGTCTGCTTACAGCTAAGCATGGGCAGATCTAGCGGATCTCGCGTACGCGAAATTGCGGATTTACGGATTCGCAATCCGCGAAGATACGCGAACTCTCGCGGATTTGCGGATTTTCCCGTTTTTTGTGTTGGCGAGCGTTCGCGCCGATTTTGGGACAATTTCGCAATTGCGAACTTACTTTTCGGCACGCAACGGCCGCGACTATGTTGTTTCTACGTCTGGTTTATCATCACAGGTTCACAGCACCCTCTGTTTCACCACTGCCACCCTCTGGGACACCCATGCCACCCTCTGGTACATCCTCACTGCCACCCATTAGGTTTGTTCATCACTGTAGTTTATGGGGGGTGAAAAAAGCAAGCACACCTCCCCTACTTCAACTGCCATGAATTAATTTGGGGTTGATTAATGTGTCAGTTATTTAGAAAGTTCCAGTCTGGCTGGCACCTGCTTCCTTCCTTATCTGTAATTTGCTTTCTGTTGCAGTGAATTTTTTTTTCACAGGACCTTTATGGTCTACTTGTAGCTATTCTATGAGCCTGCTGTTTGGGTCATAGCAGGGTCATAGAATAGTTGCAAACTCTGGAGGGGCCCCTCAGGAAGCACTACAGTGAATGTTACAAATGTTAAGTTTGAACTTTTGCACCTGCTCATTGCTTTCAGTTTAGCAAAAATCGTTTTTTCTGCAATTTCGCGCGTTTTTTGGGGCGCGAATCCGTGCAAGATCGATTTCGGGAGCTGCGAATGCTTGCGAATACACACATTTTTTTTTTGCGACGTGTATGTTCGCGTGCTTTTGCGCGTGTTCGCGAGGCGCTTGTAGCTATACGTTTGCCAAGTTACCCTAGCGGTCGTACACGGGCGCGGCCATCTTGTTTGCGTGACGTAATTCCGTTTCCGGCCGCTATGTGTAATCTCGCAAACTGTGCTGCTCGCTAGTACAATTTCGCGCGTGCTCGCGAGGAAAATCTCGCGCGAACTTACCCACGCGGTCGTGAACGGGCGCGGCCATCTTGTTTCTCATTCATTGCTATGGTTCTGGGCATGCTTTCTGTATCCTCTCTGAATCTCTGCCATCCTTTGCTTGTTTGAAGTTTATTTAATCTATTTTACTTATTATCTATCCCTCTATTTTTCTAGCTGTATATTTTTGTGTTTTCTGCTACTTTTAGTTACTTTTAAACTACTTTTTTAAACTCTTTTCTTTTCTTCTTCACTATTCTATTTCTTCTTTATCATTTAAGTTTATTTCTGCCCAGACCATGGTAAAGGGAGCCGGGAAGCACCCTGAGAAGGGGAAGGGTCCCGCACCCCGTGCCCGGCTCCCGTGCGGGCGTTTGAGGGGGGAGCAAGTGGTGCCACGGGAGATCTTCAGCGCGGAGGAGGTGGCCGCACTCATCTTCCACGTCCAGCGCCGCCTCCCCAAGACGATCCTGGGAGGCGGCAAGATCGCAACTGGCTATGGCATCCGGGAGCGCCGGAAGCGGTGGGAGAAGGTGTGCCGGGCCATGTATAAGCTCTCTGGGGTCCGGCGCACATATAACCAGGCCACCCACCACTGGACCGATGTCATGGACCGGGAACGGGACTTGCTGGACGCGCTCGGCGTAGAGGTCCCCGGGCTTGGTGAGTAGTAGTAGCTATTCATCACTACTCTGTTTTATCCGGCTCTGTTATTTGCAAATCTTTGTTCTTTACCAAGAGCAATAATGCTGCCGATTACATTGTAGGTAAATTATATTTCAAAATCTTCTATGCATTTCAGGTGCACTGCTCTCCTTCTCAGTAGCCTTGCTTGCTACTATGCTTATTTGTTTTGTAAATTGTGTTCATTTCATTGGCCTGAGAAATTATGTATGAGTGTAGTGTAAAGATAAGAACTGCGTAATGCTAGACACTAAGGGTCATATTTTCAATTACCGGCGCATCCCTGCAAAGTAGCAGGGATGCGGCAGTAATTGTGTGCCATGCCACCACCACCCATTGGCCCAAAACGTCACAGAAGCCTTACGCATCTGTGCCGTAAAGGCGGCGCATTGCTGGAGTTGCGTGCCAACGATGGCGCAGCTCCAGCAATGCTCTGGGGTACCCTATCTCCCCAATGCTGCATCAAGCCGTACGTCGGCTTCAAGCGCGCAGGGTTTGACTCATGCATCATTGTCTTAAAAGTGACTGATTGACATCTTGTAGATTTCCCTCAGCCACTTTTAGGATTCGTCCCTGCGCAGGTACGCCCTCCCTTGCGCCGGAACGCCCCCTGATGGCGCAGGGCTTTACAACGTGATGCATCGGCCATAATTTTTTTTTTTAATATATACGCCGCACCAACACCATGGCGAGTCTTTTGTTCTGCCGCTGCGTCACAAAAGTCACGCAACAATGGAGGAAAATTAGCCGCAAGGGACTTCTAAATCAGCCCCAACAGACTGAAGTCCAGTCCTTCCTTTAGACACATGGCTATAAGAAGAAATAGTGGTGGTGGTGGGTGGATTGATAGTTTGAGTATTCACTGATCTGCAAGCAGGATGGACTTTGTCTGTCACTTCGCGTGCTGCGGACTGCTGCCTGCAGTGCCAGGCCTAGGCAAACCTCTTTAGTAGTCTGTTTATTGAGTTACATAGGAACTTTCTAAGTCAACGGTCCGCAAATCAGGCAATACGAATAACGTAGTATACCACATGAGATAGATCCCGTGGAATAGTTGTCTATCTATTTGCTATTTCTCCCAAAAATTTTGTTATTGTTCTTTTGAAATGGTTGATTTGGTTGACAAATCTCATCCATGTTTTCTGGTCTTTCTTTCTTTCATGTTGTACATCAGCTCCCCCCAAGGGCAAGAGGACACAGGAGGAGGAGGGTGCTGTTCAGGATGCAGGCCAGGATCGGGCAGGCGAGGGCTCCTTTGCTGGCCCCAGTAAGTTTTAATTGTAATAAAGAGTACCTATTTTTTCCTAGCGTTCCTCATTCGATTTTTTCTAAATCGTCTTTGATCTTCTTGTAGACTGGATATAAATTCTTATCCTGGCTCGAATATGACTCCCTGTGGTATTACTAGATTATTCTTATTAGTCTGTCTGTGTAGCTAACTAAGATTGGACATTTGGCAATTCCATTGGACTCCCATTCTATTCAGCAATAGCTCTATGCACTGTCTCCTTACTGACTAGATAGTGTGGCAGAGTCATTCAGCTCCCGAAGTCACCGATGATTGATCCCCAATGATCTCTAGATTATCGAACGCAGGACAAGAGAGTACGGAGTCACAGCACAGTCAAGAAGTGTCAGAGGCACTCATGCTTGCAAAAATTCCAAAACCTTTAGCTCATCCACTCTAGTCTGGAGGACCAAAAACCACAGAGTCTATTTAAGTTTAAAAGCTTTATTAAAAGTAAACACATTTATTAAAATCTACTTTGTCATAAAACTATTTAACTGAAAACGGAAAAGTGGTTAGTGCTGACGATTAATTGGACACATTTCTTGTGGTCGAGCCGAGCTCTCACCTGGTTTGAACTTGATCCTGGTCGTGTTCTTAGGAGTCAAGCTTCTGTCTGTTAGGAGAAAAAGTGGTGCGTGTTAAAAATAAAAAGCAAGCATTCATCAGTTGTGCATAAAAGTGCAGCAAGACAACAGCCTTCCCTGGAAAAAGGGACATTTTTACTTTAGAGTAGACAGTCACAAATTATTACATTGTATTCTGTTTTTTTAACATTTCTCCTAGACCAAATATTATATAGTAGTGAGTGGTGTATTCTAACATTCTTAAATGTACTTTGTAGGTGTAACATCTGGTGACGGGGCCAGCGCGGAGGTGGCGGTGTTGGGCGAGGACTCGGAGGACTCTGGGGAGGAGGCGGTGCAAGAGCCGGCGGACGGTCCTGTGGGGGTTCGCACGGTGGTGGCGGGAACAGGTAAGCTATATATTCCTTACTTATTGAGATTGAAGACTGCATAGTGTGCTTTCTGCACGGGTGTATTACAAATCAACCAGGTAGTAGCCTCCTCGAAATGTACTTCGACTTAGCTGTGAAGTTTTTGGTGAGAAGAATCCCAATAAGTTCTTAGATGAACGCGATGGATGGGATGAACGAAAAGCGAAAGAAGGGTGTAAGTAAGTGGGACGCGAAATTGTATGATGGCTGGCAAAGAAGAACGATATGTGTTTGCTTGGCCCCCGAGGTGGCTGGGAAGGAAAGAATATGGTATGGTGCATGGCTGGGTCAATGATGAAGCAAGGATGGGTGGAAGGACATCAGCCTGGGTGGGTGAAACAGAAACTGTATGTGTGCGTATACTTTGAATGAATGGATGCCTGGAGCATGGTATTCTCTGACTCTTAGATAGCACATGTGTATCTATAGAGAGTAGATGGTCGCTGGATGAACTAAGTGTTACCTTGAAGAGCATGTACCACCGCACCCGCACGTCCGTTCCAGTGTAGGGAAGGCAAGGAAAAGAAATTGTAAATGTGTCCAATACTACCATGAATAGTAGCAGTACTTTGTATTGCAACTGCAAGCACAGCATATATCTGGTTATTACGGTGGACACTCCGTACCTCTCTTAATAACTTTAGTTTAGTTGTAGTGCGTCATTCATGTGTGGGTGTATCACTGTTCACTCAATATTAAGCAAAGCACCTAAAGTCATCCCTTATGTCATCAAATACGTCCCATGTGAAGTGATAGATAATCAAATTATTTAGCTTCTTCATTTTCCTTTTCTAGTACTCATTTGCACTGTAGGGTGAAAGGTAAATTAATTAAGCAGTAGCCCTTGTAACAGAGTATTCTCAGTGCCACCCGTAATAGAAAAGTAATAGCTTCACCACCCGCATGTACTGGACGGGTACAGTAACGCAAGTCTGTCTCACTCATCATGGTGTGCAACTGTTTTTCTCGGGTGCAAGTTCACTGTGCTGCCATTCTGCCGGCTTGCATAAGATAACGTACCAATTTTACTAAACAAGAGAGAAGAAGAAGAATAAGACTGGTGTACTGTCATAGTCGACTGTAATGGAAGTCCATAGTGGTCGTAGAATTTGTTCATTAAACTACCACTAATGTTAGAGCAAGGATGCAGAAGTGGGAGGTTACATAGATACTGTCCTCTTATGTACTGTGCTTTCAATTTGCTACTTGTACTGTGACCCAACTTTCGGCTCAATCACTTTGTGTTATTAATGCTAAGGAGCATTGGTTACAGACTATGTCTTTCTTTCTTCATATAGTTGCTCCTTCCAAATCAACATCACGGAGGGAGCAGGCTCGAATGGCCCGGCAACGGAGGCTGGATGCCACTGTCGCCGAATATCGGCGGCTGGTGGCCCTGGAGGAGGAGGAGGACACGCAGTCGACCGGTGCAACAACAACATCCTCGACTGGGACCGCTGCATCCTCCTCCGTGACCCCACGGGACGCCAGCATGCGCAGTGCTCCAGCGGGACCGAGCCGGGCTAACAAAGCCAACCGCCACCGCCAAGCAACAGAAAGACCAGCTGCCCCCCACAGGAGCTGCAAGGCACGCCAACGCCGCCTAGGAGTCCGAATGTCCTACCTGGAGCAGGAGGTCCAGAACTATAAGAACTTGGTAGAGGGCCTCCGCTTCGAGCTTGCCACCCTCCGCAAGGAGTATGATGCCCATGCCGCAAAATGCACCAGGTCCAGCACCCTCCAGTAGTGGAGTGTCCCTTGCCCTTTTTTTATAGACTTTTGGGGGGTGGGATTTGGGAGTTGGGATCGTTTTGGGACTTTTCAAAGACAATCGTTGGGGTTAGGGTGGGTCTTGAGGGAGATTATTTTGTTAGGGCTACATAAATATACATTTTTAAACTTTATCTGACCATACCTGTTTTTTACTGCTTTTCAGTCTGGTGGGTGGGGGACGGGGGTGTAACAGTAAGTTTGTTTTCCTGAACAGTCGTAGGACTTTAGTAGTACTACCGTCAATCTCTCGTCTAGTCCTAAATAATACTCCATTATACTACCTCCCACCAAACGCTTATCTTACCTGTAATTTGTGTTAGAAATTAGGGCTAGGCCCAGGGCTGGCTCCACGTGAAATGGGGATTAACGTTGGCAATCCTGGGCGGATGAAATTTCCTCATTGCGGTGGTACTAGTGGTGTGACACAGTGGCAGTTGCATGCCTATGGAAAAAAAGAAAACGAAACCTGGTTTGTCCTTACTGTAGCATTACAACGGTTACGGTACGATCGAGAATATAGCAGGTGACAGTACACTAGAACAGTGCCATAATGTAGCCTAACAAATGGTAAAGTATTTGCTTGCAAGTATAACTAGTACTTGCGTTGAATTTATTTGACATTGGCTCCTACTACTAGAAGATATAGTACTGAAGCTGAGTAAGTCTAGAAGATATCCTCGTCTTCCTTCACCAGCCTGTTGCTATGACCTTATCCTCCCCAGCAAGTGTGTGGAATTATTGATGTCATTTTAGTCAGACATCAAGCAAAACAACACAGCCCGGGGGAAGAGGGTTAGGGTTTGGAAAATGGATGGGAATGGGGGTTTCTTTTTGGGTAGGTTTTGTTGAGAAAAAAAAAAAAAAGAAAAGCACAGCATGGACAAACAATAATTGAAGATAAAGAGAATTTTTGGGTACAAACTAAAGCTAAGCACATGCAGTCACACTCATAGAATAAAACAATGGATACTGTATCTGTATTGCGTATGTTGTTGGAGTTGTCCTGTTGAATTTGGTAAGTAAGTTGCATGCAGCAAACAATTCCTCTTATTGGCGGCACTCCTCCATTCCAGCTGACGCTTCGTCCATCAATGTTGGTGACCACTGACAGAAGACACCCTGTCCACTGCCTGCCTGGCGGATGTTGACTGAAACCCGGCCTGTAATTATTGAACGGAAAACAGGAAGTGCTATTACAATACCACTGATAAATAAATGAAAGGTATGTACGCTGTGTGGTGCAAAAAGTGACACTTTGATTTCCCTAATAGACAGTACAATATTTTTGAAATTGCGTGCTCTGTCTGAGTCACCTTTTTAAGGATAAATAAGTATGGCCAAAATATTATAGCGGATCTTTCCCCTCAAGGTAGGTGTACTGTAAACTGTGTTTTAGAACAAAATTTGACCTTCCCAGCAATGCTCCCACCAAGACCCTTACTAAAGCCAGTCGCAAAAATGTAGAAGACCCCCAATCAGATCTCCAAAAACGATGCCTAGCAGAAAAATGGTGACAAAACGTACTTTGAAAGTAACAGTAGGCCCAAATACAGACCGTGGATTGTATTCAAACGACTTGCAAGCAAGCAAAAGTATCCATAGCCAGCATCGCTCCAACAGTGCTCTAAAACCCCAGAACTGCCTTGCAATAGAACCCCCCGAAACACATGCAATCCTGCTGCTAGGGCGAACCCTAACGAACCCTAACTTACAAAAAGTGCCAAAACTGGTGTTTCCTTATGGATTTTGTCCAAAACACTTCTATCCGGTATTAGACCTTCCCAGGAATGCCCCAGGCAAGACCCGCCAACCCACCTGCAAAAAACCACCCGACAACACCCCCAAACAGCGAAAAAGCTAAATCTCATACTTACAATATCTCTCGGCCTTCGGGCCAAACGCGGTACTGTGCAGCTAGGTCATCATCAATCATCATAACTCCTGTTTTCCACCACGGATTTCCTGAAAATCAAATGCAATCAAGATTAGACTGTCGCAGCAGTGCTTCGACAGAGACCCCGGCCGCAACCCACCCACGAACAGCAGGAAGCCCCCCAAAACGCTACATTGAGCGAGATGTCAGAAGAAATAGCAAAAAAAAGGCTGTTCCTTAAGGATTTTGTCCAAAACACTTCTATCCGGTATTAGGCCTTCCCAGGAATGCCCCAGGCAAGACCCGCCAACCCACCTGCAAAAAACCACCCGCCAACACCCCCAAACAGCGAAAAAGCTAAATCTCATACTTACAATATCTCTCGGCCTTCGGTCCAAACGCGGCGCTGTGCAGCTAGGTCATCATCAATCATCATAACTCCTGTTTTCCACCACGGATTTCCTGAAAAGCAAATGCAATCAAGATTAGACTGTCGCAGCAGTGCTTCGACAGAGACCCCGGCCGCAACCCACCCACGAACAGCAGGAAGCCCCCCAAAACGCTACATTGAGCAAGATGTCAGAAGAAATAGCAAAAAAAGGCTGTTCCTTAAGGATTTTGTCCAAAACACTTCTATCCGGTATTAGACCTTCCCAGGAATGCCCCAGGCAAGACCCGCCAACCCACCTGCAAAAAACCACCCGACAACACCCCCAAACAGCGAAAATGGTAAATCTCATACTTACAATATCTCTCGGCCTTCGGTCCAAACGCGGCGCTGTGCAGCTAGGTCATCATCATCAATCATCATAACTCCTGTTTTCCACCACGGATTTCCTGAAAAGCAAATGCAATCAAGATTAGACTGTCGCAGCAGTGCTCCCAGACACCAAAAATCACCCACAAACACCCGGAACCCCACCAAAGAGCACCTCAAAGGCAAGCAAGTCAGCAAAAACGGCAAGAAATTTCCACCTCATATTTGGTCCAAAACACTTTTGTCCATTATTAGAGCTTCACAGCAATGGGCCCAAATCCCTCAACTCACCCGCAAAGAAGTACAACACCCCCACAAGTGCTGAGTCTTTATTCATTGGGCGTAATCCAGCACTCTGCTTTGAGGGAAATCGCAGTCTGGAGGAGGAGGATAGAGGAGCATGTTCTTCAGAACTTGTGAACCTGAGGAATGTAGACTGCGGCACCTTCAAATCAATAAGCAAACAAGTGAAGACAGTTCTGCTGATGGTCTTGTTTTTGGGATTAGGTGATTAAAGTTTGAATTAAATTAACTGTGCAAAACAAAGAAAGAGAGACACACAGGAATAAAAGTGAATAAGGACGAAAAAGAAAGTTCTTGATTCATTGTCTCATTTTCAGGGCTCGGTGTCAGGGAATAAGAAGAAGATTTCGTCATCATACTCTGCGAATTCAGGTAGGATGAGGTCAGTGCCACCGAACAGAGAACAAATCCCCTCATCTACGTTGCCGTCCTCCTCGTCTTCATGCGGCGTGCTTTCTCGTATTTTGTAATCTGGTGGTATGAGGTGCTGATTCATCTTGATCATTGTCAGCCGCTCCACATTTTTGGGCGAGAGGCGGCTCCGTTTGGGAGTTACAATGCCACCAGCAGCACTGAAAACTCGTTCAGAAGACACACTTGCGAGTGGGCAAGACAAATAGTTTATAGCCAGGTTGGAGAGCTGTGGCCACAATTGTTTTTTGCCATGCCAATACTGCAATGGCTCATCATTAAGAAAGACCTCTGTTGAGTCATTCATATAGTCCTGCACCATCGACTCAAGGTCATCAACGGTTCCTCCACTTTGCTTACTTTTTGCTGTGCCTTTGACATTTTTTCGAGAACCATACCCAAGCAAACTTAGCCAATCCTCCTCAGCAGCCACTGTTAGTGTTGTGTGTGGTGCAGATGATCCAGTTGCCGTTCTCTTTAACGGCTGAGAGGTCACTTGTGCCCCAGCCACAGGTGCAGAAGTGGATTCTTGTGACTGGGGATGGCCTGCTGATGCTGATGTACTGTCTTCTCCTTCAATAACCTGCCGTTCTTTTTCAAACCTCTTGGCTGACCAGGCTAACCAATGTTTGTACTTTTGAACATCTGCATCAGCAAAAGGAAAGAATGCTTCGCCTGCCAGCGCCTTTTTGTAGCGTGGATCCAGAATAGTAGCACAAATGTAATGCTGATCTGACTTGATCTTTTGAAGACGTTCATCACCACGTAGGCGCTCTAATAATTTCTCAGACAAAATAAAATGGTCTTTTTTTTGTACATCTTTTTCAAACTCAGAAGACACTGCCATCAGTTGGTGCTCCAGCATGCACAACAATGGGATAGCTTTTCCCAAATTACAGTCCTCCTGGCTGACTGCACGCGTGAAGAACTCAAAAGGACGAAGCATGTCTGTCAGGCTTTTAACTATGTCCCATTGCGCCGCAGCCATCCGCAGGTCCTCCTTCTGAGTTGTACCCTCTGTTAAGAAATAGTGATCGAGTACCGTATACTGCTCATACAGACGCTCAAGCATGTAGAAGGTTGAGTTCCAACGTGTTGCCACCTCCTGGATGAGTGCTTTCACTGGTATTCGACTTTGAAGTAGCAGCCTCCTCAGATGCTTCCGGGCCTTAAAAGAATGGCTGAAATGGTTGCACATTTTGCGGCAGGTGGCCATTACCGCGAACGCTGCACTGTCTCTATCACTCAAGAATTTTTGAACTACCAGGTTGATACAGTGCGCCAAACACGGCACTCTAACATAGTCACCCAGCGACATGGCCTTAACTATATTGGCGCCATTATCCGTGGAAACATAACCAATCTTGCGTTTTATTGGAGATAGCATTTTCAAGACCTTTTTGTCAAACTCGTCCAAAATGTTTTGGGATGTGTGACTTTTCTCCAAGCCAAACATGGCTAGTGTTGCATGTTTCCGAGCAGCTTTGAAAACTTTGTCCGGGTCAACACCTGCGTTTAGCTTTGCTTTAACACCTGAAAAAGAGACCCAGTGTGCAGTGATGCACATGTAATCAGCGCCTGCGCCACTGGTCCACATGTCTGTTGTCAGATGTATTGTGTGAACAGCACTCTTCTGCAAAGCTGCCCCAATCGCTTCCAGCACATCTTCATGTAGTGCTGGAACCGCAACTCTGGCAAAATAGAACCGGCTAGGAACCTTCCATTTAGGGCAGAGCGTTGCCACTAATTCTAGAAAACCTACAGCTTCTACAAAAGAAAAAGGGAGAAGGTCCACAGCTAGCATTTTAGCCAGCTTAGTGTTATACAGACGCGTCAGTGGGTGGTTGCGTTCATATGGCACGTCTGAAGTAAGCATTGTTCTAATGTTGCCCTGGACCAAGCATTTACGGGCTGATAATGACTTCGTTGACCCAATTTTGCTCGCTGGTGAACTTTTGTGCGTTGGTGTCTCACTCGCTCCAACACTCTTAGTGTGCCTCACATTGGGTGTGCTGCTGACAGGGGTACTGGGTGTAAGGGAAGTGTTTAACACGTCTTCTTCCTCCTCGTCATCATCAGATGCAACATCAACG
Organism: Lissotriton helveticus; assembly: GCF_964261635.1. NCBI lineage: Eukaryota > Metazoa > Chordata > Amphibia > Caudata > Salamandridae > Lissotriton > Lissotriton helveticus. Next base: position 898,935,756 of record NC_136073.1, read on the forward strand.
TTTCCTTGAATTCGGCCTTTCTTGATCGCATCTAGGTACGCAAACCATTGGACAGTGTGCTGTCTCCTAAGATGACCTCTCTGGCCTCCGGTACCATAGTTGGTACCTGGCTTACCACAGTTGGTACCTGGCTTACCACGACTAACTGCAAGCTTACAAAGGGTACAAATGGCAAACTTTGGATTTTTTTGACAAACAGTAAAGAAGTCCCAAACTGGGGACTTGAAGTGTCTGTGGGACCTGGAGGAGGCGGCGATACTGGTGGTGGTGGTCATGAAGCTAATGCCAGATGAAGTGGAGGATCTGGATTGCCCAACTTTTGTACGTTGTGCACTTTCACCGCCACTAATTAAGGTCGAGGTGGATGGAGGTCTCTTCTTGCCAGAAAGAAATATGGAAGCGGGACGAGTTGGTGTACTACTTAACTCCAATGATTGTGGTGTTTCCACTGCCTCCTCATCGACAACATCATCATCATCACGCTCAGCAGCTCTTCGGGCTAGGGTCAAAATGTCTGTTTGCTGCATGCCCGCTGGGGCTGCAGTGACCTTTATGATGACTGGGTCGTCGTTGGCAGAGCCTTCATCAGCAGCAGTATCCGCCACTTCTTGTTGAGCCTCATCACACTCCATAACTCTGAGACTTTGGACGAGCTTCCTTTTACGCTTAACTACCTTTGTCGGATCATGGTGTGCCTCCCTCTCAGACGGCAGTGGTGCTGGTTCCCAAGTTTGATCCGTATCATCAGAAGGAGGTGTGCTTGAAGAAGATGTAGACACCACCCTTGATCTCTTCCTTGCTAGGGGTGTGGAAGACAATGAAGGATCATCAGGAGGAGTGGCTTCCTCAAATGATACCTCGCCTTGATTGTCGATTTCCTGATGTGCCCCTACTTCGGGAGGGACAACTATTGTGGGCACTTGTGACCCTCCATGCACCTCTGCTTGCGCATCTCCTTGCGCTGCCTCTCCTTCCACATGTACTTGGGCTTGTACTTGCACATGTGATTGTTGTTGCGGCTGTGGTTGTTCAACACTCGTCAGATGAGCTACAACAACCTGTGTTGATTGAGGGACATTGCTGCTGCTTTCTTGCGATGAGCCAACATCACTGGTCGATGGTGATTGAAGAACTATACTGGCTGCCTCTGCAGCACTCAAGGGCTTGGACTTAAGTTGGCGTGGTGGTGGTGGTGGCACTGAGCCCAATGGAGCGGGGGTGCTGCTGCCAGCTTGGTCCCCAGCAGATCCCGCTGCTGCAGGCATACTTTTTTTTTTACCACCAAAAAAAGGGGCGGGCGGCACACCAGTCTCCTTGGTAACTTGCTTCTTCTGCTCCTTACTGGCACCTTTCTTGCTAGAGGAGCTACGGGTTACTTTTTTTGGGGCCATCTTCTTCAGAGCAGGTCAGAACAGCAGGCAGCAGTTGCACGAGTTGCAGAGTTGTCTGTGTCCAGACGTGACGTCGCGTGACGTTATGCTGCACACACACACCGCTGCAGGACTTCTTCCTTGCACTGGTGGTTCTCTTGAGACTTGTGCACCTAAAAGCAATGGAAGACAGAGGAACATCAGTTCAGTTATACACCCCAAAAAATCGACAAAACACAGAAAAATGAGCACAATCCCATGCCATCCATGATGTTTACATTGAAGACACCCCACAGAAAGACTAGGGACATGCAAGTATGCAACACTCACTACCCCTGGGCATAATGGATGAAAAGTAGGCAAAATAAGTGCAGGCCTCAGACACTGCCTCTCCTCAAAATGGCCCCTTACACCCCAAGCACATGTTGCCTGTACCAGCCAGCAGCACTCAAGATGGCCACCACCACCACCACCCACATGGCCAGTCCACATCAACAGTACACCCCAAAAAACACAGAAAAACAGCCAGAAATCACCACAATCCAATGCCATCCATGATGTTTACATTAAAGAGAGTGAGACCACACTACAGGCACACTCAGTCCATGCACCACTACCCCTGGGCAAAGGGCCCCACCAGCAGCCCCAAAAAAACGACAAAAAACAATAAAATCAGCACAATCCCAGCCCATCCATGGCCTCAATGGTGTTTAAATTCAAGAAGACACCCCTCAGAAACACTAGGCCCATGCAACACTCACTACCCCTGGGCATAATGGATGAAAAGTAGGCAAAATAAGTGCAGGCCTCAGACACTGCCTCTCCTCAAAATGGCCCCTTACACCCCAAGCACATGTTGCCTGTACCAGCCAGCAGCACTCAAGATGGCCACCACCACCACCACCCACATGGCCAGTCCACATCAACAGTACACCCCACAAAACACAGAAAAACAGCCAGAAATCACCACAATCCAATGCCATCCATGATGTTTACATTAAAGAGAGTGAGACCACACTACAGGCACACTCAGTCCATGCACCACTACCCCTGGGCAAAGGGCCCCACCAGCAGCCCCAAGAAATCGACAAAAAACAATAAAATCAGCACAATCCCAGCCCATCCATGGCCTCAATGGTGTTTAAATTCAAGAAGACACCCCTCAGAAACACTAGGCCCATGCAACACTCACTACCCCTGGGCATAATGGATGAAAAGTAGGCAAAATAAGTGCAGGCCTCAGACACTGCCTCTCCTCAAAATGGCCCCTTACACCCCAAGCACATGTTGCCTGTACCAGCCAGCAGCACTCAAGATGGCCACCACCACCACCACCCACATGGCCAGTCCACATCAACAGTATACCCCCAAAAAACACAGAAAAACAGCCAGAAATCACCACAATCCAATGCCATCCATGATGTGTACATTAAAGAGAGTGAGACCACACTACAGGCACACTCAGTCCATGCACCACTACCCCTGGGCAAAGGGCCCCACCAGCAGCCCCAAAAAATCGACAAAAAGCAATAAAATCAGCACAATCCCAGCCCATCCATGGCCTCAATGGTGTTTAAATTCAAGAAGACACCCCTCAGAAACACTAGGCCCATGCAACACTCACTACCCCTGGGCATAATGGATGAAAAGTAGGCAAAATAAGTGCAGGCCTCAGACACTGCCTCTCCTCAAAATGGCCCCTTACACCCCAAGCACATGTTGCCTGTACCAGCCAGCAGCACTCAAGATGGCCACCACCACCACCACCCACATGGCCAGTCCACATCAACAGTACACCCCAAAAAACACAGAAAAACAGCCAGAAATCACCACAATCCAATGCCATCCATGATGTTTACATTAAAGAGAGTGAGACCACACTACAGGCACACTCAGTCCATGCAGCACTACCCCTGGGCAAAGGGCCCCACCAGCAGCCCCAAAAAAACGACAAAAAACAATAAAATCAGCACAATCCCAGCCCATCCATGGCCTCAATGGTGTTTAAATTCAAGAAGACACCCCTCAGAAACACTAGGCGCATGCAACACTCACTACCCCTGGGCATAATGGATGAAAAGTAGGCAAAATAAGTGCAGGCCTCAGACACTGCCTCTCCTCAAAATGGCCCCTTACACCCCAAGCACATGTTGCCTGTACCAGCCAGCACTCAAGATGGCCACCACCACCACCCACATGGCCAGTCCACATCAACAGTACACCCCCAAAAAACAGAAAAACAGCCAGAAATCACCACAATCCAATGCCATCCATGATGTTTACATTAAAGAGAGTGAGACCACACCACAGGCACACTCAGTCCATGCACCACCACCCCTGGGCAAAAGGCCACACCAGCAGCCCCCAAAAAACGACAAAAAACAATAAAATCAGCACAATCCCAGCCCATCCATGGCCTCAATGGTGTTTAAATTCAACAAAACAGTTGTATCATGCACCCCTAACCAACCCTGGTCCTACTGGATACTGTGGCTACCCACAATATAATTTATTTAATGTTCTGAAAAAGTTCCAAAATTGTACTTGCAGCAACTGTAATGCCCCAAACAAACTTACTTGTGAAAGTTGATTTCTAATCCAAAAGTGATCCAAAGACAGTCAAAAAGGCCTCAAATCCAAATATCCAGCAGCACCCACAAAAAGTAATCCTTCCAGCTCCAGATCCAAATGAAAGTGACCAGGAGATGGACAAAGCACTGGGAGGAGCCTGCTGGACAGGAACAGGAAGTTGGAGACTGTGGGGCACTTCCTTCCTCCCCCCCCCAAAAATGGACTCCTTGCAAAAAAAAGGCCATGCAAATGTCAACCTGAGCAGTGATTCTGATAAAAATCATAATTTTCTGAAGGTTTATCCTGTTTGCTGGTGATTTTCTTGTGCAGAATTGCAAAATCTCTATTTCGCGAGTGCGAGATTGTTCCTTTCCGCCGCAACTACGTGTTCGCAATTGCGAACTCTCGCGAGGTGTGCTGTGCAAGGTGGCAAGCCGCGATTACGTATTCGCGGGCGCCAAACTCCCGCGGGATCACGCAGCAAGATCCAAAATGGCGCGGCACTCGCAAAGAAAAACAACTCGGCAAACGCTAAATGACGGAAAGTGAACGCCGTGCACCACGCCGCGCGCCGCAACCAAGCAAAAAATCCGCCGCGAGCGGATTCACGGATTTTCGACAAATTCGCGAGAGTTCGCGGATTGCGAATTTGCCGAAAATCCGAAAAATCCGCGATCGGAGCGGATTTTACGCCCATGCTTACTTACAGCATTGGTTCTAACATAAATCTAACAGGACGTTTTTTGGATATTAAACCTGTACCATTTTGCGAGCAATATTGGGACATTATTGAAAGGCCATTTGATAGGAAATTGTATTTCCAATTCAGAATCGGGACGCTTCCCACAAAGGCGTTTACCCGCAAATGGTCAGTAATTCAGGACGATAAATGCCCCTTTTGTAAAGATTTGATAGAGAATATTGCTCATATACTGTTTGTTTGCCCCCTTTATGTCAGTCCACGACGAAAATGGCTAAAACCAGTGTGCAGAAATCTAGGTACACGCAGGTGCATAGATGCGCTAAGATTGCTGGAATCAGACTGTACACCTTGCTTGGCGACTGCTGTCGCAAAATTTTTAGGTTGGTCATGGACCATACGCACCCGCACTGTACAACAGCTAGATGCCGATCGATGAATTAACTGGCACCGTTTATCATAGATTAGATTTAATCATACAGGTTTTATTGAACCATTTTAATTAGTATGTATAATTTGTTTTTAAACTGTAATATGACAGCGCAATGTTTAATGAGTTTTTTATATAATGATTTTAACATTGTTGTAGTATTTATTGTGTAGTATAGGATTTAAAAATTGCTTTTATGACTTGCTGTCGAATAAATCTTTTAAATTTGATTTGCTTCTTCTTAGTCGACCTGGAAGCATGACCCGAAGATGACCTAGAATGCGATTTCGAATGAGACCTCGATCTCGACCGCCTTGACTGCGACCTCGAGCTCTTCCTGTCCTTTTTTCCTTTCATCTTGGCAACCAGGAGCTTCGCCTCTATCTCAGGAAGGGCCTTGGGATTCATCTTCCTACATTATGGACACCCCTGGACATCATGATCCGAGGTCAGGTACCAAACGCAATCTTCATGCGGGTCCGTGATCGACATCATCTTACCGCATTCACCACACTACTTGAATCCGGTCTTCTTCGATGACATATCGACTGGAGAAAGCGACACAAGAAACACGAAAACTAACAAACAGTAACAAAGTTACTATCAAAGCTACAGATGATCCCTCGAAAACCGTTGGCGTCGACGACTCGGAAAAAAGAGAACTGATGTCATCACGCCGACGTGGTCCTATTATAGAGTCGGTGACGTCAGCGGAGCCGCGCGCGATGCCGTGCTTCTGTGACGTCATCCACGTCGGCTACAAAAAAGAATTTCCGAATGTTGCTGACGCAGGGGGATATTCACAAGGTGAGGAATCCACTGGCAGATGTATCTATCAGAATGGATCATTAAAGTACTGACCACAGCATCAGAGACAACAGTAGTAGCTGTAAAATACTGACCCACAGCAGCAGTGCCTGCAGCAAAACTGACCACAAAATATCACAGTGACCACATCAGCAGTGACCACGAACAATGACAGCTACACTGCCCATTAAAATACTCACCACTTCAGTAGTGACCACAGCAGCAGCGACCGTGAACAATGACAGCTACACTGCCCATTAAAATACTCACCACTTCAGTAGTGACCCCAGCAGCAGCGACCATGAACAATGACAGTTACACTGCCCATTAAAATACTCACCACTTCAGTAGTGACCCCAGCAGCAGTGACCGTGAACAATGACAGCTACACTGCCCATTGAAATACTCACAACTTCACTAGTGACCCAAGCAGCAGCGACCGTGAACAATGACAGCTACACTGCCCATTGAAATACTCACCACTTCAGTAGTGCTACAGCAGCAGCGACCGTGAACAATGACAGCTACAGTGCCCATTGAAATACTCACCACTTCAGTAATGACCCCAGCAGCAGCGACCATGAACAATGACAGCTACACTGCCCATTGAAATACTAACTACTTCAGAAACAACTACACTGCCCATGGAAATACTCACCACTTCAGTAGTGACCACCAGAGCATCAGTGACCATGAAACACGACAGCTACATTGCCCATTGATAAAATACTCACCACTTCAGTAGTGACCACAGCATCAGTGACCATGAAACACGACAGCTACATTGCCCATTGAAATACTCACCACTTCAGTAGTGACCACAGCATCAGTAACCATGAACAATGACAGCTACACTGCCCATTTAAATACTCACCACTTCAGTAGTGACCCCAGCATTAGTGACCATGAACAATGACAGCTACACTGCCCATTTAAATACTCACCACTTCAGTAGTGAACCCAGCATCAGTGACCATGAACAATGACAGCTACACTGCCCATTGAAATACTCACCACTTCCTTAACAGCTACACTTCCCATTGAAATACTCACCCTTCAGTAGTGACCCTAGCTGCTGCGACCGTGAACAATGACTGCTACACTGCCCATTGAAATACTCACCACTTCAGTAGTGACCCTAGCTGCTGCGACCGTGAACAATGACTGCTACACTGCCCATTGAAATACTCACCACTTCAGTAGTGACCCAAGCAGCAGCGACCGTGAACAATGACAGCTACACTGCCCATTGAAATACTCAACACTTCCTTAACAGCTACACTGCCCATTGAAATACTCACCACTTCAGTAGTGACCCTAGCTGCTGCGACCGTGAACAATGACTGCTACACTGCCCATTGAAATACTCACCACTTCAGTAGTGACCCTAGCTGCTGCGACCGTGAACAATGACTGCTACACTGCCCATTGAAATACTCACATCTTCAGTAGTGACCCTAGCTGCTGCGACCGTGAACAATGACAGCTACACTGACCATTGAAATACTCACCACTTCAGTAGTGATCCCAGCAGCAGCCATCATGAACAATGACAGCTACACTGCCCATTGAAATACTCAACACTTCCTTAACAGCTACACTTCCCATTGAAATACTCACCACTCCAGTAGTGACCCCAGCAGCAGCCATCGTAAACAATGAAAGCTACGCAGCCCATTGAAATACTCACCACTTCCGTAACAGATACACTGCCCACTGAAATACTCACCACTCCAGTAGTGACCCCAGCAGGAGTGACCATGAACAATGACAGCTACACTGTCCATTGAAATACTCACCACTTCAGTAGTGACCCCAGCAGCAGCGACCGTGAACAATGACACCTACACTGCCCATTGAAATACTCACCCACTTCAGTAGTGACCCCAGCAGCAGCGACCGTGAACAATGACAGCTACACTGCCCATTGAAATACTCACCACTTCAGTAGTGACCCCAGCAGCAGCGACCGTGAACAATGACAGCTACACTGTCCGTTGAGATACTCAACACTTCAGTAATGACCCAAGCAGCAGCGACCGTGAACAATGACAGCTACACTGCCCATTGAAATACTCACCACTTCAGTAGTGACCCCAGCAGCAGCCATCGTGAACAATGACAGCTACGCAGCCCATTGAAATACTCACCACTTCCGTAACAGCTACACTGCCCATTGAAATACTCACCACTTCAGTAGTGACCCCAGCAGCAGTGACCGTGAACAATGACAGCTACAGTGCCCATTGAAATACTCACAAGTTCAGTAACAGCTATACTGCCCATTGAAATACTCACCACTTCAGTAACAGCTACACTGTCCATTGAAATACTCACCACTTCAGTAGTGAACCCAGTGACCTTGAACAATGACAGCTACACTGCCCATTGAAATACTCACCACTTCAGTAGTGACCCCAGCAGCAGCCATTGTGAACAATGACAGCTAACACTGCCCATTGAAATACTCACGACTTCAATAGTGACCCCAGCAGGAGTGACCGTGAACAATGACCTCAGCAGGAGTGACCATGAACAATGACAGCTACACTGCCCATTGAAATACTCACCACTTCAGTAGTGACCCCAGCAGCAGCGACCGTGAACAATGACAGCTACACTGTCCGTTGAGATACTCAACACTTCAGTAATGACCCAAGCAGCAGCGACCGTGAACAATGACAGCTACACTGCCCATTGAAATACTCACCACTTCAGTAGTGACCCCAGCAGCAGCCATCGTGAACAATGACAGCTACGCAGCCCATTGAAATACTCACCACTTCCGTAACAGCTACACTGCCCATTGAAATACTCACCACTTCAGTAGTGACCCCAGCAGCAGTGACCGTGAACAATGACAGCTACAGTGCCCATTGAAATACTCACAAGTTCAGTAACAGCTATACTGCCCATTGAAATACTCACCACTTCAGTAACAGCTACACTGTCCATTGAAATACTCACCACTTCAGTAGTGAACCCAGTGACCTTGAACAATGACAGCTACACTGCCCATTGAAATACTCACCACTTCAGTAGTGACCCCAGCAGCAGCCATTGTGAACAATGACAGCTAACACTGCCCATTGAAATACTCACGACTTCAATAGTGACCCCAGCAGGAGTGACCGTGAACAATGACCTCAGCAGGAGTGACCATGAACAATGACAGCTACACTGCCCATTGAAATACTCACCACTGCAGTAGTGACCCCAGCAGAAGTGACCGTGAACAATGACAGCTACACTGCCCATTGAAATACTCACCACTTCAGTAACAAGTACACTGCCCATAGAAATACTCACCACTTCAGTAGTGACCCAAGCAGCAGCGACCATTAACAATAACAGCTACAGTACCCATTGAAATACTCACCACATCAGTAGTGACCCCAGCAGGAGTGACCGTGAACAATGACTGCTACACTGCCCATTGAAATACTCACCACTTCAGTAACAAGTACACTGCCCAATGAAATACTCACCACTTCAGTAGGTACCCAAGCACCAGCGACCGTGAACAATGACAGCTACACTGCCCATTGAAATACTCACCACTTCAGTAGTGACCCAAGCAGCAGTAACCGTGAACAATGACAGCTACACTGTCCATTGAAATACTCACCACTTCAGTAGTGACCCAAGCAGCAGCGACCGTGAACAATGACAGCTACAATTCCAATTAAAATACTCACCACTTCAGTAGTGACCCCAGCAGCAGCGACCGTGAACAATGACAGCTACACTGCCCATTAAAATACTCACCACTTCAGTAGTGACCCCAGCAGCAGCGACCGTGAACAATGACAGCTACAATGCCCATTGAAATACTCACCACTTCAGTAGTGACCACAGCAGCAGCCATTGTGAACAATGACAGCTACACTGCCCATTGAAATACTCACCACTTCAGTAGTGACCCCAGCAGGAGTGACCGTGAACAATGACCTCAGCAGGAGTGACCGTGAACAATGACAGCTACACTGCCCATTGAAATACTCACCACTTCAGTAGTGACCCCAGCAGGAGTGACCGTGAACAATGACAGCAACACTGCCCATTGAAATACTCACCCACTTCAGTAGTGACCCCAGCAGCAGCGACCGTGAACAATGACAGCTACACTGCCCATTGAAATACTCACCCACTTCAGTAGTGATCCCAGCAGCAGCCATCGTGAACAATGACAGCTTCACTGCCCATTGAAATACTCAACACTTCCTTAACAGCTACACTTCCCATTGAAATACTCACCACTCCAGTAGTGACCCCAGCAGCAGCGACCATGAACAATGACAGCTACACTTCCCATTGAAATACTCACCACTCCAGTAGTGACCCCAGCAGGAGTGACCATGAACAATGACAGCTACACTGCCCATTGAAATACTCACCACTTCAGTAGTGACCCCAGCAGCAGCCATCGTGAACAATGACAGCTACGCAGCCCATTGAAATACTCACCACTTCCGTAACAGCTACACTGCCCACTGAAATACTCACCACTCCAGTAGTGACCCCAGCAGGAGTGACCATGAACAATGACAGCTACACTGTCCACTGAAATACTCACCACTTCAGTAGTGACTCCAGCAGCAGCGACCGTGAACAATGACACCTACACTGCCCATTGAAATACTCACCCACTTCAGTAGTGACCCCAGCAGCAGCGACCGTGAACAATGACAGCTACACTGCCCATTGAAATACTCACCACTTCAGTAGTGACCCCAGCAGCAGCGACCGTGAACAATGACAGCTACACTGTCCGTTGAGATACTCAACACTTCAGTAATGACCCAAGCAGCAGCGACCGTGAACATTGACAGCTACACTGCCCATTGAAATACTCACCACTTCAGTAGTGACCCCAGCAGCAGCCATCGTGAACAATGATAGCTACGCAGCCCATTGAAATACTCACCACTTCCGTAACAGCTACACTGCCCATTGAAATACTCACCACTTCAGTAGTGACCCCAGCAGCAGTGACCGTGAACAATGACAGCTACAGTGCCCATTGAAATACTCACAACTTCAGTAACAGCTACACTGTCCATTGAAATACTCACCACTTCAGTAGTGACCCCAGCAGCAGCCATTGTGAACAATGACAGCTACACTGCCCATTGAAATACTCACGACTTCAATAGTGACCCCAGCAGGAGTGACCGTGAACAATGACCTCAGCAGGAGTGACCATGAACAATGACAGCTACACTGCCCATTGAAATACTCACCACTTCAGTAGTGACCCCAGCAGAAGTGACCGTGAACAATGACAGCTACACTGCCCATTGAAATACTCACCACTTCAGTAACAAGTACACTGCCCATTGAAATACTCACCACTTCAGTAGTGACCCTAGCAGCAGCGACCATTAACAATAACAGCTACAGTACCAATTGAAATACTCACCACATCAGTAGTGACCCCAGCAGGAGTGACCGTGAACAATGACTGCTACACTGCCCATTGAAATACTCACCACTTCAGTAGGTACCCAAGCACCAGCGACCGTGAACAATGACAGCTACACTGCCCATTGAAATACTCACAACTTCAGTAGTGACCCAAGCAGCAGCAACCGTGAACAATGACAGCTACACTGTCCATTGAAATACTCACCACTTCAGTAGTGACCCAAGCAGCAGCGACCGTGAACAATGACAGCTATAATTCCAATTAAAATACTCACCACTTCAGTAGTGACCCCAGCAGCAGCGACCGTGAACAATGACAGCTACACTGCCCATTAAAATACTCACCACTTCAGTAGTGACCCCAGCAGCAGCGACCGTGAACAATGACAGCTACAATGCCCATTGAAATACTCACCACTTCAGTAGTGACCACAGCAGCAGCCATTGCGAACTATGACAGCTACACTGCCCATTGAAATACTCACGACTTGAGTAGTGACCCCAGCAGGAGTGACCGTGAACAATGACCTCAGCAGGAGTGACCGTGAACAATGACAGCTACACTGCCTATTGAAATACTCACCACTTCAGTAGTGACCCCAGCAGGAGTGACCGTGAACAATGACAGCAACACTGCCCATTGAAATACTCACCCACTTCAGTAGTGACCCCAGCAGCAGCGACCGTGAACAATGACAGCTACACTGCCCATTGAAATACTCACCCACTTCAGTAGTGACCCCAGCAGCAGCGACCATGAACAATGACAGCTACACTGCCCATTGAAATACTCACCATTTCAGTAACAAGTACACTGCCCATTGAAATACTCACCACTTCACTAGTGACCCAAGCAGCAGCGACCGTGAACAATGACAGCTACAATGCCCATTGAAATACTCACCACTTCAGTAGTGACCGAAGAAGCAGCGACCGTGAACAATGACAGCTACACTGTCCATTGAGATACTCAACACTTCAGTAGTGACCCCAGCAGCAGCGACCGTGAACAATGACACCTACACTGTCCATTGAGATACTCAACACTTCAGTAGTGACCCAAGCAGCAGCGACCGTGAACAATGACAGCTACACTGCCCATTGAAATACTCACCACTTCTGTAACAGCTATACTGCCCATTGAAATACTCACCACTTCAGTAGTGACCCCAGCAGCAGTGACCGTGAACTGTGACAGCTACACAGCCCATTGAAATACTCACCACTTCAGTAACAGCTACACTGCCCATTGAAATACTCACCACTTCAGTAGTGAACCCAGTGACCTTGAACAATGACAGCTACACTGCCCATTAAAATACTCACCACTTCAGTAGTGACCCCAGCAGCAGCCATTGTGAACAATGACAGCTACACTGCCCATTGAAATACTCACGACTTCAATAGTGACCCCAGCAGGAGTGACCATGAACAATGACCTCAGCAGCAGTGACCGTGAACAAGGACAGCTACACTGCCCATTGAAATACTCACCACTTCAGTAGTGAACGCAGCAGCAGCGACCGTGAACAATGACAGCTACACTGCCCATTGAAATACTCACCACTTCAGTAGTGACCCCAGCAGGAGTGACCGTGAACAATGACAGCTACACTGCCCATTGAAATACTCACCACTTCAGTAGTGACGCCAGCAGCAGCGACCTTGATCAATGACAGCTTCACTGAACATTGAAATACTTACCACTTCAGTAGTGACCCCAGCAGCAGTGGCCGTGAACAATGACAGCTACACTGCCCATTGAAATACTCACCACTTCAGTAGTGACCCCAGCAGCAGTGGCCGTGAACAATGACAGCTACACTGCCCATTGAAATACTCACCCCTTCAATAGTGACCCGAACAGGAGTGACCGTGAACAATGACAGCTACAATGCCCATTGAAATACTCACCACTTCATTAGTGACCCAAGCAGCAGCGACCGTGAACAATGACAGCTACAATGCCCATTAAAATACTCACCACTTCAGTAGTGACCCCAGCAGGAGTGACCGTGAACAATGACTGCTACACTGCCCATTGTAATACTCACCACTTCAGTAACAAATACACAGCTCATTGAAATACTCACCACTTCAGTAACAGCTACACTGCCCATTGAAATACTCACCACTTCAATAGTGACCCGAACAGGAGTGACCGTGAACAATGACAGCTACAATGCCCATTGAAATACTCACCACTTCATTAGTGACCCAAGCAGCAGCGACCGTGAACAATGACAGCTACAATGCCCATTAAAATACTCACCACTTCCTTAACAGCTACACTTCCCATTGAAATACTCACCACTCCAGTAGTGACCCCAGCAGCAGCGACCATGAACAATGACAGCTACACTTCCCATTGAAATACTCACCACTCCAGTAGTGACCCCAGCAGGAGTGACCATGAACAATGACAGCTACACTGCCCATTGAAATACTCACCACTTCAGTAGTGACCCCAGCAGCAGCCATCGTGAACAATGACAGCTACGCAGCCCATTGAAATACTCACCACTTCCGTAACAGCTACACTGCCCACTGAAATACTCACCACTCCAGTAGTGACCCCAGCAGGAGTGACCATGAACAATGACAGCTACACTGTCCATTGAAATACTCACCACTTCAGTAGTGACCCCAGCAGCAGCGACCGTGAACAATGACACCTACACTGCCCATTGAAATACTCACCCACTTCAGTAGTGACCTCAGCAGCAGCGACCGTGAACAATGACAGCTACACTGCCCATTGAAATACTCACCACTTCAGTAGTGACCCCAGCAGCAGCGACCGTGAACAATGACAGCTACACTGTCCGTTGAGATACTCAACACTTCAGTAATGACCCAAGCAGCAGCGACCGTGAACATTGACAGCTACACTGCCCATTGAAATACTCACCACTTCAGTAGTGACCCCAGCAGCAGCCATCGTGAACAATGATAGCTACGCAGCCCATTGAAATACTCACCACTTCCGTAACAGCTACACTGCCCATTGAAATACTCACCACTTCAGTAGTGACCCCAGCAGCAGTGACCGTGAACAATGACAGCTACAGTGCCCATTGAAATACTCACAACTTCAGTAACAGCTACACTGTCCATTGAAATACTCACCACTTCAGTAGTGAACCCAGTGACCTTGAACAATGACAGCTACACTGCCCATTGAAATACTCACCACTTCAGTAGTGACCCCAGCAGCAGCCATTGTGAACAATGACAGCTACAATGCCCATTGAAATACTCACGACTTCAATAGTGACCCCAGCAGGAGTGACCGTGAACAATGACCTCAGCAGGAGTGACCATGAACAATGACAGCTACACTGCCCATTGAAATACTCACCACTTCAGTAGTGACCCCAGCAGAAGTGACCGTGAACAATGACAGCTACACTGCCCATTGAAATACTCACCACTTCAGTAACAAGTACACTGCCCATTGAAATACTCACCACTTCAGTAGTGACCCAAGCAGCAGCGACCATTAACAATAACAGCTACAGTACCAATTGAAATACTCACCACATCAGTAGTGACCCCAGCAGGAGTGACCGTGAACAATGACTGCTACACTGCCCATTGAAATACTCACCACTTCAGTAGGTACCCAAGCACCAGCGACCGTGAACAATGACAGCTACACTGCCCATTGAAATACTCACAACTTCAGTAGTGACCCAAGCAGCAGCAACCGTGAACAATGACAGCTACACTGTCCATTGAAATACTCACCACTTCAGTAGTGACCCAAGCAGCAGCGACCGTGAACAATGACAGCTATAATTCCAATTAAAATACTCACCACTTCAGTAGTGACCCCAGCAGCAGCGACCGTGAACAATGACAGCTACACTGCCCATTAAAATACTCACCACTTCAGTAGTGACCCCAGCAGCAGCGACCGTGAACAATGACAGCTACAATGCCCATTGAAATACTCACCACTTCAGTAGTGACCACAGCAGCAGCCATTGCGAACTATGACAGCTACACTGCCCATTGAAATACTCACGACTTGAGTAGTGACCCCAGCAGGAGTGACCGTGAACAATGACCTCAGCAGGAGTGACCGTGAACAATGACAGCTACACTGCCTATTGAAATACTCACCACTTCAGTAGTGACCCCAGCAGGAGTGACCGTGAACAATGACAGCAACACTGCCCATTGAAATACTCACCCACTTCAGTAGTGACCCCAGCAGCAGCGACCGTGAACAATGACAGCTACACTGCCCATTGAAATACTCACCCACTTCAGTAGTGACCCCAGCAGCAGCGACCGTGAACAATGACAGCTACACTGCCCATTGAAATACTCACCATTTCAGTAACAAGTACACTGCCCATTGAAATACTCACCACTTCACTAGTGACCCAAGCAGCAGCGACCGTGAACAATGACAGCTACAATGCCCATTGAAATACTCACCACTTCAGTAGTGACCGAAGAAGCAGCGACCGTGAACAATGACAGCTACACTGTCCATTGAGATACTCAACACTTCAGTAGTGACCCCAGCAGCAGCGACCGTGAACAATGACACCTACACTGTCCATTGAGATACTCAACACTTCAGTAGTGACCCAAGCAGCAGCGACCGTGAACAATGACAGCTACACTGCCCATTGAAATACTCACCACTTCTGTAACAGCTATACTGCCCATTGAAATACTCACCACTTCAGTAGTGACCCCAGCAGCAGTGACCGTGAACTGTGACAGCTACACAGCCCATTGAAATACTCACCACTTCAGTAACAGCTACACTGCCCATTGAAATACTCACCACTTCAGTAGTGAACCCAGTGACCTTGAACAATGACAGCTACACTGCCCATTAAAATACTCACCACTTCAGTAGTGACCCCAGCAGCAGCCATTGTGAACAATGACAGCTACACTGCCCATTGAAATACTCACGACTTCAATAGTGACCCCAGCAGGAGTGACCATGAACAATGACCTCAGCAGCAGTGACCGTGAACAAGGACAGCTACACTGCCCATTGAAATACTCACCACTTCAGTAGTGAACGCAGCAGCAGCGACCGTGAACAATGACAGCTACACTGCCCATTGAAATACTCACCACTTCAGTAGTGACCCCAGCAGGAGTGACCGTGAACAATGACAGCTACACTGCCCATTGAAATACTCACCACTTCAGTAGTGACGCCAGCAGCAGCGACCTTGATCAATGACAGCTTCACTGAACATTGAAATACTTACCACTTCAGTAGTGACCCCAGCAGCAGTGGCCGTGAACAATGACAGCTACACTGCCCATTGAAATACTCACCACTTCAGTAGTGACCCCAGCAGCAGTGGCCGTGAACAATGACAGCTACACTGCCCATTGAAATACTCACCCCTTCAATAGTGACCCGAACAGGAGTGACCGTGAACAATGACAGCTACAATGCCCATTGAAATACTCACCACTTCATTAGTGACCCAAGCAGCAGCGACCGTGAACAATGACAGCTACAATGCCCATTAAAATACTCACCACTTCAGTAGTGACCCCAGCAGGAGTGACCGTGAACAATGACTGCTACACTGCCCATTGTAATACTCACCACTTCAGTAACAAATACACAGCTCATTGAAATACTCACCACTTCAGTAACAGCTCACTGCCCATTGAAATACTCACCACTTCAATAGTGACCCGAACAGGAGTGACCGTGAACAATGACAGCTACAATGCCCATTGAAATACTCACCACTTCATTAGTGACCCAAGCAGCAGCGACCGTGAACAATGACAGCTACAATGCCCATTAAAATACTCACCACTTCAGTAGTGACCCCAGCAGGAGTGACCGTGAACAATGACTGCTACACTGCCCATTGTAATACTCACCACTTCAGTAACAAATACACAGCCCATTGAAATACTCACCACTTCAGTAGTGACCCCAGCAGCAGTGGCCGTGAACAATGACAGCTACACTGCCCATTGAAATACTCACCACTTCAGTAGTGACCCCAGCAGCAGTGGCCATGAACAATGACAGTTACAATGCCCATTGAAATACTCACCACTTCAGTAGTGACCCACGCAGCAGCGACCGTGAACAATGACAGCTGAAATGCCCATTGAAATACTCACCACTTCAGTAGTGACCCCAGTAGTAGCGACCGTGAACAATGACAGCCACAATGCCCATTGAAATACTCACCACTTCAGTAGTGACCCACGCAGCAGCGACCGTGAACAATGACAGCTGAAATGCCCATTGAAATACTCACCACTTCAGTAGTGACCCCAGCAGCAGCGACCATGAACAATGACAGCTTCACTGCCCATTGAAATACTCATCTCTTTAGTAGTGACCCCAGGAGTGACCGTGAACAATGACACCAGCAGGAGTGACAGTGAACAATGACAGCTACATTGCCCATTGAAATACTCACCACTTCAGTAGTGACCCCAGCAGCAGCGACCGTGTACAATGACAGCTACACTGCCCATTGAAATACTCACTACTTCCGTAACAGCTACAATGCCCATTGAAATACTCACCACTTCAGTAGTGACCCCAGCAGCAGTGACCATGGACAATGACAGCTACACAGCCCATTGAAATACTTACCACTTCTGTAACGGCTACACTGCCCATTGAAATACTCACCACTTCAGTAGTGATCCCAGCAGCAGCCATTGTGAACAATGACAGCTACACTGCCCATTGAAATACTCACGACTTCAGTAGTGACCCCAGCAGGAGTGACCATGAACAATGATCTCAGCAGGAGTGACCGTGAACAATGACAGCTACACTGCCCATTGAATTACTCACCACTTCAGTAGTGACCCCAGCAGCAGTGACCGTGAACTGTGACAGCTACACAGCCCATTGAAATACTCACCACTTCAGTAACAGCTACACTGCCCATTGAAATACTCACCACTTCAGTAGTGACCCCAGCAGCAGTGACCGTGAACAATGACAGCTACAGTGCCCATTGAAATACTCACAAGTTCAGTAACAGCTATACTGCCCATTGAAATACTCACCACTTCAGTAACAGCTACACTGTCCATTGAAATACTCACCACTTCAGTAGTGAACCCAGTGACCTTGAACAATGACAGCTACACTGCCCATTGAAATACTCACCACTTCAGTAGTGATCCCAGCAGCAGCCATTGTGAACAATGACAGCTAACACTGCCCATTGAAATACTCACGACTTCAATAGTGACCCCAGCAGGAGTGACCGTGAACAATGACCTCAGCAGGAGTGACCATGAACAATGACAGCTACACTGCCCATTGAAATACTCACCACTGCAGTAGTGACCCCAGCAGAAGTGACCGTGAACAATGACAGCTACACTGCCCATTGAAATACTCACCACTTCAGTAACAAATACACTGCCCATTGAAATACTCACCACTTCAGTAGTGACCCAAGCAGCAGCGACCATTAACAATAACAGCTACAGTACCCATTGAAATACTCACCACATCAGTAGTGACCCCAGCAGGAGTGACCGTGAACAATGACTGCTACACTGCCCATTGAAATACTCACCACTTCAGTAACAAGTACACTGCCCAATGAAATACTCACCACTTCAGTAGGTACCCAAGCACCAGCGACCGTGAACAATGACAGCTACACTGCCCATTGAAATACTCACCACTTCAGTAGTGACCCAAGCAGCAGTAACCGTGAACAATGACAGCTACACTGTCCATTGAAATACTCACCACTTCAGTAGTGACCCAAGCAGCAGCGACCGTGAACAATGACAGCTACAATTCCAATTAAAATACTCACCACTTCAGTAGTGACCCCAGCAGCAGCGACCGTGAACAATGACAGCTACACTGCCCATTAAAATACTCACCACTTCAGTAGTGACCCCAGCAGCAGCGACCGTGAACAATGACAGCTACAATGCCCATTGAAATACTCACCACTTCAGTAGTGACCACAGCAGCAGCCATTGTGAACAATGACAGCTACACTGCCCATTGAAATACTCACGACTTGAGTAGTGACCCCAGCAGGAGTGACCGTGAACAATGACCTCAGCAGGAGTGACCGTGAACAATGACAGCTACACTGCCCATTGAAATACTCACCACTTCAGTAGTGACCCCAGCAGGAGTGACCGTGAACAATGACAGCAACACTGCCCATTGAAATACTCACCCACTTCAGTAGTGACCACAGCAGCAGCGACCGTGAACAATGACAGCTACACTGCCCATTGAAATACTCACCCACTTCAGTAGTGATCCCAGCAGCAGCCATCGTGAACAATGACAGCTTCACTGCCCATTGAAATACTCAACACTTCCTTAACAGCTACACTTCCCATTGAAATACTCACCACTCCAGTAGTGACCCCAGCAGCAGCGACCATGAACAATGACAGCTACACTTCCCATTGAAATACTCACCACTCCAGTAGTGACCCCAGCAGGAGTGACCATGAACAATGACAGCTACACTGCCCATTGAAATACTCACCACTTCAGTAGTGACCCCAGCAGCAGCCATCGTGAACAATGACAGCTACGCAGCCCATTGAAATACTCACCACTTCCGTAACAGCTACACTGCCCACTGAAATACTCACCACTCCAGTAGTGACCCCAGCAGGAGTGACCATGAACAATGACAGCTACACTGTCCATTGAAATACTCACCACTTCAGTAGTGACCCCAGCAGCAGCGACCGTGAACAATGACACCTACACTGCCCATTGAAATACTCACCCACTTCAGTAGTGACCCCGGCAGCAGCGACCGTGAACAATGACAGCTACACTGCCCATTGAAATACTCACCACTTCAGTAGTGACCCCAGCAGCAGCGACCGTGAACAATGACAGCTACACTGTCCATTGAGATACTCAACACTTCAGTAATGACCCAAGCAGCAGCGACCGTGAACATTGACAGCTACACTGCCCATTGAAATACTCACCACTTCAGTAGTGACCCCAGCAGCAGCCATCGTGAACAATGATAGCTACGCAGCCCATTGAAATACTCACCACTTCCGTAACAGCTACACTGCCCATTGAAATACTCACCACTTCAGTAGTGACCCCAGCAGCAGTGACCGTGAACAATGACAGCTACAGTGCCCATTGAAATACTCACAACTTCAGTAACAGCTACACTGTCCATTGAAATACTCGCCACTTCAGTAGTGAACCCAGTGACCTTGAACAATGACAGCTACACTGCCCATTGAAATACTCACCACTTCAGTAGTGACCCCAGCAGCAGCCATTGTGAACAATGACAGCTACACTGCCCATTGAAATACTCACGACTTCAATAGTGACCCCAGCAGGAGTGACCGTGAACAATGACCTCAGCAGGAGTGACCATGAACAATGACAGCTACACTGCCCATTGAAATACTCACCACTTCAGTAGTGACCCCAGCAGAAGTGACCGTGAACAATGACAGCTACACTGCCCATTGAAATACTCACCACTTCAGTAACAAGTACACTGCCCATTGAAATACTCACCACTTCAGTAGTGACCCAAGCAGCAGCGACCATTAACAATAACAGCTACAGTACCAATTGAAATACTCACCACATCAGTAGTGACCCCAGCAGGAGTGACCGTGAACAATGACTGCTACACTGCCCATTGAAATACTCACCACTTCAGTAGGTACCCAAGCACCAGCGACCGTGAACAATGACAGCTACACTGCCCATTGAAATACTCACAACTTCAGTAGTGACCCAAGCAGCAGTAACCGTGAACAATGACAGCTACACTGTCCATTGAAATACTCACCACTTCAGTAGTCACCCAAGCAGCAGCGACCGTGAACAATGACAGCTGTAATTCCAATTAAAATACTCACCACTTCAGTAGTGACCCCAGCAGCAGCGACCGTGAACAATGACAGCTACACTGCCCATTAAAATACTCACCACTTCAGTAGTGACCCCAGCAGCAGCGACCGTGAACAATGACAGCTACAATGCCCATTGAAATACTCACCACTTCAGTAGTGACCACAGCAGCAGCCATTGTGAACTATGACAGCTACACTGCCCATTGAAATACTCACGACTTGAGTAGTGACCCCAGCAGGAGTGACCGTGAACAATGACCTCAGCAGGAGTGCCTGTGAACAATGACAGCTACACTGCCTATTGAAATACTCACCACTTCAGTAGTGACCCCAGCAGGAGTGACCGTGAACAATGACAGCAACACTGCCCATTGAAATACTCACCCACTTCAGTAGTGACCCCAGCAGCAGCGACCGTGAACAATGACAGCTACACTGCCCATTGAAATACTCACCCACTTCAGTAGTGACCCCAGCAGCAGCGACCGTGAACAATGACAGCTACACTGCCCATTGAAATACTCACCATTTCAGTAACAAGTACACTGCCCATTGAAATACTCACCACTTCACTAGTGACCCAAGCAGCAGCGACCGTGAACAATGACAGCTACAATGCCCATTGAAATACTCACCACTTCAGTAGTGACCCCAGCAGCAGCGACCGTGAACAATGACACCTACACTGTCCATTGAGATACTCAACACTTCAGTAGTGACCCAAGCAGCAGCGACCATGAACAATGACAGCTACACTGCCCATTGAAATACTCACCACTTCTGTAACAGCTATACTGCCCATTGAAATACTCACCACTTCAGTAGTGACTCCAGCAGCAGTGACCGTGAACTGTGACAGCTACACAGCCCATTGAAATACTCACCACTTCAGTAACAGCTACACTGCCCATTGAAATACTCACCACTTCAGTTGTGAACCCAGTGACCTTGAACAAGGACAGCTACACTGCCCATTAAAATACTCACCACTTCAGTAGTGACCCCAGTAGCAGCGACCGTGAACAATGACAGCTACAATGCCCATTGAAATACTCACCACTTCAGTAGTGACCCCAGCAGCAGCGACCGTGAACAATGACAGCTACAATGCCCATTGAAATACTCACCACTTCAGTAGTGACCACAGCAGCAGCCATTGTGAACTATGACAGCTACACTGCCCATTGAAATACTCACGACTTGAGTAGTGACCCCAGCAGGAGTGACCGTGAACAATGACCTCAGCAGGAGTGACTGTGAACAATGACAGCTACACTGCCTATTGAAATACTCACCACTTCAGTAGTGACCCCAGCAGGAGTGACCGTGAACAATGACAGCAACACTGCCCATTGAAATACTCACCCACTTCAGTAGTGACCCCAGCAGCAGCGACCGTGAACAATGACAGCTACACTGCCCATTGAAATACTCACCCACTTCAGTAGTGACCCCAGCAGCAGCGACCGTGAACAATGACAGCTACACTGCCCATTGAAGTACTCACCATTTCAGTAACAAGTACACTGCCCATTGAAATACTCACCACTTCACTAGTGACCCAAGCAGCAGCGACCGTGAACAATGACAGCTACAATGCCCATTGAAATACTCACCACTTCAGTAGTGACCGAAGAAGCAGCGACCGTGAACAATGACAGCTACACTGTCCATTGAGATACTCAACACTTCAGTAGTGACCCCAGCAGCAGCGACCGTGAACAATGACACCTACACTGTCCATTGAGATACTCAACACTTCAGTAGTGACCCAAGCAGCAGCGACCGTGAACAATGACAGCTACACTGCCCATTGAAATACTCACCACTTCTGTAACAGCTATACTGCCCATTGAAATACTCACCACTTCACTAGTGACCCAAGCAGCAGCGACCGTGAACAATGACAGCTACAATGCCCATTGAAATACTCACCACTTCAGTAGTGACCCCAGCAGCAGCGACCGTGAACAATGACACCTACACTGTCCATT
This sequence comes from Lissotriton helveticus, assembly GCF_964261635.1. Classification (NCBI taxonomy): domain Eukaryota; kingdom Metazoa; phylum Chordata; class Amphibia; order Caudata; family Salamandridae; genus Lissotriton; species Lissotriton helveticus. The sequence goes on from NC_136073.1 coordinate 898,958,931, forward strand.
GAGATACTCAACACTTCAGTAGTGACCCAAGCAGCAGCGACCGTGAACAATGACAGCTACACTGCCCATTGAAATACTCACCACTTCTGTAACAGCTATACTGCCCATTGAAATACTCACCACTTCAGTAGTGACTCCAGCAGCAGTGACCGTGAACTGTGACAGCTACACAGCCCATTGAAATACTCACCACTTCAGTAACAGCTACACTGCCCATTGAAATACTCACCACTTCAGTTGTGAACCCAGTGACCTTGAACAATGACAGCTACACTGCCCATTAAAATACTCACCACTTCAGTAGTGACCCCAGTAGCAGCGACCGTGAACAATGACAGCTACAATGCCCATTGAAATACTCACCACTTCAGTAGTGACCCCAGCAGCAGCGACCGTGAACAATGACAGCTACAATGCCCATTGAAATACTCACCACTTCAGTAGTGACCACAGCAGCAGCCATTGTGAACTATGACAGCTACACTGCCCATTGAAATACTCACGACTTGAGTAGTGACCCCAGCAGGAGTGACCGTGAACAATGACCTCAGCAGGAGTGACTGTGAACAATGACAGCTACACTGCCTATTGAAATACTCACCACTTCAGTAGTGACCCCAGCAGGAGTGACCGTGAACAATGACAGCAACACTGCCCATTGAAATACTCACCCACTTCAGTAGTGACCCCAGCAGCAGCGACCGTGAACAATGACAGCTACACTGCCCATTGAAATACTCACCCACTTCAGTAGTGACCCCAGCAGCAGCGACCGTGAACAATGACAGCTACACTGCCCATTGAAGTACTCACCATTTCAGTAACAAGTACACTGCCCATTGAAATACTCACCACTTCACTAGTGACCCAAGCAGCAGCGACCGTGAACAATGACAGCTACAATGCCCATTGAAATACTCACCACTTCAGTAGTGACCGAAGAAGCAGCGACCGTGAACAATGACAGCTACACTGTCCATTGAGATACTCAACACTTCAGTAGTGACCCCAGCAGCAGCGACCGTGAACAATGACACCTACACTGTCCATTGAGATACTCAACACTTCAGTAGTGACCCAAGCAGCAGCGACCGTGAACAATGACAGCTACACTGCCCATTGAAATACTCACCACTTCTGTAACAGCTATACTGCCCATTGAAATACTCACCACTTCAGTAGTGACTCCAGCAGCAGTGACCGTGAACTGTGACAGCTACACAGCCCATTGAAATACTCACCACTTCAGTAACAGCTACACTGCCCATTGAAATACTCACCACTTCAGTTGTGAACCCAGTGACCTTGAACAATGACAGCTACACTGCCCATTAAAATACTCACCACTTCAGTAGTGACCCCAGTAGCAGCGACCGTGAACAATGACAGCTACAATGCCCATTGAAATACTCACCACTTCAGTAGTGACCCCAACAGGAGTGACCGTGAACAATTACCTCAGCAGGAGTGACCGTGAACAATGACAGCTACACTGCCCATTGAAATACTCACCACTTCAGTAGTGAACGCAGCAGCAGCGACCGTGAACAATGACAGCTACACTGCCCATTGAAATACTCACCACTTCAGTAGTGACCCCAACAGGAGTGACCGTGAACAATGACCTCAGCAGGAGTGACCGTGAACAATGACAGCTACACTGCCGATTGAAATACTCACCACTTCAGTAGTGTCCCCAGCAGCAGTGGCTGTGAACAATGACAGCTACACTGCCCATTGAAATACTCACCACTTCAGTAGTGACCCCAGCAGCAGTGGCTGTGAACAATGACAGCTACACTGCCCATTGAAATACTCACCACTTCAGTAGTGACCCCAGCAGTAGCGACCATGAACAATGACAGCTACAATGCCCATTGAAATACTCACCACTTCAGTAGTGCCACAGCAGCGACCATGAACAATGACAGCTACAGTGCCCATTGAAATACTCACCACTTCAGTAGTGACCCACGCAGCAGCGACCGTGAACAATGACAGCTAAAATGTCCATTGAAATACTCACCACTTCAGTAGTGACCCACTGTTGGACCTGGCCCTCTTGGCAGGGTCATCCCTAAACTTTTTGCCTTCCTCCAATACTCTCTCTGACCTGTTTATGTTGGTTTAATAACTCTGGGCACTTTACCACTGCTGACCAGTGCTAAAGTGCATATGCTCTCCCTGTGCAAATTATAACTGTGATTGATATTCCTGATTGGTTCATTGGATTTACTGTCAGTCCCTAGTAAAGTGCACCAGGAGTGCCAGGGCTTGTGAATGCCAATACTGCTAGTGGGCCTGCAGCGCTGGTTGCGCCACCCACAGAAGCAGCTTTAAAATGTGTCTAGGGTCTGCCACTGCAGAACCTGCGTGCAGTCTGGTACTGTCATGCTGGCTGGGCAAGTGCACACACTTGCCAGCCCCTAAACCTTCCCTTAACTTCATATTAGTCACCCCTATGGTAGGCCCAAGGGCAGGGTGCATTGTAAGTGTAAGGTAGGACATGCTCTGATGAGTGTGGCATGTCCTAATAGTGAATTACTACCAAATTCGTTTTTCACTATTGTAAGGCTACCTGTTCCCTTTAGGCCAGATGAGCTGCTGGAATTATTACACTCTATAATCCCAGCTGGCTCAGGGAACATGGTAGAAAATCATGTTTAGTATGCCTGAACTCAGAATAATAAAATACTTCTTTTAGTAAAGTTTATTTTAATATCCTGTGTTTGCAAATGCTACTTTTAGAAAGTTAGCATTTGCTTGCCTAACCATTTCAGCCCGCCTCTGCTTGGATGTGTATCTGACTGTCTGGGTTGTGTGAGTGACAGGGCTGGGGGGATGACAGGTGGTGAATGCAAGGATTACACCTTAGTGGGAGGTAGGAGTTTCCCTGGACTCTTCATCAGGCTGTGCTCTGCCACCACAATGCTGGCTCCGCCCCCCTGGGGAGCGACTAATGACTCAGCCGGCACCTGGCCCAGGAAGGGCGAAGCACTGTCAACAAGGTACTCCTGGCTGCCCCTGTCCCCACAATGCTGGCTCCGCCCCCCTGGGGAGCGTCTGATGTGCCTGCCCACACACTGAAAGCAGAAGCCAGAAGTACACCCAACAAGTGCTCAGAGACTGAGAGCAGTTATGCAAAGGCCCCCCTGGCCTGTGAGAACAAAAGAAACTCTGTATAAAAGTATGAGCCCTGCTCCTTGTAAATCAGAATCCTGTTTTACCACGAAGAACCTCTACCCGACTAGAAGGAGAAGAAGACGCTGGAAGGACTGGCCTGCTGCTTGCCTTGCTGAGGAAGGAGAGGAAAAGACTTGCTGAGAAAAGACTTTGCTGCTTTGTGCTCTAAACATTCTCCAAGGGCTTGAGTGAGCTTGCCCCCTAAACTGAACCCCAGGACCAGTGGGTTCAAAGTGCCTTCGCTCGCTTTTATCTGGCCGTGTGCTTCCCTGCTGGAGCTGAGACCTTGTGCCCCTTCGCCCCCTCCTAGGGCCGTGACACCCAGGAGCCTGCCAGCCCGTGTCCTGTGAGAGCCTCGCTCTGCTCAGAGTCGCTCTCTTCCCCGTGGACCGGGCCGCCTGCTCCCCTGTTGCCGCCTGCTACTGGAGCGCGTCGTGTGCTCCCTCTCGCCCCTCCCGCTGGAATTCCTCGTCTGAGGGTGATCTACGCCTCGGGCAGCCGCCGTACGTCTACAGCGTACCCGGCCGCCCCGCTTCGCCCTTTGCCCCGAGGAGAGGCCGTGCCGCCCCCTGAAGTGCTCCCAGTACGTGTGGTACTGCAGGAGCCGGGCCGCACCTGCCTCCTGAAGCCGCCGCCGCCTAAAAGTCCGGCGGTGTCCCCGCCGCATACTAGAAGAGTGCGGGCCGTCCCTGCTTCCCTGGGACTTCAAGGAAAGGAACGTCTCGTCATCGGGCTCGGGGCCCGCAACGCCTTCTTTCCCCGCTTCGGGCTGCCAACACACCAAGGTACTGTACCTCTCACCCGCGGTGCGAGCCGCTCTTCTAACCGGGCTTGCACCGCTCTGTGTGTCACTGCAGCGCCCCCCCCCTCGTGAGCGCCGCTCTGTGGGTCTGAAAGCAGCAGCGCGAGCCATCCTGACAGAGTCTCGCGCCGCTCTGTGCCCGCTGGCCCCCCTTGGCAGTTCCCAGACCCGTGCTTCCCCAGTGCGAGTCCCGCATAGCCGGTGAGACCCGCACGGGTTACCAGACCCGACAGTGCCGAACGCGCCTCACGCGGGAAGCGTGAGTTCGGGCAGGTCGAGCCCGTAGCTCGAGTCACAGTGAGCCGGGAGTATCGAGGAGGCCCTGGGCAATCATAAAAGAAGGGGGAAAGCGGGAAGATACCCCCAGAGTGCCCCCAGAGGCTAGGAGGACTATTGAACTTGAGAAAACCATAAAAGAAGTGAATTAACAAGGAAATCCCCATTGAAGCTTGGACTAAAAAGAGAAGTTTGCCTATTTACAATCTGTGGTGATACAAAAACGTTATTGGTCTTGTGAATAAGTCTGAACTGCATATATATATATATTTTTACATAAAGAATCGTATTTTGATATATATCCACAGCCTGGTGTCCATTTGTGGGGGGATTGGTACATTTTGCTGTGTGTGTGTGATTACAAATGCTTAACTGAATAACGCCTGAAGAATAGCCTTGGCTGCTCACGCCACGCACCTAGAGGGTGAGCAAGGGTAATTCTAAGGGGTCATCCTTTGCCCTGACTTAGAGGAGAGGGTCCCTGCTTGTCACAAGTGCATGCTTGCGCCAACCAGAGACCCCCAATTCTAACACCCACGCAGCAACGACCGTGAACAATGACAGCTAAAATGCCCATTGAAATACTCACCACTTCAGTAGTGACCCACACAGCAGCGACCGTGAACAATGACAGCTAAAATGCCCATTGAAATACTCACCACTTCAGTAGTGACCCCAGTAGCAGCGACCGTGAACAATGACAGCTACAATGCCCAATGAAATACTCACCACTTCAGTAGTGACCCCAGCAGCAGCGACCATGAACAATGACAGCTTCACTGCCCATTGAAATACCACTTCAGTAGTGACCCCAGGAGTGACCGTGAACAATGACCCCAGCAGGAGTGACAGTGAACAATGACAGCTACACTGCCCATTGAAATACTCACCACTTCAGTAGTGACCCCAGCAGGAGTGACCGTGAACAATGACAGCTACACTGCCCATTGAAATACTCACCACTTCAGTAGTGACCCCAGCAGCAGCGACCGTGAACAATGACAGTGATAGAGATCGCAGGTCACCCGGCCAATACATTTTTTCACCATACACGTACCAGGCCCATATTCTTCCAATTCATCACCTACATTAATCGGGTGACCTAACAATTCTACTACCAGTAACCCTGGTTCCTTCCTATTTATTTCTAGTGTACCTGACTTACCAATCCACCGTTACAGGTACCTAAGATCCACAATGGATCAGGGAGCTAGCTGGAAAAGAAAGGCAGGCAAAATACAAAACCCAACTTATTTCTATTTCGCATTAAATGATCACAGACAACTGGGAAGTTTTAAAAGTTTATCTAGAAATCAGGTTCGGAAATCAGCAAGTTTACAGTTAAAAGGCAATCAATAATCAAGATAACGAAAAGAACATAGCCATAGAGGAACAGTGTCAGAGCAACCATTTATGAGTCTATAAGAAAGTTATAACAATGCAATCTACTAGTAGATTTTTTGAAACGTTGATCACGAACAAGACTTTACTGTTGGGAAAAAATACTGCAAGGTAAGGATTGGAAATCCTATACATCTATAGGAGGGGAAAAATGGAACACGCTATAGTTCTAGCATCATTACGTAAATCAGATTTCAGGAGAAATTTATATACCACAGTTATGTTTCATAAACAGTATGGAGAGAATTGTGTTCTAAAAGGCAGGGGAACATAGGAACATGCTAAGGAAAGTATACTGTATGACTTTATAATAGGTTGCGGAAAGCATGGAAAATCAACATATGCAAAGAAATGTCTTTATTAAAGCAAAGACAGGAAAATAGAAGGTGCAATGAAGAGTTTTCGCACTATATTTACCTAGAAAGGTGTGCAGACCAACCCTGGCCACGGATCAGTCAAGGACAGGAAATACCCCAAGGAAGGACAGTCATCTATGGGACAGCAGGTGCAGATGGGACACCCCAGGACAGGACAGGAAAACCAGATTAGGATCAGGACAGGACCACCAAGGCACGACCAGCACCCGCAGTTCGGAAGCAACGCCTGCGCTCCACCCTCTCTGCAGCTAACAGTCAGAACCCCGATTGGGTTAGCGAACTCCCCAGCAAAGTGCTCCGCCAGCACTTAAGGTTTAGTAAAACCTTTAAAGTCTAAGGTCAAATTCGGACAGAGTGCTCCGCAGCGCTCTGTATTCAGTCACCTATTGAGTGCGTTGGGTCAGTGACAGGTCAGCTACTCAGACAAGTCGGACAATTTCTCTAGCTGAATCTAGGCTAGATATACTGTTTTCGGGTCAGTGTACCACCCCACAATGTTGCAAAGTGTCAGAATCCCCAATTTTGATTGGTCCACAAGTAGGATAAGTTAACACACCAATCAGAACAAACTTCTACAAGCTCGGTTTTGCATTTTAAGGATCCGCCTAGTGAATTTGGGGTTCCCATGAGAGAATACACAGAATACAATAGGAAAAATTTCATTGTAACAATTTCAGTACATTCGAATCCCTCTCGCTGGGTCAGAGGTGGCTTTCGCAGGAGCATCTTGACTTGTGGCTGCCAACTGGCTGGGTTCCACTTCTCAAGGCTACCTTCTCCCAGGCTGCGCGACATGCGCAGAAGGGACCTTCAAGATGGTTCTCGTCTCATTCAGACCCCCCCAATTATCGCGGTACATGAAAAGTAAGCGAAAACAAATTAAAACATAGAAATAAATGATTTCACAATATACCATGAGTAGTTACTTTATACTTCTTACTATAAAAATATACTATGCTATTATGAATTAGTGCAACAGACATTAACACGAGAGCATCTGCGCAAGCTTCACCATGTGAGTATTTCAGACAGCCATATTAGAGGCAAATACGCATGCGCACATTTTCCCACCACAACTGCGACTACATCACGTCACGTGAGTGTGACTAACGCATGCGCAGTAGTAAATTCCCAAGCGACGGCCATTTTAAGACAAGGATTAATCGTATTAGTATGACACATAGGCAAGCATCACTAAGATACATGTATACCAAAAATAAAAGAAATTAGTAAGACATACAATTTGGATTACAGAGTTATAAATGAATCGAGGTTCCTGATTTCAGCAAGTCGCGTAATGTGCGAAATCTTGCTTCATCAATCCCCTCTTTGATGATATTTACTATCATCACAACTTAATGGAACCAGATGCCAACTTTTCTCACACTTTGTGCAGTTCGATTTCTTCCAATATCCTATTCAATTTCTCTTTCACATCTTTATTAGGGTGAGAATTCTTCACCCTTTTGTAAATTTGATTATTCAAGTTTTCCAATTCTAGTTCATCCACACTCCGTTTCACACCTCTCTTATTCACAGCGTATTTCTTTGTGTGTTTGCGACATTTGCAGCAGACAAATATGAGGAAAATGATGAAACCTATCACTCCAATTGGCATCAGTACCTTAAACAATAAACTTTTACCTAAATTAACAAACCAATGACCTACATTGGAGAGACCATCGACAAGTCTCTTCCAGGTACTGTCAACCTCCAGTGGTTTGAATTCCTTTTCCAAATTAGTAATGTTTTTCACATATCTTTTGATCTGTACACTTTTATCCGGTATGTAAGTGCAACAATGTTGCGCCTTCAGCATCCGGCAGATTCCGCCCTCTTTTGCTAATAAGGTGTCAAGCGCAAGTCTGTTCTGCAAAACCATTGATCTGATCGCAACCATTTCAGTATTGACCAGCAGAAATCCATGAGCTGTGTCAGTAGACAACACATCCACTATAGTGGTTAATTTGCAAATTCTGTGTGTGTTCAGAACCACTCCCACTCCAGCTATCAGTGCACTAAAAATACTACCCATTATTTCACCTACGCTTTCTCTTTTACTACGCATTAAGCCATTAGTGTTTTCATTGCTTCCAGCAATTTCCTTCACATGGTATATTTTCGGGAAGACAATGCCAAAGTAGCAGCTTCCATACCAGTGATCCGGCAATTTGAAATAAGCCATGTTTCCACATATATAATAAATGCCGGGAAACACAGGTTCTGACCCATTTTTGAAACCCCAACCTCCAATTACCTTGTAATTGTGTTCACATTGACTGGAACCAATGAAAATGTTATTATAATAACTAGTCCTCTCGCGATGAAGACAGAGTTTCCCTTTCCTTTCGAAATCCAGCAACAAAGCAGGACCACTCCCACCATTTGAGGTGCTTTCCATGTTTTCAGCCCATTTAGGAGTTTTCTGTCTTTTATCATTTGCTTTTCTTTGGAAACTCTCCCTTCTTTTCTCTGCCATGTTTAAAAACATTTTCTCTTGTTCATGTAAGGAACAGGTCAAATTATCTCTATGTGCTTCATTCAAATCTATAGTACCTATAGTCAGAAAGTACTCTCCCATATAACGTGTAACATCACTTTTAGTATGTACAGGATTCAAATTTCCACGTGTGGGAAGTTCAGAAAATATCACGTCTGAGTTAGAATAGTAGTACTGTAACGGTCCTCTTTTGTAAAATAAACTAGCTAAAATGCTACAGGAAATTCCATAGGTCAATGGTAGGTGATGGTAAGTCACGCCTTCAGCTACAGAAGTAGGTAGCTTCATGCAGACATAGCAATCTTCTATTTCCATAGTTTCTACATAGTGCACTAAAAGATTAGCGAAAACATTTAACTGTGTCTGGTTTTTAACTCCATGATAATGTCGTCCTTCCTCATCTGATGCTTCTAAGTCTCGTTTTGTTTGTCTGAGTGCTTTTTCACGTCTTTCTACACTTCGTGTTGTCAGTTCTTCAGTGTCAGTGGTCACAGTCTGAGTAGGGTCAATATTAGTATTTTTGCTCACCATATAAGGAATGAAAATTGTTAGTCCTATCCAAATTATTAACACTATAGCTATGCTACATATACATACTCTGCAGCATGTTTTGCAACAACTGCGTCTAGGCCTTCCATTCACATTTGAATCAGACATTTTCGTTCAGAAGAAGATTTCTCAACCCCTCTTTGTAACTCTGCACAGGTAGCTTACCCTGTACAACTTCAGGCTGGTTCGTCTTCCTCGGCAGAATAATCAGCTGTCTGTTCTTCGTCACTTTCGTCAGTAATATCAAGATCTTCGAATTCTTCTAATACTAAATAGGTCCATTCAGGATCTTGGTATTTTTCGTTCAGTCTTTTTATTCGTTCACTCCTCCTTTGTGAACCTTCTCCAGCTTGCTCTGTAATACGAGGACTATTCCTTCTTTCTGCAAGTTTCTCCTCTATTGTTTTTATTCTCAGTCTTAGTTTTTTAATATATCTTGGTTCGATATGTTTCTTTTTCTTGAGTCTTTTAGTTGGCACTGCGATTTGGCTGTCTTCTAATGCTCTTTTATTTTCGTTTGTTTGAGGCACTTCTGATTCTTTCCTTCCTGTCTGACTAGTTCCAGGTCTTGTCTCTATTTCTTCTGCCTGGGTACTAAGCTGGCCTTGTTCAGGTATATTCTGGGTTTTACTTTCGAGTGTCTCTGTTTCTGTGTCCTGAACACGTTCTTCTATTTCTATCTGATCCTGTTCAAGCACTTCGATCCCTTGATTTTCTTCTGCTCGAACCTTTTCACTAGTTCTAGTCTGACCCCTTTCAATTTCAGGAGTTAATGGAGGTGTGTCAATCACCTGTTTTGTCCCTGTCTGACCTTCCTCTTCTTCCTCAGATTTGACGTGAATCTCAATAATCTGAGGTTCTTCGCCTGTGCCTATCTCTTCCTCTCTATTCCACTCTCTATCTTCGTAGGTTCGCTCTCTTGTTCTGATTGGGTCTTCGGTCAGGTCGATTAGGGGTATCCAATCCTCTTGACTGGTGCTCAGCTGTTCGTCATCAGCTACTTCAGGACCCACGTCTGCAGACCCCTCAGCTGGACAACCTTCAGCGTCAGTCTTCTTGTCTGGAATCACCTTCTGGGTATGACTGGCATGGATCCACTTTGGAACACCAGCACACTTCACTGCTGTTGTGGTCACCAGTATTATTTGGCGTTTTTCTCCCCACCTCGGTGCAAGGCAACTCGAACGAGTGTGTTTCTTGATTCTAACCCAGTCGCCAGGAACCAATTTGTGGACTGGAGTTGTTGGATTGGCGACGGCGTCTTCCTCAATCTGGCGAGAGATAGAACGCACTTGGTCACCTAGTTGCTTGCAGTACTCAAGTACCAAATCATCAGAAATGTTTAACAATTTGTATCCTGGTACCCATGCTTGTCTCATCACTCTTCCCATCAGGATTTCATGAGGACTCAGGCCTGTCTTTTGGTCTGGAATACTTCTGAGTCCCATCAGAACAAGAGGCAATGCATTTATCCAGTTCATGCCAGTAGAATCACACATTTTTGCTAATCTCGATTTTATAGTGCCATTTATTTGCTCTACTACTCCAGAAGCCTCTGGACGATAAGCACAGTGCAGTTTTTGGGTGATCTGGAATGCTTTACAGAGCTGATCGATTATCTCATTCTGAAAATGTTTGCCTCTATCTGATTCAATTGTGACTGGAACCCCGAACCTAGGTATCAATTCTTGTAGTAACAATTTGGCTACTGTTATGGCGTCACTCTGTTTGGTAGGGTAGGCTTCCACCCATTTTGAAAACAGGCAGACAACGACAAGGACATATCTTTTTCCCTCACAACGAGGCATGGTGATGAAGTCAATCTGTATTCTCACAAAGGGACCCCCTGATTTCCCAATTTTTCCCAGTTCAACTACTGTTCTTTTGCCAGCGTTGAACTGCTGACATGTCAAGCACCTCTGGCAGAGTGACTCTGCTACTTTCCTGAACTTCGGATTGTACCATGTTTGTTGGAAAACCAGAACCATGGCGTCCCTACCAGTGTGTGAATCTCCATGTATCAGTCTGGCCATAGAAGCAAGCAGATGCCTAGGCAACACAGGCATACCATCTGGGCCCACAATGACACCATCCTCACTTCTTGGTCGACAACCAAGTTTCCTCCACTTCTCTTTCTCTTCCGATGGCACAGCATGCTGCCAATCTTTCACCTCTTCCCAAGTAGGCACCTCTTCAAACACCATAAGTTGGCAGCTGTTTCCAAGTCCCCCCGGTTTAATATTTACAGACAGGCGATTTTTTGCACAATGTCTGGCCACCTCATCAGCAAAATAATTTCCCAAAGATACAGAGTCAAGGCCCTTTTTATGAGCCGCACATTTGACCACTGCCAATTCCTTTGGTAATTGGATTGCCTCCAGTAAATCTTGTACCACCTTCCCATTTCTGATGGGAGTACCTGAAGAAGTCAGAAACTCCCTCTGTAGCCACAATTGGCCAAAGTCATGCACAACCCCATAACAGTACTGACTGTCAGTATATACTGTTATTCTTTTGTTTTTCCCAATTTTGCAGGCTCTTACCAATGCAATCAATTCGGCTACTTGTGCAGACTTCACTCCATATAAACAGGATGCCTCTTTAATGCTGTCTAAAGCGACTACAGCATAAGCAGCACTTAGGCCTACTAGCTCGTGTCTCATACATGAGCCATCCACAAACAGTTCCTCATCATTAACAGGCAAAGGTACTTCTTTAATGTCTGGGCGTGGTTTAGTACTGAATTCTGTCAAATCTATGCAGTCATGTTCGTTCTCTCCCTCGTCTTCTACAACCATTGAGTCAGGGAGTAGGGTGGCTGGATTCAGGATATTACACCGAGTCATGACCACATTTGCAGCACCCACGAGAATCCTCTCGTATTTAGTCAGCCGACTAGGGGTGAGATACTGGGTCTTAGTTCGGGTTAGTAAAATTACAACTGCATGAGGAACATACACAGTGACAGGATGTCCCATTACAATGGATTCACTCTGCTCTAAACTTGTGCAAGTTGCAGCTACTGCTTTCAGACATCCGGGTAATCCAGCAGCTACTGGATCCAAGGGGGCAGAAAAATAGGCCACTGGTCGTCTAGCCAGACCATGTTCCTGTGTTAAGACTGACAATGCACAATTGTCACGTGTGTCACAAAACAGTGCAAACTCCTTAGAATAGTCAGGCATCCCTAAAGCAGGGGCTGTACACAGGCAGTCTCGTAATTTAGTGAATGCTGTTAAGCTTTCATCGTCCCATTCAACTGGGTCCTTTGCTCCTTTCTTTGTCATTTTTATCAAAGGCTTTGCCAGGACTGCGAATCCCACAATCCATTGCCTGCAGTAACCTACAACCCCAAGGAACATTCTGATCTCTTTCTGAGTACGGGGTAACTGCATCTTTTGAATTATTCTGACTCTCTCTGAAGTGACTTTTCTGATGCCTTTTTCTATCTGGTGCCCCAGATATTTCACTGACTTTGAACAGAACTGCAATTTTTACGGGGCCACTTTATGTCCCTTTTCACCTAGGTGATTCAGCAAGGCAATGGTGTCAATCACACAATCTCTATGACTTTTAGACGCCACCAAGAGGTCGTCTATATATTGCACCAAAACAGACTTCCCAGGTAAGACTAAGGATTCAAGGCACTTTTTCAGGATCTGATTAAAGATAGAGGGGCTTTCTGTGTACCCCTGGGGGACCGGATTCCAAACATACACGTGACTGTCGAAAGCAAATGAGAAAAGAAATTTGCTGTCTGGATGCAATGGGATCGAAAAGAATGCGTGACATAGGTCTATCACGGTAAACCACTCAGCATCCCAGGGAATCTGATATAGGATCACTGCTGGGTTTGGAACAATAGGACAACAAGGAACCACTATTTTGTTTACCTTTCTCAGGTCCTGCACTACTCTGTACTTGCCGCTAGGTTTCTTGATTCCAATTATGGGTGAGTTACACGGACTACTCATCACTTCTTGTATGATGTTGGCTTCTAGCAACTTTTGTATTTCAATCGCAACTCCTGCTCTCACTTCGGCACTCATCTTGTATGGCTTGGTATTGGGGTAAACTGCATTTTCTTTCATGGCTATTTGTATTGGGTCTACATTGGCCATTAGTCCTACATCTTTTCCAGTAAAGTCCCATACTTCTGATTTCACTGTCTTTTGAAGTTCTTCGGGTAAGTCTTGTATAGTCATTCGTTTAATCTCTGAGTCAGGTCTTATTAACATTAATTTATATATGCCATCCTCGTCTGGGGTTTGAATTTCAACGCCTTTTGGTGTGCAAAAGATGGTGCAGTTCATTTTACACAACAAATCACGTCCCAATAAGTTTACTGGACTGGTATCACACACTACAAATCTATGCATTTCTTTAAAATTCCCTATTGTGATCTCCATGGGCTTGGTAACTGGGGTACTAATCAATTGATTAGATACACCCACTACTTGGATTGCTTCTCCCGAGAGGGGTAGGTTTGGAACGTCCGCTGTTCTCACAGTAGACCGGGTAGCACCAGTGTCCAATAGAAAGGTGACATCATTTCCATCAACCTTTCCTTCAATGTATGGCCCTGACTGGTCTACCGGCAAGGAGGCGCCAAGAACACACTCCTTGTCCTCCCCTCTCAGGCCTCGTCAGTATTGATCGTCACAGAAAAAGGTATCATTCAACAAGAACTGCGAAGTTGCTGCATTTCTATTTTCATCGCCTCCCCAGATCTCTATGTCATCACCCTGTGGTGATTTTCCCTTATAATTCGGTTTTGGCGCTCGGGGCAATTGACTTGCTTTTACCTGATGCTGAGTCTTTCTTGGTTTTTCATTCTGCGTCTGTGGAATGAAATCAGGTGTTTGGGTATTATCATGCTGTAAATATGGACACTCGTCTCTCCAGTGCCCGATTTCTCCGCACTGGTGGCAGGGAAATTTCTTTTTAGCTTCTTCTCTGCTCATTTTTACCTTGGGCTTCCCTCCACCCCCAGAGCCTTGATTTTGGGTATTCTTATTCATCTTATTCAACTGTTTTTCCTGTTGTTCTGCTAACTTCACTTGTGCCCACATGACCTTCTCCATGAGAGCCTTTTTCTTATCTGCCATCTCGTCCTCACAGTATTTTGCATACCGTAGGACCTCATCCATTTTCTTAGACTGCCAACAAATCTTATTGTCTTTGATCCACTGGCAAATTTCGGGTCTTAAACCGTTTACAAACCTGTAAATGAAGTGGGTCATGTCCTTCATCTCGATGTTATCTATTCCACTGTAAGTTTTGAACACTTGCAACAGTCTTTCATAAAAGGAGTGCACAGACTCATCCCTTTTCTGCGTAGTTCTATCTATCTTAGTCCAATCAGTTTCCTTTGCAGGCACCTTTTTCTTCAGATGTAACATGACCTGGTCATATTTTCTCATTACCTCATCAGAGGGAGCACCTGTTACAGGGTCCCTATCATACTCCTTGTTGGGCCAATCAATGGCAACCTTGCATTCGGTCCATAAATCCACAGGAACCACAATGTCGAAAAACCCATCCAGGTCTTTCCACAAGCACTTTTGCACCTTCACAAACCTTTCCACTTGCCTGTACCAGTCCACAGGCTTTTCTCGTAGTTTTGAAAAATCATTTGTAAAGGACACAATATCCTGTCGGGACCATGGAACGTGCACATATTTTCCACCTGGCACTTCACGCATAGGGTATAACTGCTCAGGTTTGTCAGCTTCTTTTAGAACGAACTCGGAAGACGTCTGTTTAGATCTGGCCTCATCTTTCTTCTTTGCCCACCTGGCTTTCCACTTTTCTATGTCTCCCCATTTTTGCAACACAGTCAATAATTCTTTAACCTGCGCCTTTTTCCCTGACACATTCATATTTTCCAGATCTTTGTCTGAAAAATCAGCTCTATAGGGTTTCTGCAGGGGCTTTGATTTTGAAATATCGATTCCCATACTAGCTGCAGTGTCTGTTAATTTTTCATGGAGCACTCTGGTGTTCCGGGTAAAACTCTTGCCGATAAACAGCAACTCTTCTTCAGAAAAGGTATTTAATCTGTCTAACCCTACATTTCCTGCCATTAGCTCTTCCATTTCTATTCTAAGCTTGAAAATATCTAAAGGTTTCGACTGAGGAGTTTGTTTTTCTAATTCTCGACTCCACCTTTCAATTTCTTCAGGAGTCACCAATGTGACACTCTTGGTACCCGAAGTCGATTCCATTTGAATCTCCCTCGTGTTAAAAGGATTGTGTCTTTTCTGTAACCTTTTCCCTGCACCCCTAATGGGCAGATCCATTAGCGAGACCTCGGACTCGCATTCACTGGTCTGGTCATCCACAATTAAGGGCTCCTGTCTTGGCTGTGCTACAACTGGAGTAATAACTGGAGTCTTCGGACTTCCCTGTCTAACCCCATACAGCGGAACCACTGGTCCAATAGTTACCGGGATTGTCAATGCTTCAGGACTTGTGTTTAACTGGGAAATCTTTTGTATTATCTCAGCTCTCTGCTTAGCTAATGCCTCTCGTTCCCTGTCCTCCAGTATCCTGTCTAATGAATTGTCATGTAATACCTGCGGGGTCAAAGTTGGGGCATAACTCGGGGCAGTGGGATGTGTCTCACTTGGTCCTTCACCGTAATTAGGTTTTGGGAACAGACTTCCTGTACCTAGGGATCTTGGTTCTTCCTCAGACGGGGGCCTTGAGAACGGAAGTCCTGACGTGGAAGGCCTTGCCTCACCCTCGTAGGGAAGTCTAGAGCAGAAGTCTCTTTCTCTCGAATATCTTGGCTCCCCACAAAATGGTGCTCTTTGACAGCTATCTCTAGCACCTAGAGGTCCCAAACCCTCATTATATGGAGGTATTTGACGACTCTCTCCTACACTTACTGATCTGGCCTCTTCCTGGGGATGAGGTCTCTGTGAATTATCCCCTTCACTAGAGGGTCGGTGTCCTTCATTATAAGGAGGCGGACTTTTCAAAAACATGTCATCTAATAATTCATCATCCGACTCCCCCATGGGCACCCAATGTTTGCATTTTTATGTTCTTTTTTCTCCTGCTGGAGGACCACCCATAGACATCATTGGAAACAACCCTTCTACAATCATATTCTGTCTCCACTGTTTCATCTTTTTGTCTCGGGTCTCCTGCTTCAACTTTGGATACAATTTTGTCAACCCTTTATCCATTCGGGGCTTGTCTCTCTCGAAAGCTTCGATCTCCCATTCCTCTAAAGCTTTGTACTGCGTTAATCTAGGTCTGGGATGTAAGTCATTCATTCGGGTTCTCAAATTAAATAGAATTCTGCCATTAAATGAACCCTCTAACGGAAAAGCCAAAATTCCGTCCTCCTTGGTGTACTCCGCCCAGTTTTCTAACCATACACACGAGTGGTACCCTTTATCAAACATCATGAAAGATGCGGGAGTATTAGGTGGCGGAATGACAACACCTTCTCTGGTTTTAATCGGCTTGTCTTTTTTGAAATAATTCTTCACCTTATTTACAAGGGATATTTTTCTCTTATTTCCGTACATAATGTCGGTTTTATCGTGGATCAGGTCTAGTATGCGGTCTATACGAGTGCCACATACGATTTCTGCGAGTGACTTTGTTTACAAATCACTCCCAATCTAAGTGCGTCTCTTATTTTCATGCAACCAATAAAATGCACAGGTTCAAATAATCTCGACCAATGGGTGCGCGGCCTTTCGCGAGACAGGTTCTCACGCTTCGGCACTCACCCCTCCTTTACAATTCCAGCTCCGCTACACACCCGCTGCGTCTACCAATCCCAGCGCGGCACAGAGTGACGTCAGAGCAGCTTCGCGACTGACTCCCTCCTTCATAAGGTAACGGAAACTTAATTTCTCTCTAAAGTGCTTGTGCTTGGTTATTTAACAACGAATACACATTCGCCACTGTACTCAAGTGTCTAGACAGAAAAGATTTGTTTTACTGCAAGTAAACTCCTTCTGTCTACTTTTCACACGCTACGGATAGATCTCTTCTGCCTACCCTTCACTCAAGCATTAGGGAACCTGCTACTTCTTTGACTCATCCACTTATTTTCGGGATATATTCTAAGCCCAAAGTTTCACCAGCGAACCATTTTGCTATCACTCAAGCCCCGACGAACCTGCTACTCCTTCCGCTGTGACCCCTACTAGGTTTATATCACGATAGAAGTTTTGCCAGTGATCTCGTAGCTATCATTTATTCAAACATACATTCAGAAAAAAAACCCTAGTTAGTGCTTCCAGTTCTGCCTAACCTGCACCAACTTTCCTGGAGTCAGTGACCTCAAAGCAAGTGGATTCTCTTCACCACTCGCTATTCAATTCCCCTGGGATTCCCAACAAACATATAACACCTAACTTAACAAGTGGGTTAATACATATATCAGTATAATAATAAGAAAAACAATTTAAAACATTTCACAATTTTTCAAAGCAAACATTTCACGTGATTGATCAGTTCACGGAAAAAAAAATCTATCTTTTTAGCAGCATAACACAAAAAAAAACTTTTAGCAGCATTCGACTTATCTAGCTTAACTAGTCCTACCTAACTTCAACTAGTCCCTAACCATCCTCTGCTACCAGAAAATTACTGATAGAGATCGCAGGTCACCCGGCCAATACATTTTTTCATACACGTACCAGGCCCATATTCTTCCAATTCATCACCTACATTAATCGGGTGACCTAACAATTCTACTACCAGTAACCCTGGTTCCTTCCTATTTATTCCTAGTGTACCTGACTTACCAATCCACCGTTACAGGTACCTAAGATCCACAATGGATCAGGGAGCTAGCTGTAAAAGAAAGGCAGGCAAAATACAAAACCCAACTTATTTCTATTTCGCATTAAATGATCACAGACAACTGGGAAGTTTTAAAAGTTTATCTAGAAATCAGGTTCGGAAATCAGCAAGTTTACAGTTAAAAGGCAATCAATAATCAAGATAACGAAAAGAACATAGCCATAGAGGAACAGTGTCAGAGCAACCATTTATGAGTCTATAAGAAAGTTATAACAATGCAATCTACTAGTAGATTTTTTGAAACGTGGATCACGAACAAGACTTTACTGTTGGGAAAAAATACTGCAAGGTAAGGATTGGAAATCCTATACATCTATAGGAGGGGAAAAATGGAACACGCTATAGTTCTAGCATCATTACGTAAATCAGATTTCAGGAGAAATTTATATACCACAGTTATGTTTCATAAACAGTATGGAGAGAATTGTGTTCTAAAAGGCAGGGGAACATAGGAACATGCTAAGGAAAGTATACTGTATGACTTTATAATAGGTTGCGGAAAGCATGGAAAATCAACATATGCAAAGAAATGTCTTTATTAAAGCAAAGACAGGAAAATAGAAGGTGCAATGAAGAGTTTTCGCACTATATTTACCTAGAAAGGTGTGCAGACCAACCCTGGCCACGGATCAGTCAAGGTCAGGAAATACCCCAAGGAAGGACAGTCATCTATGGGACAGCAGGTGCAGATGGGACACCCCAGGACAGGACAGGAAAACCAGATTAGGATCAGGACAGGACCACCAAGGCACGACCAGCACCCGCAGTTCGGAAGCAACGCCTGCGCTCCACCCTCTCTGCAGCTAACAGTCAGAACCCCGATTGGGTTAGCGAACTCCCCAGCAAAGTGCTCCGCCAGCACCTAAGGTTTAGTAAAACCTTTAAAGTCTAAGGTCAAATTCGGACAGAGTGCTCCGCAGCGCTCTGTATTCAGTCACCTATCGAGTGCGTTGGGTCAGTGACAGGTCACCTATTCAGACAAGTCGGACAATTTCTCTAGCTGAATCTAGGCTAGATATACTGTTTTCGGGTCAGTGTACCACCCCCCAATGTTGCAAAGTGTCAGAATCCCCAATTTCGATTGGTCCACAAGTAGGATAGGTTAACACACCAATCAGAACAAACTTCTACAAGCTCGGTTTTGCATTTTAAGGATCCGCCTAGTGAATTTGGGGTTCCCATGAGAGAATACACAGAATACAATAGGAAAAATTTCATTGTAACAATTTCAGTACATTCGAATCCCTCTCGCTGGGTCTGAGGTGGCTTTCGCAGGAGCATCTTGACTTGTGGCTGCCAACTGGCTGGGTTCCACTTCTCAAGGCTACCTTCTCCCAGGCTGCGCGACATGCGCAGAAGGGACCTTCAAGATGGTTCTCTTCTCATTCAGACCCCCCCAATTATCGCGGTACATGAAAAGTAAACGAAAACAAATTAAAACATAGAAATAAATGATTTCACAATATACCATGAGTAGTTACTTTATACTTCTTACTATAAAAATATACTATGCTATTATAATAATAATAATGATAATAATAAAGGGGTCTTATCGTGCGCAAACTTAGCCCAATGGGCGTCAAGGCGCCTAATTCCAGAGCCAGCTCATAGCAGAAACCCTGCAGTTCAGCCTGTGTAGGCTCTTGAAAAACACCACGTTTTCAAGGCCTTTTTAAACAACACTAAAGAGGGTAGGGTCTTGATCTCCATAGGCAAGATGTTCCAGAGCTGGGGGGCAGCGACAGAGAAGGCCCTGGCTCCCCATCTGGTAAGCTTGAAACGAGGGACAACAAGCTGGAGTAGTCCCGAAGAGCGAAGACACCTTGTAGGATGGTAACGGGTAAGCAGGGAGCTGATAGCGCCTTTAGGTCCATCCTCGAGAGCTCTGTAGGTCAGACACAGAATTTTAAAGTAAATTCTGTGCTGAATAGGCAGCCAGTGGAGGTCTCTCCTCGCAGTAGTAGCAGAAGAGGCCCTAGAGAGATCTAGGACAAAACGTGCAGCAGCATTCTGCACGATTTGCAGCCCATGTATAAGGCCCTTGTTGGACTCCAAGTAGAGAGAGTTGCAATAATCTAACCTGGAACCAACATCGGCGACTGCAATCTGCTTACGTGCTTGAAGAGACAGATAGCTGCGAATTCTATTGAGCGTCTTGATCACACCCCAACAGGTTGCAACAGTCCGATTCACCTGAAGAGACATCGAGAGTGAAGTATCAAACACCACACCCAGATTTCTGGCAGATTGAGAGGGAGTGGGGCAGGTGCCGAGAGAGGAAGGCCACCACTCACTTGACCAGACATCTTGGTCCTTCCCAAAGACCAAGACCTCAGTCTTGTCGCCATTTAGCTTAAGGGAGTTGATAACCATCCAGTCTGCAACATGTTGCATACAGGACCTGAAGCTAGAGGCAGATGTTATGACAGAGGACTGAGTGAATGACACCATAATCTGGGTGTCATCGGCGTATGATACCACCTCCATCCCCTGCGATCTTACAAGCCTAGCAAGGGGGGCCACGTAGATGTTAAACAGGGTCGGACTTAATGCCGACCCCTGTGGCACCCCACATTGCAAAGACTTCGCTGGGGAGAGGTGGTTGCCGAGCATCACTCTCTGTTCCCTATCCAGGAGAAAGGAGTTGAGGAGACTCAGGGCCGAGCCAGTGACACCTGCCTCCCTAAGCCGAGATGTTAAAATGGCAGGAGACAAGGTGTCGAATGCGGCCGTGAGGTCCAATAACACTAGAACGGTAGTTTGTCCAGCATCAACTTTACGTTGGATGTTATCGACTACAAAGGTGAGAGCGGATTCTGTGTTATGATGTTTTCGAAATCCATGTTGGGTAATATCAAGATACTCAGAGGCCTCAAGAAAAGAAGATAAATGGCGATTCAAATGTGCTTTTAGAATTTTTGCAGGAGCAGGGAGCAGGGAAATGGGTCTAAAATTTTTCAGGAGGCCGGGGTCAAGTGAAGGCTTCTTAAGGAGCGGTTTCACGATGGCCTTCTTCCATACCGATGGAAAAGAGCCTTGAGCAATCGCCTTATTCATCACCTCAAGCAAGGAGGGAAGGAGACTACTCCTACACTCTTTTAGCTTGGCAATGGGTCCAATGGAGAGGAGGATTTCATCCTGTCGAGAAGAAGATTCAGTCCTTCCAAAGACAGAGATGGAAAATCCGAAAGAAGGCTAGGAGGGGCTATATCCAGAGACTCAAGAGAGCTTATGCCTGAAGGAATATTTTCGGCCAGGGAGAGACGTTGTACTTCTAAAGAAGTATGAATATCAGAAATGTTTTTGTGAAAAAAGTCTGCAATGTCGTCACAGAGACGTTGAGAACTGACTACGGGATCTGGGAGTTGAAGGGAGCATAACGAGTCCGCAATTTTAAAAAGCTCCCTAGAGGAAGTGAGTGAGCTAGTAAGATTGGAAAAGTATTCCTGCTTTTCCATTATCACTTTCTGCTTATACTCCCGTAGAGCAGACTTATGAGCCTCCCGGTCCATAGGATCCCAAGATTTCCTCCATCTCCTCTCACTGCTTCTGCAGCCCTGTCTTAATAATCTAAGATGGTCCGAAAACCATGGTGCTGATGGTTTGCGTCGGGCTACATATCGCAGGGATACTGGGGCAAGTTTTTCTACAGCATTGGTGATAGAATCCTTCAGGTCTTGGGCTGCTTCGTCCGCGTCTTTTGGGAAGAGAGCCTCAGGTGACGGAGCAAAAGGGGCCAGGGCCTCATCCGTGAGGTTTCTAAAATTTCTTCTAGAGACGAAAGGGGTAGTCCCCTTCTTAGTGGAATAAGAAGCAGAAAAGGCTAGATGAAGAGGAACTGCAAAATGATCTGTCCAGACCAACGGCAGAGGTGATCCGCTGGAAAGTCTCAGATCATTAGAAAATACCCCGTCGAGGATGTGACCTGCCGTATGAGTGGAACTAGTAACAAGCTGAACAAGATCACATGCTCCGAGAGATTCGACTAATGATAAAGTGTCCTTAGAATTGGCCTCATCAAGATGGAAATTGAGGTCGCCCAAAATGGTAAGGCAGGGCTTTCCAAAGTAAGGTTCGAGAATTCTCAGTATGTCCGAGGCAAAATTAGCTCTGTGACCAGGCGGCCTGTAAATCAATATCCCCGTAAAAGAGACCGATGGAGCACATGTAATACAAAAGTATAAGGCTTCAAAACGATCTTGAGGCGAGGAAAGTGGGTTAACCGTACATTGAAAGGAGGATTTAAAAAGAATGGCAATACCTCCTCCTCTACGTTTAGGTCTATCGAGCCTATGTACAGAATAGCCCTCTGGGATGGCTAGAAGAAGGTCATGACCGGAGGAGTCAGTAGCCCAGGTCTCTGTAATGAAGACCCAGTCCGGCTGTCTTTCATCAACAAAGTCATGGAAGGCTAGGTTATGTTTGACTAGCGAACGCACATTTAAAAGAAACCCATTTTTGTACGAGATGGTGGACATTGGGGAGGAAGGACAAAAACTAAGAGGGCAGGAGACACAGGGGTGGAAGGAGGAAGAACAAGCCATACAGCAGCGAGACTGTAATAGCCCTAGCGGTGTGAAACAATGTGAACAAGGGCATGCGGGAGGTCTGAGAGCCAGAAGCGCAGATGGAGCATAGCGCCTAATTGTCTTACCAGATAGCAAGGGTGCAGAAACCAGGTCCAGCCCGGCCAGCAGCCCGTCCTCAGCGCGGACGGGCGCAGACGGGCTGAACTCTGGCGTAACTCTGGCGTCCCGGCCGCGCGTCACCGCTGCGCGTAAGCATGGCTGTAATTTATGCACTGCTCGCCTCCTAGAGAGAGGACTAGAGCGTGCAAGCTACCCCCCAAGCAAAGATGGCCGCCAACGAGACGTGGGCGCAGGACCCGCAAAGTGCGGTGATAAACCCAATTAAAGTGCGTGAGAGGGGGCAGAGATGTAAGAATGCGTGGCCGGCAGTTTTAAAAACAAGGGAAAAGCAAAAAATAACAATTTAAAAAAGACCAAAAACAGGAGTTTTTAAAATCACATATAGTTGCTGGCAAGGTCGCGCTGCGAGAAGAGCGCTGCTGGTAATGCGCTAGGCTGTAAGAAGCAAACTGACGTAATTTGCCTCAATTTATGCACTGCTCGCCTCCTAGAGAGAGGACTAGAGCGTGCAAGCTACCCCCCAAGCAAAGATGGCCGCCAACGAGACGTGGGCGCAGGACCCGCAAAGTGCGGTGATAAACCCAATTAAAGTGCGTGAGAGGGGGCAGAGATGTAAGAATGCGTGGCCGGCAGTTTTAAAAACAAGGGAAAAGCAAAAAATAACAATTTAAAAAAGAACAAAAACGGGAGTTTTTAAAATCACAAATAGCTGCTGGCAAGGTCGCGCTGCGAGAAGAGCGCTGCTGGTAATGCGCTAGGCTGTAAGAAGCAAACTGACGTAATTTGCCTCAATTTATGCACTGCTCGCCTCCTAGAGAGAGGACTAGAGCGTGCAAGCTACCCCCCAAGCAAAGATGGCCGCCAACGAGACGTGGGCGCAGGACCCGCAAAGTGCGGTGATAAACCCAATTAAAGTGCGTGAGAGGGGGCAGAGATGTAAGAATGCGTGGCCGGCAGTTTTAAAAACAAGGGAAAAGCAAAAAATAACAATTTAAAAAAGACCAAAAACTGGAGTTTTTAAAATCACAAATAGCTGCTGGCAAGGTCGCGCTGCGAGAAGAGCGCTGCTGGTAATGCGCTAGGCTGTAAGAAGCAAATACCGGCCGTTCGGCGGGACCTTGGTCCGGCCCAATGACGGGTCCGCAAGAAACAGGGCGAAGTAAATCACTGTGACACCAGGGTATGACAGCCGGCACTGAGCGAGGGAAGGAATGAGAAGTAGCACCCACGTTAATCAGGACACGAGGGTCTACCGGGAATGTGGCAGGGATATACTGCACTACCCCTGAGGAGAAATCACAGAAGAACTCTTGACGTGAGGTAATCAGCAAGGACGGAGCATCGGCAAAGGAATCAGGTAAGCGGCAACAGATTCAGGGCTGGCCGCTCTGGAGTCCGGGCGAGGTTAGGTCGGTAATACCGTGACCCCAAACCAGAACCAAACAAAATAAACAAAAGAGCACGGCAAAGGAAAGCTGTGCCTCAAAATCAGGAACGAGTACCCACGAACAAACATGGGCTAGTGACTGGAAGCGGCCAAGCGGACGTGACGACTCAGCAGAGAAGAAACTAGAGAGCAAAGCGCTGAGCGCCTGGGGAAACGAGCTTAAGTTCCGGCTCGGGCCCCTCGCGCATGCGCAGTACTGTGAGGCCATCTTGGATGGGTCTCGGTAGTTCGTCTTCAGATTCCGCGGAGGTTAGGCAGGCGTGACAATGACCCAAGCAGCAGCGACCGTGGACAATGACAGCTACACAGCCCATTGAAATACTCACCACTTCAGTAGTGACCCCAGCAGGAGTG
Organism: Lissotriton helveticus; assembly: GCF_964261635.1. Taxonomy (NCBI): domain Eukaryota; kingdom Metazoa; phylum Chordata; class Amphibia; order Caudata; family Salamandridae; genus Lissotriton; species Lissotriton helveticus. The sequence goes on from NC_136073.1 coordinate 898,983,304, forward strand.
ACCGTGAACAATGACCACTACACTGACCATTGAAATACTCACCACTTCAGTAGTGACCCAAGCAGCAGCGACCGTGAACAATGACAGCTACAATGCCAATTGAAATACTCACCACTTCAGTAGTGACCCCAGCAGCAATGACCCTGAACAATGACAGCTACACAGCCCATTGAAATACTTACCACTTCAGTAGTGACCCAAGCAGCAGCGACCATGAACAATGACAGCTACACTGTCCATTGAAATACTCACCACTTCAGTAGTGACCCCAGCAGCAGCGACCGTGAACAATGACAGCTACAATGCCCATTAAAATACTCACGACTTCAGTAGTGACCCCAGCAGGAGTGACCGTGAACAAGGACCTCAGCAGGAGTTACCGTGAACAATGACAGCTACACTGCCCATTGAAATACTCACCACTTCAGTAGTGACCCCAGCAGGAGTGACCGTGAACAATGACAGCTACACTGCCCATTGAAATACTCACCACTTCAGTAACAAGTACATTGCCCATTGAAATACTCACCACTTCAGTAGTGACCCCAGCAGGAGTGACTGTGAACAATGACAGCTACAGTGTCCAATGAAATACTCACCACTTCAGTAGTGACCCAAGCAGCAGCGACCGTGAACAATGACAGCTACAGTGCCCATTGAAATACTTACCACTTCAGTAGTGACCCCAGCAGGAGTGACCGTGAACAATGACAGCTACACTGCCCATTGAAATACTCACCACTTCAGTAACAAGTACACTGCCCATTGAAATACTCACCACTTCAGTAGTGACCCAAGTAGCAGCGACCGTGAACAATGACAGCTACACTGTCCATTGAAATACTCACCACTTCAGTAGTGACCCAAGCAGCAGCGACCGTGAACAATGACAGCTACAATGCCCATTAAAATACTCACCACTTCAGTAGTGACCCCAGCAGCAGCGACCGTGAACAATGACAGCTACACTGCCCATTGAAATACTCACCACTTCAGTAGTGACCCAAGCAGCAGCGACCGTGAACAATGACAGCTACAATGCCCATTAAAATACTCACCACTTCAGTAGTGACCCCAGCATGAGTGACCGTGAACAATGACAGCTACACTGCCCATTGAAATACTCACCACTTCAGTAGTGACCCCAGGAGTGACAGTGAACAATGACAGCTACACTGCCCATTGAAATACTCACCACTTCAGTAGTGACCTCAGCAGTAGCGACCATGAACAATGACAGCTACAATGCCCATTGAAATACTCACCACTCCAGTAGTGACCCCAGGAGTGACCGTGAACAATGACCCCAGCAGGAGTGACAGTGAACAATGACAGCTACACTGCCCATTGAAATACTCACCACTTCAGTAGTGACCCCAGCAGGAGTGACCGTGAACAATGACAGCTACATTGCCCCTTGAAATACTCAATACTTCCGTAACAGCTACACTGCCCATTGAAATACTCACCACTTCAGTAGTGACCCCAGCAGCAGTGACATGAACAATGACGGCTACACAGCCCATTGAAATACTTACCAATTCTGTAACAGCTACACTGCCCATTGAAATACTCACCACTTCAGTAGTGATCCCAGTGACCTTGAACAATGACAGCTACACTGCCTATTACAATACTCCCCCACTTCAGTAGTGATCCCAGCAGCAGCCATTGTGAACAATGACAGCTACACTGCCCATTGAAATACTCACCACTTCAGTAGTGACCCCAGCAGGAGTGACCGTGAACAATGACAGCTACACTGCCCCTTGAAATACTCACTACTTCCGTAACAGCTACACTGCCCATTGAAATACTCACCACTTCAATAGTGACCCCAGCAGCAGAGACCATGAACAATGACAGCTACACTGCCCCTTGAAATACTCACTACTTCTGTAACAGCTAAACTGGCCATTGAAATACTCACCACTTCAGTAGTGATCCCAGTGACCTTGAACAATGACAGCTACACTGCCTATTACAATACTCCCCCACTTCAGTAGTGATCCCAGCAGCAGCCATTGTGAACAATGACAGCTACACTGCCCATTGAAATACTCACCACTTCAGTAGTGACCCAAGCAGGAGTGACCGTGAACAATGACGGCTACACAGCCCATTGAAATACTTACCACTTCTGTAACAGCTACACTGCCCATTGAAATACTCACCACTTCAGTAGTGATCCCAGTGACCTTGAACAATGACAGCTACACTGCCTATTACAATACTCCCCCACTTCAGTATTGATCCCAGCAGTAGCCATTGTGAATAATGACAGCTACACTGCCCATTGAAATACTCACGACTTCAGTAGTGACCCCAGCAGGAGTGACCATGAACAATGACCTCAGCAGGAGTGACCGTGAACAATGACAGCTACACTGCCCATTGAAATACTCACCACTTCAATAGTGACCTCAGCAGGAGTGACCGTGAACAATGACAGCTACACTGCCCATGAAATACTCACCACTTCAGTAACAAGTACACTGCCCATTGAAATACTCACCACTTCAGTAGTTGCCACAGCAGGAGTGACTGTGAACAATGACAGCTACACTGCCCATTGAAATACTCACCACTTCAGTAGTGACTGTAAGGATCCGGTTGCGGTTTCCGCAGGAGTGCCAGGAGTCAACGAGAACCCCAACCCTTCCCCCCTACACCACCTGTGCCTATCAAACACTAGGACACAAGGGTGATATGGAGGGAAAGGAGGGAACAAAACAAGGAAAGTAGGGGGAGACAAAACACTAGACTCTTCAGACACTGCTCTCTTCTGCTTCTTTCGGAAGATGAAGCTATAAGGAATGATGGGTTAATACAACAACAGTCAACCCACAAACCCCCCAATGTTAATACATAAACCACCTTTTACCTGAGAGCACAAGGGAGTGTCAATGACAGCAACTATGACATCTTCTGGAAACATACATGTGATCAATGGAACTGTGGATATCCGATATGGCCTAGATTGAGGGATATGAAATATTGTCTCTGGTATGACACTGGTATGTACCTATATAAGGGTATCAGTATACCTCTTACCTAACCAGAACCACCTCTCGGCTAAAGGTCTTGTATGGTAACAGGTCGGGATTATAGAAGTAGTTGCCTGGAAAGTAATGAATACATACATAAACACCAATAGAATGTTTGAAAAGAACACGATGTAAATATAGTGCGCTACAAGCGCTTTACCGGTTCTTCTTGTCCCTGTACTGTGATGTATGCCAGAATCCGGGAAGTCCAGAGAACGAACAAATAATATAGCAATAAAAAAGGAAAGAGGAAATTCACCAGGCGGACCACAAATCCCACAATGCCACTTAAACCCCTCGTACCACTGCTTCTGCAAATACCGGCCGTTCGGCAGGACCTTGGTCCGGCTCAATGACGGGTCCGCAAGAAACAGGGCGAAGTAAATCACTTTGACACGTGGGTATGACAGCCGGCACTGAACGAGGGAAGGAATGAGAAGTAGCACCCACGTTAATCAGGACACGAGGGTCTACCGGGAATGTGGAAGGGATATACTGCACTACCCCTGAGGAGAAATCACCGAAGAACTCTCGGCGTGAGGTAATCAGCAAGGACGGAGCATCGGCAAAGGAATCAGGTAAACGGCAATAGATTCAGGGCTGGCCGCTCTGGAGTCCGGGCGAGGTTAGGTTGGTAATGCCGTGACCCCAAACCAGAACCAAACAAAATAAACAAAAGAGCACGGCAAAGGAAAGCTGTGCCTCAAAATCAGGAACGAGTACCCACGAACAAACATGGGCTAGTGACTGGAAGCGGCCAAGCGGACGTGACGACTCAGCAGAGAAGAAACTAGAGAGCAAAGCGCTGAGCGCCTGGGGAAACAAGCTTAAGTTCCGGCTCGGACCCCTCGCGCATGCGCAGTACTGTGAGGCCATCTTGGATGGGTCTCGGTAGTTCGTCTTCAGATTCCGCGGAGGTTAGGCAGGCGTGACAATGACCCAAGCAGCAGCGACCGTGGACAATGACAGCTACACAGCCCATTGAAATACTCACCACTTCAGTAGTGACCCCAGCAGGAGTGACCGTGAACAATGACCACTACACTGACCATTGAAATACTCACCACTTCAGTAGTGACCCAAGCAGCAGCGACCGTGAACAATGACAGCTACAATGCCAATTGAAATACTCACCACTTCAGTAGTGACCCCATCAGCAATGACCCTGAACAATGACAGCTACACAGCCCATTGAAATACTCACCACTTCAGTAGTGACCCAAGCAGCAGCGACCATGAACAATGACAGCTACACTGTCCATTGAAATACTCACCACTTCAGTAGTGACCCCAGCAGCAGCGACCGTGAACAATGACAGCTACAATGCCCATTAAAATACTCACGACTTCAGTAGTGACCCCAGCAGGAGTGACCATGAACAAGGACCTCAGCAGGAGTTACCGTGAACAATGACAGCAACACTGCCCATTGAAATACTCACCACTTCAGTAGTGACCCCAGCAGGAGTGACCGTGAACAATGACAGCTACACTGCCCATTGAAATACTCACCACTTCAGTAACAAGTACATTGCCCATTGAAATACTCACCACTTCAGTAGTGACCCCAGCAGGAGTGACTGTGAACAATGACAGCTACAGTGTCCATTGAAATACTCACTACTTCAGTAGTGACCCAAGCAGCAGCGACCGTGAACAATGACAGCTACAGTGCCCATTGAAATACTTACCACTTCAGTAGTGACCCCAGCAGGAGTGACCGTGAACAATGACAGCTACACTGCCCATTGAAATACTCACCACTTCAGTAACAAGTACACTGCCCATTGAAATACTCACCACTTCAGTAGTGACCCAAGCAGCAGCGACCGTGAACAATGACAGCTACACTGTCCATTGAAATACTCACCACTTCAGTAGTGACCCAAGCAGAAGCGACCGTGAACAATGACAGCTACAATGCCCATTAAAATACTCACCACTTCAGTAGTGACCCCAGCAGCAGCGACCGTGAACAATGACAGCTACACTGCCCATTGAAATACTCACCACTTCAGTAGTGACCCAAGCAGCAGCGACCGTGAACAATGACAGCTACAATGCCCATTAAAATACTCACCACTTCAGTTGTGACCCCAGCATGAGTGACCGTGAACAATGACTGCTACACTGCCCATTGAAATACTCACCACTTCAGTAACAAGTACACAGCTCATTGAAATACTCACCACTTCAGTAACAGCTACACTGCCCATTGAAATACTCACCACTTCAGTAGTGACCCCAGCAGGAGTGACCGTGAACAATGACAGCTACACTGCCCATTGAAATACTCACCACTTCAGTAACAAGTACATTGCCCATTGAAATACTCACCACTTCAGTAGTGACCCCAGCAGGAGTGACTGTGAACAATGACAGCTACAGTGTCCATTGAAATACTCACTACTTCAGTAGTGACCCAAGCAGCAGCGACCGTGAACAATGACAGCTACAGTGCCCATTGAAATACTTACCACTTCAGTAGTGACCCCAGCAGGAGTGACCGTGAATAATGACAGCTACACTGCCCATTGAAATACTCACCACTTCAGTAACAAGTACACTGCCCATTGAAATACTCACCACTTCAGTAGTGACCCAAGCAGCAGCGACCGTGAACAATGACAGCTACACTGTCCATTGAAATACTCACCACTTCAGTAGTGACCCAAGCAGAAGCGACCGTGAACAATGACAGCTACAATGCCCATTAAAATACTCACCACTTCAGTAGTGACCCCAGCAGCAGCGACCGTGAACAATGACAGCTACACTGCCCATTGAAATACTCACCACTTCAGTAGTGACCCAAGCAGCAGCGACCGTGAACAATGACAGCTACAATGCCCATTAAAATACTCACCACTTCAGTTGTGACCCCAGCATGAGTGACCGTGAACAATGACTGCTACACTGCCCATTGAAATACTCACCACTTCAGTAACAAGTACACAGCTCATTGAAATACTCACCACTTCAGTAACAGCTACACTGCCCATTGAAATACTCACCACTTCAGTAGTGACCCCAGCAGCAGTGACCGTGAACAGTGACCTCAGCAGGAGTGACCGTGAGAAATGACTGCTACACTGCCCATTGAAATACTCACCACTTCAGTAACAAGTACACTGCCCATTGAAATACTCACCACTTCAGTGGTGACCCAAGCAGCAGCGACCGTGAACAATGACAGCTACACTGTCCATTGAAATACTCACCACTTCAGTAGTGACCCAAGCAGCAGCGACCGTGAACAATGACAGCTACACTGCCCACTGAAACACTCACCACTTCAGTAGTGACCCAAGCAGCAGCGACCGTGAACAATGACAGCTACAATGCCCATTAAAATGCTCACCACTTCCGTAGTGACCCCAGCAGCAGCGACCGTGAACAATGACAGCTACAATGCCCATTGAAATACTCACCACTTCAGTAGTGACCCAAGATGCAGCGACCGTGAACAATGACAGCTACACTGCCCACTGAAATACTCACCACTTCAGTAGTGACCCAAGCAGCAGCGACCGTGAACAATGACAGCTACACTGGCCACTGAAATACTCACCACTTCAGTAGTGACCCAAGCAGCAGCGACCGTGAACAATTACAGCTACAATGCCCATTAAAATACTCACCACTTCAGTAGTGACCACAGCAGGAGTGACCGTGAACAATGACAGCTACACTGCCCATTGAAATACTCACCACTTCAGTAGTGACCCCAGGAGTGACAGTGAACAATGACAGCTACACTGCCCATTGAAATACTCACCACTTCAGTAGTGACCCCAGCAGTAGCGACCATGAACAATGACAGCTACAATGCCCATTGAAATACTCACCACTTCAGTAGTGCCACAGCAGCAGCGACCGTGAACAATGACAGCTACACTGCCCCTTGAAATACTCACCACTTCAGTAGTGACCAAGCAGCAGCGACCGTGAACAATGACAGCTACAATGCCCATTGAAATACTCATCTCTTCAGTAGTGACCCCAGCAGCAACCGTGAACAATGACAGCTACAATGCCCATTGAAATACTCACCACTTCAGTAGTGACCCCAGCAGCAGTGGCCGTGAACAATGACAGCTACACTGCCCATTGAAATACTCACCACTCCAGTAGTGACCCCAGGAGTGACCGTGAACAATGACCACAGCAGGAGTGACAGTGAACAATGACAGCTACACTGTCCATTGAAATACTCACCACTTCAGTAGTGACCCCAGCAGGAGTGACCGTGAACAATGACCCCAGCAGGAGTGACAGTGAACAATGACAGCTACACTGCCCCTTGAAATACTCACTACTTCCGTAACAGCTCCACTGCCCATTGAAATACTCACCACTTCAGTAGTGACCCCAGCAGCAGTGACCATGAACAATGACGGCTACACAGCCCCTTGAAATACTTACCACTTCTGTAACAGCTACACTGCCCATTGAAATACTCACCACTTCAGTAGTGATCCCAGTGACCTTGAACAATGACAGCTACACTGCCTAATACAATACTCCCCCACTTCGGTAGTGATCCCAGCAGCAGCCATTGTGAACAATGACAGCTACACTGCCCATTGAAATGCTCACCACTTCAGTAGTGACCCCAGGAGTGACAGTGAACAATGACAGCTACACTGCCCATTGAAATACTCACCACTTCAGTAGTGACCCCAGCAGCAGTGACCATGAACAATGACGGCTACACAGCCCATTGAAATACTTACCACTTCTGTAACAGCTACACTGCCCATTGAAATACTCACCACTTCAGTAGTTATCCCAGTGACCTTGAACAATGACAGCTACACTGCCTATTACAATACTCCCCCACTTCAGTAGTGATCCCAGCAGCAGCCATTGTGAACAATGACAGCTACACTGCCCATTGAAATACTCACCACTTCAGTAGTGACCCCAGCAGGAGTGACCGTGAACAATGACAGCTACACTGCCCCTTGAAATACTCACTACTTCCGTAACAGCTACACTGCCCATTGAAATACTCACCACTTCAGTAGTGTCCCCAGCAGCAGTGACCATGAACAATGACGGCTACACAGCCCATTGAAATACTTACCAATTCTGTAACAGCTACACTGCCCATTGAAATACTCACCACTTCAGTAGTGATCCCAGTGACCTTGAACAATGACAGCTACACTGCCTATTACAATACTCCCCCACTTCAGTAGTGATCCCAGCAGGAGCCATTGTGAACAATGACAGCTACACTGCCCATTGAAATACTCACCACTTCAGTAGTGTCCCCAGCAGCAGTGACCATGAACAATGACGGCTACACAGCCCATTGAAATACTTACCAATTCTGTAACAGCTACACTGCCCATTGAAATACTCACCACTTCAGAAGTGATCCCAGTGACCTTGAACAATGACAGCTACACTGCCTATTACAATACTCCCCCACTTCAGTAGTGATCCCAGCAGCAGCCATTGTGAACAATGACAGCTACACTGCCCATTGAAATACTCACCACTTCAGTAGTGACCCCAGCAGGAGTGACCGTGAACAATGACAGCTACACTGCCCCTTGAAATACTCACTACTTCCGTAACAGCTACACTGCCCATTGAAATACTCACCACTTCAATAGTGACCCCAGCAGCAGAGACCATGAACAATGACAGCTACACTGCCCCTTGAAATACTCACTACTTCTGTAACAGCTAAACTGGCCATTGAAATACTCACCACTTCAGTAGTGATCCCAGTGACCTTGAACAATGACAGCTACACTGCCTATTACAATACTCCCCCACTTCAGTAGTGATCCCAGCAGCAGCCATTGTGAACAATGACAGCTACACTGCCCATTGAAATACTCACCACTTCAGTAGTGACCCAAGCAGGAGTGACCGTGAACAATGACGGCTACACAGCCCATTGAAATACTTACCACTTCTGTAACAGCTACACTGCCCATTGAAATACTCACCACTTCAGTAGTGATCCCAGTGACCTTGAACAATGACAGCTACACTGCCTATTACAATACTCCCCCACTTCAGTATTGATCCCAGCAGTAGCCATTGTGAATAATGACAGCTACACTGCCCATTGAAATACTCACGACTTCAGTAGTGACCCCAGCAGGAGTGACCATGAACAATGACCTCAGCAGGAGTGACCGTGAACAATGACAGCTACACTGCCCATTGAAATACTCACCACTTCAATAGTGACCTCAGCAGGAGTGACCGTGAACAATGACAGCTACACTGCCCATGAAATACTCACCACTTCAGTAACAAGTACACTGCCCATTGAAATACTCACCACTTCAGTAGTTGCCACAGCAGGAGTGACTGTGAACAATGACAGCTACACTGCCCATTGAAATACTCACCACTTCAGTAGTGACTGTAAGGATCCGGTTGCGGTTTCCGCAGGAGTGCCAGGAGTCAACGAGAACCCCAACCCTTCCCCCCTACACCACCTGTGCCTATCAAACACTAGGACACAAGGGTGATATGGAGGGAAAGGAGGGAACAAAACAAGGAAAGTAGGGGGAGACAAAACACTGGACTCTTCAGACACTGCTCTCTTCTGCTTCTTTCGGAAGATGAAGCTATAAGGAATGATGGGTTAATACAACAACAGTCAACCCACAAACCCCCCAATGTTAATACATAAACCACCTTTTACCTGAGAGCACAAGGGAGTGTCAATGACAGCAACTATGACATCTTCTGGAAACATACATGTGATCAATGGAACTGTGGATATCCGATATGGCCTAGATTGAGGGATATGAAATATTGTCTCTGGTATGACACTGGTATGTACCTATATAAGGGTATCAGTATACCTCTTACCTAACCAGAACCACCTCTCGGCTAAAGGTCTTGTATGGTAACAGGTCGGGATTATAGAAGTAGTTGCCTGGAAAGTAATAAATACATACATAAACACCAATAGAATGTTTGAAAAGAACACGATGTAAATATAGTGCGCTACAAGCGCTTTACCGGTTCTTCTTGTCCCTGTACTGTGATGTATGCCAGAATCCGGGAAGTCCAGAGAACGAACAAATAATATAGCAATAAAAAAGGAAAGAGGAAATTCACCAGGCGGACCACAAATCCCACAATGCCACTTAAACCCCTCGTACCACTGCTTCTGCAAATACCGGCCGTTCGGCAGGACCTTGGTCCGGCTCAATGACGGGTCCGCAAGAAACAGGGCGAAGTAAATCACTTTGACACGTGGGTATGACAGCCGGCACTGAACGAGGGAAGGAATGAGAAGTAGCACCCACGTTAATCAGGACACGAGGGTCTACCGGGAATGTGGAAGGGATATACTGCACTACCCCTGAGGAGAAATCACCGAAGAACTCTCGGCGTGAGGTAATCAGCAAGGACTGAGCATCGGCAAAGGAATCAGGTAAACGGCAATAGATTCAGGGCTGGCCGCTCTGGAGTCCGGGCGAGGTTAGGTTGGTAATGCCGTGACCCCAAACCAGAACCAAACAAAATAAACAAAAGAGCACGGCAAAGGAAAGCTGTGCCTCAAAATCAGGAACGAGTACCCACGAAGAAACATGGGCTAGTGACTGGAAGCGGCCAAGCGGACGTGACGACTCAGCAGAGAAGAAACTAGAGAGCAAAGCGCTGAGCGCCTGGGGAAACAAAAAGTTCCGGCTCGGACCCCTCGCGCATGCGCAGTACTGTGAGGCCATCTTGGATGGGTCTCGGTAGTTCGTCTTCAGATTCCGCGGAGGTTAGGCAGGCGTGACAATGACCCAAGCAGCAGCGACCGTGGACAATGACAGCTACACAGCCCATTGAAATACTCACCACTTCAGTAGTGACCCCAGCAGGAGTGACCGTGAACAATGACCACTACACTGACCATTGAAATACTCACCACTTCAGTAGTGACCCAAGCAGCAGCGACCGTGAACAATGACAGCTACCATGCCAATTGAAATACTCACCACTTCAGTAGTGACCCCAGCAGCAATGACCCTGAACAATGACAGCTACACAGCCCATTGAAATACTCACCACTTAAGTAGTGACCCAAGCAGCAGCGACCATGAACAATGACAGCTACACTGTCCATTGAAATACTCACCACTTCAGTAGTGACCCCAGCAGCAGCGACCGTGAACAATGACAGCTACAATGCCCATTAAAATACTCACGACTTCAGTAGTGACCCCAGCAGGAGTGACCGTGAACAAGGACCTCAGCAGGAGTTACCGTGAACAATGACAGCAACACTGCCCATTGAAATACTCACCACTTCAGTAGTGACCCCAGCAGGAGTGACCGTGAACAATGACAGCTACACTGCCCATTGAAATACTCACCACTTCAGTAACAAGTACATTGCCCATTGAAATACTCACCACTTCAGTAGTGACCCCAGCAGGAGTGACTGTGAACAATGACAGCTACAGTGTCCATTGAAATACTCACCACTTCAGTAGTGACCCAAGCAGCAGCGACCGTGAACAATGACAGCTACAGTGCCCATTGAAATACTTACCACTTCAGTAGTGACCCCAGCAGGAGTGACCGTGAACAATGACAGCTACACTGCCCATTGAAATACTCACCACTTCAGTAACAAGTACACTGCCCATTGAAATACTCACCACTTCAGTAGTGACCCAAGCAGCAGCGACCGTGAACAATGACAGCTACACTGTCCATTGAAATACTCACCACTTCAGTAGTGACCCAAGCAGAAGCGACCGTGAACAATGACAGCTACAATGCCCATTAAAATACTCACCACTTCAGTAGTGACCCCAGCAGCAGCGACCGTGAACAATGACAGCTACACTGCCCATTGAAATACTCACCACTTCAGTAGTGACCCAAGCAGCAGCGACCGTGAACAATGACAGCTACAATGCCCATTAAAATACTCACCACTTCAGTTGTGACCCCAGCATGAGTGACCGTGAACAATGACTGCTACACTGCCCATTGAAATACTGACCACTTCAGTAACAAGTACACAGCTCATTGAAATACTCACCACTTCAGTAACAGCTACACTGCCCATTGAAATACTCACCACTTCAGTAGTGACCCCAGCAGCAGTGACCGTGAACAGTGACCTCAGCAGGAGTGACCGTGAAAAATGACTGCTACACTGCCCATTGAAATACTCACCACTTCAGTAACAAGTACACTGCCCATTGAAATACTCACCACTTCAGTGGTGACCCAAGCAGCAGCGACCGTGAACAATGACAGCTACACTGTCCATTGAAATACTCACCACTTCAGTAGTGACCCAAGCAGCAGCGACCGTGAACAATGACAGCTACACTGCCCACTGAAACACTCACCACTTCAGTAGTGACCCAAGCAGCAGCGACCGTGAACAATGACAGCTACAATGCCCATTAAAATGCTCACCACTTCAGTAGTGACCCCAGCAGCAGCGACCGTGAACAATGACAGCTACAATGCCCATTGAAATACTCACCACTTCAGTAGTGACCCAAGATGCAGCGACCGTGAACAATGACAGCTACACTGCCCACTGAAATACTCACCACTTCAGTAGTGACCCAAGCAGCAGCGACCGTGAACAATGACAGCTACACTGGCCACTGAAATACTCACCACTTCAGTAGTGACCCAAGCAGCAGCGACCGTGAACAATTACAGCTACAATGCCCATTAAAATACTCACCACTTCAGTAGTGACCACAGCAGGAGTGACCGTGAACAATGACAGCTACACTGCCCATTGAAATACTCACCACTTCAGTAGTGACCCCAGGAGTGACAGTGAACAATGACAGCTACACTGCCCATTGAAATACTCACCACTTCAGTAGTGACCCCAGCAGTAGCGACCATGAACAATGACAGCTACAATGCCCATTGAAATACTCACCACTTCAGTAGTGCCACAGCAGCAGCGACCGTGAACAGTGACAGCTACACTGCCCCTTGAAATACTCACCACTTCAGTAGTGACCAAGCAGCAGCGACCGTGAAAAATGACAGCTACAATGCCCATTGAAATACTCATCTCTTCAGTAGTGACCCCAGCAGCAACCGTGAACAATGACAGCTACAATGCCCATTGAAATACTCACCACTTCAGTAGTGACCCCAGCAGCAGTGGCCGTGAACAATGACAGCTACACTGCCCATTGAAATACTCACCACTCCAGTAGTGACCCCAGGAGTGACCGTGAACAATGACCCCAGCAGGAGTGACAGTGAACAATGACAGCTACACTGTCCATTGAAATACTCACCACTTCAGTAGTGACCCCAGCAGGAGTGACCGTGAACAATGACAGCTACACTGCCCCTTGAAATACTCACTACTTCCGTAACAGCTCCACTGCCCATTGAAATACTCACCACTTCAGTAGTGACCCCAGCAGCAGTGACCATGAACAATGACGGCTACACAGCCCCTTGAAATACTTACCACTTCTGTAACAGCTACACTGCCCATTGAAATACTCACCACTTCAGTAGTGATCCCAGTGACCTTGAACAATGACAGCTACACTGCCTAATACAATACTCCCCCACTTCAGTAGTGATCCCAGCAGCAGCCATTGTGAACAATGACAGCTACACTGCCCATTGAAATGCTCACCACTTCAGTAGTGACCCCAGGAGTGACAGTGAACAATGACAGCTACACTGCCCATTGAAATACTCACCACTTCAGTAGTGACCCCAGCAGCAGTGACCATGAACAATGACGGCTACACAGCCCATTGAAATACTTACCACTTCTGTAACAGCTACGCTGCCCATTGAAATACTCACCACTTCAGTAGTTATCCCAGTGACCTTGAACAATGACAGCTACACTGCCTATTACAATACTCCCCCACTTCAGTAGTGATCCCAGCAGCAGCCATTGTGAACAATGACAGCTACACTGCCCATTGAAATACTCACCACTTCAGTAGTGACCCCAGCAGGAGTGACCGTGAACAATGACAGCTACACTGCCCCTTGAAATACTCACTACTTCCGTAACAGCTACACTGCCCATTGAAATACTCACCACTTCAGTAGTGTCCCCAGCAGCAGTGACCATGAACAATGACGGCTACACAGCCCATTGAAATACTTACCAATTCTGTAACAGCTACACTGCCCATTGAAATACTCACCACTTCAGTAGTGATCCCAGTGACCTTGAACAATGACAGCTACACTGCCTATTACAATACTCCCCCACTTCAGTAGTGATCCCAGCAGGAGCCATTGTGAACAATGACAGCTACACTGCCCATTGAAATACTCACCACTTCAGTAGTGTCCCCAGCAGCAGTGACCATGAACAATGACGGCTACACAGCCCATTGAAATACTTACCAATTCTGTAACAGCTACACTGCCCATTGAAATACTCACCACTTCAGTAGTGATCCCAGTGACCTTGAACAATGACAGCTACACTGCCTATTACAATACTCCCCCACTTCAGTAGTGATCCCAGCAGGAGCCATTGTGAACAATGACAGCTACACTGCCCATTGAAATACTCACCACTTCAGTAGTGACCCCAGCAGGAGTGACCGTGAACAATGACAGCTACACTGCCCCTTGAAATACTCACTACTTCCGTAACAGCTACACTGCCCATTGAAATACTCACCACTTCAATAGTGACCCCAGCAGCAGAGACCATGAACAATGACAGCTACACTGCCCCTTGAAATACTCACTACTTCTGTAACAGCTAAACTGGCCATTGAAATACTCACCACTTCAGTAGTGATCCCAGTGACCTTGAACAATGACAGCTACACTGCCTATTACAATACTCCCCCACTTCAGTAGTGATCCCAGCAGCAGCCATTGTGAACAATGACAGCTACACTGCCCATTGAAATACTCACCACTTCAGCAGTGACCCCAGCAGGAGTGACCGTGAACAATGACGGCTACACAGCCCATTGAAATACTTACCACTTCTGTAACAGCTACACTGCCCATTGAAATACTCACCACTTCAGTAGTGATCCCAGTGACCTTGAACAATGACAGCTACACTGCCTATTACAATACTCCACCACTTCAGTATTGATCCCAGCAGTAGCCATTGTGAATAATGACAGCTACACTGCCCATTGAAATACTCACGACTTCAGTAGTGACCCCAGCAGGAGTGACCATGAACAATGACCTCAGCAGGAGTGACCGTGAACAATGACAGCTACACTGCCCATTGAAATACTCACCACTTCAATAGTGACCTCAGCAGGAGTGACCGTGAACAATGACAGCTACACTGCCCATGAAATACTCACCACTTCAGTAACAAGTACACTGCCCATTGAAATACTCACCACTTCAGTAGTTGCCACAGCAGGAGTGACTGTGAACAATGACAGCTACACTGCCCATTGAAATACTCACCACTTCAGTAGTGACTGTAAGGATCCGGTTGCGGTTTCCGCAGGAGTGCCAGGAGTCAACGAGAACCCCAACCCTTCCCCCCTACACCACCTGTGCCTATCAAACACTAGGACACAAGGGTGATATGGAGGGAAAGGAGGGAACAAAACAAGGAAAGTAGGGGGAGACAAAACACTGGACTCTTCAGACACTGCTCTCTTCTGCTTCTTTCGGAAGATGAAGCTATAGGAATGATGGGTTAATACAACAACAGTCAACCCATAAACCCCCCAATGTTAATACATAAACCACCTTTTACCTGAGAGCACAAGGGAGTGTCAATGACAGCAACTATGACATCTTCTGGAAACATACATGTGATCAATGGAACTGTGGATATCCGATATGGCCTAGATTGAGGGATATGAAATATTGTCTCTGGTATGACACTGGTATGTACATATATAAGGGTATCAGTATACCTCTTACCTAACCAGAACCACCTCTCGGCTAAAGGTCTTGTATGGTAACAGGTCGGGATTATAGAAGTAGTTGCCTGGAAAGTAATAAATACATACATAAACACCAATAGAATGTTTGAAAAGAACACGATGTAAATATAGTGCGCTACAAGCGCTTTACCGGTTCTTCTTGTCCCTGTACTGTGATGTATGCCAGAATCCGGGAAGTCCAGAGAACGAACAAATAATATAGCAATAAAAAAGGAAAGAGGAAATTCACCAGGCGGACCACAAATCCCACAATGCCACTTAAACCCCTCGTACCACTGCTTCTGCAAATACCGGCCGTTCGGCGGGACCTTGGTCCGGCTCAATGACGGGTCCGCAAGAAACAGGGCGAAGTAAATCAATGTGACACCAGGGTATGACAGCCGGCACTGAACGAGGGAAGGAATGAGAAGTAGCACCCACGTTAATCAGGACACGAGGGTCTACCGGGAATGTGGAAGGGATATACTGCACTACCCCTGAGGAGAAATCACCGAAGAACTCTCGGCGTGAGGTAATCAGCAAGGACGGAGCATCGGCAAAGGAATCAGGTAAGCGGCAACAGATTCAGGGCTGGCCGCTCTGGAGTCCGGGCGAGGTTAGGTCGGTAATGCCGTGACCCCAAACCAGAACCAAACAAAATAAACAAAAGTGCACGGCAAAGGAAAGCTGTGCCTCAAAATCAGGAACGAGTACCCACGAACAAACATGGGCTAGTGACTGGAAGCGGACTAGCGGACGTGACGACTCAGCAGAGAAGAAACTAGAGAGCAAAGCGCTGAGCGCCTGGGGAAATGAGCTTAGGTTCCGGCTCGGACCCCTCGCGCATGCGCAGTACTGTGAGGCCATCTTGGATGGGTCTCGGTAGTTCGTCTTCAGATTCCGCGGAGGTTAGGCAGGCGTGACAATGACCCAAGCAGCAGCGACCGTGGACAATGACAGCTACACAGCCCATTGAAATACTCACCACTTCAGTAGTGACCCCAGCAGGAGTGACCGTGAACAATGACCACTACACTGACCATTGAAATACTCACCACTTCAGTAGTGACCCAAGCAGCAGCGACCGTGAACAATGACAGCTACAATGCCAATTGAAATACTCACCACTTCAGTAGTGACCCCAGCAGCAATGACCCTGAACAATGACAGCTACACAGCCCATTGAAATACTCACCACTTCAGTAGTGACCCAAGCAGCAGCGACCATGAACAATGACAGCTACACTGTCCATTGAAATACTCACCACTTCAGTAGTGACCCCAGCAGCAGCGACCGTGAACAATGACAGCTACAATGCCCATTAAAATACTCACGACTTCAGTAGTGACCCCAGCAGGAGAGACCGTGAACAAGGACCTCAGCAGGAGTTACCGTGAACAATGACAGCAACACTGCCCATTGAAATACTCACCACTTCAGTAGTGACCCCAGCAGGAGTGACCGTGAACAATGACAGCTACACTGCCCATTGAAATACTCACCACTTCAGTAACAAGTACATTGCCCATTGAAATACTCACCACTTCAGTAGTGACCCCAGCAGGAGTGACTGTGAACAATGACAGCTACAGTGTCCATTGAAATACTCACCACTTCAGTAGTGACCCAAGCAGCAGCGACCGTGAACAATGACAGCTACAGTGCCCATTGAAATACTTACCACTTCAGTAGTGACCCCAGCAGGAGTGACCGTGAACAATGACAGCTACACTGCCCATTGAAATACTCACCACTTCAGTAACAAGTACACTTCCCATTGAAATACTCACCACTTCAGTAGTGACCCAAGCAGCAGCGACCGTGAACAATGACAGCTACACTGTCCATTGAAATACTCACCACTTCAGTAGTGACCCAAGCAGCAGCGACCGTGAACAATGACAGCTACAATGCCCATTAAAATACTCACCACTTCAGTAGTGACCCCAGCAGCAGAGACCGTGAACAATGACAGCTACACTGCCCATTGAAAT
Source organism: Lissotriton helveticus (assembly GCF_964261635.1). Classification (NCBI taxonomy): domain Eukaryota; kingdom Metazoa; phylum Chordata; class Amphibia; order Caudata; family Salamandridae; genus Lissotriton; species Lissotriton helveticus. The sequence continues at coordinate 899,001,221 of NC_136073.1, forward strand.
ACTCACCACTTCTGTAGTGATCCAAGCAGCAGCGACCGAGAACAATGATAGCTACAATGCCCATTAAAATACTCACCACTTCAGTTGTGACCCCAGCATGAGTGACCGTGAACAATGACTGCTACACTGCCCATTGAAATACTCACCACTTCAGTAACAAGTACACAGCTCATTGAAATACTCACCACTTCAGTAACAAGTACACTGCCCATTGAAATACTCACCACTTCAGTGGTGACCCAAGCAGCAGCGACCGTGAACAATGACAGCTACACTGTCCATTGAAATACTCACCACTTCAGTAGTGACCCAAGCAGCAGCGACCGTGAACAATGACAGCTACACTGCCCACTGAAACACTCACCACTTCAGTAGTGACCCAAGTAGCAGCGACCGTGAACAATGACAGCTACAATGCCCATTAAAATGCTCACCACTTCAGTAGTGACCCCAGCAGCAGCGACCGTGAACAATGACAGCTACAATGCCCATTGAAATACTCACCACTTCAGTAGTGACCCAAGCAGCAGCGACCGTGAACAATGACAGCTACACTGCCCACTGAAATACTCACCACTTCAGTAGTGACCCAAGCAGCAGCGACCGTGAACAATGACAGCTACACTGGCCACTGAAATACTCACCACTTCAGTAGTGACCCAAGCAGCAGCGACCGTGAACAATTACAGCTACAATGCCCATTAAAATACTCACCACTTCAGTAGTGACCACAGCAGGAGTGACCGTGAACAATGACAGCTACACTGCCCATTGAAATACTCACCACTTCAGTAGTGACCCCAGGAGTGACAGTGAACAATGACAGCTACACTGCCCATTGAAATACTCACCACTTCAGTAGTGACCCCAGCAGTAGCGACCATGAACAATGACAGCTACAATGCCCATTGAAATACTCACCACTTCAGTAGTGCCACAGCAGCAGCGACCGTGAACAATGACAGCTACACTGCCCCTTGAAATACTCACCACTTCAGTAGTGACCAAGCAGCAGCGACCGTGAACAATGACAGCTACAATGCCCATTGAAATACTCATCTCTTCAGTAGTGACCCCAGCAGCAACCGTGAACAATGACAGCTACAATGCCCATTGAAATACTCACCACTTCAGTAGTGACCCCAGCAGCAGTGGCCGTGAACAATGACAGCTACACTGCCCATTGAAATACTCACCACTCCAGTAGTGACCCCAGGAGTGACCGTGAACAATGACCCCAGCAGGAGTGACAGTGAACAATGACAGCTACACTGCCCATTGAAATACTCACCACTTCAGTAGTGACCCCAGCAGGAGTGACCGTGAACAATGACAGCTACACTGCCCCTTGAAATACTCACTACTTCCTGTTGGAAATGGGATCCCCGGCTGGCCAGGGCTTTCGCCAAAGTCAGTCAGAGACCACCACCCCCAAGTCAGGGCAAGGGAGTTACACGCCAAGATAACCCCTACTCACCCTCTAGGTAACGTGGCGCGAGCAGCAAGGCTAAACTTGGAGGCGATGTAAGTTAAGTATTTGCGCACGCACCCCAGCAACAACACCCAAAGGCCCACCACAAAGGAAACTCCACACAAGGTTATATAAAAATAGCCTTTGTATTACACCAAAACACATTAGATAAAACACACTTTACAATGTGCCAGAGGCACGGGCAGAATTTACAAGGGATTATTTACAAGACAGGGCCACCTGGACCACTGTCAGGAATCAGCACTTTTAGAAGTAACAATACAATACTTGTAGGCCTAGAACTTAGAACATAGCCTATCAGACAGTACCTTCCGTCCTGGTTGCACGGGATAATGCGAGTGACCTCCTTAGTAAGCTTGAGCGGGCGACCCAGCGAAGCGGCGCGGCTCAGGGGAGAGCGGCGCTGCTCGAGGCTTGGACGGGCTGCCGGCACGGTACAAGCGTTTCTCTGGGGCGACCAATGTGTGCGGCTCAGAAGAGGAGGGGGAGGCAGGATGCGGGCGACCCAGCGAAGCGGCGCGGCTCAGGGGAGAGCGGCGCTGCTCGAGGCTTGGACGGGCTGCCGGCACGAGCTGCAGAGGGGAACGAGCGAGGCACACTTCAGCGAGGCCCCAGGGGCCAAGGGAGATCAGACAAGTCCCAGCAATTTGGCAGGGAAGGCACCATAGAGTCCACTGGTCCTGGGACTCTGGTCAGGGGGCAAGCTTAGTATCAAGCCCTTGGGATCACTTATAACAGAAGATCACTGTAACACAAAATAGGACATAAAGCACACAACCAGTACCCACTGGTAACTGGTAAGTCCCCCCTACGCAATCCTAACCACCCTAGGAACAGGTCACGCAGGGAACCAGGACCTTGCTAGCACCACCTGCACTAGCAAGAACAACCACCTCAGTATCACAATACAAGTAGGGGCATAGACCTGGGGACAAAACACATGATGCAGAACCTACATTCAGCGGTGTAAGGAACACATGACGCATCGACACACGTTCAGCGGTGTAAGGAACAGGGCACATAATGTATCAACAACACATTCAGAGGTGCAGAACACAGGGTGCGCAAAACATACTACACATTGTACATTTCCTAACACCCAAAAGCAATAGGACATAGATCATAACAGCATCTAAACCTCAGTTAGCGCATAATCACCTTTAGCGCAGAACTCATCACTGCGCCAGCATCACATTAGCCACAACCTGTGGCAGTCCCTAGGCCAACTGGCCTCTCTAGGGCTAGGACGCCCTGTGTCCCAATGTCAGGGGGCCTAAACGGAGCAGCTGCCCACGAAGTGCTGGGCAGCTGTGTAGCAAGTGATGGGGCCAACACGATGGGGGAGCCTCACAGGCTCTGCAGAATGACTGTCCCCTTGGAGCCTCGCTGGGCTCTGAATACACAAATGGCCCCTGAGCCTCTCGGGGCTCGTCACGAATGTGGGCAGGGGGGGCCCCTCTCGGGGGACCCCAGAACAACTGGAGAGCCACTCGGGGCTCGACGAACCATGAGGCCGGGTTGGAGCCTCTCAGGGCTCAAGAGCAGCAAGTGGGCCAATGTGGGAGCCTCGCTGGACTCAACAAATGACTGGCCTCTTAGAGCCTCTCTGGGCTCTTAACACAATTTTGCAGGCATAGTTGGAGTCCCCCCTCGGGGGACTCGACATCACTTGAGGCCTCACGGGCCTCACAACACCAGGGACTCGCTCTGGAGGGGAGGGGCGGGCACCGGCAACATGCCCCGACGCCCCCTCCCTTCCGCACACACTCACCGGGTCTCTGGTGCTCGGTGGCGGCTCTCCTCCTCCACCGGGGCTCCCTCCTGGTCCTGGGAGCCCCTCAACATCCGGCGGCTGCTTCCTGGCGGGCCCGGGGCTCTCCCGAGCTCACGGGAGTCCTGGGCGGCCATCACTCGACTTCTTTCTCCTGCCGGTGGCGGCAGGCGGGACTTCCGGTTGGGGCCGCGCCGGGATTGGCCGGCTGCCCAACCGCTTCCGGGTCGTCAAAGGCAGAGCGGCGGCCCGGCCGTAGACAGCAGCAAATGCCGGGTGGGCACCGGCTTTCCTTTTTAAATAAGTGGCACGAGGTGGCACTCCAGCGGGGCAATGCCGGGTGGGCACCGGCCTCTAATTAAATAACAAAAAGGCATGTAGGCGGCGTGGGCAGCCGCGCCCAAGTTGGCAAATCCACGGGGCAAATGCCGGGTGGGCACCGGCCACGAACAGAAAGCGCCCCCAGGCGCTAGCCGCAAATAAAGCGCTCCCAGCGCTAGAAGGGTGACCACAGCGCTATGAAAAGCAATTACAGCGCTCCTAGCGCTAGAGGGGAAATAAAAGCGCTTTCCAAGCGCTATGGCAGAGTCAAGCGCTCCCCAGCGCTAGGGGGGCCAACAAAGCGCTCCCAGGTGCTAGGCAGGCACAGAGAGCAACAAAAGTCCTTCAGGGGTCCATCAGCAAGCCAGGGGCTGGGCAGGACCCAGGGGGGGCAAGCCTTCCCCTGGGCCCAAGCAGCAGCATGCCCCTGGTAGATCCAAGTCAGAAACAAGAACTTTTTCATGGGGTCACAGCCCCTCTTTTATACAGAGCAACCCTTTGTTTCAAGGTGCAGGGTGGGGGGAAAACCAGTCGCAGCTGGTTCTGGAGCACTCTTGATGGCCCAACCACCCATTTCATTCACTGGGGAGGCTAGGGTCATCAGTCACACCACAGGGGGGCGGAGCCAGCATTGTGTGGGGAAAACCCAGCCCATCCAGGACACAGGTACACTCCTCCCACACATCACTCATGCTAATCTCACACTCACCACCGGGCAGACCCATCCAGACTTCCTGGAGCCTGGCATGCCAGCCAGCTCCAGCCAATCACGCTCCAGCACCCTCACTGCACACATATCTCAATGTCCAGAAGTAGCACTTCCCTTCTAGACACATACATGCTGCATACACCATCTCGCAGCATTCACTCCCCCGAGTTCACACATACCAAACTTGACCATGCACACCTCACGCATCAGGAACTACCAGGGACACAGACATTCCCCATGCATTCCTATGGGAGGGCAGGCCAATCTCACACACGCACTCAGGGAGAGCACGCACTTTACACTGCGCCACAGTGTCAAAGTGCGCAAAGACCAGAAATCACTATAATTTCAAGGCAAAAAGTTCAGGGGTGACCCTGCCAGAAGGCCCAAGTCCAACACGACCCCCTTCCAGCCAAAACGCAGGGTAGGCCAATCACCACCGTGATGGACTTCCCTGCTTGGGGCGATAGAACACGGACGCGGGCCCGCACTGCAGGGACACCCTCCGGTTCTACGCCAAGTTGATCCATAAGACAAGCACATCCTTAAAAAAACACAGGCCCAACTAGGCTACCCCACTGGTACTCCTTAGCTGTCCACGGCTAGGACCAGGCCCTAGGCCACCTAGATACCACTGGTCCTTGCCAATACACAGAGTGGGGGGTAGTAACCCCTGGCCTACAATAGCCATTCTCCACTCCCTTTCTCAGCGTAGTTCCAAACTACCACTGATCCTTCAACCTAGGGTCCGCACCCTCAGGCTGACCAGAGGTCACGGGCAAGAATGCCCCACCCTACCTCTACTTCTGAAGCACCCTCCAGAACACAAATCTCCCACCTGGGATCCAAATTCACCGGATGCACCGGGGTCAGACTCCCTCTGACCCCCTTCCAGAGTTCTGCACCCTCCCACTGTAGAACAGGGTCCCTCCACTTAAGGTAGGCCCCACCTGCTCTCAGGGTAGTACCACAACACTCAGCCAAGAACCCTAAAGATCCCTGCTAGGCCTGTACCACCCCTTCTGGGAAACACAGGGTCTCTTCACTTAAGATGAGCCCCACCTGTGTTCACAGGGGTACCCCTAGAAGACAAACCGGCCAGGACACTGGCTACAGTCGTCCTGCCGTCCAGGACAGGCAACACCTGACCCTGGCTCCCCAACCTAGGGACGCTACCCTTTGGTTAGATGCCTGCCGCACCAGGACTTCCACAAGTTGGGAACAAAAATCTAAGACTTTCTCTCCTCCTTCAGCAGCAAGGCAACCACTGCAGGTCAATACCCCATACAGCTTACCTGGTTCCTTCTCTTCAGGCAGGAGTTCCCTCTTGTAACTTCAGGACACTACATACAGTTGCCCTTACGTCCAGATCCGGAAACACCGGCTACTGGCTCCCCAACCAAGGGACGTACCTCTTTGGTCAGATGCCTGGCGCACCAGGACTTCCTGGAGGGTGACACAACTAATGTGTCGTGTACCAGTCTGCCTGACACTCAGGACAGAAGTGGCATCACCATGGTCACTCACTGGCGACACAACCCTTCTGGCTGGCCCCTGACCGACTGGCTCTTCCACTGGGGAACCTATCCCCCTCGCACCCCTCCATCTGGACTTCTGCACCCTCCCAACTGGAGCGGTACTGCCAGACACCAGAACTACTGGAACCCTGGTTACAGAGGTTCCACGTTCTCCAGACACTCTGGAAGATCCTCCTCAAATGACCTATTGGTACAGCCTAGGCCCCCGACCTGATGTTCCCTTCAGAAACAATCCAGGCCCTGACACTGGGTTTCGGGCACCTGGAGACATGCAGTCCCACCCACTCCTTCTCCTCTTGAGACAGGACGTGGGCCCCTACACCGAGACCTAGCTGGGCTACACTGAGCCTCTTCCACCACGCTGGGCTGGAAGACACCTCAGACACTCCTTTTGGAATCACTCCATCCCCTATGCCTCTCTCCTCCCAGAACATTACCAACTCCAAAATTCTGTCTCTCAACAGACCACAGAAATCAACAAGCAGGCTCCACTATCTGCAGACGTTCTTGGGAAAAGTTCAACACACAGGACTTAAATATCTGAGCAAAACTAGCATTCAGCAAGCTCCCCGTCCAGAGAACTCACAAACACGTCCAGTGCCACACACCATTCATCCACACACACCCCTCCCCAGACTGGTAAGGCAGTTTCTACCACCCCTGACTTCTCAACCTGACCACACTTGACACAGGTACCATTACTCCAGGGCAGGGACGGGGGACACATGCACTGGACACACTTATGCTGCCACCACTGGATCCCACCCTACTGGTGAATCCAGAAAACACACTGCACTTAGGGGGATGATCTACCCTCCCGAGTTAGGGACACCTAACTCAAAGTGCACAAGAAACACATTTCCACAGAAATGACATTTTCAGCAAACTTAAAACAATAATCCCCACAATGTTTTTATCTAAAATGCAGAGTTTTGTGGTGCAGCCAGCTGCTACTAAGGTACAACGCAAACACAAATCCTTATCCCACCGCTGCCACCAATGTTGGAAATGGGATCCCCGGCTGGCCAGGGCTTTCGCCAAAGTCAGTCAGAGACCACCACCCCCAAGTCAGGGCAAGGGAGTTACACGCCAAGATAACCCCTACTCACCCTCTAGGTAACGTGGCGCGAGCAGCAAGGCTAAACTTGGAGGCGATGTAAGTTAAGTATTTGCGCACGCACCCCAGCAACAACACCCAAAGGCCCACCACAAAGGAAACTCCACACAAGGTTATATAAAAATAGCCTTTGTATTACACCAAAACACATTAGATAAAACACACTTTCCAATTTGCCAGAGGCACGGGCAGAATTTACAAGGGATTATTTACAAGACAGGGCCACCTGGACCACTGTCAGGAATCAGCACTTTTAGAAGTAACAATACAATACTTGTAGGCCTAGAACTTAGAACATAGCCTATCAGACAGTACCTTCCGTCCTGGTTGCACGGGATAATGCGAGTGACCTCCTTAGTAAGCTTGAGCGGGCGACCCAGCGAAGCGGCGCGGCTCAGGGGAGAGCGGCGCTGCTCGAGGCTTGGACGGGCTGCCGGCACGGTACAAGCGTTTCTCTGGGGCGACCAATGTGTGCGGCTCAGAAGAGAAGGGGGAGGCAGGATGCGGGCGACCCAGCGAAGCGGCGCGGCTCAGGGGAGAGCGGCGCTGCTCGAGGCTTGGACGGGCTGCCGGCACGAGCTGCAGAGGGGAACGAGCGAGGCACACTTCAGCGAGGCCCCAGGGGCCAAGGGAGATCAGACAAGTCCCAGCAATTTGGCAGGGAAGGCACCATAGAGTCCACTGGTCCTGGGACTCTGGTCAGGGGGCAAGCTTAGTATCAAGCCCTTGGGATCACTTATAACAGAAGATCACTGTAACACAAAATAGGACATAAAGCACACAACCAGTACCCACTGGTAACTGGTAAGTCCCCCCTACGCAATCCTAACCACCCTAGGAACAGGTCACGCAGGGAACCAGGACCTTGCTAGCACCACCTGCACTAGCAAGAACAACCACCTCAGTATCACAATACAAGTAGGGGCATAGACCTGGGGACAAAACACATGATGCAGAACCTACATTCAGCGGTGTAAGGAACACATGACGCATCGACACACGTTCAGCGGTGTAAGGAACAGGGCACATAATGTATCAACAACACATTCAGAGGTGCAGAACACAGGGTGCGCAAAACATACTACACATTGTACATTTCCTAACACCCAAAAGCAATAGGACATAGATCATAACAGCATCTAAACCTCAGTTAGCGCATAATCACCTTTAGCGCAGAACTCATCACTGCGCCAGCATCACATTAGCCACAACCTGTGGCAGTCCCTAGGCCAACTGGCCTCTCTAGGGCTAGGACGCCCTGTGTCCCAATGTCAGGGGGCCTAAACGGAGCAGCTGCCCACGAAGTGCTGGGCAGCTGTGTAGCAAGTGATGGGGCCAACACGATGGGGGAGCCTCACAGGCTCTGCAGAATGACTGTCCCCTTGGAGCCTCGCTGGGCTCTGAATACACAAATGGCCCCTGAGCCTCTCGGGGCTCGTCACGAATGTGGGCAGGGGGGGCCCCTCTCGGGGGACCCCAGAACAACTGGAGAGCCACTCGGGGCTCGACGAACCATGAGGCCGGGTTGGAGCCTCTCAGGGCTCAAGAGCAGCAAGTGGGCCAATGTGGGAGCCTCGCTGGACTCAACAAATGACTGGCCTCTTAGAGCCTCTCTGGGCTCTTAACACAATTTTGCGGGCATAGTTGGAGTCCCCCCTCGGGGGACTCGACATCACTTGAGGCCTCACGGGCCTCACAACACCAGGGTCTCGCTCTGGAGGGGAGGGGCGGGCACCGGCAACATGCCCCGACGCCCCCTCCCTTCCGCACACACTCACCGTGTCTCTGGTGCTCGGTGGCGGCTCTCCTCCTCCACCGGGGCTCCCTCCTGGTCCTGGGAGCCCCTCAACATCCGGCGGCTGCTTCCTGGCGGGCCCGGGGCTCTCCCGAGCTCACGGGAGTCCCGGGCGGCCATCACTCGACTTCTTTCTCCTGCCGGTGGCGGCAGGCGGGACTTCCGGTTGGGGCCGCGCCGGGATTGGCCGGCTGCCCAACCGCTTCCGGGTCGTCAAAGGCAGAGCGGCGGCCCGGCCGTAGACAGCAGCAAATGCCGGGTGGGCACCGGCTTTCCTTTTTAAATAAGTGGCACGAGGTGGCACTCCAGCGGGACAATGCCGGGTGGGCACCGGCCTCTAATTAAATAACAAAAAGGCACGTAGGCAGCGTGGGCAACCGCGCCCAAGTTGGCAAATCCACGGGGCAAATGCCGGGTGGGCACCGGCCACGAACAGAAAGCGCCCCCAGGCGCTAGCCGCAAATAAAGCGCTCCCAGCGCTAGAAGGGTGACCACAGCGCTATGAAAAGCAATTGCAGCGCTCCTAGCGCTAGAGGGGAAATAAAAGCGCTTTCCAAGCGCTATGGCAGAGTCAAGCGCTCCCCAGCGCTAGGGGGGCCAACAAAGCGCTCCCAGGTGCTAGGCAGGCACAGAGAGCAACAAAAGTCCTTCAGGGGTCCATCAGCAAGCCAGGGGCTGGGCAGGACCCAGGGGGGGCAAGCCTTCCCCTGGGCCCAAGCAGCAGCATGCCCCTGGTAGATCCAAGTCAGAAACAAGAACATTTTCATGGGGTCACAGCCCCTCTTTTATACAGAGCAACCCTTTGTTTCAAGGTGCAGGGTGGGGGGAAAACCAGTCGCAGCTGGTTCTGGAGCACTCTTGATGGCCCAACCACCCATTTCATTCACTGGGGAGGCTAGGGTCATCAGTCACACCACAGGGGGGCGGAGCCAGCATTGTGTGGGGAAAACCCAGCCCATCCAGGACACAGGTACACTCCTCCCACACATCACTCATGCTAATCTCACACTCACCACCGGGCAGACCCATCCAGACTTCCTGGAGCCTGGCATGCCAGCCAGCTCCAGCCAATCACGCTCCAGCACCCTCACTGCACACATATCTCAATGTCCAGAAGTAGCACTTCCCTTCTAGACACATACATGCTGCATACACCATCTCGCAGCATTCACTCCCCCGAGTTCACACATACCAAACTTGACCATGCACACCTCACGCATCAGGAACTACCAGGGACACAGACATTCCCCATGCATTCCTATGGGAGGGCAGGCCAATCTCACACACGCACTCAGGGAGAGCACGCACTTTACACTGCGCCACAGTGTCAAAGTGCGCAAAGACCAGAAATCACTATAATTTCAAGGCAAAAAGTTCAGGGGTGACCCTGCCAGAAGGCCCAAGTCCAACACTTCCGTAACAGCTCCACTGCCCATTGAAATACTCACCACTTCAGTAGTGACCCCAGCAGCAGTGACCATGAACAATGACGGCTACACAGCCCCTTGAAATACTTACCACTTCTGTAACAGCTACACTGCCCATTGAAATACTCACCACTTCAGTAGTGATCCCAGTGACCTTGAACAATGACAGCTACACTGCCTATTACAATACTCCCCCACTTCAGTAGTGATCCCAGCAGCAGCCATTGTGAACAATGACAGCTACACTGCCCATTGAAATGCTCACCACTTCAGTAGTGACCCCAGGAGTGACAGTGAACAATGACAGCTACACTGCCCCTTGAAATACTCACCACTTCCGTAGTGACCCCAGCAGCAGTGACCATGAACAATGACGGCTACACAGCCCATTGAAATACTTACCACTTCTGTAACAGCTAAACTGCCCATTGAAATACTCACCACTTCAGTAGTTATCCCAGTGACCTTGAACAATGACAGCTACACTGCCTATTACAATACTCCCCCACTTCAGTAGTGATCCCAGCAGCAGCCATTGTGAACAATGACAGCTACACTGCCCATTGAAATACTCACCACTCCAGTAGTGACCCCAGGAGTGACCGTGAACAATGACCCCAGCAGGAGTGACAGTGAACAATGACAGCTACACTGCCCATTGAAATACTCACCACTTCAGTAGTGACCCCAGGAGGAGTGACCGTGAACAATGACAGCTACACTGCCCCTTGAAATACTCACTACTTCCGTAACAGCTCCACTGCCCATTGAAATACTCACCACTTCAGTAGTGACCCCAGCAGCAGTGACCATGAACAATGACGGCTACACAGCCCCTTGAAATACTTACCACTTCTGTAACAGCTACACTGCCCATTGAAATACTCACCACTTCAGTAGTGATCCCAGTGACCTTGAACAATGACAGCTACACTGCCTATTACAATACTCCCCCACTTCAGTAGTGATCCCAGCAGCAGCCATTGTGAACAATGACAGCTACACTGCCCATTGAAATGCTCACCACTTCAGTAGTGACCCCAGGAGTGACAGTGAACAATGACAGCTACACTGCCCCTTGAAATACTCACCACTTCAGTAGTGACCCCAGCAGCAATGACCATGAACAATGACGGCTACACAGCCCATTGAAATACTTACCACTTCTGTAACAGCTACACTGCCCATTGAAATACTCACCACTTCAGTAGTTATCCCAGTGACCTTGAACAATGACAGCTACACTGCCTATTACAATACTCCCCCACTTCAGTAGTGATCCCAGCAGCAGCCATTGTGAACAATGACAGCTACACTGCCCATTGAAATACTCACCACTTCAGTAGTGACCCCAGCAGGAGTGACCGTGAACAATGACAGCTACACTGCCCCTTGAAATACTCACTACTTCCGTAACAGCTACACTGCCCATTGAAATACTCACCACTTCAGTAGTGACCCCAGCAGCAGTGACCATGAACAATGACGGCTACAATGCCCATTGAAATACTCACCACTTCAGTAGTGACCCCAGCAGCAGTGACCATGAACAATGACAGCTACACTGCCCATTGAAATACTCACCACTTCAGTAGTGATCCCAGCAGCACCCATTGTGAACAATGACAGCTACACTGCCCATTGAAATACTCACGACTTCAGTAGTGACCCCAGCAGGAGTGACCATGAACAATGACCTCAGAAGGAGTGACCGTGAACAATGACAGCTACACTGCCCATGAAATTCTCACCACTTCAGTAACAAGTACACTGCCCATTGAAATACTCACCACTTCAGTAGTTACCACAGCAGGAGTGACCGTGAACAATGACAGCTACACTGCCCATTGAAATACTCACCACTTCAGTAGTGATCCCAGCAGCAGCCATTGTGAACAATGACAGCTACACTGCCCATTGAAATACTCACGACTTCAGTAGTGACCCCAGCAGGAGTGACCATGAACAATGACCTCAGAAGGAGTGACCGTGAACAATGACAGCTACACTGCCCATGAAATTCTCACCACTTCAGTAACAAGTACACTGCCCATTGAAATACTCACCACTTCAGTAGTTACCACAGCAGGAGTGACCGTGAACAATGACAGCTACAATGCCCATTGAAATACTCACCACTTCAGTAGTGACTGTAAGGATCCAGTTGCGGTTTCCGCAGGAGTGCCAGGAGTCAACGAGAACCCCAACCCTTCCCCCCTACACCACCTGTGCCTATCAAACACTAGGACACAAGGGTGATATGGAGGGAAAGGAGGGAACAAAACAAGGAAAGTAGGGGGAGACAAAACACTGGACTCTTCAGACACTGCTCTCTTCTGCTTCTTTCGGAAGATGAAGCTATAAGGAATGATGGGTTAATACAACAACAGTCAACCCACAAACCCCCCAATGTTAATACATAAACCACCTTTTACTTGAGAGCACAAGGGAGTGTCAATGACAGCAACTATGACATCTTCTGGAAACATACATGTGATCAATGGAACTGTGGATATCCGATATGGCCTAGATTGAGGGATATGAAATATTGTCTCTGGTATGACACTGGTATGTACCTATATAAGGGTATCAGTATACCTCTTACCTAACCAGAACCACCTCTCGGCTAAAGGTCTTTTATGGTAACAGGTCGGGATTATAGAAGTAGTTGCCTGGAAAGTAATAAATACATACATAAACACCAATAGAATGTTTGAAAAGAACACGATGTAAATATAGTGCGCTACAAGCGCTTTACCGGTTCTTCTTGTCCCTGTACTGTGATGTATGCCAGAATCCGGGAAGTCCAGAGAACGAACAAATAATATAGCAATAAAAAAGGAAAGAGGAAATTCACCAGGCGGACCACAAATCCCACAATGCCACTTAAACCCCTCGTACCACTGCTTCTGCAAATACCGGCCGTTCGGCGGGACCTTGGTCCGGCCCAATGACGGGTCCGCAAGAAACAGGGCGAAGTAAATCACTGTGACACCAGGGTATGACAGCCGGCACTGAGCGAGGGAAGGAATGAGAAGTAGCACACACGTTAATCAGGACACGAGGGTCTACCGGGAATGTGGCAGGGATATACTCTACTAACCCTGAGGAGAAATCACCGAAGAACTCTCGGCGTGAGGTAATCATCAAGGACGGAGCTTCGGCAAAGGAATCAGGTAAGCGGCAACAGATTCAGGGCTGGCCGCTCTGGAGTCCGGGCGAGGTTAGGTCGGTAATACCGTGACCCCAAACCAGAACCAAACAAAATAAACAAAAGAGCACGGCAAAGGAAAGCTGTGCCTCAAAATCAGGAACGAGTACCCACGAACAAACATGGGCTAGTGACTGGAAGCGGCCAAGCGGAAGTGACGACTCACCAGAGAAGAAACTAGAGCGCAAAGCGCTGAGCGCCTGGGGAAACGAGCTTAAGTTCCGGCTCCGACCCCTCGCGCATGCACAGTACTGTGAGGCCATCTTGGATGGGTCTCGGTAGTTCGTCTTCAGATCCCGCGGAGGCTAGGCAGGCGTGACAGTGACCCAAGCAGCAGCGACCGTGAACAATGACAGCTACACAGCCCATTGAAATAGTCACCACTTCAGTAGTGACCCCAGCAGGAGTGACCGTGAAGAATGACCGCTACACTGACCATTGAAATACTCACCATTTCAGTAACAAGTACACTGCCCATTGAAATACTCACCACTTCAGTAGTTACCACAGCAGGAGTGACCGTGAACAATGACAGCTACACTGCCCATTGAAATACTCACCACTTCAGTAGTGACCCCAGGAGTGACAGTGAACAATGACAGCTACACTGCCCATTGAAATACTCACCACTTCAGTAGTGACCCACGCAGCAGCGACCGTGAACAATGAGAGCTAAAATGCCCATTGAAATACTCACCACTTCAGTAGTGACCCCAGTAGCAGCGACCGTGAACAATGACAGCTACAATGCCCATTGAAATACTCATCTCTTCAGTAGTGACCCCAGAAGCAGTGGCCGTGAACAATGACAGCTACACTGCCCATTGAAATACTCACCACTTCAGTAGTGACCCCAGCAGCAGTGGCCGTGAACAATGACAGCTACACTGCCCATTGAAATACTCACCACTTCAGTAGTGACTGCAGGAGTGACAGTGAACAATGACAGCTACACTGCCCATTGAAATACTCACCACTTCAGTAGTGACCCCAGCAGTAGCGACCGTGAACAATGACAGCTACAATGCCCCTTGAAATACTCACCACTTCAGTAGTGCCACAGCAGCAGCGACCGTGAACAATGACAGCTACACTGCCCATTGAAATACTCACCACTTCAGTAGTGACCCAAGCAGCAGCGACCGTGAACAATGACAGCTACAATGCCCATTGAAATACTCACCACTTCAGTAGTGACCCCAGCAGTAGCGACCGTGAACAATGACAGCTACAATGCCCATTGAAATACTCACCACTTCAGTAGTGACCCAAGCAGCAGCGAACGTGAACAATGACAGCTACAATGCCCATTGAAATACTCATCTCTTCAGTAGTGACCCCAGCAGCAACCGTGAACAATGACAGCTGCAATGCCCATTGAAATACTCACCACTTCAGTAGTGACCCCAGCAGCAGTGGCCGTGAACAATGACAGCTACACTGCCCATTGAAATACTCACCACTCCAGTAGTGACCCCAGGAGTGACCGTGAACAATGACCCCAGCAGGAGTGACAGTGAACAATGACAGCTACACTGCCCATTGAAATACTCACCACTTCAGTAGTGACCCCAGCAGCAGTGACCATGAACAATGACAGCTACACAGCCCATTGAAATACTTACCACTTCTGTAACAGCTACACTGCCCATTGAAATACTCACCACTTCAGTAGTGATCCCAGTGACCTTGAACAATGACAGCTACACTGACCACTGAAATACTCACCACTTCAGTAACAACTACACTGCCTATTAAAATACTCCCCCACTTCAGTAGTGATCCCAGCAGCAGCCATTGTGAAGAAGGACAGCTACACTGCCCATTGAAATACTCACGACTTCAGTAGTGACCCCAGCAGGAGTGACCATGAACAATGACCTCAGCAGGAGTGACCGTGAACAATGACAGCTACACTGCCCATTGAAATACTCACCACTTCAGTAACAAGTACACTGCCCATTGAAATACTCACCACTTCAGTAGTTACCACAGCAGGAGTGACCGTGAACAATGACAGCTACACTGCCCATTGAAATACTCACCACTTCAGTAGTGACCCCAGGAGTGACAGTGAACAATGACAGCTACACTGGCCATTGAAATACTCACCACTTCAGTAGTGACCCCAGCAGTAGCGACCGTGAACAATGACAGTTACAATGCCCATTGAAATACTCACCACTTCAGTAGTGCCACAGCAGCAGCTACCGTGAACAATGACAGCTACACTGCCCATTGAAATACTCACCACTTCAGTAACAAGTACACTGCCCATTGAAATACTCACCACTTCAGTAGTTACCACAGCAGGAGTGACCGTGAACAATGACAGCTACACTGCCCATTGAAATACTCACCACTTCAGTAACAAGTACACTGCCCATTGAAATACTCACCACTTCAGTAGTTACCACAGCAGGAGTGACCGTGAACAATGACAGCTACACTGCCCATTGAAATACTCACCACTTCAGTAGTGACCCCAGGAGTGACAGTGAACAATGACAGCTACACTGCCCATTGAAATACTCACCACTTCAGTAGTGCCACAGCAGCAGCTACCGTGAACAATGACAGCTACACTGCCCATTGAAATACTCACCACTTCAGTAACAAGTACACTGCCCATTGAAATACTCACCACTTCAGTAGTTACCACAGCAGGAGTGACCGTGAACAATGACAGCTACACTGCCCATTGAAATACTCACCACTTCAGTAACAAGTACACTGCCCATTGAAATACTCACCACTTCAGTAGTTACCACAGCAGGAGTGACCGTGAACAATGACAGCTACACTGCCCATTGAAATACTCACCACTTCAGTAGTGACCCCAGGAGTGACAGTGAACAATGACAGCTACACTGCCCATTGAAATACTCACCACTTCAGTAGTGACCCCAGCAGCAGCGACCGTGAACAATGACAGCTACACTGCCCATCGAAATACTCACCACTTCAGTAGTGACCCAAGCAGCAGCGACCGTGAACAATGACAGCTACAATGCCCATTGAAATACTCACCACTCCAGTAGTGACCCCAGGAGTGACCGTGAACAATGACCCCAGCAGGAGTGACAGTGAACAATGACAGCTACACTGCCCATTGAAATACTCACCTCTTCAGTAACAAGTACACTGCCCATTGAAATACTCACCACTTCAGTAGTTCCACAGCAGCAGCGACCGTGAACAATGACAGCTACAATGCCCATTGAAATACTCACCACTTCAGTAGGTACCCCAGCAGCAGCGACCATGAACAATGACAGCTTCACTGCCCATTGAAATACTCACCACTTCAGTAGTGACTCCAGCAGCAGTGGCCGTGAACAATGACAGCTACACTGCCCATTGAAATACTCACCACTCCAGTAGTGACCCCAGGAGTGACCGTGAACAATGACAGCTACACTGCCCCTTGAAATACTCACTACTTCCGTAACAGCTACACTGCCCATTGAAATACTCACCACTTCAGTAGTGACCCCAGCAGCAGTGACCATGAACAATGACGGCTACACAGCACATTGAAATACTTACCACTTCTGTAACAGCTACACTGCCCATTAAAATACTCACCACTTCAGTAGTGATCCCAGTGACCTTGAACAATGACAGCTACACTGCCCACTGAAAAACTCACCACTTCAGTAACAACTAAAATGCCTATTACAATACTCCCCCACTTCAGTAGTGATCGCAGCAGCAGCCATTGTGAACAATGACAGCTACACTGCCCATTGAAATACTCACGACTTCAGTAGTGACCCCAGCAGGAGTGACCATGAACAATTACATCAGCAGGAGTGACCGTGAACAATGACAGCTACACTGCCCATTGAAATACTCACCACTTCAATAGTGACCCCAGCAGGAGTGACCGTGAACAATGACAGCTACGCTGCCCATTGAAATACTCACCACTTCAGTAACAAGTACACTGCCCATTGAAATACTCACCACTTCAGTAGTTACCACAGCAGGAGTGACCGTGAACAATGACAGCTACAATGCCCATTGAAATACTCACCACTTCAGTAGTGACTGTAAGGATCCGGTTGCGGTTTCCGCAGGAGTGCCAGGAGTCAACGAGAACCCCAACCCTTCCCCCCTACACCACCTGTGCCTATCAAACACTAGGACACAAGGGTGATATGGAGGGAAAGGAGGGAACAAAACAAGGAAAGTAGGGGGAGACAAAACACTGGACTCTTCAGACACTGCTCTCTTCTGCTTCTTTCAGAAGATGAAGCTATAAGGAATGATGGGTTAATACAACAACAGTCAACCCACAAACCCCCCAATGTTAATACATAAACCACCTTTTACCTGAGAGCACAAGGGAGTGTCAATGACAGCAACTATGACATCTTCTGGAAACATACATGTGATCAATGGAACTGTGGATATCCGATATGGCCTAGATTGAGGGATATGAAATATTGTCTCTGGTATGACACTGGAATGTACCTATATAAGGGTAACAGTATACCTCTTACCTAACCAGAACCACCTCTCGGCTAAAGGTCTTGTATGGTAACAGGTCGGGATTATAGAAGTAGTTGCCTGGAAAGTAATAAATACATACATAAACACCAATAGAATGTTTGAAAAGAACACGATGTAAATATAGTGCGCTACAAGCGCTTTACCGGTTGTTCTTGTCCCTGTACTGTGATGTATGCCAGAATCCGGGAAGTCCAGAGAACGAACAAATAATATAGCAATAAAAAAGGAAAGAGGAAATTCACCAGGCGGACCACAAATCCCACAATGCCACTTAAACCCCTCGTACCACTGCTTCTGCAAATACCGGCCGTTCGGCGGGACCTTGGTCCGGCCCAATGACGGGTCCGCAAGAAACAGGGCGAAGTAAATCACTGTGACACCAGGGTATGACAGCCGGCACTGAGCGAGGGAAGGAATGAGAAGTAGCACCCACGTTAATCAGGACACGAGGGTCTACCGGGAATGTGGCAGGGATATACTGCACTACCCCTGAGGAGAAATCACCGAAGAACTCTCGGCGTGAGGTAATCAGCAAGGACGGAGCTTCGGCAAAGGAATCAGGTAAGCGGCAACAGATTCAAGGCTGGCCGCTCTGGAGTCCGGGCGAGGTTAGGTCGGTAATACCGTGACGCCAAACCAGAACCAAACAAAATAAACAAAAGAGCACGGCAAAGGAAAGCTGTGCCTCAAAATCAGGAACGAGTACCCACGAACAAACATGGGCTAGTGACTGGAAGCGGCCAAACGGAAGTGACGACTCAGCAGAGAAGAAATTAGAGCGCAAAGCGCTGAGAGCCTGGGGAAACAAGCTTAAGTTCCGGCTCCGACCCCTCACGCATGCGCAGTACTGTGAGGCCATCTTGGATGGGTCTCGGTAGTTCGTCTTCAGATCCCGCGGAGGCTAGGCAGGCGTGACAGTGACCCAAGCAGCAGCGACCGTGAACAATGACAGCTACACAGCCCATTGAAATACTCACCACTTCAGTAGTGACCCCAGCAGGAGTGACCGTGAACAATGACCGCTACACTGACCATTGAAATACTCACCACTTCAGTAACAAGTACACTGCCCATTGAAATACTCACCACTTCAGTAGTTACCACAGCAGGAGTGACCGTGAACAATGACAGCTACACTGCCCATTGAAATACTCACCACTTCAGTAGTGACCCCAGGAGTGACAGTGAACAATGACAGCTACACTGCCCATTGAAATACTCACCACTTCAGTAGTGACCCACGCAGCAGCGACCGTGAACAATGAGAGCTAAAATGCCCATTGAAATACTCACCACTTCAGTAGTGACCCCAGTAGCAGCGACCGTGAACAATGACAGCTACAATGCCCATTGAAATACTCATCTCTTCAGTAGTGACCCCAGCAGCAGTGGCCGTGAACAATGACAGCTACACTGCCCATTGAAATTCTCACCACTTCAGTAGTGACCCCAGCAGCAGTGGCCGTGAACAATGACAGCTACACTGCCCATTGAAATACTCACCACTTCAGTAGTGACTGCAGGAGTGACAGTGAACAATGACAGCTACACTGCCCATTGAAATACTCACCACTTCAGTAGTGACCCCAGCAGTAGCGACCGTGAACAATGACAGCTACAATGCCCATTGAAATACTCACCACTTCAGTAGTACCACAGCAGCAGCGACCGTGAACAATGACAGCTACACTGCCCATTGAAATACTCACCACTTCAGTAGTGACCCAAGCAGCAGCGACCGTGAACAATTACAGCTACAATGCCCATTGAAATACTCACCACTTCAGTAGTGACCCCAGCAGTAGCGACCGTGAACAATGACAGCTACAATGCCCATTGAAATACTCACCACTTCAGTAGTGACCCAAGCAGCAGCGAACGTGAACAATGACAGCTACAATGCCCATTGAAATACTAACCACTTCAGTAGTGACCCCAGCAGCAGCGACCATGAACAATGACAGCTTCACAGCCCATTGAAATACTCACCACTTCAGTAGTGACCCCAGCAGCAGTGACCATGAACAATGACAGCTACACAGCCCATTGAAATACTTACCACTTCTGTAACAGCTACACTGCCCATTGAAATACTCACTTCAGTAGTGATCCCAGTGACCTTGAACAATGACAGCTACACTGACCACTGAAATACTCACCACTTCAGTAACAACTACACTGCCTATTAAAATACTCCCCCACTTCAGTAGTGATCCCAGCAGCAGCCATTGTGAAGAATGACAGCTACACTGCCCATTGAAATACTCACGACTTCAGTAGTGACCCCAGCAGGAGTGACAGTGAACAATGACAGCTACACTGCCCATTGAAATACTCACCACTTCAGTAGTGACCCCAGCAGCAGTGACCATGAACAATGACAGCTACACAGCCCATTGAAATACTTACCACTTCTGTAACAGCTACACTGCCCATTGAAATACTCACCACTTCAGTAGTGATCCCAGTGACCTTGAACGATGACAGCTACACTGACCACTGAAATACTCACCACTTCAGTAACAACTACACTGCCTATTAAAATACTCCCCCACTTCAGTAGTGATCCCAGCAGCAGCCATTGTGAAGAATGACAGCTACACTGCCCATTGAAATACTCACGACTTCAGTAGTGACCCCAGCAGGAGTGACCATGAACAATGAACTCAGCAGGAGTGACCGTGAACAATGACAGCTACACTGCCCATTGAAATACTCACCACTTCAGTAACAAGTACACTGCCCATTGAAATACTCACCACTTCAGTAGTTACCACAGCAGGAGTGACCGTGAACAATGACAGCTACACTGCCCATTGAAATACTCACCACTTCAGTAGTGACCCCAGGAGTGACAGTGAACAATGACAGCTACACTGGCCATTGAAATACTCACCACTTCAGTAGTGACCCCAGCAGTAGCGACCGTGAACAATGACAGTTACAATGCCCATTGAAATACTCACCACTTCAGTAGTGCCACAGCAGCAGCTACCGTGAACAATGACAGCTACACTGCCCATTGAAATACTCACCACTTCAGTAACAAGTACACTGCCCATTGAAATACTCACCACTTCAGTAGTTACCACAGCAGGAGTGACCGTGAACAATGACAGCTACACTGCCCATTGAAATACTCACCACTTCAGTAACAAGTACACTGCCCATTGAAATACTCACCACTTCAGTAGTTACCACAGCAGGAGTGACCGTGAACAATGACAGCTACACTGCCCATTGAAATACTCACCACTTCAGTAGTGACCCCAGGAGTGACAGTGAACAATGACAGCTACACTGCCCATTGAAATACTCACCACTTCAGTAGTGCCACAGCAGCAGCTACCGTGAACAATGACAGCTACACTGCCCATTGAAATACTCACCACTTCAGTAACAAGTACACTGCCCATTGAAATACTCACCACTTCAGTAGTTACCACAGCAGGAGTGACCGTGAACAATGACAGCTACACTGCCCATTGAAATACTCACCACTTCAGTAACAAGTACACTGCCCATTGAAATACTCACCACTTCAGTAGTTACCACAGCAGGAGTGACCGTGAACAATGACAGCTACACTGCCCATTGAAATACTCACCACTTCAGTAGTGACCCCAGGAGTGACAGTGAACAATGACAGCTACACTGCCCATTGAAATACTCACCACTTCAGTAGTGACCCCAGCAGCAGCGACCGTGAACAATGACAGCTACACTGCCCATCGAAATACTCACCACTTCAGTAGTGACCCAAGCAGCAGCGACCGTGAACAATGACAGCTACAATGCCCATTGAAATACTCACCACTCCAGTAGTGACCCCAGGAGTGACCGTGAACAATGACCCCAGCAGGAGTGACAGTGAACAATGACAGCTACACTGCCCATTGAAATACTCACCTCTTCAGTAACAAGTACACTGCCCATTGAAATACTCACCACTTCAGTAGTTCCACAGCAGCAGCGACCGTGAACAATGACAGCTACAATGCCCATTGAAATACTCACCACTTCAGTAGGTACCCCAGCAGCAGCGACCATGAACAATGACAGCTTCACTGCCCATTGAAATACTCACCACTTCAGTAGTGACTCCAGCAGCAGTGGCCGTGAACAATGACAGCTACACTGCCCATTGAAATACTCACCACTCCAGTAGTGACCCCAGGAGTGACCGTGAACAATGACAGCTACACTGCCCCTTGAAATACTCACTACTTCCGTAACAGCTACACTGCCCATTGAAATACTCACCACTTCAGTAGTGACCCCAGCAGCAGTGACCATGAACAATGACGGCTACACAGCACATTGAAATACTTACCACTTCTGTAACAGCTACACTGCCCATTAAAATACTCACCACTTCAGTAGTGATCCCAGTGACCTTGAACAATGACAGCTACACTGCCCACTGAAAAACTCACCACTTCAGTAACAACTAAAATGCCTATTACAATACTCCCCCACTTCAGTAGTGATCGCAGCAGCAGCCATTGTGAACAATGACAGCTACACTGCCCATTGAAATACTCACGACTTCAGTAGTGACCCCAGCAGGAGTGACCATGAACAATTACATCAGCAGGAGTGACCGTGAACAATGACAGCTACACTGCCCATTGAAATACTCACCACTTCAATAGTGACCCCAGCAGGAGTGACCGTGAACAATGACAGCTACGCTGCCCATTGAAATACTCACCACTTCAGTAACAAGTACACTGCCCATTGAAATACTCACCACTTCAGTAGTTACCACAGCAGGAGTGACCGTGAACAATGACAGCTACAATGCCCATTGAAATACTCACCACTTCAGTAGTGACTGTAAGGATCCGGTTGCGGTTTCCGCAGGAGTGCCAGGAGTCAACGAGAACCCCAACCCTTCCCCCCTACACCACCTGTGCCTATCAAACACTAGGACACAAGGGTGATATGGAGGGAAAGGAGGGAACAAAACAAGGAAAGTAGGGGGAGACAAAACACTGGACTCTTCAGACACTGCTCTCTTCTGCTTCTTTCAGAAGATGAAGCTATAAGGAATGATGGGTTAATACAACAACAGTCAACCCACAAACCCCCCAATGTTAATACATAAACCACCTTTTACCTGAGAGCACAAGGGAGTGTCAATGACAGCAACTATGACATCTTCTGGAAACATACATGTGATCAATGGAACTGTGGATATCCGATATGGCCTAGATTGAGGGATATGAAATATTGTCTCTGGTATGACACTGGTATGTACCTATATAAGGGTAACAGTATACCTCTTACCTAACCAGAACCACCTCTCGGCTAAAGGTCTTGTATGGTAACAGGTCGGGATTATAGAAGTAGTTGCCTGGAAAGTAATAAATACATACATAAACACCAATAGAATGTTTGAAAAGAACACGATGTAAATATAGTGCGCTACAAGCGCTTTACCGGTTGTTCTTGTCCCTGTACTGTGATGTATGCCAGAATCCGGGAAGTCCAGAGAACGAACAAATAATATAGCAATAAAAAAGGAAAGAGGAAATTCACCAGGCGGACCACAAATCCCACAATGCCACTTAAACCCCTCGTACCACTGCTTCTGCAAATACCGGCCGTTCGGCGGGACCTTGGTCCGGCCCAATGACGGGTCCGCAAGAAACAGGGCGAAGTAAATCACTGTGACACCAGGGTATGACAGCCGGCACTGAGCGAGGGAAGGAATGAGAAGTAGCACCCACGTTAATCAGGACACGAGGGTCTACCGGGAATGTGGCAGGGATATACTGCACTACCCCTGAGGAGAAATCACCGAAGAACTCTCGGCGTGAGGTAATCAGCAAGGACGGAGCTTCGGCAAAGGAATCAGGTAAGCGGCAACAGATTCAAGGCTGGCCGCTCTGGAGTCCGGGCGAGGTTAGGTCGGTAATACCGTGACGCCAAACCAGAACCAAACAAAATAAACAAAAGAGCACGGCAAAGGAAAGCTGTGCCTCAAAATCAGGAACGAGTACCCACGAACAAACATGGGCTAGTGACTGGAAGCGGCCAAACGGAAGTGACGACTCAGCAGAGAAGAAATTAGAGCGCAAAGCGCTGAGAGCCTGGGGAAACAAGCTTAAGTTCCGGCTCCGACCCCTCGCGCATGCGCAGTACTGTGAGGCCATCTTGGATGGGTCTCGGTAGTTCGTCTTCAGATCCCGCGGAGGCTAGGCAGGCGTGACAGTGACCCAAGCAGCAGCGACCGTGAACAATGACAGCTACACAGCCCATTGAAATACTCACCACTTCAGTAGTGACCCCAGCAGGAGTGACCGTGAACAATGACCGCTACACTGACCATTGAAATACTCACCACTTCAGTAACAAGTACACTGCCCATTGAAATACTCACCACTTCAGTAGTTACCACAGCAGGAGTGACCGTGAACAATGACAGCTACACTGCCCATTGAAATACTCACCACTTCAGTAGTGACCCCAGGAGTGACAGTGAACAATGACAGCTACACTGCCCATTGAAATACTCACCACTTCAGTAGTGACCCACGCAGCAGCGACCGTGAACAATGAGAGCTAAAATGCCCATTGAAATACTCACCACTTCAGTAGTGACCCCAGTAGCAGCGACCGTGAACAATGACAGCTACAATGCCCATTGAAATACTCATCTCTTCAGTAGTGACCCCAGCAGCAGTGGCCGTGAACAATGACAGCTACACTGCCCATTGAAATACTCACCACTTCAGTAGTGACCCCAGCAGCAGTGGCCGTGAACAATGACAGCTACACTGCCCATTGAAATACTCACCACTTCAGTAGTGACTGCAGGAGTGACAGTGAACAATGACAGCTACACTGCCCATTGAAATACTCACCACTTCAGTAGTGACCCCAGCAGTAGCGACCGTGAACAATGACAGCTACAATGCCCATTGAAATACTCACCACTTCAGTAGTACCACAGCAGCAGCGACCGTGAACAATGACAGCTACACTGCCCATTGAAATACTCACCACTTCAGTAGTGACACAAGCAGCAGCGACCGTGAACAATTACAGCTACAATGCCCATTGAAATACTCACCACTTCAGTAGTGACCCCAGCAGTAGCGACCGTGAACAATGACAGCTACAATGCCCATTGAAATACTCACCACTTCAGTAGTGACCCAAGCAGCAGCGAACGTGAACAATGACAGCTACAATGCCCATTGAAATACTAACCACTTCAGTAGTGACCCCAGCAGCAGCGACCATGAACAATGACAGCTTCACAGCCCATTGAAATACTCACCACTTCAGTAGTGACCCCAGCAGCAGTGACCATGAACAATGACAGCTACACAGCCCATTGAAATACTTACCACTTCTGTAACAGCTACACTGCCCATTGAAATACTCACTTCAGTAGTGATCCCAGTGACCTTGAACAATGACAGTTACACTGACCACTGAAATACTCACCACTTCAGTAACAACTACACTGCCTATTAAAATACTCCCCCACTTCAGTAGTGATCCCAGCAGCAGCCATTGTGAAGAATGACAGCTACACTGCCCATTGAAATACTCACGACTTCAGTAGTGACCCCAGCAGGAGTGACAGTGAACAATGACAGCTACACTGCCCATTGAAATACTCACCACTTCAGTAGTGACCCCAGCAGCAGTGACCATGAACAATGACAGCTACACAGCCCATTGAAATACTTACCACTTCTGTAACAGCTACACTGCCCATTGAAATACTCACCACTTCAGTAGTGATCCCAGTGACCTTGAACAATGACAGCTACACTGACCACTGAAATACTCACCACTTCAGTAACAACTACACTGCCTATTAAAATACTCCCCCACTTCAGTAGTGATCCCAGCAGCAGCCATTGTGAAGAATGACAGCTACACTGCCCATTGAAATACTCACGACTTCAGTAGTGACCCCAGCAGGAGTGACCATGAACAATGAACTCAGCAGGAGTGACCGTGAACAATGACAGCTACACTGCCCATTGAAATACTCACCACTTCAGTAACAAGTACACTGCCCATTGAAATACTCACCACTTCAGTAGTTACCACAGCAGGAGTGACCGTGAACAATGACAGCTACACTGCCCATTGAAATACTCACCACTTCAGTAGTGACCCCAGGAGTGACAGTGAACAATGACAGCTACACTGGCCATTGAAATACTCACCACTTCAGTAGTGACCCCAGCAGTAGCGACCGTGAACAATGACAGCTACAATGCCCATTGAAATACTCATCACTTCAGTAGTGCCACAGCAGCAGCTACCGTGAACAATGACAGCTACACTGCCCATTGAAATACTCACCACTTCAGTAACAAGTACACTGCCCATTGAAATACTCACCACTTCAGTAGTTACCACAGCAGGAGTGACCGTGAACAATGACAGCTACACTGCCCATTGAAATACTCACCACTTCAGTAACAAGTACACTGCCCATTGAAATACTCACCACTTCAGTAGTTACCACAGCAGGAGTGACCGTGAACAATGACAGCTACACTGCCCATTGAAATACTCACCACTTCAGTAGTGACCCCAGGAGTGACAGTGAACAATGACAGCTACACTGCCCATTGAAATACTCACCACTTCAGTAGTGCCACAGCAGCAGCTACCGTGAACAATGACAGCTACACTGCCCATTGAAATACTCACCACTTCAGTAACAAGTACACTGCCCATTGAAATACTCACCACTTCAGTAGTTACCACAGCAGGAGTGACCGTGAACAATGACAGCTACACTGCCCATTGAAATACTCACCACTTCAGTAACAAGTACACTGCCCATTGAAATACTCACCACTTCAGTAGTTACCACAGCAGGAGTGACCGTGAACAATGACAGCTACACTGCCCACTGAAATACTCACCACTTCAGTAGTGACCCCAGGAGTGACAGTGAACAATGACAGCTACACTGCCCATTGAAATACTCACCACTTCAGTAGTGACCCCAGCAGTAGCGACCGTGAACAATGACAGCTACAATGCCCATTGAAATACTCACCACTTCAGTAGTGACCCCAGCAGTAGCGACCGTGAACAATGACAGCTACAATGCCCATTGAAATACTCACCACTTCAGTAGTGACCCAAGCAGCAGCGACCGTGAACAATGACAGCTACAATGCCCATTGAAATACTCACCTCTTCAGTAACAAGTACACTGCCCATTGAAATACTCACCACTTCAGTAGTTCCACAGCAGCAGCGACCGTGAACAATGACAGCTACAATGCCCATTGAAATACTCACCACTTCAGTAGGTACCCCAGCAGCAGCGACCATGAACAATGACAGCTAAAATGCCCATTGAAATACTCATCTCTTCAGTAGTGACCCCAGCAGCAGCGACCGTGAACAATGACAGCTACACTGCCCATTGAAATACTCACCACTTCAGTAGTGACTTCAGCAGCAGTGGCCGTGAACAATGACAGCTACACTGCCCATTGAAATACTCACCACTCCAGTAGTGACCCCAGGAGTGACCGTGAACAATGACAGCTACACTACCCCTTGAAATACTCACTACTTCCGTAACAGCTACACTGCCCATTGAAATACTCACCACTTCAGTAGTGACCCCAGCAGCAGTGACCATGAACAATGACGGCTACACAGCACATTGAAATACTTACCACTTCTGTAACAGCTACACTGCCCATTAAAATACTCACCACTTCAGTAGTGATCCCAGTGACCTTGAACAATGACAGCTACACTGCCCACTGAAATACTTACCACTTCAGTAACAACTACACTGCCTATTACAATACTCCCCCACTTCAGTAGTGATCCCAGCAGCAGCCATTGTGAACAATGACAGCTACACTGCCCATTGAAATACTCACAACTTCAGTAGTGACCCCAGCAGGAGTGACCATGAACAATTACATCAGCAGGAGTGACCGTGAACAATGACAGCTACACTGCCCATTGAAATACTCACCACTTCA
Source organism: Lissotriton helveticus (assembly GCF_964261635.1). Taxonomy (NCBI): domain Eukaryota; kingdom Metazoa; phylum Chordata; class Amphibia; order Caudata; family Salamandridae; genus Lissotriton; species Lissotriton helveticus. The sequence continues at coordinate 899,029,118 of NC_136073.1, forward strand.
ATAGTGACCCCAGCAGGAGTGACCGTGAACAATGACAGCTACGCTGCCCATTGAAATACTCACCACTTCAGTAACAAGTACACTGCCCATTGAAACACTCACCACTTCAGTAGTTACCACAGCAGGAGTGACCGTGAACAATGACAGCTACAATGCCCATTGAAATACTCACCACTTCAGTAGTGACTGTAAGGATCCGGTTGCGGTTTCCGCAGGAGTGCCAGGAGTCAACGAGAACCCCAACCCTTCCCCCCTACACCACCTGTGCCTATCAAACACTAGGACACAAGGGTGATATGGAGGGAAAGGAGGGAACAAAACAATGAAAGTAGGGGGAGACAAAACACTGGACTCTTCAGACACTGCTCTCTTCTGCTTCTTTCAGAAGATGAAGCTATAAGGAATTATGGGTTAATACAACAACAGTCAACCCACAAACCCCCCAATGTTAATACATAAACCACCTTTTACCTGAGAGCACAAGGGAGTGTCAATGACAGCAACTATGACATCTTCTGGAAACGTACATGTGATCAATGGAACTGTGGATATCCGATATGGCCTAGATTGAGGGATATGAAATATTGTCTCTGGTATGACACTGGTATGTACCTATATAAGGGTACCAGTATACCTCTTACCTAACCAGAACCACCTCTCGGCTAAAGGTCTTGTATGGTAACAGGTCGGGATTATAGAAGTAGTTGCCTGGAAAGTAATAAATACATACATAAACACCAATAGAATGTTTGAAAAGAACACGATGTAAATATAGTGCGCTACAAGCGCTTTACCGGTTGTTCTTGTCCCTGTACTGTGATGTATGCCAGAATCCGGGAAGTCCAGAGAACGAACAAATAATATAGCAATAAAAAAGGAAAGAGGAAATTCACCAGGCGGACCACAAATCCCACAATGCCACTTAAACCCCTCGTACCACTGCTTCTGCAAATACCGGCTGTTCGGCGGGACCTTGGTCCGGCCCAATGACGGGTCCGCAAGAAACAGGGCGAAGTAAATCACTGTGACACCAGGGTATGACAGCCGGCACTGAGCGAGGGAAGGAATGAGAAGTAGCACCCACGTTAATCAGGACACGAGGGTCTACCGGGAATGTGGCAGGGATATACTGCACTACCCCTGAGGAGAAATCACCGAAGAACTCTCGGCGTGAGGTAATCAGCAAGGACGGAGATTCGGCAAAGGAATCAGGTAAGCGGCAACAGATTCAGGGCTGGCCGCTCTGGAGTCCGGGCGAGGTTAGGTCGGTAATACCGTGACGCCAAACCAGAACCAAACAAAATAAACAAAAGAGCACGGCAAAGGAAAGCTGTGCCTCAAAATCAGGAACGAGTACCCACGAACAAACATGGGCTAGTGACTGGAAGCGGCCAAACGAAAGTGACGACTCAGCAGAGAAGAAATTAGAGCGCAAAGCGCTGAGCGCCTGGGGAAACAAGCTTAAGTTCTGGCTCCGACCCCTCGCGCATGCGCAGTACAGTGAGGCCATCTTGGATGGGTCTCGGTAGTTCGTCTTCAGATCCCGCGGAGGCTAGGCAGGCGTGACAGTGACCCAAGCAGCAGCGACCATGAACAATGACAGCTACACAGCCCATTGAAATACTCACCACTTCAGTAGTGACCCCAGCAGGAGTGACCGTGAACAATGACCGCTACACTGACCATTGAAATACTCACCACTTCAGTAACAAGTACACTGCCCATTGAAATACTCACCACTTCAGTAGTTACCACAGCAGGAGTGACCGTGAACAATGACAGCTACACTGCCCATTGAAATACTCACCACTTCAGTAGTGACCCCAGGAGTGACAGTGAACAATGACAGCTACAATGCCCATTGAAATACTCACCACTTCAGTAGTGCCACAGCAGCAGCGACCGTCAACAATGACAGCTACACTGCCCATTGAAATACTCACCACTTCAGTAGTGACCCACGCAGCAGCGACCGTGAACAATGACAGCTAAAATGCCCATTGAAATACTCACCACTTCAGTAGTGACCCCAGTAGCAGCGACCGTGAACAATGACAGCTACAATGCCCATTGAAATACTCATCTCTTCAGTAGTGACCCCAGCAGCAGTGGCCGTGAACAATGACAGCTACACTGCCCATTGAAAAACTCACCACTTCAGTAGTGACCCCAGCAGCAGTGGCCGTGAACAATGACAGCTACACTGCCCATTGAAATACTCACCACTTCAGTAGTGACTGCAGGAGTGACAGTGAACAATGACAGCTACACTGCCCATTGAAATACTCAACACTTCAGTAGTGACCCCAGCAGTAGCGACCGTGAACAATGACAGCTACAATGCCCATTGAAATGCTCACCACTTCAGTAGTGCCACAGCAGCAGCGACCGTGAACAATGACAGCTACACTGCCCATTGAAATACTCACCACTTCAGTAGTGACCCAAGCAGCAGCGACCGTGAACAATGACAGCTACAATGCCCATTGAAATACTCACCACTTCAGTAGTGACCCCAGCAGTAGCGACCGTGAACAATGACAGCTACAATGCCCATTGAAATACTCACCACTTCAGTAGTGACCCAAGCAGCAGCGACCGTGAACAATGACAGCTACAATGCCCATTGAAATACTCACCACTTCAGTAGTGACCCCAGCAGCAGCGACCATGAACAATGACAGCTTCACAGCCCATTGAAATACTCATCTCTTCAGTAGTGACCCCAGGAGCAACCGTGAACAATGACAGCTACAATGCCCATTGAAATACTCACCACTTCAGTAGTGACCCCAGCAGCAGTGGCCGTGAACAATGACAGCTACACTGCCCATTGAAATACTCACCACTCCAGTAGTGACCCCAGGATTGACCGTGAACAATGACCCCAGCAGGAGTGACAGTGAACAATGACAGCTACACTGCCCATTGAAATACTCACCTCTTCAGTAGTGACCCCAGCAGCAGTGACCATGAACAATGACAGCTACACAGCCCATTGAAATACTTACCACTTCTGTAACAGCTACAATGCCCATTGAAATACTCACCACTTCAGTAGTGATCCCAGTGACCTTGAACAATGACAGCTACACTGACCACTGAAATACTCACCACTTCAGTAACAACTACACTGCCTATTAAAATACTCCCCCACTTCAGTAGTGATCCCAGCAGCAGCCATTGTGAAGAATGACAGCTACACTGTCCATTGAAATACTCACGACTTCAGTAGTGACCCCAGCAGTAGCGACCGTGAACAATGACAGCTACAATGCCCATTGAAATGCTCACCACTTCAGTAGTGCCACAGCAGCAGCGACCGTGAACAATGACAGCTACACTGCCCATTGAAATACTCACCACTTCAGTAGTGACCCAAGCAGCAGCGACCGTGAACAATGACAGCTACAATGCCCATTGAAATACTCACCACTTCAGTAATGACCCCAGCAGTAGCGACCGTGAACAATGACAGCTACAATGCCCATTGAAATACTCACCACTTCAGTAGTGCCACAGCAGCAGCGACCGTCAACAATGACAGCTACACTGCCCATTGAAATACTCACCACTTCAGTAGTGACCCACGCAGCAGCGACCGTGAACAATGACAGCTAAAATGCCCATTGAAATACTCACCACTTCAGTAGTGACCCCAGTAGCAGCGACCGTGAACAATGACAGCTACAATGCCCATTGAAATACTCATCTCTTCAGTAGTGACCCCAGCAGCAGTGGCCGTGAACAATGACAGCTACACTGCCCATTGAAATACTCACCACTTCAGTAGTGACCCCAGCAGCAGTGGCCGTGAACAATGACAGCTACACTGCCCATTGAAATACTCACCACTTCAGTAGTGACTGCAGGAGTGACAGTGAACAATGACAGCTACACTGCCCATTGAAATACTCACCACTTCAGTAGTGACCCCAGCAGTAGCGACCGTGAACAATGACAGCTACAATGCCCATTGAAATGCTCACCACTTCAGTAGTGCCACAGCAGCAGCGACCGTGAACAATGACAGCTACACTGCCCATTGAAATACTCACCACTTCAGTAGTGACCCAAGCAGCAGCGACCGTGAACAATGACAGCTACAATGCCCATTGAAATACTCACCACTTCAGTAGTGACCCCAGCAGTAGCGACCGTGAACAAGGACAGCTACAATGCCCATTGAAATACTCACCACTTCAGTAGTGACCCAAGCAGCAGCGACCGTGAACAATGACAGCTACAATGCCCATTGAAATACTCACCACTTCAGTAGTGACCCCAGCAGCAGCGACCATGAACAATGACAGCTTCACAGCCCATTGAAATACTCATCTCTTCAGTAGTGACCCCAGGAGCAACCGTGAACAATGACAGCTACAATGCCCATTGAAATACTCACCACTTCAGTAGTGACCCCAGCAGCAGTGGCCGTGAACAATGACAGCTACACTGCCCATTGAAATACTCACCACTCCAGTAGTGACCCCAGGATTGACCGTGAACAATGACCCCAGCAGGAGTGACAGTGAACAATGACAGCTACACTGCCCATTGAAATACTCACCTCTTCAGTAGTGACCCCAGCAGCAGTGACCATGAACAATGACAGCTACACAGCCCATTGAAATACTTACCACTTCTGTAACAGCTACACTGCCCATTGAAATACTCACCACTTCAGTAGTGATCCCAGTGACCTTGAACAATGACAGCTACACTGACCACTGAAATACTCACCACTTCAGTAACAACTACACTGCCTATTAAAATACTCCCCCACTTCAGTAGTGATCCCAGCAGCAGCCATTGTGAAGAATGACAGCTACACTGTCCATTGAAATACTCACGACTTCAGTAGTGACCCCAGCAGTAGCGACCGTGAACAATGACAGCTACAATGCCCATTGAAATGCTCACCACTTCAGTAGTGCCACAGCAGCAGCGACCGTGAACAATGACAGCTACACTGCCCATTGAAATACTCACCACTTCAGTAGTGACCCAAATAGCAGCGACCGTGAACAATGACAGCTACAATGCCCATTGAAATACTCACCACTTCAGTAGTGACCCCAGCAGTAGCGACCGTGAACAATGACAGCTACAATGCCCATTGAAATACTCACCACTTCAGTAGTGACCCAAGCAGCAGCGACCGTGAACAATGACAGCTACAATGCCCATTGAAATACTCACCACTTCAGTAGTGACCCCAGCAGCAGCGACCATGAACAATTACAGCTTCACAGCCCATTGAAATACTCATCTCTTCAGTGTTGACCCCAGGAGCAACCGTGAACAATGACAGCTACAATGCCCATTGAAATACTCACCACTTCAGTAGTGACCCCAGCAGCAGTGGCCGTGAACAATGACAGCTACACTGCCCATTGAAATACTCACCACTCCAGTAGTGACCCCAGGATTGACCGTGAACAATGACCCCAGCAGGAGTGACAGTGAACAATGACAGCTACACTGCCCATTGAAATACTCACCACTTCAGTAGTGACCCCAGCAGCAGTGACCATGAACAATGACAGCTACACAGCCCATTGAAATACTTACCACTTCTGTAACAGCTACACTGCCCATTGAAATACTCACCACTTCAGTAGTGATCCCAGTGACCTTGAACAATGACAGCTACACTGACCACTGAAATACTCACCACTTCAGTAACAAGTACACTGCCCATTGAAATACTCACCACTTCAGTAGTTACCACAGCAGGAGTGACCGTGAACAATGACAGCTACACTGCCCATTGAAATACTCACCACTTCAGTAGTGACCCCAGGAGTGACAGTGAACAATGACAGCTACACTGGCCATTGAAATACTCACCACTTCAGTAGTGACCCCAGCAGTAGCGACCGTGAACAATGACAGCTACAATGCCCATTGAAATACTCATCACTTCAGTAGTGCCACAGCAGCAGCTACCGTGAACAATGACAGCTACACTGCCCATTGAAATACTCACCACTTCAGTAACAAGTACACTGCCCATTGAAATACTCACCACTTCAGTAGTTACCACAGCAGGAGTGACCGTGAACAATGACAGCTACACTGCCCATTGAAATACTCACCACTTCAGTAACAAGTACACTGCCCATTGAAATACTCACCACTTCAGTAGTTACCACAGCAGGAGTGACCGTGAACAATGACAGCTACACTGCCCATTGAAATACTCACCACTTCAGTAGTGACCCCAGGAGTGACAGTGAACAATGACAGCTACACTGCCCATTGAAATACTCACCACTTCAGTAGTGACCCCAGCAGTAGCGACCGTGAACAATGACAGCTACAATGCCCATTGAAATACTCACCACTTCAGTAGTGACCCCAGCAGTAGCGACCGTGAACAATGACAGCTACAATGCCCATTGAAATACTCACCACTTCAGTAGTGCCACAGCAGCAGCGACCGTGAACAATGACAGCTACACTGCCCATCGAAATACTCACCACTTCAGTAGTGACCCAAGCAGCAGCGACCGTGAACAATGACAGCTACAATGCCCATTGAAATACTCACCACTCCAGTAGTGACCCCAGGAGTGACCGTGAACAATGACAGCTACACTGCCCATTGAAATACTCACCTCTTCAGTAACAAGTACACTGCCCATTGAAATACTCACCACTTCAGTAGTTCCACAGCAGCAGCGACCGTGAACAATGACAGCTACAATGCCCATTGAAATACTCACCACTTCAGTAGGTACCCCAGCAGCAGCGACCATGAACAATGACAGCTAAAATGCCCATTGAAATACTCATCTCTTCAGTAGTGACCCCAGCAGCAGCGACCGTGAACAATGACAGCTACACTGCCCATTGAAATACTCACCACTTCAGTAGTGACTTCAGCAGCAGTGGCCGTGAACAATGACAGCTACACTGCCCATTGAAATACTCACCACTCCAGTAGTGACCCCAGGAGTGACCGTGAACAATGACAGCTACACTACCCCTTGAAATACTCACTACTTCCGTAACAGCTACACTGCCCATTGAAATACTCACCACTTCAGTAGTGACCCCAGCAGCAGTGACCATGAACAATGACGGCTACACAGCACATTGAAATACTTACCACTTCTGTAACAGCTACACTGCCCATTAAAATACTCACCACTTCAGTAGTGATCCCAGTGACCTTGAACAATGACAGCTACACTGCCCACTGAAATACTTACCACTTCAGTAACAACTACACTGCCTATTACAATACTCCCCCACTTCAGTAGTGATCCCAGCAGCAGCCATTGTGAACAATGACAGCTACACTGCCCATTGAAATACTCACGACTTCAGTAGTGACCCCAGCAGGAGTGACCATGAACAATTACATCAGCAGGAGTGACCGTGAACAATGACAGCTACACTGCCCATTGAAATACTCACCACTTCAATAGTGACCCCAGCAGGAGTGACCGTGAACAATGACAGCTACGCTGCCCATTGAAATACTCACCACTTCAGTAACAAGTACACTGCCCATTGAAACACTCACCACTTCAGTAGTTACCACAGCAGGAGTGACCGTGAACAATGACAGCTACAATGCCCATTGAAATACTCACCACTTCAGTAGTGACTGTAAGGATCCGGTTGCGGTTTCCGCAGGAGTGCCAGGAGTCAACGAGAACCCCAACCCTTCCCCCCTACACCACCTGTGCCTATCAAACACTAGGACACAAGGGTGATATGGAGGGAAAGGAGGGAACAAAACAAGGAAAGTAGGGGGAGACAAAACACTGGACTCTTCAGACACTGCTCTCTTCTGCTTCTTTCAGAAGATGAAGCTATAAGGAATGATGGGTTAATACAACAACAGTCAACCCACAAACCCCCCAATGTTAATACATAAACCACCTTTTACCTGAGAGCACAAGGGAGTGTCAATGACAGCAACTATGACATCTTCTGGAAACGTACATGTGATCAATGGAACTGTGGATATCCGATATGGCCTAGATTGAGGGATATGAAATATTGTCTCTGGTATGACACTGGTATGTACCTATATAAGGGTAACAGTATACCTCTTACCTAACCAGAACCACCTCTCGGCTAAAGGTCTTGTATGGTAACAGGTCGGGATTATAGAAGTAGTTGCCTGGAAAGTAATAAATACATACATAAACACCAATAGAATGTTTGAAAAGAACACGATGTAAATATAGTGCGCTACAAGCGCTTTACCGGTTGTTCTTGTCCCTGTACTGTGATGTATGCCAGAATCCGGGAAGTCCAGAGAACGAACAAATAATATAGCAATAAAAAAGGAAAGAGGAAATTCACCAGGCGGACCACAAATCCCACAATGCCACTTAAACCCCTCGTACCACTGCTTCTGCAAATACCGGCCGTTCGGCGGGACCTTGGTCCGGCCCAATGACGGGTCCGCAAGAAACAGGGCGAAGTAAATCACTGTGACACCAGGGTATGACAGCCGGCACTGAGCGAGGGAAGGAATGAGAAGTAGCACCCACGTTAATCAGGACACGAGGGTCTACCGGGAATGTGGCAGGGATATACTGCACTACCCCTGAGGAGAAATCACCGAAGAACTCTCGGCGTGAGGTAATCAGCAAGGACAGAGATTCGGCAAAGGAATCAGGTAAGCGGCAACAGATTCAGGGCTGGCCGCTCTGGAGTCCGGGCGAGGTTAGGTCGGTAATACCGTGACGCCAAACCAGAACCAAACAAAATAAACAAAAGAGCACGGCAAAGGAAAGCTGTGCCTCAAAATCAGGAACGAGTACCCACGAACAAACATGGGCTAGTGACTGGAAGCGGCCAAACGAAAGTGACGACTCAGCAGAGAAGAAATTAGAGCGCAAAGCGCTGAGCGCCTGGGGAAACAAGCTTAAGTTCCGGCTCCGACCCCTCGCGCATGCGCAGTACTGTGAGGCCATCTTGGATGGGTCTGGGTAGTTCGTCTTCAGATCCCGCGGAGGCTAGGCAGGCGTGACAGTGACCCAAGCAGCAGCGACCATGAACAATGACAGCTACACAGCCCATTGAAATACTCACCACTTCAGTAGTGACCCCAGCAGGAGTGACCGTGAACAATGACCGCTACACTGACCATTGAAATACTCACCACTTCAGTAACAAGTACACTGCCCATTGAAATACTCACCACTTCAGTAGTTACCACAGCAGGAGTGACCGTGAACAATGACAGCTACACTGCCCATTAAAATACTCACCACTTCAGTAGTGACCCCAGGAGTGACAGTGAACAATGACAGCTACAATGCCCATTGAAATACTCACCACTTCAGTAGTGCCACAGCAGCAGCGACCGTCAACAATGACAGCTACACTGCCCATTGAAATACTCACCACTTCAGTAGTGACCCACGCAGCAGCGACCGTGAACAATGACAGCTAAAATGCCCATTGAAATACTCACCACTTCAGTAGTGACCCCAGTAGCAGCGACCGTGAACAATGACAGCTACAATGCCCATTGAAATACTCATCTCTTCAGTAGTGACCCCAGCAGCAGTGGCCGTGAACAATGACAGCTACACTGCCCATTGAAATACTCACCACTTCAGTAGTGACCCCAGCAGCAGTGGCCGTGAACAATGACAGCTACACTGCCCATTGAAATACTCACCACTTCAGTAGTGACTGCAGGAGTGACAGTGAACAATGACAGCTACACTGCCCATTGAAATACTCACCACTTCAGTAGTGACCCCAGCAGTAGCGACCGTGAACAATGACAGCTACAATGCCCATTGAAATGCTCACCACTTCAGTAGTGCCACAGCAGCAGCGACCGTGAACAATGACAGCTACACTGCCCATTGAAATACTCACCACTTCAGTAGTGACCCAAGCAGCAGCGACCGTGAACAATGACAGCTACAATGCCCATTGAAATACTCACCACTTCAGTAGTGACCCCAGCAGTGGCGACCGTGAACAATGACAGCTACAATGCCCATTGAAATACTCACCACTTCAGTAGTGACCCAAGCAGCAGCGACCGTGAACAATGACAGCTACAATGCCCATTGAAATACTCACCACTTCAGTAGTGACCCCAGCAGCAGCGACCATGAACAATGACAGCTTCACAGCCCATTGAAATACTCATCTCTTCAGTAGTGACCCCAGGAGCAACCGTGAACAATGACAGCTACAATGCCCATTGAAATACTCACCACTTCAGTAGTGACCCCAGCAGCAGTGGCCGTGAACAATGACAGCTACACTGCCCATTGAAATACTCACCACTGCAGTAGTGACCCCAGGATTGACCGTGAACAATGACCCCAGCAGGAGTGACAGTGAACAATGACAGCTACACTGCCCATTGAAATACTCACCACTTCAGTAGTGACCCCAGCAGCAGTGACCATGAACAATGACAGCTACACAGCCCATTGAAATACTTACCACTTCTGTAACAGCTACACTGCCCATTGAAATACTCACCACTTCAGTAGTGATCCCAGTGACCTTGAACAATGACAGCTACACTGACCACTGAAATACTCACCACTTCAGTAACAACTACACTGCCTATTAAAATACTCCCCCACTTCAGTAGTGATCCCAGCAGCAGCCATTGTGAAGAATGACAGCTACACTGTCCATTGAAATACTCACGACTTCAGTAGTGACCCCAGCAGGACTGACCATGAACAATGACCTCAGCAGGAGTGACCGTGAACAATGACAGCTACACTGCCCATTGAAATACTCACCACTTCAGTAACAAGTACACTGCCCATTGAAATACTCACCACTTCAGTAGTTACCACAGCAGGAGTGACCGTGAACAATGACAGCTACACTGCCCATTGAAATACTCACCACTTCAGTAGTGACCCCAGGAGTGACAGTGAACAATGACAGCTACACTGGCCATTGAAATACTCACCACTTCAGTAGTGACCCCAGCAGTAGCGACCGTGAACAATGACAGCTACAATGCCCATTGAAATACTCACCACTTCAGTAGTGCCACAGCAGCAGCTACCGTGAACAATGACAGCTACACTGCCCATTGAAATACTCACCACTTCAGTAACAAGTACACTGCCCATTGAAATACTCACCACTTCAGTAGTTACCACAGCAGGAGTGACCGTGAACAATGACAGCTACACTGCCCATTGAAATACTCACCACTTCAGTAACAAGTACACTGCCCACTGAAATACTCACCACTTCAGTAGTTACCACAGCAGGAGTGACCGTGAACAATGACAGCTACACTGCCCATTGAAATACTCACCACTTCAGTAGTGACCCCAGGAGTGACAGTGAACAATGACAGCTACACTGCCCATTGAAATACTCACCACTTCAGTAGTGACCCCAGCAGTAGCGACCGTGAACAATGACAGCTACAATGCCCATTGAAATACTCACCACTTCAGTAGTGCCACAGCAGCAGCGACCGTGAACAATGACAGCTACACTGCCCATCGAAATACTTACCACTTCAGTAGTGACCCAAGCAGCAGCGACCGTGAACAATGACAGCTACAATGCCCATTGAAATACTCACCACTTCAGTAGGTACCCCAGCAGCAGCGACCATGAACAATGACAGCTTCACTGCCCATTGAAATACTCATCTCTTCAGTAGTGACCCCAGCAGCAGCGACCGTGAACAATGACAGCTACACTGCCCATTGAAATACTCACCACTTCAGTAGTGACTCCAGCAGCAGTGGCCGTGAACAATGACAGCTACACTGCCCATTGAAATACTCACCACTCCAGTAGTGAACCCAGGAGTGACCGTGAACAATGACAGCTACACTGCCCCTTGAAATACTCACTACTTCCGTAACAGCTACACTGCCCATTGAAATACTCACCACTTCAGTAGTGACCCCAGCAGCAGTGTCCATGAACAATGACGGCTACACAGCACATTGACATACTTACCACTTCTGTAACAGCTACACTGCCTATTACAATACTCCTCCACTTCAGTAGTGATCCCAGCAGCAGCCATTGTGAACAATGACAGCTACACTGCCCATTGAAATACTCACGACTTTAGTAGTGACCCCAGCAGGAGTGACCATGAACAATTACATCAGCAGGAGTGACCGTGAACAATGACAGCTACACTGCCCATTGAAATACTCACCACTTCAATAGTGACCCCAGCAGGAGTGACCGTGAACAATGACAGCTACACTGCCCATTGAAATACTCACCACTTCAGTAACAAGTACACTGCCCATTGAAATACTCACCACTTCAGTAGTTACCACAGCAGGAGTGACCGTGAACAATGACACCTACAATGCCCATTGAAATACTCACCACTTCAGTAGTGACTTTAAGGATCCGGTTGCGGTTTCCGCAGGAGTGCCAGGAGTCAACGAGAACCCCAACCCTTCCCCCCTACACCACCTGTGCCTATCAAACACTAGGACACAAGGGTGATATGGAGGGAAAGGAGGGAACAAAACAAGGAAAGTAGGGGGAGACAAAACACTGGACTCTTCAGACACTGCTCTCTTCTGCTTCTTTCGGAAGATGAAGCTATAAGGAATGATGGGTTAATACAACAACAGTCAACCCACAAACCCCCCAATGTTAATACATAAACCACCTTTTACCTGAGAGCACAAGGGAGTGTCAATGACAGCAACTATGACATCTTCTGGAAACATACATGTGATCAATGGAACTGTGGATATCCGATATGGCCTAGATTGAGGGATATGAAATATTGTCTCTGGTATGACACTGGTATGTACCTATATAAGGGTATCAGTATACCTCTTACCTAACCAGAACCACCTCTCGGCTAAAGGTCTTGTATGGTAACAGGTCGGGATTATAGAAGTAGTTGCCTGGAAAGTAATAAATACATACATAAACACCAATAGAATGTTTGAAAAGAACACGATGTAAATATAGTGCGCTACAAGCGCTTTACCGGTTGTTCTTGTCCCTGTACTGTGATGTATGCCAGAATCCGGGAAGTCCAGAGAACGAACAAATAATATAGCAATAAAAAAGGAAAGAGGAAATTCACCAGGCGGACCACAAATCCCACAATGCCACTTAAACCCCTCGTACCACTGCTTCTGCAAATACCGGCCGTTCGGCGGGACCTTGGTCCGGCCCAATGACGGGTCCGCAAGAAACAGGGCGAAGTAAATCACTGTGACACCAGGGTATGACAGCCGGCACTGAGCGAGGGAAGGAATGAGAAGTAGCACCCACGTTAATCAGGTCACGAGGGTCTACCGGGAATGTGGCAGGGATATACTGCACTACCCCTGAGGAGAAATCACCGAAGAACTCTCGGCGTGAGGTAATCAGCAAGGACGGAGCTTCGGCAAAGGAATCAGGTAAGCGGCAACAGATTCAGGGCTGGCCGCTTTAGAGTCCGGGCGAGGTTAGGTCGGTAATACCGTGACGCCAAACCAGAACCAAACAAAATAAACAAAAGAGCACGGCAAAGGAAAGCTGTGCCTCAAAATCAGGAACGAGTACCCACGAACAAACATGGGCTAGTGACTGGAAGCGGCCAAACGGAAGTGACGACTCAGCAGAGAAGAAACTAGAGCGCAAAGCGCTGAGCGCCTGGGGAAACAAGCTTAAGTTCCGGCTCCGACCCCTCGCGCATGCGCAGTACTGTGAGGCCATCTTGGATGGGTCTCGGTAGTTCGTCTTCAGATCCCGCAGAGGCTAGGCAGGCGTGACAGTGACCCAAGCAGCAGCGACCGTGAACAATGACAGCTACAATGCCCATTGAAATACTCACCACTTCAGTAGTGACCCCAGCAGTAGCGACCGTGAACAATGACAGCTACAATGCCCATTGAAATACTCACCACTTCAGTAGTGACCCAAGCAGCAGCGACCGTGAACAATGACAGCTACAATGCCCATTGAAATACTCACCACTTCAGTAGTGACCCCAGCAGCAGTGGCCGTGAACAATGACAGCTACACTGCCCATTGAAATACTCACCACTCCAGTAGTGACCCCAGGATTGACCGTGAACAATGACCCCAGCAGGAGTGACAGTGAACAATGACAGCTACACTGCCCATTGAAATACTCACCACTTCAGTAGTGACCCCAGCAGCAGTGACCATGAACAATGACAGCTACACAGCACATTGAAATACTTACCACTTCTGTAACAGCTACACTGCCCATTGAAATACTCACCACTTCAGTAGTGATCCCAGTGACCTTGAACAATGACAGCTACACTGACCACTGAAATACTCACCACTTCAGTAACAACTACACTGCCTATTAAAATACTCCCCCACTTCAGTAGTGATCCCAGCAGCAGCCATTGTGAAGAATGACAGCTACACTGTCCATTGAAATACTCACGACTTCAGTAGTGACCCCAGCAGGAGTGACCATGAACAATGACCTCAGCAGGAGTGACCGTGAACAATGACAGCTACACTGCCCATTGAAATACTCACCACTTCAGTAACAAGTACACTGCCCATTGAAATACTCACCACTTCAGTAGTTACCACAGCAGTAGCGACCATGAACAATGACAGCTTCACAGCCCATTGAAATACTCATCTCTTCAGTAGTGACCCCAGGAGCAACCGTGAACAATGACAGCTACAATGCCCATTGAAATACTCACCACTTCAGTAGTGACCCCAGCAGCAGTGGCCGTGAACAATGACAGCTACACTGCCCATTGAAATACTCACCACTCCAGTAGTGACCCCAGGATTGACCGTGAACAATGACCCCAGCAGGAGTGACAGTGAACAATGACAGCTACACTGCCCATTGAAATACTCACCACTTCAGTAGTGACCCCAGCAGCAGTGACCATGAACAATGACAGCTACACAGCACATTGAAATACTTACCACTTCTGTAACAGCTACACTGCCCATTGAAATACTCACCACTTCAGTAGTGATCCCAGTGACCTTGAACAATGACAGCTACACTGACCACTGAAATACTCACCACTTCAGTAACAACTACACTGCCTATTAAAATACTCCCCCACTTCAGTAGTGATCCCAGCAGCAGCCATTGTGAAGAATGACAGCTACACTGTCCATTGAAATACTCACGACTTCAGTAGTGACCCCAGCAGGAGTGACCATGAACAATGACCTCAGCAGGAGTGACCGTGAACAATGACAGCTACACTGCCCATTGAAATACTCACCACTTCAGTAACAAGTACACTGCCCATTGAAATACTCACCACTTCAGTAGTTACCACAGCAGGAGTGACCGTGAACAATGACAGCTACACTGCCCATTGAAATACTCACCACTTCAGTAGTGACCCCAGGAGTGACAGTGAACAATGACAGCTACACTGGCCATTGAAATACTCACCACTTCAGTAGTGACCCCAGCAGTAGCGACCGTGAACAATGACAGCTACAATGCCCATTGAAATACTCACCACTTCAGTAGTGCCACAGCAGCAGCTACCGTGAACAATGACAGCTACACTGCCCATTGAAATACTCACCACTTCAGTAACAAGTACACTGCCCATTGAAATACTCACCACTTCAGTAGTTACCACAGCAGGAGTGACCGTGAACAATGACAGCTACACTGCCCATTGAAATACTCACCACTTCAGTAACAAGTACACTGCCCATTGAAATACTCACTTCAGTAGTTACCACAGCAGGAGTGACCGTGAACAATGACAGCTACACTGCCCATTGAAATACTCACCACTTCAGTAGTGACCCCAGGAGTGACAGTGAACAATGACAGCTACACTGCCCATTGAAATACTCACCACTTCAGTAGTGACCCCAGCAGTAGCGACCGTGAACAATGACAGCTACAATGCCCATTGAAATACTCACCACTTCAGTAGTGCCACAGCAGCAGCGACCGTGAACAATGACAGCTACACTGCCCATCGAAATACTTACCACTTCAGTAGTGACCCAAGCAGCAGCGACCGTGAACAATGACAGCTACAATGCCCATTGAAATACTCACCACTTCAGTAGGTACCCCAGCAGCAGCGACCATGAACAATGACAGCTTCACTGCCCATTGAAATACTCATCTCTTCAGTAGTGACCCCAGCAGCAGCGACCGTGAACAATGACAGCTACACTGCCCATTGAAATACTCACCACTTCAGTAGTGACTCCAGCAGCAGTGGCCGTGAACAATGACAGCTACACTGCCCATTGAAATACTCACCACTCCAGTAGTGAACCCAGGAGTGACCGTGAACAATGACAGCTACACTGCCCCTTGAAATACTCACTACTTCCGTAACAGCTACACTGCCCATTGAAATACTCACCACTTCAGTAGTGACCCCAGCAGCAGTGTCCATGAACAATGACGGCTACACAGCACATTGACATACTTACCACTTCTGTAACAGCTACACTGCCTATTACAATACTCCCCCACTTCAGTAGTGATCCCAGCAGCAGCCATTGTGAACAATGACAGCTACACTGCCCATTGAAATACTCACGACTTTAGTAGTGACCCCAGCAGGAGTGACCATGAACAATTACATCAGCAGGAGTGACCGTGAACAATGACAGCTACACTGCCCATTGAAATACTCACCACTTCAGTAACAACTACACTGCCTATTACAATACTCCCCCACTTCAGTAGTGATCCCAGCAGCAGCCATTGTGAACAATGACAGCTACACTGCCCATTGAAATACTCACGACTTTAGTAGTGACCCCAGCAGGAGTGACCATGAACAATTACATCAGCAGGAGTGACCGTGAACAATGACAGCTACACTGCCCATTGAAATACTCACCACTTCAATAGTGACCCCAGCAGGAGTGACCGTGAACAATGACAGCTACACTGCCCATTGAAATACTCACCACTTCAGTAACAAGTACACTGCCCATTGAAATACTCACCACTTCAGTAGTTACCACAGCAGGAGTGACCGTGAACAATGACAGCTACAATGCCCATTGAAATACTCACCACTTCAGTAGTGACTGTAAGGATCCGGTTGCGGTTTCCGCAGGAGTGCCAGGAGTCAACGAGAACCCCAACCCTTCCCCCCTACACCACCTGTGCCTATCAAACACTAGGACACAAGGGTGATATGGAGGGAAAGGAGGGAACAAAACAAGGAAAGTAGGGGGAGACAAAACACTGGACTCTTCAGACACTGCTCTCTTCTGCTTCTTTCGGAAGATGAAGCTATAAGGAATGATGGGTTAATACAACAACAGTCAACCCACAAACCCCCCAATGTTAATACATAAACCACCTTTTACCTGAGAGCACAAGGGAGTGTCAATGACAGCAACTATGACATCTTCTGGAAACATACATGTGATCAATGGAACTGTGGATATCCGATATGGCCTAGATTGAGGGATATGAAATATTGTCTCTGGTATGACACTGGTATGTACCTATATAAGGGTATCAGTATACCTCTTACCTAACCAGAACCACCTCTCGGCTAAAGGTCTTGTATGGTAACAGGTCGGGATTATAGAAGTAGTTGCCTGGAAAGTAATAAATACATACATAAACACCAATAGAATGTTTGAAAAGAACACGATGTAAATATAGTGCGCTACAAGCGCTTTACCGGTTGTTCTTGTCCCTGTACTGTGATGTATGCCAGAATCCGGGAAGTCCAGAGAACGAACAAATAATATAGCAATAAAAAAGGAAAGAGGAAATTCACCAGGCGGACCACAAATCCCACAATGCCACTTAAACCCCTCGTACCACTGCTTCTGCAAATACCGGCCGTTCGGCGGGACCTTGGTCCGGCCCAATGACGGGTCCGCAAGAAACAGGGCGAAGTAAATCACTGTGACACCAGGGTATGACAGCCGGCACTGAGCGAGGGAAGGAATGAGAAGTAGCACCCACGTTAATCAGGACACGAGGGTCTACCGGGAATGTGGCAGGGATATACTGCACTACCCCTGAGGAGAAATCACCGAAGAACTCTCGGCGTGAGGTAATCAGCAAGGACGGAGCTTCGGCAAAGGAATCAGGTAAGCGGCAACAGATTCAGGGCTGGCCGCTTTAGAGTCCGGGCGAGGTTAGGTCGGCAATACCGTGACGCCAAACCAGAACCAAACAAAATAAACAAAAGAGCACGGCAAAGGAAAGCTGTGCCTCAAAATCAGGAACGAGTACCCACGAACAAACATGGGCTAGTGACTGGAAGCGGCCAAACGGAAGTGACGACTCAGCAGAGAAGAAACTAGAGCGCAAAGCGCTGAGCGCCTGGGGAAACAAGCTTAAGTTCCGGCTCCGACCCCTCGCGCATGCGCAGTACTGTGAGGCCATCTTGGATGGGTCTCGGTAGTTCGTCTTCAGATCCCGCGGAGGCTAGGCAGGCGTGACAGTGACCCAAGCAGCAGCGACCGTGAACAATGAAAGCTACACAGCCCATTGAAATACTCACCACTTCAGTAGTGACCCCAGCAGGAGTGACCGTGAACAATGACCGCTACACTGACCATTGAAATACTCACCACTTCAGTAACAAGTACACTGCCCATTGAAATACTCACCACTTCAGTAGTTACCACAGCAGGAGTGACCGTGAACAATGACAGCTACACTGCCCATTGAAATACACACCACTTCAGTAGTGACCCCAGGAGTGACAGTGAACAATGACAGCTACAATGCCCATTGAAATACTCACCACTTCAGTAGTGCAACAGCAGCAGCGACCGTGAACAATGACAGCTACACTGCCCATTGAAATACTCACCACTTCAGTAGTGACCCACGCAGCAGCGACCGTGAACAATGACAGCTAAAATGCCCATTGAAATACTCACCACTTCAGTAGTGACCCCAGTAGCAGCGACCGTGAACAATGACAGCTACAATGCCCATTGAAATACTCATCTCTTCAGTAGTGACCCCAGCAGCAGTGGCCGTGAACAATGACAGCTACACTGCCCATTGAAATACTCACCACTTCAGTAGTGACCCCAGCAGCAGTGGCCGTGAACAATGACAGCTACACTGCCCATTGAAATACTCACCACTTCAGTAGTGACTGCAGGAGTGACAGTGAACAATGACAGCTACACTGCCCATTGAAATACTCACCACTTCAGTAGTGACCCCAGCAGTAGCGACCGTGAACAATGACAGCTACAATGCCCATTGAAATACTCACCACTTCAGTAGTGCCACAGCAGCAGCGACCGTGAACAATGACAGCTACACTGCCCATTGAAATACTCACCACTTCAGTAGTGACCCAAGCAGCAGCGACCGTGAACAATGACAGCTACAATGCCCATTGAAATACTCACCACTTCAGTAGTGACCCCAGCAGCAGCGACCATGAACAATGACAGCTTCACAGCCCATTGAAATACTCATCTCTTCAGTAGTGACCCCAGGAGCAACGGTGATCAATGACAGCTACAATGCCCATTGAAATACTCACCGCTTCAGTAGTGACCTCAGCAGCAGTGGCCGTGAACAATGACAGCTACAGTGCCCATTGAAATACTCACCACTCCAGTAGTGACCCCAGGAGTGACCGTGAAAAATGACCCCAGCAGGAGTGAGTGAACAATGACAGCTACACTGCCCATTGAAATACTCACCACTTCAGTAGTGACCCCAGCAGCAGTGACCATGAACAATGACAGCTACACAGCCCATTGAAATACTTACCACTTCTGTAACAGCTACACTGCCCATTGAAATACTCACCACTTCAGTAGTGATCCCAGTGACCTTGAACAATGACAGCTACACTGACCACTGAAATACTCACCACTTCAGTAACAACTACACTGCCTATTAAAATACTCCCCCACTTCAGTAGTGATCCCAGCAGCAGCCATTGTGAACAATGACAGCTACACTGCCCATTGAAATACTCACGACTTCAGTAGTGACCCCAGCAGGAGTGACCATGAACAATGACCTCAGCAGGAGTGACCGTGAACAATGACAGCTACACTGCCCATTGAAATACTCACCACTTCAGTAACAAGTACACTGCCCATTGAAATACTCACCACTTCAGTAGTTACCACAGCAGGAGTGACCGTGAACAATGACAGCTACACTGCCCATTGAAATACTCACCACTTCAGTAGTGACCCCAGGAGTGACAGTGAACAATGACAGCTACACTGCCCATTGAAATACTCACCACTTCAGTAGTGACCCCAGCAGTAGCGACCGTGAACAATGACAGCTACAATGCCCATCGAAATACTCACCACTTCAGTAGTGACCCAAGCAGCAGCGACCGTGAACAATGACAGCTACAATGCCCATTGAAATACTCACCACTTCAGTAGGTACCCCAGCAGCAGCGACCATGAACAATGACAGCTTCACTGCCCATTGAAATACTCATCTCTTCAGTAGTGACCCCAGCAGCAGCGACCGTGAACAATGACAGCTACACTGCCCATTGAAATACTCACCACTTCAGTAGTGACTCCAGCAGCAGTGGCCGTGAACAATGACAGCTACACTGCCCATTGAAATACTCACCACTCCAGTAGTGACCCCAGGAGTGACCGTGAACAATGACAGCTACACTGCCCCTTGAAATACTCACTACTTCCGTAACAGCTACACTGCCCATTGAAATACTCACCACTTCAGTAGTGACCCCAGCAGCAGTGACCATGAACAA
Source organism: Lissotriton helveticus (assembly GCF_964261635.1). NCBI lineage: Eukaryota > Metazoa > Chordata > Amphibia > Caudata > Salamandridae > Lissotriton > Lissotriton helveticus. The sequence goes on from NC_136073.1 coordinate 899,049,787, forward strand.
TGACAGCTACACTGCCCATTGAAATACTCACCACTTCAGTAGTGACCCCAGCAGCAGCGACGTGAACAATGACAGCTACACTGTCCATTGAAATACTCACCACTTCAGTAGTGACCCAAGCAGCAGCGACCGTGAACAATGACAGCTACAATGCCCATTAAAATACTCACCACTTCAGAAGTGACCCCAGCAGCAGGAACCATGAACAATGACAGCTACACTGCCCATTGAAATACTCACCACTTCAGTAACAAGTACATAGCTCATTGAAATACTCACCACTTCAGTAACAGCTACACTGCCCATTGAAATACTCACCACTTCAGTAGTGACCCCAGCAGCAGTGACTGTGAACAGTGACCTCAGCAGGAGTGACCGTGAACAATGACAGCTACACTGCCCATTGAAATACTCACCAATTCAGTAGTGACACAAGCAGCAGCGACCGTGAAAAAATGACAGCTACACTGCCCATTAAAATACTCACCACTTCAGTAGTGACCGCAGCAGCAGTGACCGTGAACAATGACAGCTACACTGCCCATTAAAATACTCACCACTTCAGTAACAAGTACACTGCCCATTGAAATACTCACCACTTCAGTAGTGACCGCAGCAGCAGTGACCGTGAACAATGACAGCTACACTGCCCATTGAAATACTGACCACTTCAGTAACAAGTACACTGCCCATTGAAATACTCACCACTTCAGTAGTAACCCCATCAGGAGTGACCGTGAACAATGACTGCAACACAGCCCATTGAAATACTCACCACTTCAGTAACAAGTACACTGCCCATTGAAATACTCACCACTTCAGTAGTGACCCAAGCAGCAGCGACCGTGAACAATGACAGCTACACTGCCCATTGAAATACTCACCACTTCAGTAGTGACCCAAGCAGCAGCGACCGTGAACAATGACAGCTACACTGTCCATTGAAATACTCACCACTTCAGTAGTGACCCAAGCAGCAGCGACCATGAACAATGACAGCTACAATGGCCATTGAAATACTCACCACTTCAGTAGTGACCCCAGCAGCAGCCATTGTGAACAATGACAGCTACACTTCCCATTGAAATACTCACGACTTCAGTAGTGAACCCAGCAGGAGTGACCGTGAACAAGGACCTCAGCAGGAGTGACCGTGAACAATGACAGCTACACTGCCCACTGAAATACTCACCACTTCAGTAGTGACCCCAGCAGGAGTGACCGTGAACAATGACAGCTACACTACCCATTGAAATACTCACCACTTCAGTAACAAGTACACTGCCCATTGAAATACTCACCACTTCAGTAGTGACCCCAGCAGGAGTGACCGTGAACAATGACAGCTACAATGCCCGTTGAAATACTCACCACTTCAGTAGTGACCAAGCAGCAGCGACCGTGAAGAATGACAGCTACAGTGCCTAATGAAATACTCACCACTTCAGTAGTGACCCCAGCAGGAGTGACTGTGAACAATGACTGCTACACTGCCCACTGAAATACTCACCACTTCAGTAACAAGTACACTGCCCATTGAAATACTCACCACTTCAGTAGTGACCCAAGCAGCAGCAACCGTGAACAATGACAGCTATAATGCCCATTAAAATACTCACCACTTCAGTAGTGACCCCAGCAGCAGCGACCGTGAACAATGACAGCTACACTGCCCATTGAAATACTCACCACTTCAGTAGTGACCCAAGCAGCAGCGACCGTGAACAATGACAGCTACAATGCCCATTAAAATACTCACCACTTCAGTAGTGACCCCAGCAGAAGTGACCGTGAACAATGACAGCTACACTGCCCTTGAAATACTCACCAATTCAGTAGTGACCCCAGCAGAAGTGACCGTGAACAATGACAGCTACACTGTCCATTGAAATACTCACCAATTCAGTAGTGACACAAGCAGGAGCGACCGTGAACAATGACAGCTACATTGCCCATTGAAATACTCCCCACTTCAGTAGTGACCCAAGCAGCAGCGACCGTGAACAATGACAGCTACACTGTCCATTGAAATACTCACCACTTCAGTAGTGACCCAAGGAGCAGCGACCGTGAACAATGACAGCTACAATGCCCATTAAAATACTCACCACTTCAGTAGTGACCCCAGCAGCAGTGACCGTGAACAATGACAGCTACACTGCCCATTAAAATACTCACCACTATAGTAACAAGTACACTGCCCATTGAAATACTCACCACTTCAGTAGTGACCCAAGCAGCAGCGACCGTTAACAATGACAGGTACAGTGCCCATTGAAATACTCACCACTTCAGTAGTAACCCCAGCAGCAGCGACCGTGAACAATGACAGCTACAATGCCCATTGAAATACTCACCACTTCAGTAGTGACCCCAGCAGGAGTGACCGTGAACAATGACAGCTACACTGCCCATTGAAATACTCACCACTTCAGTACCAAGTACACTGCCCATTGAAATACTCACCACTTCAGTAGTGACCCCAGGAGGAGTGACTGTGAACAATGACAGCTACAGTGTCCATTGAAATACTCACCACTTCAGTAGTGACCCAAGCAGCAGCAACCGTGAACAATGACAGCCACACTGTCCATTGAAATACTCACCACTTCAGTAGGGACCCAAGCAGCAGCGACCGTGAACAATGACAGCTACAATGGCCATTGAAATACTCACCACTTCAGTAGTGACCCCAGCAGCAGCGACCGTGAATATTGACAGCTACACTGTCCATTGAAATACTCACCACTTCAGTAGTGACCCCAGCAGCAGCGACCGTGAACAATGACAGCTACGTTGCCCATTGAATTACTCACCACTTCAGTAGTGATCCCAGCAGGAGTGACCGGGAACAATGACAGCTACACTGCCCATTGAAATACTCACCACTTCAGTAACAAGTACACAGCTCATTGAAATACTCACCACTTCAGTAGTGACCCCAGCAGCAGTGACCGTGAACAGTGACCTCAGCAGGAGTGACCGTGAACAATGACAGCTACACTGCCCATTGAAATACTCACCTATTCAGTAGTGACCCCAGCAGAAGTGACCGTGAACCATGACAGCTACACTGCCCATTGAAATACTCACCAATTCAGTAGTGACACAAGCAGCAGCGACCGTGAACAATGACAGCCACACTGTCCATTGAAATACTCACCACTTTAGTAGTGACCCAAGCAGCAGCGACCGTGAACAATGACAGCTACACTGCCCATTAAAATACTCACCACTTCAGTAACAAGTACACTGCCCATTGAAATACTCACCACTTCAGTAGTGACCCAAGCAGCAGCGACCGTTAACAATGACAGCTACAGTGCCCATTGAAATACTCACCACTTCAGTAGTAACCCCATCAGGAGTGACCGTGAACAATGACTGCTACACAGCCCATTGAAATACTCACCACTTCAGTAACAAGTACACTGCCCATTGAAATACTCACCACTTCAGTAGTGACCCAAGCAGCAGCGACCGTGAACAATGACAGCTACACTGCCCATTGAAATACTCACCACTTCAGTAGTGACCCAAGCAGCAGCGACCGTGAACAATGACAGCTACATTGTCCATTGAAATACTCACCACTTCAGTAGTGACCCAAGCAGCAGCGACCGTGAATAATGACAGCTACAATGCCCATTGAAATACTCACCACTTCAGTAGTGACCCCAGCAGCAGCCATTGTGAACAATGACAGCTACACTTCCCATTGAAATACTCACGACTTCAGTAGTGAACCCAGCAGGAGTGACCGTGAACAAGGACCTCAGCAGGAGTGACCGTGAACAATGACAGCTACACTGCCCATTGAAATACTCACCACTTCAGTAGTGACCCCAGCAGCAGCCATTGTGAACAATGACAGCTACACTTCCCATTGAAATACTCACGACTTCAGTAGTGAACCCAGCAGGAGTGACCGTGAACAAGGACCTCAGCAGGAGTGACCGTGAACAATGACAGCTACACTACCCATTGAACTACTCACCACTTCAGTAACAAGTACACTGCCCATTGAAATACTCACCACTTCAGTAGTGACCCCAGCAGGAGTGACCGTGAACAATGACAGCTACAATGCCCGTTGAAATACTCACCACTTCAGTAGTGACCAAGCAGCAGCGACCGTGAACAATGACTGCTACACTGCCCATTGAAATACTCACCACTTCAGTAACAAGTACACTGCCCATTGAAATACTCACCACTTCAGTAGTGACCCAAGCAGCAGCAACCGTGAACAATGACAGCTATAATGCCCATTAAAATACTCACCACTTCAGTAGTGACCCCAGCAGCAGCGACCATGAACAATGACAGCTACACTGCCCATTGAAATACTCACCACTTCAGTAGTGACCCCCAGCAGCAGCGACCGTGAACAATGACAGCTACACTGTCCATTGAAATACTCACCACTTCAGTAGTGACCCAAGCAGCAGCGACCGTGAACAATGACAGCTACACTGTCCATTGAAATACTCACCACTTAAGTAGTGACCCCAGCAGCAGCGACCGTGAACAATGACAGCTACACTGTCCATTGAAATACTCACCACTTCAGTAGTGACCCCAGCAGCAGCGACGTGAACAATGACAGCCACACTGTCCATTGAAATACTCACCACTTCAGTAGGGACCCAAGCAGCAGCGACCGTGAACAATGACAGCTACAATGGCCATTGAAATACTCACCACTTCAGTAGTGACCCCAGCAGCAGCGACCGTGAATATTGACAGCTACACTGTCCATTGAAATACTCACCACTTCAGTAGTGACCCCAGCAGCAGCGACCGTGAACAATGACAGCTACGTTGCCCATTGAATTACTCACCACTTCAGTAGTGATCCCAGCAGGAGTGACCGGGAACAATGACAGCTACACTGCCCATTGAAATACTCACCACTTCAGTAACAAGTACACAGCTCATTGAAATACTCACCACTTCAGTAGTGACCCCAGCAGCAGTGACCGTGAACAGTGACCTCAGCAGGAGTGACCGTGAACAATGACAGCTACACTGCCCATTGAAATACTCACCTATTCAGTAGTGACCCCAGCAGAAGTGACCGTGAACCATGACAGCTACACTGCCCATTGAAATACTCACCAATTCAGTAGTGACACAAGCAGCAGCGACCGTGAACAATGACAGCCACACTGTCCATTGAAATACTCACCACTTTAGTAGTGACCCAAGCAGCAGCGACCGTGAACAATGACAGCTACACTGCCCATTAAAATACTCACCACTTCAGTAACAAGTACACTGCCCATTGAAATACTCACCACTTCAGTAGTGACCCAAGCAGCAGCGACCGTTAACAATGACAGCTACAGTGCCCATTGAAATACTCACCACTTCAGTAGTAACCCCATCAGGAGTGACCGTGAACAATGACTGCTACACAGCCCATTGAAATACTCACCACTTCAGTAACAAGTACACTGCCCATTGAAATACTCACCACTTCAGTAGTGACCCAAGCAGCAGCGACCGTGAACAATGACAGCTACACTGCCCATTGAAATACTCACCACTTCAGTAGTGACCCAAGCAGCAGCGACCGTGAACAATGACAGCTACATTGTCCATTGAAATACTCACCACTTCAGTAGTGACCCAAGCAGCAGCGACCGTGAATAATGACAGCTACAATGCCCATTGAAATACTCACCACTTCAGTAGTGACCCCAGCAGCAGCCATTGTGAACAATGACAGCTACACTTCCCATTGAAATACTCACGACTTCAGTAGTGAACCCAGCAGGAGTGACCGTGAACAAGGACCTCAGCAGGAGTGACCGTGAACAATGACAGCTACACTGCCCATTGAAATACTCACCACTTCAGTAGTGACCCCAGCAGCAGCCATTGTGAACAATGACAGCTACACTTCCCATTGAAATACTCACGACTTCAGTAGTGAACCCAGCAGGAGTGACCGTGAACAAGGACCTCAGCAGGAGTGACCGTGAACAATGACAGCTACACTACCCATTGAACTACTCACCACTTCAGTAACAAGTACACTGCCCATTGAAATACTCACCACTTCAGTAGTGACCCCAGCAGGAGTGACCGTGAACAATGACAGCTACAATGCCCGTTGAAATACTCACCACTTCAGTAGTGACCAAGCAGCAGCGACCGTGAACAATGACTGCTACACTGCCCATTGAAATACTCACCACTTCAGTAACAAGTACACTGCCCATTGAAATACTCACCACTTCAGTAGTGACCCAAGCAGCAGCAACCGTGAACAATGACAGCTATAATGCCCATTAAAATACTCACCACTTCAGTAGTGACCCCAGCAGCAGCGACCATGAACAATGACAGCTACACTGCCCATTGAAATACTCACCACTTCAGTAGTGACCCCCAGCAGCAGCGACCGTGAACAATGACAGCTACACTGTCCATTGAAATACTCACCACTTCAGTAGTGACCCAAGCAGCAGCGACCGTGAACAATGACAGCTACACTGTCCATTGAAATACTCACCACTTAAGTAGTGACCCCAGCAGCAGCGACCGTGAACAATGACAGCTACACTGTCCATTGAAATACTCACCACTTCAGTAGTGACCCCAGCAGCAGCGACGTGAACAATGACAGCTACACTGTCCATTGAAATACTCACCACTTCAGTAGTGACCCAAGCAGCAGCGACCGTGAACAATGACAGCTACAATGCCCATTAAAATACTCACCACTTCAGAAGTGACCCCAGCAGCAGGAACCGTGAACAATGACAGCTACACTGCCCATTGAAATACTCACCACTTCAGTAACAAGTACATAGCTCATTGAAATACTCACCACTTCAGTAACAGCTACACTGCCCATTGAAATACTCACCACTTCAGTAGTGACCCCAGCAGCAGTGACTGTGAACAGTGACCTCAGCAGGAGTGACCGTGAACAATGACAGCTACACTGCCCACTGAAATACTCACCAATTCAGTAGTGACACAAGCAGCAGCGACCGTGAAAAAATGACAGCTACACTGCCCATTAAAATACTCACCACTTCAGTAGTGACCGCAGCAGGAGTGACCGTGAACAATGACAGCTACACTGCCCATTAAAATACTCACCACTTCAGTAGTGACCGCAGCAGCAGTGACCGTGAACAATGACAGCTACACTGCCCATTGAAATACTCACCACTTCAGTAACAAGTACACTGCCCATTGAAATACTCACCACTTCAGTAGTGACCCAAGCAGCAGCGACCGTGAACAATGACAGCTACACTGCCCATTGAAATACTCACCACTTCAGTAGTGACCCAAGCAGCAGCGACCGTGAACAATGACAGCTACACTGTTCACTGAAATACTCACCACTTCAGTAGTGACCCAAGCAGCAGCGACCATGAACAATGACAGCTACACTGCCCATTGAAATACTCACCACTTCAGTAGTGACCCCAGTAGCAGCGACCGTGAACAATGACAGCTACACTGCCCATTGAAATACTCACCACTTCAGTAGTGACCCCAGCAGCAGCCATTGTGAACAATGACAGCTACACTTCCCATTGAAATACTCACGACTTCAGTAGTGAACCCAGCAGGAGTGACCGTGAACAAGGACCTCAGCAGGAGTGACCGTGAACAATGACAGCTACACTGCCCACTGAAATACTCACCACTTCGATAGTGACCCCAGCAGGAGTGACCGTGAACAATGACAGCTACACTACCCATTGAAATACTCACCACTTCAGTAACAAGTACACTGCCCATTGAAATACTCACCACTTCAGTAGTGACCCCAGCAGGAGTGACCGTGAACAATGACAGCTACAATGCCCGTTGAAATACTCACCACTTCAGTAGTGACCAAGCAGCAGCGACCGTGAAGAATGACAGCTACAGTGCCTAATTAAATACTCACCACTTCAGTAGTGACCCCAGCAGGAGTGACTGTGAACAATGACTGCTACACTGCCCACTGAAATACTCACCACTTCAGTAACAAGTACACTGCCCATTGAAATACTCACCACTTCAGTAGTGACCCAAGCAGCAGCAACCGTGAACAATGACAGCTATAATGCCCATTAAAATACTCACCACTTCAGTAGTGACCCCAGCAGCAGCGACCGTGAACAATGACAGCTACACTGCCCATTGAAATACTCACCACTTCAGTAGTGACCCAAGCAGCAGCGACCGTGAACAATGACAGCTACAATGCCCATTAAAATACTCACCACTTCAGTAGTGACCCCAGCAGAAGTGACCGTGAACAATGACAGCTACACTGCCCTTGAAATACTCACCAATTCAGTAGTGACCCCAGCAGAAGTGACCGTGAACAATGACAGCTACACTGTCCATTGAAATACTCACCAATTCAGTAGCGACACAAGCAGGAGCGACCGTGAACAATGACAGCTACATTGCCCATTGAAATACTCCCCACTTCAGTAGTGACCCAAGCAGCAGCGACCGTGAACAATGACAGCTACACTGTCCATTGAAATACTCACCACTTCAGTAGTGACCCAAGGAGCAGCGACCGTGAACAATGACAGCTACAATGCCCATTAAAATACTCACCACTTCAGTAGTGACCCCAGCAGCAGTGACCGTGAACAATGACAGCTACACTGCCCATTAAAATACTCACCACTTCAGTAACAAGTACACTGCCCATTGAAATACTCACCACTTCAGTAGGGACCCAAGCAGCAGCGACCGTTAACAATGACAGGTACAGTGCCCATTGAAATACTCACCACTTCAGTAGTAACCCCAGCAGCAGCGACCGTGAACAATGACAGCTACAATGCCCATTGAAATACTCACCACTTCAGTAGTGACCCCAGCAGGAGTGACCGTGAACAATGACAGCTACACTGCCCATTGAAATACTCACCACTTCAGTAACAAGTACACTGCCCATTGAAATACTCACCACTTCAGTAGTGACCCCAGGAGGAGTGACCGTGAACAATGACCCCAGCAGCAGTGGCCGTGAACAATGACAGCTTCACTGTCCATTGAAATACTCACCACTTCAGTAGTGACCCAAGCAGCAGCGACCGTGAACAATGACAGCTACAATGCCCATTGAAATACTCACCACTTCAGTAGAGACCGCAGCAGCAGTGACCGTGAACAATGACAGCTACACTGCCCATTGAAATACTCACCACTTCAGTAACAAGTACACTGCCCATTGAAATACTCACCACTTCAGTAGTGACCCAAGCAGCAGCAACCATGAACAATGACAGCTACACTGTCCATTGAAATACTCACCACTTCAGTAGTGACCCCAGGAGGAGTGACTGTGAACAATGACAGCTACAGTGTCCATTGAAATACTCACCACTTCAGTAGTGACCCCAGCAGCAGCGACCGTGAATAATGACAGCTACACTGTCCATTGAAATACTCACCACTTCAGTACCAAGTACACTGCCCATTGAAATACTCACCACTTCAGTAGTGACCCCAGGAGGAGTGACTGTGAACAATGACAGCTACAGTGTCCATTGAAATACTCACCACTTCAGTAGTGACCCCAGCAGCAGCGACCGTGAACAATGACAGCTACACTGTCCATTGAAATACTCACCACTTCAGTAGTGACCCCAGCAGCAGCGACCGTTAATAATGACAGCTACACTGCCCATTGAAATACTCACCACTTCAGTACCAAGTACACTGCCCATTGAAATACTCACCACTTCAGTAGTGACCCCAGGAGGAGTGACTGTGAACAATGACAGCTACAGTGTCCATTGAAATACTCACCACTTCAGTAGTGACCCAAGCAGCAGCAACCGTGAACAATGACAGCCACACTGTCCATTGAAATACTCACCACTTCAGTAGGGACCCAAGCAGCAGCGACCGTGAACAATGACAGCTACACTGTCCATTGAAATACTCACCACTTCAGTAGTGACCCCAGCAGCAGCGACCGTGAATAATGACAGCTACACTGTCCATTGAAATACTCACCACTTCAGTAGTGACCCCAGCAGCAGCGACCGTAAACAATGACAGCTACGTTGCCCATTGAAATACTCACCACTTCAGTAGTGATCCCAGCAGGAGTGACCGGGAACAATGACAGCTACACTGCCCATTGAAATACTCACCACTTCAGTAACAAGTACACAGCTCATTGAAATACTCACCACTTCAGTAGTGACCCCAGCAGCAGTGACCGTGAACAGTGACCTCAGCAGGAGTGACCGTGAACAATGACAGCTACACTGCCCATTGAAATACTCACCTATTCAGTAGTGACCCCAGCAAAAGTGACCGTGAACCATGACAGCTACACTGCCCATTGAAATACTCACCAATTCAGTAGTGACACAAGCAGCAGCGACCGTGAACAATGACAGCCACACTGTCCATTGAAATACTCACCACTTTAGTAGTGACCCAAGCAGCAGCGACCGTGAACAATGACAGCTACACTGCCCATTAAAATACTCACCACTTCAGTAACAAGTACACTGCCCATTGAAATACTCACCACTTCAGTAGTGACCCAAGCAGCAGCGACCGTGAACAATGACAGCTACACTGCCCATTGAAATACTCACCACTTCAGTAGTGACCCAAGCAGCAGCGACCGTGAACAATGACAGCTACACTGTCCATTGAAATACTCACCACTTCAGTAGTGACCCAAGCAGCAGCGACCGTGAATAATGACAGCTACAATGCCCATTGAAATACTCACCACTTCAGTAGTGACCCCAGCAGCAGCCATTGTGAACAATGACAGCTACACTTCCCATTGAAATACTCACGACTTCAGTAGTGAACCCAGCAGGAGTGACCGTGAACAAGGACCTCAGCAGGAGTGACCGTGAACAATGACAGCTACACTGCCCATTGAAATACTCACCACTTCAGTAGTGACCCCAGCAGCAGCCATTGTGAACAATGACAGCTACACTTCCCATTGAAATACTCACGACTTCAGTAGTGAACCCAGCAGGAGTGACCGTGAACAAGGACCTCAGCAGGAGTGACCGTGAACAATGACAGCTACACTACCCATTGAACTACTCACCACTTCAGTAACAAGTACACTGCCCATTGAAATACTCACCACTTCAGTAGTGACCCCAGCAGGAGTGACCGTGAACAATGACAGCTACAATGCCCGTTGAAATACTCACCACTTCAGTAGTGACAAAGCAGCAGCGACCGTGAACAATGACTGCTACACTGCCCATTGAAATACTCACCACTTCAGTAACAAGTACACTGCCCATTGAAATACTCACCACTTCAGTAGTGACCCAAGCAGCAGCAACCGTGAACAATGACAGCTATAATGCCCATTAAAATACTCACCACTTCAGTAGTGACCCCAGCAGCAGCGACCATGAACAATGACAGCTACACTGCCCATTGAAATACTCACCACTTCAGTAGTGACCCCCAGCAGCAGCGACCGTGAACAATGACAGCTACACTGTCCATTGAAATACTCACCACTTCAGTAGTGACCCAAGCAGCAGCGACCATGAACAATGACAGCTACACTGTCCATTGAAATACTCACCACTTAAGTAGTGACCCCAGCAGCAGCGACCGTGAACAATGACAGCTACACTGTCCATTGAAATACTCACCACTTCAGTAGTGACCCCAGCAGCAGCGACGTGAACAATGACAGCTACACTGTCCATTGAAATACTCACCACTTCAGTAGTGACCCAAGCAGCAGCGACCGTGAACAATGACAGCTACAATGCCCATTAAAATACTCACCACTTCAGAAGTGACCCCAGCAGCAGGAACCGTGAACAATGACAGCTACACTGCCCATTGAAATACTCACCACTTCAGTAACAAGTACATAGCTCATTGAAATACTCACCACTTCAGTAACAGCTACACTGCCCATTGAAATACTCACCACTTCAGTAGTGACCCCAGCAGCAGTGACTGTGAACAGTGACCTCAGCAGGAGTGACCGTGAACAATGACAGCTACACTGCCCATTGAAATACTCACCAATTCAGTAGTGACACAAGCAGCAGCGACCGTGAAAAAATGACAGCTACACTGCCCATTAAAATACTCACCACTTCAGTAGTGACCGCAGCAGCAGTGACCGTGAACAATGACAGCTACACTGCCCATTAAAATACTCACCACTTCAGTAACAAGTACACTGCCCATTGAAATACTCACCACTTCAGTAGTGACCGCAGCAGCAGTGACCGTGAACAATGACAGCTACACTGCCCATTGAAATACTCACCACTTCAGTAACAAGTACACTGCCCATTGAAATACTCACCACTTCAGTAGTGACCCAAGCAGCAGCGACCGTGAACAATGACAGCTACACTGCCCATTGAAATACTCACCACTTCAGTAGTGACCCAAGCAGCAGCGACCGTGAACAATGACAGCTACACTGTTCATTGAAATACTCACCACTTCAGTAGTGACCCAAGCAGCAGCGACCATGAACAATGACAGCTACACTGCCCATTGAAATACTCACCACTTCAGTAGTGACCCCAGTAGCAGCGACCGTGAACAATGACAGCTACACTGCCCATTGAAATACTCACCACTTCAGTAGTGACCCCAGCAGCAGCCATTGTGAACAATGACAGCTACACTTCCCATTGAAATACTCACGACTTCAGTAGTGAACCCAGCAGGAGTGACCGTGAACAAGGACCTCAGCAGGAGTGACCGTGAACAATGACAGCTACACTGCCCACTGAAATACTCACCACTTCGGTAGTGACCCCAGCAGGAGTGACCGTGAACAATGACAGCTACACTACCCATTGAAATACTCACCACTTCAGTAACAAGTACACTGCCCATTGAAATACTCACCACTTCAGTAGTGACCCCAGCAGGAGTGACCGTGAACAATGACAGCTACAATGCCCGTTGAAATACTCACCACTTCAGTAGTGACCAAGCAGCAGCGACCGTGAAGAATGACAGCTACAGTGCCTAATGAAATACTCACCACTTCAGTAGTGACCCCAGCAGGAGTGACTGTGAACAATGACTGCTACACTGCCCACTGAAATACTCACCACTTCAGTAACAAGTACACTGCCCATTGAAATACTCACCACTTCAGTAGTGACCCAAGCAGCAGCAACCGTGAACAATGACAGCTATAATGCCCATTAAAATACTCACCACTTCAGTAGTGACCCCAGCAGCAGCGACCGTGAACAATGACAGCTACACTGCCCATTGAAATACTCACCACTTCAGTAGTGACCCAAGCAGCAGCGACCGTGAACAATGACAGCTACAATGCCCATTAAAATACTCACCACTTCAGTAGTGACCCCAGCAGAAGTGACCGTGAACAATGACAGCTACACTGCCCTTGAAATACTCACCAATTCAGTAGTGACCCCAGCAGAAGTGACCGTGAACAATGACAGCTACACTGTCCATTGAAATACTCACCAATTCAGTAGCGACACAAGCAGGAGCGACCGTGAACAATGACAGCTACATTGCCCATTGAAATACTCCCCACTTCAGTAGTGACCCAAGCAGCAGCGACCGTGAACAATGACAGCTACACTGTCCATTGAAATACTCACCACTTCAGTAGTGACCCAAGGAGCAGCGACCGTGAACAATGACAGCTACAATGCCCATTAAAATACTCACCACTTCAGTAGTGACCCCAGCAGCAGTGACCGTGAACAATGACAGCTACACTGCCCATTAAAATACTCACCACTTCAGTAACAAGTACACTGCCCATTGAAATACTCACCACTTCAGTACTGACCCCAGGAGGAGTGACCGTGAACAATGACCCCAGCAGCAGTGGCCGTGAACAATGACAGCTTCACTGTCCATTGAAATACTCACCACTTCAGTAGTGACCCAAGCAGCAGCGACCGTGAACAATGACAGCTACACTGCCCATTAAAATACTCACCACTTCAGTAACAAGTACACTGCCCATTGAAATACTCACCACTTCAGTACTGACCCCAGGAGGAGTGACCGTGAACAATGACCCCAGCAGCAGTGGCCGTGAACAATGACAGCTTCACTGTCCATTGAAATACTCACCACTTCAGTAGAGACCGCAGCAGCAGTGACCGTGAACAATGACAGCTACACTGCCCATTGAAATACTCACCACTTCAGTAACAAGTACACTGCCCATTGAAATACTCACCACTTCAGTAGTTACCCAAGCAGCAGCAACCATGAACAATGACAGCTACACTGTCCATTGAAATACTCACCACTTCAGTAGGGACCCAAGCAGCAGCGACCGTGAACAATGACAGCTACACTGTCCATTGAAATACTCACCACTTCAGTAGTGACCCCAGCAGCAGCGACCGTGAATAATGACAGCTACACTGTCCATTGAAATACTCACCACTTCAGTAGTGACCCCAGCAGCAGCGACCGTGAACAATGACAGCTACACTGCCCATTGAAATACTCACCACTTCAGTAGTGATCCCAGCAGGAGTGACCGGGAACAATGACAGCTACACTGCCCATTGAAATACTCACCACTTCAGTAACAAGTACACAGCTCATTGAAATACTCACCACTTCAGTAGTGACCCCAGCAGCAGTGACCGTGAACAGTGACCTCAGCAGGAGTGACCGTGAACAATGACAGCTACACTGCCCATTGAAATACTCACCTATTCAGTAGTGACCCCAGCAGAAGTGACCGTGAACCATGACAGCTACACTGCCCATTGAAATACTCACCAATTCAGTAGTGACACAAGCAGCAGCGACCGTGAACAATGACAGCTACACTGTCCATTGAAATACTCACCACTTTAGTAGTGACCCAAGCAGCAGCGACCGTGAACAATGACAGCTACACTGCCCATTAAAATACTCACCACTTCAGTAACAAGTACACTGCCCATTGAAATACTCACCACTTCAGTAGTGACCCAAGCAGCAGCGACCGTTAACAATGACAGCTACAGTGCCCATTGAAATACTCACCACTTCAGTAGTAACCCCATCAGGAGTGACCGTGAACAATGACTGCTACACAGCCCATTGAAATACTCACCACTTCAGTAACAAGTACACTGCCCATTGAAATACTCACCACTTCAGTAGTGACCCAAGCAGCAGCGACCGTGAACAATGACAGCTACACTGCCCATTGAAATACTCACCACTTCAGTAGTGACCCAAGCAGCAGCAACCGTGAACAATGACAGCTACACTGCCCATTAAAATACTCACCACTTCAGTAGTGACCCCAGCAGCAGCGACCGTGAACAATGACAGCTACAATGCCCATTGAAATACTCACCACTTCAGTAGTGACCCCAGCAGCAGCGCCCATAAACAATGACAGCTACAATGCCCATTAAAATACTCACCACTTCAGTAGTGACCCCAGCAGCAGTGACCGTGAACAATGACAGCTACAATGCCCATTGAAATACTCACCACTTCAGTAGTGACCCCAGCAGCAGCGACCGTAAACAATGACAGCTATAATGCCCATTAAAATACTCACCACTTCAGTAGTGACCCCAGCAGCAGCGACCGTGAACAATGACAGCTACAATGCCCATTAAAATACTCACCACTTCAGTAGTGACCCCAGCAGAAGTGACCGTGAACAATGACAGCTACACTGCCCATTGAAATACTCACCAATTCAGTAGTGACACAAGCAGGAGCGACCGTGAACAATGACAGCTACATTGCCCATTGAAATACTCCCCACTTCAGTAGTGACCCAAGCAGCAGCGACCGTGAACAATGACAGCTACACTGTCCATTGAAATACTCACCACTTCAGTAGTGACCCAAGCAGCAGCGACCGTGAACAATGACAGCTACAATGCCCATTAAAATACTCAGCACTTCAGTAGTGACCCCAGCAGCAGTGACCGTGAACAATGACAGCTACACTGCCCATTAAAATACTCACCATTCCAGTAACAAGTACACTGCCCATTGAAATACTCACCACTTCAGTAGTCACCCAAGCAGCAGCGACCGTTAACAATGACAGGTACAGTGCCCATTGAAATACTCACTTCAGTAGTAACCCCAGCAGCAGCGACCGTGAACAATGACAGCTACACTGCCCATTGAAATACTCACCACTTCAGTAACAAGTACACTGCCCATTGAAATACTCACCACTTCAGTAGTGACCCCAGGAGGAGTGACCGTGAACAATGACAGCTACACTGCCCATTGAAATACTCACCACTTCAGTAACAAGTACACTGCCCATTGAAATACTCACCACTTCAGTAGTGACCCCAGCAGGAGTGACCGTGAACAATGACAGCTACACTGCCCATTGAAATACTCACCACTTCAGTAACAAGTACACTGCCCATTGAAATACTCACCACTTCAGTAGTGACCCCAGGAGGAGTGACTGTGAACAATGACAGCTACAGTGTCCATTGAAATACTCACCACTTCAGTAGTGACCCAAGCAGCAGCAACCGTGAACAATGACAGCCACACTGTCCATTGAAATACTCACCACTTCAGTAGGGACCCAAGCAGCAGCGACCGTGAACAATGACAGCTACACTGTCCATTGAAATACTCACCACTTCAGTAGTGACCCCAGCAGCAGCGACCGTGAATAATGACAGCTACACTGTCCATTGAAATACTCACCACTTCAGTAGTGACCCCAGCAGCAGCGACATGAACAATGACAGCTACGTTGCCCATTGAAATACTCACCACTTCAGTAGTGATCCCAGCAGGAGTGACCGGGAACAATGACAGCTACACTGCCCATTGAAATACTCACCACTTCAGTAACAAGTACACAGCTCATTGAAATACTCACCACTTCAGTAGTGACCCCAGCAGCAGTGACCGTGAACAGTGACCTCAGCAGGAGTGACCGTGAACAATGACAGCTACACTGCCCATTGAAATACTCACCTATTCAGTAGTGACCCCAGCAGAAGTGACCGTGAACCATGACAGCTACACTGCCCATTGAAATACTCACCAATTCAGTAGTGACACAAGCAGCAGCGACCGTGAACAATGACTGCTACACTGTCCATTGAAATACTCACCACTTTAGTAGTGACCCAAGCAGCAGCGACCGTGAACAATGACAGCTACACTGCCCATTAAAATACTCACCACTTCAGTAACAAGTACACTGCCCATTGAAATACTCACCACTTCAGTAGTGACCCAAGCAGCAGCGACCGTTAACAATGACAGCTACAGTGCCCATTGAAATACTCACCACTTCAGTAGTAACCCCATCAGGAGTGACCGTGAACAATGACTGCTACACAGCCCATTGAAATACTCACCACTTCAGTAACAAGTACACTGCCCATTGAAATACTCACCACGTCAGTAGTGACCCAAGCAGCAGCGACCGTGAACAATGACAGCTACACTGTCCATTGAAATACTCACCACTTCAGTAGTGACCCAAGCAGCAGCGACCGTGAATAATGACAGCTACACTGTCCATTGAAATACTCACCACTTCAGTAGTGACCCCAGCAGCAGCGACCGTGAACAATGACAGCTACACTGCCCATTGAAATACTCACCACTTCAGTAGTGATCCCAGCAGGAGTGACCGGGAACAATGACAGCTACACTGCCCATTGAAATACTCACCACTTCAGTAACAAGTACACAGCTCATTGAAATACTCACCACTTCAGTAGTGACCCCAGCAGCAGTGACCGTGAACAGTGACCTCAGCAGGAGTGACCGTGAACAATGACAGCTACACTGCCCATTGAAATACTCACCTATTCAGTAGTGACCCCAGCAGAAGTGACCGTGAACCATGACAGCTACACTGCCCATTGAAATACTCACCAATTCAGTAGTGACACAAGCAGCAGCGACCGTGAACAATGACAGCTACACTGTCCATTGAAATACTCACCACTTTAGTAGTGACCCAAGCAGCAGCGACCGTGAACAATGACAGCTACACTGCCCATTAAAATACTCACCACTTCAGTAACAAGTACACTGCCCATTGAAATACTCACCACTTCAGTAGTGACCCAAGCAGCAGCGACCGTTAACAATGACAGCTACAGTGCCCATTGAAATACTCACCACTTCAGTAGTAACCCCATCAGGAGTGACCGTGAACAATGACTGCTACACAGCCCATTGAAATACTCACCACTTCAGTAACAAGTACACTGCCCATTGAAATACTCACCACTTCAGTAGTGACCCAAGCAGCAGCGACCGTGAACAATGACAGCTACACTGCCCATTGAAATACTCACCACTTCAGTAGTGACCCAAGCAGCAGCAACCGTGAACAATGACAGCTACACTGCCCATTAAAATACTCACCACTTCAGTAGTGACCCCAGCAGCAGCGACCGTGAACAATGACAGCTACAATGCCCATTGAAATACTCACCACTTCAGTAGTGACCCCAGCAGCAGCGCCCATAAACAATGACAGCTACAATGCCCATTAAAATACTCACCACTTCAGTAGTGACCCCAGCAGCAGTGACCGTGAACAATGACAGCTACAATGCCCATTGAAATACTCACCACTTCAGTAGTGACCCCAGCAGCAGCGACCGTAAACAATGACAGCTATAATGCCCATTAAAATACTCACCACTTCAGTAGTGACCCCAGCAGCAGCGACCGTGAACAATGACAGCTACAATGCCCATTAAAATACTCACCACTTCAGTAGTGACCCCAGCAGAAGTGACCGTGAACAATGACAGCTACACTGCCCATTGAAATACTCACCAATTCAGTAGTGACACAAGCAGGAGCGACCGTGAACAATGACAGCTACATTGCCCATTGAAATACTCCCCACTTCAGTAGTGACCCAAGCAGCAGCGACCGTGAACAATGACAGCTACACTGTCCATTGAAATACTCACCACTTCAGTAGTGACCCAAGCAGGAGTGACCGTGAACAATGACAGCTACACTGCCCATTGAAATACTCACCACTTCAGTAACAAGTACACTGCCCATTGAAATACTCACCACTTCAGTAGTGACCCCAGGAGGAGTGACTGTGAACAATGACAGCTACAGTGTCCATTGAAATACTCACCACTTCAGTAGTGACCCAAGCAGCAGCAACCGTGAACAATGACAGCCACACTGTCCATTGAAATACTCACCACTTCAGTAGGGACCCAAGCAGCAGCGACCGTGAACAATGACAGCTACACTGTCCATTGAAATACTCACCACTTCAGTAGTGACCCCAGCAGCAGCGACCGTGAATAATGACAGCTACACTGTCCATTGAAATACTCACCACTTCAGTAGTGACCCCAGCAGCAGCGACATGAACAATGACAGCTACGTTGCCCATTGAAATACTCACCACTTCAGTAGTGATCCCAGCAGGAGTGACCGGGAACAATGACAGCTACACTGCCCATTGAAATACTCACCACTTCAGTAACAAGTACACAGCTCATTGAAATACTCACCACTTCAGTAGTGACCCCAGCAGCAGTGACCGTGAACAGTGACCTCAGCAGGAGTGACCGTGAACAATGACAGCTACACTGCCCATTGAAATACTCACCTATTCAGTAGTGACCCCAGCAGAAGTGACCGTGAACCATGACAGCTACACTGCCCATTGAAATACTCACCAATTCAGTAGTGACACAAGCAGCAGCGACCGTGAACAATGACTGCTACACTGTCCATTGAAATACTCACCACTTTAGTAGTGACCCAAGCAGCAGCGACCGTGAACAATGACAGCTACACTGCCCATTAAAATACTCACCACTTCAGTAACAAGTACACTGCCCATTGAAATACTCACCACTTCAGTAGTGACCCAAGCAGCAGCGACCGTTAACAATGACAGCTACAGTGCCCATTGAAATACTCACCACTTCAGTAGTAACCCCATCAGGAGTGACCGTGAACAATGACTGCTACACAGCCCATTGAAATACTCACCACTTCAGTAACAAGTACACTGCCCATTGAAATACTCACCACTTCAGTAGTGACCCAAGCAGCAGCGACCGTGAACAATGACAGCTACACTGTCCATTGAAATACTCACCACTTCAGTAGTGACCCAAGCAGCAGCGACCGTGAATAATGACAGCTACACTGTCCATTGAAATACTCACCACTTCAGTAGTGACCCCAGCAGCAGCGACCGTGAACAATGACAGCTACACTGCCCATTGAAATACTCACCACTTCAGTAGTGATCCCAGCAGGAGTGACCGGGAACAATGACAGCTACACTGCCCATTGAAATACTCACCACTTCAGTAACAAGTACACAGCTCATTGAAATACTCACCACTTCAGTAGTGACCCCAGCAGCAGTGACCGTGAACAGTGACCTCAGCAGGAGTGACCGTGAACAATGACAGCTACACTGCCCATTGAAATACTCACCTATTCAGTAGTGACCCCAGCAGAAGTGACCGTGAACCATGACAGCTACACTGCCCATTGAAATACTCACCAATTCAGTAGTGACACAAGCAGCAGCGACCGTGAACAATGACAGCTACACTGTCCATTGAAATACTCACCACTTTAGTAGTGACCCAAGCAGCAGCGACCGTGAACAATGACAGCTACACTGCCCATTAAAATACTCACCACTTCAGTAACAAGTACACTGCCCATTGAAATACTCACCACTTCAGTAGTGACCCAAGCAGCAGCGACCGTTAACAATGACAGCTACAGTGCCCATTGAAATACTCACCACTTCAGTAGTAACCCCATCAGGAGTGACCGTGAACAATGACTGCTACACAGCCCATTGAAATACTCACCACTTCAGTAACAAGTACACTGCCCATTGAAATACTCACCACTTCAGTAGTGACCCAAGCAGCAGCGACCGTGAACAATGACAGCTACACTGCCCATTGAAATACTCACCACTTCAGTAGTGACCCAAGCAGCAGCAACCGTGAACAATGACAGCTACACTGCCCATTAAAATACTCACCACTTCAGTAGTGACCCCAGCAGCAGCGACCGTGAACAATGACAGCTACAATGCCCATTGAAATACTCACCACTTCAGTAGTGACCCCAGCAGCAGCGCCCATAAACAATGACAGCTACAATGCCCATTAAAATACTCACCACTTCAGTAGT
The DNA here is from genome assembly GCF_964261635.1 of Lissotriton helveticus. Classification (NCBI taxonomy): domain Eukaryota; kingdom Metazoa; phylum Chordata; class Amphibia; order Caudata; family Salamandridae; genus Lissotriton; species Lissotriton helveticus. The sequence continues at coordinate 899,070,940 of NC_136073.1, forward strand.
GACCCCAGCAGCAGTGACCGTGAACAATGACAGCTACAATGCCCATTGAAATACTCACCACTTCAGTAGTGACCCCAGCAGCAGCGACCGTAAACAATGACAGCTATAATGCCCATTAAAATACTCACCACTTCAGTAGTGACCCCAGCAGCAGCGACCGTGAACAATGACAGCTACAATGCCCATTAAAATACTCACCACTTCAGTAGTGACCCCAGCAGAAGTGACCGTGAACAATGACAGCTACACTGCCCATTGAAATACTCACCAATTCAGTAGTGACACAAGCAGGAGCGACCGTGAACAATGACAGCTACATTGCCCATTGAAATACTCCCCACTTCAGTAGTGACCCAAGCAGCAGCGACCGTGAACAATGACAGCTACACTGTCCATTGAAATACTCACCACTTCAGTAGTGACCCAAGCAGCAGCTACCGTGAACAATGACAGCTACAATGCCCATTAAAATACTCAGCACTTCAGTAGTGACCCCAGCAGCAGTGACCGTGAACAATGACAGCTACACTGCCCATTAAAATACTCACCATTCCAGTAACAAGTACACTGCCCATTGAAATACTCACCACTTCAGTAGTCACCCAAGCAGCAGCGACCGTTAACAATGACAGGTACAGTGCCCATTGAAATACTCACTTCAGTAGTAACCCCAGCAGCAGCGACCGTGAACAATGACAGCTACACTGCCCATTGAAATACTCACCACTTCAGTAACAAGTACACTGCCCATTGAAATACTCACCACTTCAGTAGTGACCCCAGGAGGAGTGACCGTGAACAATGACAGCTACACTGCCCATTGAAATACTCACCACTTCAGTAACAAGTACACTGCCCATTGAAATACTCACCACTTCAGTAGTGACCCCAGCAGGAGTGACCGTGAACAATGACAGCTACACTGCCCATTGAAATACTCACCACTTCAGTAACAAGTACACTGCCCATTGAAATACTCACCACTTCAGTAGTGACCCCAGGAGGAGTGACTGTGAACAATGACAGCTACAGTGTCCATTGAAATACTCACCACTTCAGTAGTGACCCAAGCAGCAGCAACCGTGAACAATGACAGCCACACTGTCCATTGAAATACTCACCACTTCAGTAGGGACCCAAGCAGCAGCGACCGTGAACAATGACAGCTACACTGTCCATTGAAATACTCACCACTTCAGTAGTGACCCCAGCAGCAGCGACCGTGAATAATGACAGCTACACTGTCCATTGAAATACTCACCACTTCAGTAGTGACCCAAGCAGCAGCGACCGTGAACAATGACAGCTACGTTGCCCATTGAAATACTCACCACTTCAGTAGTGATCCCAGCAGGAGTGACCGGGAACAATGACAGCTACACTGCCCATTGAAATACTCACCACTTCAGTAACAAGTACACAGCTCATTGAAATACTCACCACTTCAGTAGTGACCCCAGCAGCAGTGACCGTGAACAGTGACCTCAGCAGGAGTGACCGTGAACAATGACAGCTACACTGCCCATTGAAATACTCACCTATTCAGTAGTGACCCCAGCAGAAGTGACCGTGAACCATGACAGCTACACTGCCCATTGAAATACTCACCAATTCAGTAGTGACACAAGCAGCAGCGACCGTGAACAATGACAGCTACACTGTCCATTGAAATACTCACCACTTTAGTAGTGACCCAAGCAGCAGCGACCGTGAACAATGACAGCTACACTGCCCATTAAAATACTCACCACTTCAGTAACAAGTACACTGCCCATTGAAATACTCACCACTTCAGTAGTGACCCAAGCAGCAGCGACCGTTAACAATGACAGCTACAGTGCCCATTGAAATACTCACCACTTCAGTAGTAACCCCATCAGGAGTGACCATGAACAATGACTGCTACACAGCCCATTGAAATACTCACCACTTCAGTAACAAGTACACTGCCCATTGAAATACTCACCACTTCAGTAGTGACCCAAGCAGCAGCGACCGTGAACAATGACAGCTACACTGCCCATTGAAATACTCACCACTTCAGTAGTGACCCAAGCAGCAGCGACCGTGAACAATGACAGCTACACTGTCCATTGAAATACTCACCACTTCAGTAGTGACCCAAGCAGCAGCGACCGTGAACAATGACAGCTACAATGCCCATTGAAATACTCACCACTTCAGTAGTGACCCCAGCAGCAGCCATTGTGAACAATGACAGCTACACTTCCCATTGAAATACTCACGACTTCAGTAGTGAACCCAGCAGGAGTGACCGTGAACAAGGACCTCAGCAGGAGTGACCGTGAACAATGACAGCTACACTGCCCATTGAAATACTCACCACTTCAGTAGTGACCCCAGCAGCAGCCATTGTGAACAATGACAGCGCCACTTCCCATTGAAACACTCACGACTTCAGTAGTGAACCCAGCAGGAGTGACCGTGAACAAGGACCTCAGCAGGAGTGACCGTGAACAATGACAGCTACACTACCCATTGAACTACTCACCACTTCAGTAACAAGTACACTGCCCATTGAAATACTCACCACTTCAGTAGTGACCCCAGCAGGAGTGACCGTGAACAATGACAGCTACAATGCCCGTTGAAATACTCACCACTTCAGTAGTGACCAAGCAGCAGCGACCGTGAAGAATGACAGCTACAGTGCCCATTGAAATACTCACCACTTCAGTAGTGACCCCAGCAGGAGTGACCGTGAACAATGACTGCTACACTGTCCATTGAAATACTCACCACTTTAGTAGTGACCCAAGCAGCAGCGACCGTGAACAATGACAGCTACACTGCCCATTAAAATACTCACCACTTCAGTAACAAGTACACTGCCCATTGAAATACTCACCACTTCAGTAGTGACCCAAGCAGCAGCAACCGTGAACAATGACAGCTATAATGCCCATTAAAATACTCACCACTTCAGTAGTGACCCCAGCAGCAGCGACCATGAACAATGACAGCTACACTGCCCATTGAAATACTCACCACTTCAGTAGTGACCCTCAGCAGCAGCGACCGTGAACAATGACAGCTACACTGTCCATTGAAATACTCACCACTTCAGTAGTGACCCAAGCAGCAGCGACCGTGAACAATGACAGCTACACTGTCCATTGAAATACTCACCACTTAAGTAGTGACCCCAGCAGCAGCGACCGTGAACAATGACAGCTACACTGTCCATTGAAATACTCACCACTTCAGTAGTGACCCCAGCAGCAGCGACGTGAACAATGACAGCTACACTGTCCATTGAAATACTCACCACTTCAGTAGTGACCCAAGCAGCAGCGACCGTGAACAATGACAGCTACAATGCCCATTGAAATACTCACCACTTCAGTAGTGACCCCAGCAGGAGTGACCGTGAACAATGACAGCTACACTGCCCATTGAAATACTCACCACTTCAGTAACAAGTACACTGCCCATTGAAATACTCACCACTTCAGTAGTGACCCCAGGAGAGTGACCGTGAACAATGACCCCAGCAGCAGTGGCCGTGAACAATGACAGCTTCACTGTCCATTGAAATACTCACCACTTCAGTAGTGACCCAAGCAGCAGCGACCGTGAACAATGACAGCTACACTGCCCATTGAAATACTCACCACTTCAGTAGAGACCGCAGCAGCAGTGACCGTGAACAATGACAGCTACACTGCCCATTGAAATACTCACCACTTCAGTAACAAGTACACTGCCCATTGAAATACTCACCACTTCAGTAGTGACCCAAGCAGCAGCAACCATGAACAATGACAGCTACACTGTCCATTGAAATACTCACCACTTCAGTAGGGACCCAAGCAGCAGCGACCGTGAACAATGACAGCTACACTGTCCATTGAAATACTCACCACTTCAGTAGTGACCCCAGCAGCAGCGACCGTGAACAATGACAGCTACACTGCCCATTGAAATACTCACCACTTCAGTACCAAGTACACTGCCCATTGAAATACTCACCACTTCAGTAGTGACCCCAGGAGGAGTGACTGTGAACAATGACAGCTACAGTGTCCATTGAAATACTCACCACTTCAGTAGTGACCCAAGCAGCAGCAACCGTGAACAATGACAGCCACACTGTCCATTGAAATACTCACCACTTCAGTAGAGACCCAAGCAGCAGCGACCGTGAACAATGACAGCTACACTGTCCATTGAAATACTCACCACTTCAGTAGTGACCCCAGCAGCAGCGACCGTGAATAATGACAGCTACACTGTCCATTGAAATACTCACCACTTCAGTAGTGACCCCAGCAGCAGCGACCGTAAACAATGACAGCTACGTTGCCCATTGAAATACTCACCACTTCAGTAGTGATCCCAGCAGGAGTGACCGGGAACAATGACAGCTACACTGCCCATTGAAATACTCACCACTTCAGTAACAAGTACACAGCTCATTGAAATACTCACCACTTCAGTAGTGACCCCAGCAGCAGTGACCGTGAACAGTGACCTCAGCAGGAGTGACCGTGAACAATGACAGCTACACTGCCCATTGAAATACTCACCTATTCAGTAGTGACCCCAGCAGAAGTGACCGTGAACCATGACAGCTACACTGCCCATTGAAATACTCACCAATTCAGTAGTGACACAAGCAGCAGCGACCGTGAACAATGACAGCCACACTGTCCATTGAAATACTCACCACTTTAGTAGTGACCCAAGCAGCAGCGACCGTGAACAATGACAGCTACACTGCCCATTAAAATACTCACCACTTCAGTAACAAGTACACTGCCCATTGAAATACTCACCACTTCAGTAGTGACCCAAGCAGCAGCGACCGTTAACAATGACAGCTACAGTGCCCATTGAAATACTCACCACTTCAGTAGTAACCCCATCAGGATTGACCGTGAACAATGACTGCTACACAGCCCATTGAAATACTCACCACTTCAGTAACAAGTACACTGCCCATTGAAATACTCACCACTTCAGTAGTGACCCAAGCAGCAGCGACCGTGAACAATGACAGCTACACTGCCCATTGAAATACTCACCACTTCAGTAGTGACCCAAGCAGCAGCGACCTTGACAGCTACACTGTCCATTGAAATACTCACCACTTCAGTAGTGACCCAAGCAGCAGCGACCGTGAATAATGACAGCTACAATGCCCATTGAAATACTCACCACTTCAGTAGTGACCCCAGCAGCAGCCATTGTGAACAATGACAGCTACACTTCCCATTGAAATACTCACGACTTCAGTAGTGAACCCAGCAGGAGTGACCGTGAACAAGGACCTCAGCAGGAGTGACCGTGAACAATGACAGCTACACTGCCCATTGAAATACTCACCACTTCAGTAGTGACCCCAGCAGCAGCCATTGTGAACAATGACAGCTACACTTCCCATTGAAATACTCACGACTTCAGTAGTGAACCCAGCAGGAGTGACCGTGAACAAGGACCTCAGCAGGAGTGACCGTGAACAATGACAGCTACACTACCCATTGAACTACTCACCACTTCAGTAACAAGTACACTGCCCATTGAAATACTCACCACTTCAGTAGTGACCCCAGCAGGAGTGACCGTGAACAATGACAGCTACAATGCCCGTTGAAATACTCACCACTTCAGTAGTGACCAAGCAGCAGCGACCGTGAACAATGACTGCTACACTGCCCATTGAAATACTCACCACTTCAGTAACAAGTACACTGCCCATTGAAATACTCACCACTTCAGTAGTGACCCCAGCAGCAGCGACCATGAACAATGACAGCTACACTGCCCATTGAAATACTCACCACTTCAGTAGTGACCCCCAGCAGCAGCGACCGTGAACAATGACAGCTACACTGTCCATTGAAATACTCACCACTTCAGTAGTGACCCAAGCAGCAGCGACCGTGAACAATGACAGCTACACTGTCCATTGAAATACTCACCACTTAAGTAGTGACCCCAGCAGCAGCGACCGTGAACAATGACAGCTACACTGTCCATTGAAATACTCACCACTTCAGTAGTGACCCCAGCAGCAGCGACGTGAACAATGACAGCTACACTGTCCATTGAAATACTCACCACTTCAGTATTGACCCAAGCAGCAGCGACCGTGAACAATGACAGCTACAATGCCCATTAAAATACTCACCACTTCAGAAGTGACCCCAGCAGCAGGAACCGTGAACAATGACAGCTACACTGCCCATTGAAATACTCACCACTTCAGTAACAAGTACATAGCTCATTGAAATACTCACCACTTCAGTAACAGCTACACTGCCCATTGAAATACTCACCACTTCAGTAGTGACCCCAGCAGCAGTGACTGTGAACAGTGACCTCAGCAGGAGTGACCGTGAACAATGACAGCTACACTGCCCATTGAAATACTCACCAATTCAGTAGTGACACAAGCAGCAGCGACCGTGAAAAAATGACAGCTACACTGCCCATTAAAATACTCACCACTTCAGTAGTGACCGCAGCAGCAGTGACCGTGAACAATGACAGCTACACTGCCCATTAAAATACTCACCACTTCAGTAACAAGTACACTGCCCATTGAAATACTCACCACTTCAGTAGTGACCGCAGCAGCAGTGACCGTGAACAATGACAGCTACACTGCCCATTGAAATACTCACCACTTCAGTAACAAGTACACTGCCCATTGAAATACTCACCACTTCAGTAGTGACCCAAGCAGCAGCGACCGTGAACAATGACAGCTACACTGCCCATTGAAATACTCACCACTTCAGTAGTGACCCAAGCAGCAGCGACCGTGAACAATGACAGCTACACTGTTCATTGAAATACTCACCACTTCAGTAGTGACCCAAGCAGCAGCGACCATGAACAATGACAGCTACACTGCCCATTGAAATACTCACCACTTCAGTAGTGACCCCAGTAGCAGCGACCGTGAACAATGACAGCTACAATGCCCATTGAAATACTCACCACTTCAGTAGTGACCCCAGCAGCAGCCATTGTGAACAATGACAGCTACACTTCCCATTGAAATACTCACGACTTCAGTAGTGAACCCATCAGGAGTGACCGTGAACAAGGACCTCAGCAGGAGTGACCGTGAACAATGACAGCTACACTGCCCACTGAAATACTCACCACTTCGGTAGTGACCCCAGCAGGAGTGACCGTGAACAATGACAGCTACACTACCCATTGAAATACTCACCACTTCAGTAACAAGTACACTGCCCATTGAAATACTCACCACTTCAGTAGTGACCCCAGCAGGAGTGACCGTGAACAATGACAGCTACAATGCCCGTTGAAATACTCACCACTTCAGTAGTGACCAAGCAGCAGCGACCGTGAAGAATGACAGCTACAGTGCCTAATGAAATACTCACCACTTCAGTAGTGACCCCAGCAGGAGTGACTGTGAACAATGACTGCTACACTGCCCACTGAAATACTCACTTCAGTAACAAGTACACTGCCCATTGAAATACTCACCACTTCAGTAGTGACCCAAGCAGCAGCAACCGTGAACAATGACAGCTATAATGCCCATTAAAATACTCACCACTTCAGTAGTGACCCCAGCAGCAGCGACCGTGAACAATGACAGCTACACTGCCCATTGAAATACTCACCACTTCAGTAGTGACCCAAGCAGCAGCGACCGTGAACAATGACAGCTACAATGCCCATTAAAATACTCACCACTTCAGTAGTGACCCCAGCAGAAGTGACCGTGAACAATGACAGCTACACTGCCCTTGAAATACTCACCAATTCAGTAGTGACCCCAGCAGAAGTGACCGTGAACAATGACAGCTACACTGTCCATTGAAATACTCACCAATTCAGTAGCGACACAAGCAGGAGCGACCGTGAACAATGACAGCTACATTGCCCATTGAAATACTCCCCACTTCAGTAGTGACCCAAGCAGCAGCGACCGTGAACAATGACAGCTACACTGTCCATTGAAATACTCACCACTTCAGTAGTGACCCAAGGAGCAGCGACCGTGAACAATGACAGCTACAATGCCCATTAAAATACTCACCACTTCAGTAGTGACCCCAGCAGCAGTGACCGTGAACAATGACAGCTACACTGCCCATTAAAATACTCACCACTTCAGTAACAAGTACACTGCCCATTGAAATATTCACCACTTCAGTAGGGACCCAAGCAGCAGCGACCGTTAACAATGACAGCTACAATGTCCATTGAAATACTCACCACTTCAGTAGTGACCCCAGCAGGAGTGACCGTGAACAATGACAGCTACACTGCCCATTGAAATACTCACCACTTCAGTAACAAGTACACTGCCCATTGAAAAACTCACCACTTCAGTAGTGACCCCAGGAGGAGTGACCGTGAACAATGACCCCAGCAGCAGTGGCCGTGAACAATGACAGCTTCACTGTCCATTGAAATACTCACCACTTCAGTAGTGACCCAAGCAGCAGCGACCGTGAACAATGACAGCTACACTGCCCATTGAAATACTCACCACTTCAGTAGAGACCGCAGCAGCAGTGACCGTGAACAATGACAGCTACACTGCCCATTGAAATACTCACCACTTCAGTAACAAGTACACTGCCCATTGAAATACTCACCACTTCAGTAGTGACCCAAGCAGCAGCAACCATGAACAATGACAGCTACACTGTCCATTGAAATACTCACCACTTCAGTAGGGACCCAAGCAGCAGCGACCGTGAACAATGACAGCTACACTGTCCATTGAAATACTCACCACTTCAGTAGTGACCCCAGCAGCAGCGACCGTGAATAATGACAGCTACACTGTCCATTGAAATACTCACCACTTCAGTAGTGACCCCAGCAGCAGCGACCGTGAACAATGACAGCTACACTGCCCATTGAAATACTCACCACTTCAGTAGTGATCCCAGCAGGAGTGACCGGGAACAATGACAGCTACACTGCCCATTGAAATACTCACCACTTCAGTAACAAGTACACAGCTCATTGAAATACCACTTCAGTAGTGACCCCAGCAGCAGTGACCGTGAACAGTGACCTCAGCAGGAGTGACCGTGAACAATGACAGCTACACTGCCCATTGAAATACTCACCTATTCAGTAGTGACCCCAGCAGAAGTGACCGTGAACCATGACAGCTACACTGCCCATTGAAATACTCACCAATTCAGTAGTGACACAAGCAGCAGCGACCGTGAACAATGACAGCTACACTGTCCATTGAAATACTCACCACTTTAGTAGTGACCCAAGCAGCAGCGACCGTGAACAATGACAGCTACACTGCCCATTAAAATACTCACCACTTCAGTAACAAGTACACTGCCCATTGAAATACTCACCACTTCAGTAGTGACCCAAGCAGCAGCGACCGTTAACAATGACAGCTACAGTGCCCATTGAAATCCTCACCACTTCAGTAGTAACCCCATCAGGAGTGACCGTGAACAATGACTGCTACACAGCCCATTGAAATACTCACCACTTCAGTAACAAGTACACTGCCCATTGAAATACTCACCACTTCAGTAGTGACCCAAGCAGCAGCGACCGTGAACAATGACAGCTACACTGCCCATTGAAATACTCACCACTTCAGTAGTGACCCAAGCAGCAGCAACCGTGAACAATGACAGCTACACTGCCCATTAAAATACTCACCACTTCAGTAGTAACCCCAGCAGCAGCGACCGTGAACAATGACAGCTACAATGCCCATTGAAATACTCACCACTTCAGTAGTGACCCCAGCAGCAGCGCCCATAAACAATGACAGCTACAATGCCCATTAAAATACTCACCACTTCAGTAGTGACCCCAGCAGCAGTGACCGTGAACAATGACAGCTACAATGCCCATTGAAATACTCACCACTTCAGTAGTGACCCCAGCAGCAGCGACCGTAAACAATGACAGCTATAATGCCCATTAAAATACTCACCACTTCAGTAGTGACCCCAGCAGCAGCGACCGTGAACAATGACAGCTACAATGCCCATTAAAATACTCACCACTTCAGTAGTGACCCCAGCAGAAGTGACCGTGAACAATGACAGCTACACTGCCCATTGAAATACTCACCAATTCAGTAGTGACACAAGCAGGAGCGACCGTGAACAATGACAGCTACATTGCCCATTGAAATACTCCCCACTTCAGTAGTGACCCAAGCAGCAGCGACCGTGAACAATGACAGCTACACTGTCCATTGAAATACTCACCACTTCAGTAGTGACCCAAGCAGCAGCGACCGTGAACAATGACAGGTACAGTGCCCATTGAAATACTCACTTCAGTAGTAACCCCAGCAGCAGCGACCGTGAACAATGACAGCTACACTGCCCATTGAAATACTCACCACTTCAGTAACAAGTACACTGCCCATTGAAATACTCACCACTTCAGTAGTGACCCCAGGAGGAGTGACCGTGAACAATGACAGCTACACTGCCCATTGAAATACTCACCACTTCAGTAACAAGTACACTGCCCATTGAAATACTCACCACTTCAGTAGTGACCCCAGCAGGAGTGACCGTGAACAATGACAGCTACACTGCCCATTGAAATACTCACCACTTCAGTAACAAGTACACTGCCCATTGTAATACTCACCACTTCAGTAGTGACCCCAGGAGGAGTGACTGTGAACAATGACAGCTACAGTGTCCATTGAAATACTCACCACTTCAGTAGTGACCCAAGCAGCAGCAACCGTGAACAATGACAGCCACACTGTCCATTGAAATACTCACCACTTCAGTAGGGACCCAAGCAGCAGCGACCGTGAACAATGACAGCTACACTGTCCATTGAAATACTCACCACTTCAGTAGTGACCCCAGCAGCAGCGACCGTGAATAATGACAACTACACTGTCCATTGAAATACTCACCACTTCAGCAGTGACCCCAGCAGCAGCGACCGTGAACAATGACAGCTACGTTGCCCATTGAAATACTCACCACTTCAGTAGTGACCCCAGCAGCAGTGACCGTGAACAGTGACCTCAGCAGGAGTGACCGTGAACAATGACAGCTACACTGCCCATTGAAATACTCACCTATTCAGTAGTGACCCCAGCAGAAGTGACCGTGAACCATGACAGCTACACTGCCCATTGAAATACTCACCAATTCAGTAGTGACACAAGCAGCAGCGACCGTGAACAATGACTGCTACACTGTCCATTGAAATACTCACCACTTTAGTAGTGACCCAAGCAGCAGCGACCGTGAACAATGACAGCTACACTGCCCATTAAAATACTCACCACTTCAGTAACAAGTACACTGCCCATTGAAATACTCACCACTTCAGTAGTGACCCAAGCAGCAGCGACCGTTAACAATGACAGCTACAGTGCCCATTGAAATACTCACCACTTCAGTAGTAACCCCATCAGGAGTGACTGTGAACAATGACTGCTACACAGCCCATTGAAATACTCACCACTTCAGTAACAAGTACACTGCCCATTGAAATACTCACCACTTCAGTAGTGACCCAAGCAGCAGCGACCGTGAACAATGACAGCTACACTGTCCATTGAAATACTCACCACTTCAGTAGTGACCCAAGCAGCAGCGACCGTGAATAATGACAGCTACACTGTCCATTGAAATACTCACCACTTCAGTAGTGACCCCAGCAGCAGCGACAGTGAACAATGACAGCTACACTGCCCATTGAAATACTCACCACTTCAGTAGTGATCCCAGCAGGAGTGACCGGGAACAATGACAGCTACACTGCCCATTGAAATACTCACCACTTCAGTAACAAGTACACAGCTCATTGAAATACTCACCACTTCAGTAGTGACCCCAGCAGCAGTGACCGTGAACAGTGACCTCAGCAGGAGTGACCGTGAACAATGACAGCTACACTGCCCATTGAAATACTCACCTATTCAGTAGTGACCCCAGCAGAAGTGACCGTGAACCATGACAGCTACACTGCCCATTGAAATACTCACCAATTCAGTAGTGACACAAGCAGCAGCGACCGTGAACAATGACAGCTACACTGTCCATTGAAATACTCACCACTTTAGTAGTGACCCAAGCAGCAGCGACCGTGAACAATGACAGCTACACTGCCCATTAAAATACTCACCACTTCAGTAACAAGTACACTGCCCATTGAAATACTCACCACTTCAGTAGTGACCCAAGCAGCAGCGACCGTTAACAATGACAGCTACAGTGCCCATTGAAATACTCACCACTTCAGTAGTAACCCCATCAGGAGTGACCGTGAACAATGACTGCTACACAGCCCATTGAAATACTCACCACTTCAGTAACAAGTACACTGCCCATTGAAATACTCACCACTTCAGTAGTGACCCAAGCAGCAGCGACCGTGAACAATGACAGCTACACTGCCCATTGAAATACTCACCACTTCAGTAGTGACCCAAGCAGCAGCAACCGTGAACAATGACAGCTACACTGCCCATTAAAATACTCACCACTTCAGTAGTGACCCCAGCAGCAGCGACCGTGAACAATGACAGCTACAATGCCCATTGAAATACTCACCACTTCAGTAGTGACCCCAGCAGCAGCGCCCATAAACAATGACAGCTACAATGCCCATTAAAATACTCACCACTTCAGTAGTGACCCCAGCAGCAGTGACCGTGAACAATGACAGCTACAATGCCCATTGAAATACTCACCACTTCAGTAGTGACCCCAGCAGCAGCGACCGTAAACAATGACAGCTATAATGCCCATTAAAATACTCACCACTTCAGTAGTGACCCCAGCAGCAGCGACCGTGAACAATGACAGCTACAATGCCCATTAAAATACTCACCACTTCAGTAGTGACCCCAGCAGAAGTGACCGTGAACAATGACAGCTACACTGCCCATTGAAATACTCACCAATTCAGTAGTGACACAAGCAGGAGCGACCGTGAACAATGACAGCTACATTGCCCATTGAAATACTCCCCACTTCAGTAGTGACCCAAGCAGCAGCGACCGTGAACAATGACAGCTACACTGTCCATTGAAATACTCACCTATTCAGTAGTGACCCCAGCAGAAGTGACCGTGAACCATGACAGCTACACTGCCCATTGAAATACTCACCAATTCAGTAGTGACCCAAGCAGGAGTGACCGTGAACAATGACAGCTACACTGCCCATTGAAATACTCACCACTTCAGTAACAAGTACACTGCCCATTGAAATACTCACCACTTCAGTAGTGACCCCAGGAGGAGTGACTGTGAACAATGACAGCTACAGTGTCCATTGAAATACTCACCACTTCAGTAGTGACCCAAGCAGCAGCAACCGTGAACAATGACAGCCACACTGTCCATTGAAATACTCACCACTTCAGTAGGGACCCAAGCAGCAGCGACCGTGAACAATGACAGCTACACTGTCCATTGAAATACTCACCACTTCAGTAGTGACCCCAGCAGCAGCGACCGTGAATAATGACAGCTACACTGTCCATTGAAATACTCACCACTTCAGTAGTGACCCCAGCAGCAGCGACCGTGAACAATGACAGCTACGTTGCCCATTGAAATACTCACCACTTCAGTAGTGACCCCAGCAGAAGTGACCGTGAACAATGACAGCTACACTGCCCATTGAAATACTCACCAATTCAGTAGTGACACAAGCAGGAGCGACCGTGAACAATGACAGCTACATTGCCCATTGAAATACTCCCCACTTCAGTAGTGACCCAAGCAGCAGCGACCGTAAACAATGACAGCTACACTGCCCATTGAAATACTCACCTATTCAGTAGTGACCCCAGCAGAAGTGACCGTGAACCATGACAGCTACACTGCCCATTGAAATACTCACCAATTCAGTAGTGACCCAAGCAGGAGTGACCGTGAACAATGACAGCTACACTGCCCATTGAAATACTCACCACTTCAGTAACAAGTACACTGCCCATTGAAATACTCACCACTTCAGTAGTGACCCCAGGAGGAGTGACTGTGAACAATGACAGCTACAGTGTCCATTGAAATACTCACCACTTCAGTAGTGACCCAAGCAGCAGCAACCGTGAACAATGACAGCCACACTGTCCATTGAAATACTCACCACTTCAGTAGGGACCCAAGCAGCAGCGACCGTGAACAATGACAGCTACACTGTCCATTGAAATACTCACCACTTCAGTAGTGACCCCAGCAGCAGCGACCGTGAATAATGACAGCTACACTGTCCATTGAAATACTCACCACTTCAGTAGTGACCCCAGCAGCAGCGACCGTGAACAATGACAGCTACGTTGCCCATTGAAATACTCACCACTTCAGTAGTGATCCCAGCAGGAGTGACCGGGAACAATGACAGCTACACTGCCCATTGAAATACTCACCACTTCAGTAACAAGTACACAGCTCATTGAAATACTCACCACTTCAGTAGTGACCCCAGCAGCAGTGACCGTGAACAGTGACCTCAGCAGGAGTGACCGTGAACAATGACAGCTACACTGCCCATTGAAATACTCACCTATTCAGTAGTGACCCCAGCAGAAGTGACCGTGAACCATGACAGCTACACTGCCCATTGAAATACTCACCAATTCAGTAGTGACACAAGCAGCAGCGACCGTGAACAATGACTGCTACACTGTCCATTGAAATACTCACCACTTTAGTAGTGACCCAAGCAGCAGCGACCGTGAACAATGACAGCTACACTGCCCATTAAAATACTCACCACTTCAGTAACAAGTACACTGCCCATTGAAATACTCACCACTTCAGTAGTGACCCAAGCAGCAGCGACCGTTAACAATGACAGCTACAGTGCCCATTGAAATACTCACCACTTCAGTAGTAACCCCATCAGGAGTGACCGTGAACAATGACTGCTACACAGCCCATTGAAATACTCACCACTTCAGTAACAAGTACACTGCCCATTGAAATACTCACCACTTCAGTAGTGACCCAAGCAGCAGCGACCGTGAACAATGACAGCTACACTGTCCATTGAAATACTCACCACTTCAGTAGTGACCCAAGCAGCAGCGACCGTGAATAATGACAGCTACACTGTCCATTGAAATACTCACCACTTCAGTAGTGACCCCAGCAGCAGCGACCGTGAACAATGACAGCTACACTGCCCATTGAAATACTCACCACTTCAGTAGTGATCCCAGCAGGAGTGACCGGGAACAATGACAGCTACACTGCCCATTGAAATACTCACCACTTCAGTAACAAGTACACAGCTCATTGAAATACTCACCACTTCAGTAGTGACCCCAGCAGCAGTGACCGTGAACAGTGACCTCAGCAGGAGTGACCGTGAACAATGACAGCTACACTGCCCATTGAAATACTCACCAATTCAGTAGTGACACAAGCAGCAGCGACCGTGAACAATGACAGCTACACTGTCCATTGAAATACTCACCACTTTAGTAGTGACCCAAGCAGCAGCGACCGTGAACAATGACAGCTACACTGCCCATTAAAATACTCACCACTTCAGTAACAAGTACACTGCCCATTGAAATACTCACCACTTCAGTAGTGACCCAAGCAGCAGCGACCGTTAACAATGACAGCTACAGTGCCCATTGAAATACTCACCACTTCAGTAGTAACCCCATCAGGAGTGACCGTGAACAATGACTGCTACACAGCCCATTGAAATACTCACCACTTCAGTAACAAGTACACTGCCCATTGAAATACTCACCACTTCAGTAGTGACCCAAGCAGCAGCGACCGTGAACAATGACAGCTACACTGCCCATTGAAATACTCACCACTTCAGTAGTGACCCAAGCAGCAGCAACCGTGAACAATGACAGCTACACTGCCCATTAAAATACTCACCACTTCAGTAGTGACCCCAGCAGCAGCGACCGTGAACAATGACAGCTACAATGCCCATTGAAATACTCACCACTTCAGTAGTGACCCCAGCAGCAGCGCCCATAAACAATGACAGCTACAATGCCCATTAAAATACTCACCACTTCAGTAGTGACCCCAGCAGCAGTGACCGTGAACAATGACAGCTACAATGCCCATTGAAATACTCACCACTTCAGTAGTGACCCCAGCAGCAGCGACCGTAAACAATGACAGCTATAATGCCCATTAAAATACTCACCACTTCAGTAGTGACCCCAGCAGCAGCGACCGTGAACAATGACAGCTACAATGCCCATTAAAATACTCACCACTTCAGTAGTGACCCCAGCAGAAGTGACCGTGAACAATGACAGCTACACTGCCCATTGAAATACTCACCAATTCAGTAGTGACACAAGCAGGAGCGACCGTGAACAATGACAGCTACATTGCCCATTGAAATACTCCCCACTTCAGTAGTGACCCAAGCAGCAGCGACCGTGAACAATGACAGCTACACTGTCCATTGAAATACTCACCACTTCAGTAGTGACCCAAGCAGCAGCGACCGTGAACAATGACAGCTACAATGCCCATTAAAATACTCAGCACTTCAGTAGTGACCCCAGCAGCAGTGACCGTGAACAATGACAGCTACACTGCCCATTAAAATACTCACCATTCCAGTAACAAGTACACTGCCCATTGAAATACTCACCACTTCAGTAGTCACCCAAGCAGCAGCGACCGTTAACAATGACAGGTACAGTGCCCATTGAAATACTCACTTCAGTAGTAACCCCAGCAGCAGCGACCGTGAACAATGACAGCTACACTGCCCATTGAAATACTCACCACTTCAGTAACAAGTACACTGCCCATTGAAATACTCACCACTTCAGTAGTGACCCCAGGAGGAGTGACCGTGAACAATGACAGCTACACTGCCCATTGAAATACTCACCACTTCAGTAACAAGTACACTGCCCATTGAAATACTCACCACTTCAGTAGTGACCCCAGCAGGAGTGACCGTGAACAATGACAGCTACACTGCCCATTGAAATACTCACCACTTCAGTAACAAGTACACTGCCCATTGAAATACTCACCACTTCAGTAGTGACCCCAGGAGGAGTGACTGTGAACAATGACAGCTACAGTGTCCATTGAAATACTCACCACTTCAGTAGTGACCCAAGCAGCAGCAACTGTGAACAATGACAGCCACACTGTCCATTGAAATACTCACCACTTCAGTAGGGACCCAAGCAGCAGCGACCGTGAACAATGACAGCTACACTGTCCATTGAAATACTCACCACTTCAGTAGTGACCCCAGCAGCAGCGACCGTGAATAATGACAGCTAAACTGTCCATTGAAATACTCACCACTTCAGTAGTGACCCAAGCAGCAGCGACCGTGAACAATGACAGCTACGTTGCCCATTGAAATACTCACCACTTCAGTAGTGATCCCAGCAGGAGTGACCGGGAACAATGACAGCTACACTGCCCATTGAAATACTCACCACTTCAGTAACAAGTACACAGCTCATTGAAATACTCACCACTTCAGTAGTGACCCCAGCAGCAGTGACCGTGAACAGTGACCTCAGCAGGAGTGACCGTGAACAATGACAGCTACACTGCCCATTGAAATACTCACCTATTCAGTAGTGACCCCAGCAGAAGTGACCGTGAACCATGACAGCTACACTGCCCATTGAAATACTCACCAATTCAGTAGTGACACAAGCAGCAGCGACCGTGAACAATGACAGCTACACTGTCCATTGAAATACTCACCACTTTAGTAGTGACCCAAGCAGCAGCGACCGTGAACAATGACAGCTACACTGCCCATTAAAATACTCACCACTTCAGTAACAAGTACACTGCCCATTGAAATACTCACCACTTCAGTAGTGACCCAAGCAGCAGCGACCGTTAACAATGACAGCTACAGTGCCCATTGAAATACTCACCACTTCAGTAGTAACCCCATCAGGAGTGACCATGAACAATGACTGCTACACAGCCCATTGAAATACTCACCACTTCAGTAACAAGTACACTGCCCATTGAAATACTCACCACTTCAGTAGTGACCCAAGCAGCAGCGACCGTGAACAATGACAGCTACACTGCCCATTGAAATACTCACCACTTCAGTAGTGACCCAAGCAGCAGCGACCGTGAACAATGACAGCTACACTGTCCATTGAAATACTCACCACTTCAGTAGTGACCCAAGCAGCAGCGACCGTGAACAATGACAGCTACAATGCCCATTGAAATACTCACCACTTCAGTAGTGACCCCAGCAGCAGCCATTGTGAACAATGACAGCTACACTTCCCATTGAAATACTCACGACTTCAGTAGTGAACCCAGCAGGAGTGACCGTGAACAAGGACCTCAGCAGGAGTGACCATGAACAATGACAGCTACACTGCCCATTGAAATACTCACCACTTCAGTAGTGACCCCAGCAGCAGCCATTGTGAACAATGACAGCTACACTTCCCATTGAAACACTTACGACTTCAGTAGTGAACCCAGCAGGAGTGACCGTGAACAAGGACCTCAGCAGGAGTGACCGTGAACAATGACAGCTACACTACCCATTGAACTACTCACCACTTCAGTAACAAGTACACTGCCCATTGAAATACTCACCACTTCAGTAGTGACCCCAGCAGGAGTGACCGTGAACAATGACAGCTACAATGCCCGTTGAAATACTCACCACTTCAGTAGTGACCAAGCAGCAGCGACCGTGAAGAATGACAGCTACAGTGCCCATTGAAATACTCACCACTTCAGTAGTGACCCCAGCAGGAGTGACCGTGAACAATGACTGCTACACTGCCCATTGAAATACTCACCACTTCAGTAACAAGTACACTGCCCATTGAAATACTCACCACTTCAGTAGTGACCCAAGCAGCAGCAACCGTGAACAATGACAGCTATAATGCCCATTAAAATACTCACCACTTCAGTAGTGACCCCAGCAGTAGCGACCATGAACAATGACAGCTACACTGCCCATTGAAATACTCACCACTTCAGTAGTGACCCTCAGCAGCAGCGACCGTGAACAATGACAGCTACACTGTCCATTGAAATACTCACCACTTCAGTAGTGACCCAAGCAGCAGCGACCGTGAACAATGACAGCTACACTGTCCATTGAAATACTCACCACTTAAGTAGTGACCCCAGCAGCAGCGACCGTGAACAATGACAGCTACACTGTCCATTGAAATACTCACCACTTCAGTAGTGACCCCAGCAGCAGCGACGTGAACAATGACAGCTACACTGTCCATTGAAATACTCACCACTTCAGTAGTGACCCAAGCAGCAGCGACCGTGAACAATGACAGCTACAATGCCCATTAAAATACTCACCACTTCAGAAGTGACCCCAGCAGCAGGAACCGTGAACAATGACAGCTACACTGCCCATTGAAATACTCACCACTTCAGTAACAAGTACATAGCTCATTGAAATACTCACCACTTCAGTAACAGCTACACTGCCCATTGAAATACTCACCACTTCAGAAGTGACCCCAGCAGCAGTGACTGTGAACAGTGACCTCAGCAGGAGTGACCGTGAACAATGACAGCTACACTGCCCATTGAAATACTCACCAATTCAGTAGTGACACAAGCAGCAGCGACCGTGAAAAAAGTGACAGCTACACTGCCCATTAAAATACTCACCACTTCAGTAGTGACCGCAGCAGCAGTGACCGTGAACAATGACAGCTACACTGCCCATTAAAATACTCACCACTTCAGTAACAAGTACACTGCCCATTGAAATACCACTTCAGTAGTGACCGCAGCAGCAGTGACCGTGAACAATGACAGCTACACTGCCCATTGAAATACTCACCACTTCAGTAACAAGTACACTGCCCATTGAAATACTCACCACTTCAGTAGTAACCCCATCAGGAGTGACCGTGAACAATGACTGCAACACAGCCCATTGAAATACTCACCACTTCAGTAACAAGTACACTGCCCATTGAAATACTCACCACTTCAGTAGTGACCCAAGCAGCAGCGACCGTGAACAATGACAGCTACACTGCCCATTGAAATACTCACCACTTCAGTAGTGACCCAAGCAGCAGCGACCGTGAACAATGACAGCTACACTGTTCATTGAAATACTCACCACTTCAGTAGTGACCCAAGCAGCAGCGACCATGAACAATGACAGCTACACTGCCCATTGAAATACTCACCACTTCAGTAGTGACCCCAGTAGCAGCGACCGTGAACAATGACAGCTACACTGCCCATTGAAATACTCACCACTTCAGTAGTGACCCCAGCAGCAGCCATTGTGAACAATGACAGCTACACTTCCCATTGAAATACTCACGACTTCAGTAGTGAACCCAGCAGGAGTGACCGTGAACAAGGACCTCAGCAGGAGTGACCGTGAACAATGACAGCTACACTGCCCACTGAAATACTCACCACTTCGGTAGTGACCCCAGCAGGAGTGACCGTGAACAATGACAGCTACACTACCCATTGAAATACTCACCACTTCAGTAACAAGTACACTGCCCATTGAAATACTCACCACTTCAGTAGTGACCCCAGCAGGAGTGACCATGAACAATGACAGCTACAATGCCCGTTGAAATACTCACCACTTCAGTAGTGACCAAGCAGCAGCGACCGTGAAGAATGACAGCTACAGTGCCTAATGAAATACTCACCACTTCAGTAGTGACCCAAGCAGCAGCGACCGTGAACAATGACAGCTACACTGCCCATTGAAATACTCACCACTTCAGTAGTGACCCAAGCAGCAGCGACCGTGAACAATGACAGCTACACTGTTCATTGAAATACTCACCACTTCAGTAGTGACCCAAGCAGCAGCGACCATGAACAATGACAGCTACACTGCCCATTGAAATACTCACCACTTCAGTAGTGACCCCAGTAGCAGCGACCGTGAACAATGACAGCTACACTGCCCATTGAAATACTCACCACTTCAGTAGTGACCCCAGCAGCAGCCATTGTGAACAATGACAGCTACACTTCCCATTGAAATACTCACGACTTCAGTAGTGAACCCAGCAGGAGTGACCGTGAACAAGGACCTCAGCAGGAGTGACCGTGAACAATGACAGCTACACTGCCCACTGAAATACTCACCACTTCGGTAGTGACCCCAGCAGGAGTGACCGTGAACAATGACAGCTACACTACCCATTGAAATACTCACCACTTCAGTAACAAGTACACTGCCCATTGAAATACTCACCACTTCAGTAGTGACCCCAGCAGGAGTGACCATGAACAATGACAGCTACAATGCCCGTTGAAATACTCACCACTTCAGTAGTGACCAAGCAGCAGCGACCGTGAAGAATGACAGCTACAGTGCCTAATGAAATACTCACCACTTCAGTAGTGACCCCAGCAGGAGTGACTGTGAACAATGACTGCTACACTGCCCACTGAAATACTCACCACTTCAGTAACAAGTACACTGCCCATTGAAATACTCACCACTTCAGTAGTGACCCAAGCAGCAGCAACCGTGAACAATGACAGCTATAATGCCCATTAAAATACTCACCACTTCAGTAGTGACCCCAGCAGCAGCGACCGTGAACAATGACAGCTACACTGCCCATTGAAATACTCACCACTTCAGTAGTGACCCAAGCAGCAGCGACCGTGAACAATGACAGCTACAATGCCCATTAAAATACTCACCACTTCAGTAGTGACCCCAGCAGAAGTGACCGTGAACAATGACAGCTACACTGCCCTTGAAATACTCACCAATTCAGTAGTGACCCCAGCAGAAGTGACCGTGAACAATGACAGCTACACTGTCCATTGAAATACTCACCAATTCAGTAGCGACACAAGCAGGAGCGACCGTGAACAATGACAGCTACATTGCCCATTGAAATACTCCCCACTTCAGTAGTGACCCAAGCAGCAGCGACCGTGAACAATGACAGCTACACTGTCCATTGAAATACTCACCACTTCAGTAGTGACCCAAGGAGCAGCGACCGTGAACAATGACAGCTACAATGCCCATTAAAATACTCACCACTTCAGTAGTGACCCCAGCAGCAGTGACCGTGAACAATGACAGCTACACTGCCCATTAAAATACTCACCACTTCAGTAACAAGTACACTGCCCATTGAAATACTCACCACTTCAGTAGGGACCCAAGCAGCAGCGACCGTTAACAATGACAGGTACAGTGCCCATTGAAATACTCACCACTTCAGTAGTAACCCCAGCAGCAGCGACCGTGAACAATGACAGCTACAATGCCCATTGAAATACTCACCACTTCAGTAGTGACCCCAGCAGGAGTGACCGTGAACAATGACAGCTACACTGCCCATTGAAATACTCACCACTTCAGTAACAAGTACACTGCCCATTGAAATACTCACCACTTCAGTAGTGACCCCAGGAGGAGTGACCGTGAACAATGACCCCAGCAGCAGTGGCCGTGAACAATGACAGCTTCACTGCCCATTGAAATACTCACCACTTCAGTAGTGACCCAAGCAGCAGCGACCGTGAACAATGACAGCTACACTGCCCATTGAAATACTCACTTCAGTAGAGACCGCAGCAGCAGTGACCGTGAACAATGACAGCTACACTGCCCATTGAAATACTCACCACTTCAGTAACAAGTACACTGCCCATTGAAATACTCACCACTTCAGTAGTGACCCAAGCAGCAGCAACCATGAACAATGACAGCTACACTGTCCATTGAAATACTCACCACTTCAGTAGTGACCCCAGCAGCAGCGACTGTGAATAATGACAGCTACACTGTCCATTGAAATACTCACCACTTCAGTAGTGACCCCAGCAGCAGCGACCGTGAACAATGACAGCTACACTGCCCATTGAAATACTCACCACTTCAGTAGTGATCCCAGCAGGAGTGACCGGGAACAATGACAGCTACACTGCCCATTGAAATACTCACCACTTCAGTAACAAGTACACAGCTCATTGAAATACTCACCACTTCAGTAGTGACCCCAGCAGCAGTGACCGTGAACAGTGACCTCAGCAGGAGTGACCGTGAACAATGACAGCTACACTGCCCATTGAAATACTCACCTATTCAGTAGTGACCCCAGCAGAAGTGACCGTGAACCATGACAGCTACACTGCCCATTGAAATACTCACCAATTCAGTAGTGACACAAGCAGCAGCGACCGTGAACAATGACAGCTACACTGTCCATTGAAATACTCACCACTTTAGTAGTGACCCAAGCAGCAGCGACCGTGAACAATGACAGCTACACTGCCCATTAACCCCTTCCACACTCATGACGAGCTGGGCTCGTCATGAGGTAGCCTCCTCTCACGCTCATGACGAGCCCAGCTCGTCATGAATAATGGGAATCAACAAATCTCAGCATAGGAGGGGAATACCATCAGCATTGATGTGGTTAAAATACTCACCACTTCAGTAACAAGTACACTGCCCATTGAAATACTCACCACTTCAGTAGTGACCCAAGCAGCAGCGACCGTTAACAATGACAGCTACAGTGCCCATTGAAATACTCACCACTTCAGTAGTAACCCCATCAGGAGTGACCGTGAACAATGACTGCTACACAGCCCATTGAAATACTCACCACTTCAGTAACAAGTACACTGCCCATTGAAATACTCACCACTTCAGTAGTGACCCAAGCAGCAGCGACCGTGAACAATGACAGCTACACTGCCCATTGAAATACTCACCACTTCAGTAGTTGACCCAAGCAGCAGCAACCGTGAACAATGACAGCTACACTGCCCATTAAAATACTCACCACTTCAGTAGTGACCCCAGCAGCAGCGACCGTGAACAATGACAGCTACAATGCCCATTGAAATACTCACCACTTCAGTAGTGACCCCAGCAGCAGCGCCCATAAACAATGACAGCTACAATGCCCATTAAAATACTCACCACTTCAGTAGTGACCCCAGCAGCAGTGACCGTGAACAATGACAGCTACAATGCCCATTGAAATACTCACCACTTCAGTAGTGACCCCAGCAGCAGCGACCGTAAACAATGACAGCTATAATGCACATTAAAATACTCACCACTTCAGTAGTGACCCCAGCAGCAGCGACCGTGAACAATGACAGCTACAATGCCCATTAAAATACTCACCACTTCAGTAGTGACCCCAGCAGAAGTGACCGTGAACAATGACAGCTACACTGCCCATTGAAATACTCACCAATTCAGTAGTGACACAAGCAGGAGCGACCGTGAACAATGACAGCTACATTGCCCATTGAAATACTCCCCACTTCAGTAGTGACCCAAGCAGCAGCGACCGTGAACAATGACAGCTACACTGTCCATTGAAATACTCACCACTTCAGTAGTGACCCAAGCAGCAGCGACCGTGAACAATGACAGCTACAATGCCCATTAAAATACTCAGCACTTCAGTAGTGACCCCAGCAGCAGTGACCGTGAACAATGACAGCTACACTGCCCATTAAAATACTCACCATTCCAGTAACAAGTACACTGCCCATTGAAATACTCACCACTTCATTAGTGACCCAAGCAGCAGCGACCGTTAACAATGACAGGTACAGTGCCCATTGAAATACTCACCACTTCAGTAGTAACCCCAGCAGGAGTGACCGTGAACAATGACTGCTACACTGCCCATTGAAATACTCACCACTTCAGTAACAAGTACACTGCCCATTGAAATACTTACCACTTCAGTAGTGACCCAAGCAGCAGCGACCGTGAACAATGACAGCTACACTGCCCATTGAAATACTCACCACTTCAGTAACAAGTACACTGCCCATTGAAATACTCACCACTTCAGTAGTGACCCCAGCAGCAGCGACCGTGAACAATGACAGCTACAATGCCCATTGAAATACTCACCACTTCAGTAGTGACCCCAGCAGCAGCGACCGTAAACAATGACAGCTACAATGCCCATTAAAATACTCACCACTTCAGTAGTGACCCCAGCAGCAGTGACCGTGAACAATGACAGCTACACTGCCCATTGAAATACTCACCACTACAGTAACAAGTACACTGCCCATTGAAATACTCACCACTTCAGTAGTGACCCAAGCAGCAGCGGCCGTGAACAATGACAGCTACACTGCCCATTGAAATACTCACCACTTCAGTAGTGACCCCAGCAGCAGCGACCGTGAACAATGACAGCTACAATGCCCATTGAAATTCTCACCACTTCAGTAGTGACCCCAGCAGCAGCCATTGTGAACAATGACAGCTACACTGCCCATTGAAATACTCACCACTTCAGTAGTGACCCCAGCAGCAGCGACCGTGAACAATGACAGCTACAATGCCCATTAAAATACTCACCACTTCAGTAGTGACCCCAGCAGCAGTGACCGTGAACAATGACAGCTACACTGCCCGTTAAAATACTCACCACTTCAGTAACAAGTACACTGCCCATTGAAATACTCACCACTTCAGTAGTGACCCAAGCAGCAGCGACCGTGAACAATGACAGGTACACTGCCCATTGAAATACTCACCACTTCAGTAGTGACCCCAGCAGCAGCGACCGTGAACAATGACAGCTACAATGCCCATTGAAATTCTCACCACTTCGGTAGTGACCCCAGCAGCAGCCATTGTGAACAATGACAGCTACACTGCCCATTGAAATACTCACCACTTCAGTAGTGATCACAGCAGCAGCGACCGTGAACAATGACAGCTACACTGCCGTTTGAAATACTCACCACTTCAGTAGTGACACAAGCAGCAGCGACCATGAACAATGACAGCTACATTGCCCATTGAAATACTCACCACTTCAGTAGTGACCCAAGCAGCAGCGACCGTTAACAATGACAGGTACAGTGCCCATTGAAATACTCACCACTTCAGTAGTAACCCCAGCAGGAGTGACCGTGAACAATGACTGCTACACTGCCCAATGAAATACTCACCACTTCAGTAGGGACCCAAGCAGCAGCGACCGTGAACAATGACAGCTACACTGCCCATTGAAATACTCACCACTTCAGTAACAAGTACACTGCCCATTGAAATACTCACCACTTCAGTAGTGACCCCAGCAGCAGCGACCGTGAACAATGACAGCTACAATGCCCATTGAAATACTCACCACTTCAGTAGTGACCCCAGCAGCAGCGACCGTAAACAATGACAGCTACAATGCCCATTAAAATACTCACCACTTCAGTAGTGACCCCAGCAGCAGTGACCGTGAACAATGACAGCTACACTGCCCATTGAAATACTCACCACTTCAGTAACAAGTACACTGCCCATTGAAATACTCACCACTTCAGTAGTGACCCAAGCAGCAGCGACCGTGAACAATGACAGCTACACTGCCCATTGAAATACTCACCACTTCAGTAGTGACCCCAGCAGCGCCGACCGTGAACAATGACAGCTACAATGCCCATTAAAATACTCACCACTTCAGTAGTGACCCCAGCAGCAGTGACCGTGAACAATGACAGCTACACTGCCCATTAAAATACTCACCACTTCAGTAACAAGTACACTGCCCATTGAAATACTCACCACTTCAGTAGTGACCCAAGCAGCAGCGACCGTGAACAATGACAGGTACACTGCCCATTGAAATACTCACCACTTCAGTAGGGACCCCAGCAGCAGCGACCGTGAACAATGACAGCTACAATGCCCATTGAAATTCTCACCACTTCAGTAGTGACCCCAGCAGCAGCCATTGTGAACAATGACAGCTACACTGCCCATTGAAATACTCACAACTTCAGTAGTGATCACAGCAGCAGCGACCGTGAACAATGACAGCTACACTGTCGTTTGAAATACTCACCACTTCAGTAGTGACACAAGCAGCAGCGACCATGAACAATGACAGCTACACTGTCCATTGAAATACTCACCACTTTAGTAGTGACCCAAGCAGCAGCGACCGTGAACAATGACAGCTACAATGCCCATTAAAATACTCACCACTTCAGTAGTGACCGCAGCAGCAGTGACCGTGAACAATGACAGCTACACTGCCCATTAAAATACTCACCACTTCAGTAACAAGTACACTGCCCATTGAAATACTCACCACTTCAGAAGTGACCCAAGCAGCAGCGACCGTTAACAATGACAGCTACAGTGCCCATTGAAATACTCACCACTTCAGTAGTAACCCCATCAGGAGTGACCGTGAACAATGACTGCTACACAGCCCATTGAAATACTCACCACTTCAGTAACAAGTACACTGCCCATTGAAATACTCACCACTTCAGTAGTGACCCAAGCAGCAGCGACCGTGAACAATGACAGCTACACTGCCCATTGAAATACTCACCACTTCAGTAGTGACCCAAGCAGCAGCGACCGTGAACAATGACAGCTACACTGTCCATTGAAATACTCACCACTTCAGTAGTGACCCAAGCAGCAGCGACCGTGAACAATGACAGCTACAATGCCCATTGAAATACTCACCACTTCAGTAACAAGTACACTGCCCATTGAAATACTCACCACTTCAGTACTGACCCCAGCAGGAGTGACCATGAACAATGACAGTTACAATGCCCGTTGAAAAACTCACCACTTCAGTAGTGACCAAGCAGCAGCGACCGTGAACAATGACAGCTACAGTGCCCATTGAAATACTCACCACTTCAGTAGTGACCCCAGCAGGAGTGACCGTGAACAATGACTGCTACACTGCCCATTGAAATACTCAGCACTTCAGTAACAAGTGCACTGCCCATTGAAATACTCACCACTTCAGAAGTGACCCAAGCAGCAGCAACCGTGAACAATGACAGCTATAATGCCCATTAAAATACTCACCACTTCAGTAGTGACCCCAGCAGCAGCGACCGTGAACAATGACAGCTACACTGCCCATTGAAATACTCACCACTTCAGTAGTGACCCAAGCAGCAGCGACCGTGAACAATGACTGCTACAATGCCCATTAAAATACTCACCACTTCAGTAGTGACCCCAGCAGAAGTGACCGTGAACAATGACAGCTACACTGTCCATTGAAATACTCACCAATTCAGTAGTGACACAAGCAGGAGCGACCGTGAACAATGACAGCTACATTGCCCATTGAAATACTCCCCACTTCAGTAGTGACCCAAGCAGCAGCGACCGTGAACAATGACAGCTACACTGTCCATTGAAATACTCACCACTTCAGTAGTGACCCAAGCAGCAGCGACCGTGAACAATGACAGCTACATTGCCCATTGAAATACTCCCCACTTCAGTAGTGACCCAAGCAGCAGCGACCGTGAACAATGACAGCTACACTGTCCATTGAAATACTCACCAATTCAGTAGTGACCCCAGCAGAAGTGACCGTGAACAATGACAGCTACACTGCCCATTGAAATACTCCCCACTTCAGTAGTGACCCAAGCAGCAGCTACCGTGAACAATGACAGCTACACTGTCCATTGAAATACTCACCACTTCAGTAGTGACCCAAGCAGCAGCGACCGTGAACAATGACAGCTACATTGCCCATTGAAATACTCCCCACTTCAGTAGTGACCCAAGCAGCAGCGACCGTGAACAATGACAGCTACACTGTCCATTGAAATACTCACCACTTCAGTAGTGACCCAAGCAGCAGCGACCGTGAACAATGACAGCTACAATGCCCATTAAAATACTCACCACTTCAGTAGTGACCCCAGCAGCAGTGACCGTGAACAATGACAGCTACACTGCCCATTAAAATACTCACCACTTCAGTAACAAGTACACTGCCCATTGAAATACTCACCACTTCAGTATTGACCCAAGCAGCAGCGACCGTTAACAATGACAGGTACAGTGCCCATTGAAATACTCACCACTTCAGTAGTAACCCCATCAGGAGTGACAGTGAACAATGACTGCTACACTGCCCATTGAAATACTCACCACTTCAGTAACAAGTACACTGCCCATTGAAATACTCACTTCAGTAGTGACCCAAGCAGCAGCGACCGTGAACAATGACAGCTACACTGCCCATTAAAATACTCACCACTTCAGTAGTGACCGCAGCAGCAGTGACCGTGAACAATGACAGCTACACTGCCCATTAAAATACTCACCACTTCAGTAACAAGTACACTGCCCATTGAAATACTCACCACTTCAGTAGTGACCCAAGCAGCAGCGACCGTTAACAATGACAGCTACAGTGCCCATTGAAATACTCACCACTTCAGTAGTAACCCCATCAGGAGTGACCGTGAACAATGACTGCTACACAGCCCATTGAAATACTCACCACTTCAGTAACAAGTACACTGCCCATTGAAATACTCACCACTTCAGTAGTGACCCAAGCAGCAGCGACCGTGAACAATGACAGCTACACTGCCCATTGAAATACTCACCACTTCAGTAGTGACCCAAGCAGCAGCGACCGTGAACAATGACAGCTACACTGTCCATTGAAATACTCACCACTTCAGTAGTGACCCAAGCAGCAGCGACCGTGAACAATGACAGCTACAATGCCCATTGAAATACTCACCACTTCAGTAACAAGTACACTGTCCATTGAAATACTCACCACTTCAGTACTGACCCCAGCAGGAGTGACCATGAACAATGACAGCTACAATGCCCGTTGAAATACTCACCACTTCAGTAGTGACCAGGCAGCAGCGACCGTGAACAATGACAGCTACAGTGCCCATTGAAATACTCACCACTTCAGTAGTGACCCCAGCAGGAGTGACCGTGAACAATGACAGCTACAATGCCCATTGAAATACTCACCACTTCAGTAACAAGTACACTGTCCATTGAAATACTCACCACTTCAGTACTGACCCCAGCAGGAGTGACCATGAACAATGACAGCTACAATGCCCGTTGAAATACTCACCACTTCAGTAGTGACCAGGCAGCAGCGACCGTGAACAATGACAGCTACAGTGCCCATTGAAATACTCACCAATTCAGTAGTGACCCCAGCAGAAGTGACCGTGAACAATGACAGCCACACTGCCCATTGAAATACTCCCCACTTCAGTAGTGACCCAAGCAGCAGCGACCGTGAACAATGACAGCTACACTGTCCATTGAAATACTCACCACTTCAGTAGTGACCCAAGCAGCAGCGACCGTGAACAATGACAGCTACATTGCCCATTGAAATACTCCCCACTTCAGTAGTGACCCAAGCAGCAGCGACCGTGAACAATGACAGCTACACTGTCCATTGAAATACTCACCACTTCAGTAGTGACCCAAGCAGCAGCGACCGTGAACAATGACAGCTACAATGCCCATTAAAATACTCACCACTTCAGTAGTGACCCCAGCAGCAGTGACCGTGAACAATGACAGCTACACTGCCCATTAAAATACTCACCACTTCAGTAACAAGTACACTGCCCATTGAAATACTCACCACTTCAGTAGTGACCCAAGCAGCAGCGACCGTTAACAATGACAGGTACAGTGCCCATTGAAATACTCACCACTTCAGTAGTAACCCCAGCAGGAGTGACAGTGAACAATGACTGCTACACTGCCCATTGAAATACTCACCACTTCAGTAACAAGTACACTGCCCATTGAAATACTCACTTCAGTAGTGACCCAAGCAGCAGCGACCGTGAACAATGACAGCTACACTGCCCATTGAAATACTCACCACTTCAGTAGTGACCCAAGCAGCAGCGACCGTGAACAATGACAGCAACACTGCCCATTGAAATACTCACCACTTCAGTAACAAGTACACTGCCCATTGAAATACTCACCACTTCAGTAGTGACCCAAGCAGCAGCGACCGTGAACAATGACAGCTATACTGCCCATTGAAATACTCACCACTTCAGTAGGGACCCAAGCAGCAGCGACCGTGAACAATGACAGCTACAATGCCCATTGAAATACTCACCACTTCAGTAGTGATCACAGCAGCAGCGACCGTGAACAATGACAGCTACACTGCCCATTGAAATACTTACCACTTCAGCAGGGACCCCAGCAGGAGTGATATAAACTGCTGACGCAGGACAAAAGTGACCCCAGCAGTAATGACCACAGCAGCACAGACTCTAAAATACTGACCCATAGTAGTAGTCACCCTAAAATAAAGACCAACATAAACACTGACCACAGAAGCACTGACTATAAATACTGGCTGCCGCAACAATGGCCTTAATATTGCAGCAGTGTGTGTGAAATATTACCCACTGCAACACAGACCACAACAAAGGTAAACGTAAAATACTGACCAACAGTGCCATTGACCACAGCAGCACTGATGGTAAATAACTACATCAGCCTTGGTCATAAAATAGTGACCACATCAGCAGTAACCACATAATAATGACTGCACTAAAACTGGCCCAAGCAAAACAACCATAAACTGTGAGCCCACCAGTAATGACTGTAAAATGCTCACCAGTGAAATACCAATTTACAACGGTGACTGCAGCAGCAGAGCTGTGAGCTACTGAGACACAGCTGCAACAGCCAGCAAATGCTAGCCAATGGCATCAGTGACCACAGCAGCACTGGCAATGAAATACTGACCACAGCAGCACATAGCAGAGCAGAAATGACCAATGACAGGAAGCAGCAGCAATTACCACAATATTGTAGGCTACAGAAGCACCTTTTCCACCAATGCACCCAGGATCTGGAACAACATCCTGTATCTAGCAGTACCGCCCCAAAGCTACTCCAATTTAGGAAAGAGTTGAAGATTCACCTCTTTGAAGAACACTACATCACAATGCATTAAGCATCTACACCCAGCTTCCTCTCCTCTTACTGGCTGACTTTACACTGGTCTTTGACAATGTACAGTGCTTTGCTGCCTTCAGGTAGGTTCATGCTATAGAAATACCATATAAATCTCACACAAAATATAGGGTAGCATCAAATTATGTTCAATAAAGCAGAAAACAGGAGTGAAGAAAATTGGGGCACAACCTAGTTGTGGACGAAAACCCTCACTCACCCGAGGGTGGCATGTTTAATCATTGGGTTTCTCCAACACACTGGGACCGCAAGGTACCCCGTGTGCGCTGCGACTTCACCCAAGAGGGAAGGAGCTGGAGTGCAAAGCACTTGTTAGTTCTACCAACTCGTTTAAGGTAAGGAGGGGCAGAGTGCAAAAGTTCATCAAAAACTACCTATTTAGGGGTTCGAACTTTATTCTTCCATCCTAAATGGCAGTGGTTAAAAGTGCGAGTGAATGTAGGGTTATAGATGTATACCCTATCTATAGATCAACATGTTTCTGCCATATCGACAAAAAGTTCGGGGCATTCATCAGGATCAAATAACAGTCACTCTGCTGTGACAAGTGTTAAATAAAAAGTGATACTTAGGCCTCTATTTCTTGACTGTCAAGCATTTAAGTTGAGCAAGAAGATCAGTCAGGGGGCTCTGTAAAACAATAAAACAACACCAGTTAACAGTTGTTAAACCCGATTATATATCAACACCCTTTATAAATCTGTAACTAACATCTTTGAAAAATTGTATGTACTTTATTACTCTTACCTAAGTGAAATTTATGAATGTCAACTCAACCATCTATCGAGTGTCACACCTGGTCGTTGATCTGGTGGAAATTAAAATAATTGTATAAGCACTTTACATGCTTATATCAAAGCCTACTGCAAACACCTTAGCATAACAGTTCCAAGTTATCTCTAGTTCATAGGTGGCACCATTGTATTTGAATGTTAAATAAAAGTTACAGTATGTGTTACCCTCATTTTTCAATGCATGTAAGCCATCTATTAACTGGTCTGACCAAAGATAGTTGGGAGAGAGTAGATCTATCTCCATCTCTATGTATAGAAACAACCACAGCAACACCCTTGATACATGGTAGGTATTGTTGCTGGTTTTAGGAATACCATATACATACATACAAACTCTACACAGACCACACTTCTGAGCATAGTAGCAATGACAATGAAAGAAATACCACAGCAGCAATGACTATGAAAACAGGGTTCAAAGCAGTACTGGCCATCAAACCCTTACCTCACCATTGAAATACTGACCACTTCAGTAGTGACCCCAGGAGTGACAAGCAGTGATCACAGTATCACATATTTTGAAGCACTGATCACAACGAACTAACACATCGGAGTGCTAACCCTCAAATACTTACCCGACTACAGGAGCACAGACCATAACACAATGACAGACTTTGACAGGGCTGCTGACGCCAGCTTACTCACTTCTCTCCTGGTGACACGTTAGTTTGAATTTAAGTGTTTTAATCTCCTTATTGTTTTTAATTACACTCCCTACCTGTACTTCTCTTATCACTGCCTTTCTTGTATTTCTTCCACCTCCTGCCCTGGTCAGCCGTGGCTGTAGTGCCCAATGCACGGAGGGCAGAGGTCAGGCTGCTAATTTCACTTCAGCCCCATTACTTCCTTGGGCGGCGAGCACTGCAGTCTTCCCTTGCTCTCCTATTTAACCCGACTCAGATGTGGGAGCGCAAAAACAACAGTTGATGGACAGAATGCTGAACAATGTCATACACTCACCCCAGTACAGAGATCTGGGACTAAATCCATCGGTTTTTGCTCACCATGCCTTTCCAGTTTAAACCCAGCCATATGAAAATATGTCTTGCCCCTGTGCCTCATGGGAACAGTCCAGTCTGAACTGCTAAGCCAGGTTCCCCCTGGACTGAAAACAAGCATCCTAGGACCGGTTTCGTGGTTTCACCCCTCTTCAGCCAGGATAGCTTGATTCCAGTGGCATGGAGAGCACGGGACCCACGTCTGGGCATACCCGAACCACTCGGGGTGACAAATGCAAAAACAACAGTTGATGGACAGAATGCAGAACAATGTCATACATTCACCCCAGTACAGAGATCTGGGCCTAAATCCATAATTTTTTTGCTCACCATGCCATTCCAGTTTGAACCCAGCCATATGCAAATCAGACTTGACCCTGTGCCTCATGGGAACAGTCCAGCCCGAACTGCCAAACCAGGTCCTCCCTGGACTGGAAACAAGCATTTTAGGACCGGTTTCGGGGTTTCACCCCTCTTCAGCCAGGATAGCTTGATTCCAGTGGCATGGAGAGCACGGGACCCGCGTCTGGGCATACCCGAACCACTATGGGTGGTGACAAATGCAAAAACAACAGTTGATGGGGTGGCATGGTGAGCAAAAGAATGATGGATTTAACCCAGATCTCTTGACTGGGGGTGATTGTTTTGATTTGTTCCGCATTATGTCCATCAATTGTGTGTCTTTTGCTTTATCGCCCTAAGAGCGCAAGGTATGCCCAGACGTGGGTCCTGGGCTCACTGTACCACTGGAATCAAGTTATCCTGGGTGAAGACGGGGTGAAACCCCGAAACCGCTCCTAGGATGCTTGTTTCCGGTCCAGGGAGGACCTGGCTTGGCAGTTTAGGCTGGACTTATTTTGCAGTATTGTTTAATATTCTGGTCCCTTGATTCCTTCTTACTTGGCCTGAACCAGAAACCCCGAAACCGCTCCTAGGATGCTTGTTTCCAGTCCAGGGAGGACCTGGCTTGGCAGTTTAGGCTGGACTTATTTTGCAGTATTGTTTAATATTCTGGTCCCTTGCTTCCTTCTTACTTGGCCTGAACCATGATTTACGAATAGACACTGGGCTAAACTAGATATACCTGAGATCAATAATCGTCTTCTTAATACTATTCCTACCCTTAATGTCAATCTTCATGCTAATCAAGTCGCTATGCATCAATGACTTAGGGATGCTACTGACGCAATTTTGCCTTTAACACCTAAAACGCAATGAAGGATGCTTCCTCCAGCCCTTTGAAGTGAAAAAAAAACTGCGCAAAATCTTGGAAAGGAACTAGTGGAAGCCCTATGCACCTGAGGCCAAAGCAGATTATACTGACACTTTGAAAAAATACCATGCCTCCTGCAAACTGGCTCGGGCATCCTATTACACTGAGATCTCCAGTGCCCAACACTGCCAAAAGACTTTGTTTAGAGTGGTGAATGAACTCTTGGCAGCCAGCACATTTACACTGCCGCCCTCTCTCTCTCAACAACAGTGTGACGAGCTAGCCACATTTTTCCTAAGCAAAGTTGAGTTAATCCATCGGCAATGGGGAGAGGAGTTGGCCTAACGGCTAGGGCGCTCGACCTCGGACCTGGGGATATGGGTTCGAGTCTCGGTAACGACGCCAAAAAACCTCCTGTGATTCTGGGCAAATCACTTAATCTCCCCGTGCCTAAAATGAATGTGTGTCCTCATGTAACGTAACTGGTGCTATGTAAAGCGCTCTGATACCTGATTCAGTTCGGGTCTAGTTCGCGCTATATAAAACTGCAAAAAAGAATTAGCAGTAGATGCTCTCACGCTAGTGAGACCATCTTTCGCTGCCATCCAATCGCTTGACTATCCGGCCTTAAATTCTCTTGCCCACAAGTCCAACAATAAGCCTGAAGAATCCCTGGAAATCAAGGCCTGGCGCCCTTTGGATTTAGAATGTTGCATACTTTATTAGACACCATTAAGTCTGGCTATCCGCTAGATCCCCTTCCCCTGTCTAAACTCAGATTGATTGACGATGCTGTCCTTACAGTAATTCTTGATCTCCTCAACTCCTCCTTGAGTATGGGCCATGTCCCCCAGAATTGGAAACATGCCGTAGTGCTCCCTCTGCTCAAAAAGCATGGCCTGGACCCCCTTTGTTGGTACAATTTTCGGCCTATCTCCCTCCTTCCTGCTTTCTTTAAGATTCTTGAAAAGCATTCAACATTCAACTTTCCTTTTTCGCTACTTGCAATCTGCTCCATCCGTCTCAGTTCGGTTTTAGGGCAGGCCATAGTACGGAATCAGCCTTATTTGGAGTCACAGAGCTCCTCATTCAAGTACTTGACTCCGGTGGGACTGCTGTCCTTATCCTTTTGGATTTAAGTTCGTCCTTCAACACGGTTCTTCATTGCATCCTGCTGGACAGATTGGAGACGCTAGCCATTGTTGATGTAGCATTAAGATTAGGCCTGGGCGAAGCACTACGCTCCGCTCGCGGAGTTTGCGAAGTTTTTGCAACTTCGCACTACGCGAGCGGCACGTAGCACAGTGCGAACATGCGTAGTGCAGCGTAGCGTAGTGCAGCGCTTATTTTTTGCTTGTTCGCGGTCCTGAACGTCATGTTCGCGACCATGAGCAAGCAAAATGACATCCCGGCGAGATTCTTGCTTGTTCGCGGTCCTGAACGTCATGTTCGCGACCACGAGCAAGCAACGCTCAACGCGAGGAGGTCAGGTTTTTCATTGTGAGTGGTTGCGCATGCTCGCGACCGTTCTCAATGAGAAACTACCTGTTCGCGTTGAGAAAGCTGCCGCTCGAGTAATAATCTCCTCGAGCAGCAGAAAACTACAGCTCGCACTGTGCAAGATGCCGTTTTCAATGCTTGCACAGTGCCGGATGCTTGTTCGCACTGTGCAATCATTGAAAACACATCTTGCACTGTGCGAACATGCTACTACGCAGCTCGCGTAGTGCTACGTGAAGTTCGCGTAGTGCGAAGTGCACTTCGCGTAGCTTCGCGTAGCACTACTTCGCGAACTACGCCCACCCCTAATTAAGATGGATGTCATAGTCTCTTTTTTTTCCATTCTCAAATGGCTCAAGAAAATCTTTTGGCTTATTCCTTTGAATACCCAAAGAACGGTTGTGCAGGCCTTGGTAATGTCCAGATTCGACTATGTGAATGTTCTGTACCTGGGCACCGACAAATCAGTGATCCACCATTTACAGATCATCCAGAACTCAGCTGCCCGCCTACTCTTTCGGTTATCTATCAATCAATCAATCAATCATTTGTAAAGCGCACTACATACCCGCGAGGGTCTCAAGGCGCTGGGGCGGGGGGGGAGCTACTGATCAAACAGCCAGGTCTTGAGTATCCTCCTGAAGGTCAGCAGGAGTGCCTTGTGTGCATCAGTGAGGAGCTTGAAGGATATCCTTTTGTTGACAAGGAGCCAGTGCAGGTTTCTCAGGTGGGGGGTGATGTAGTCGTGGCGTTGTATGTCAAAGATCAGTCGTGCCGAGGCGTTTTGGATGCGTTGTAGTTGTTTGATGAGCTTGGTCGGGGCTCTTGCGTAGAGGGCGTTTCCGTAGTCGAGTCTGCTGCTGACGAGGGCCTGAGTGACTGTCTTTCTTGTGTCTGTCGGGATCCATCTGTAGATCTTGCGGAGCATGCGGAGGGTTGTTAGAATTGGGGGTCTCTGGTTGGCGCAAGTATTCACTTGTGACAAGCAGGGACCCTCTCCTCTAAGTCAGGGCGAAGGATGACCCCTTAGAATTTCCCTTGCTCACCCTCTAGGTGCGTGGCGTGAGCAGCCAAGGCTATTCTCCAGGCGTTATTAGTTAAGCATTTGTAATAACACACACAGTAAACATACCAATCCCCCCACAAATGGACACCAGGCTGTAGTTATATAAAAATACGTCTTCTTTATGTAAAAATATATATATATGCAGGTAAGACTTATCACAAGACCAATAATAACGTGTTTGTTAGCCACAAGGTTGTAAAAAGGCAAGTGTTCTCTTTGTTTACGGTTCCAAACTGGTTCTTCTTAGTCTCTTTCACTCCTAAAACCGTTCTTAGCTCCTTGATACCTTTTTGGGGCTTACTAGCCGCTTTGGCGCGCTTCTGTGCGCTTCTCCCGGTGAGAACGGGCGACACCCTACCGCGTCTAGCGTGATCACGGGTACGACGCGTACCGCTCCCAGCTGATGAAAAACTATGGTGCGAGCCATACCCAGCTGGTGCGGCTCGTACTGCGGGGAGGGAAGGATTTCACAGCGCACTGGCGAACTCTACGGCGCGCACAGGTCCCAGTTCTCAGCGCACTCAGGCAATACGGGGCGTACTTGTTACAGCGCAGGGAAGGCGAAAGGTACAGTTCTCCTTGAGGTTACGAGGTGCACAGGTGATTCTAACTCGATCACGGGGAAATAAAAATGTTGCGGTCCCCGAGCCCGTTGGTGCTGCGACGTACCTTAGGATATCAGTTCTCTTCTCAGGCCGAGTCGTGTCTGGGCAGTGCGACTCGGTTCTCTGCGGTAATTCCAACGAAGGCAGATGCGAGGCACACAGCGTCTCCCGGTCAGAGCGAGGCTGGCGCCTGAGGCGTCCGGGCTTCGGCAGATCTGTTCTCTGGGTCTTTGGGGTCCGGTGGAGATTTCAGGCAGGAGCGTGGGGGGCACACCAGCTAGCCTCCGACGGCGAGGTGATATGGCGATTTCCCTCAGCGGGGGGAGAGCGGCTCGGCGGAGCGGGGCTCTCCCTCGGCGGGGACGGGGAAACAAAGTTGATCATGGCCTTGAGGAGGGGCTGGGGGCACCAGGGTCACGGCTCCGTCGGGGGCAGAAATCCTCACAATTACCGGCAGAGGAGCGGACAGCAGGTTGAGCCAGATGGTCCTGTGGCTCAGGTCGGGGGGCAAGCTCAGTCAAGCCCTTGGAGAAAGTTTCTAGCACAAGTCAGCAAAGTCTTTTCAGCAAGTCTTTTACTCAGCAAGGCAAGCAGCAGGCCAGTCCTTCCAGCGTCTTCTTCTCCTTGAGGTTCTTTGAGGGAAACAGGATTCTGATTTACAAGGAGCAGGGCTCCTACTTTTATACAGCATTTTCTTTGTTCTCACAGGCCAGGGGGGTCTCTGCATAACTTCATTCAGTCTCTGAGCACTTTGTTGGGTGTACTCTGGTGTCTTCTTTCAGTGTGAGGGGCAGGCACATCAGACGCTCCAGAGGAGGTGGAGCCAGCATTGTGTGGACAGGGGCAGCCAGGAGTACCTTGTTGACAGTGCTTCGTCCTTCCTGGGCCAGGTGTCGGCTGAGTCATCAGTCGCTCCCCAGGGGGCGGAGCCAGCATTGTGGTGGCAGAGCACAGCCCTATTCAGAGTCCAGGAGCACTCCCACCTCCCACTAAGGTGTAATCCTTGCATTCACCACCTGTCATCCCCCAGCCCTGTCACTCACATATCCCAGACAGTCAGATACACATACCAGCAGAGGCGGGCTGAAATGGTTAGGCAAGCAAATGCTAGCTTTCTAAAAGTAGCATTTGCAAACACAGGATATTAAAATAAACTTTACTAAAAGAAGTATTTAATATTCTGAGTTCAGGCATACTAAACTTGACTTTCTACCATGTTCCCTGAGCCTGCTGGGATTATAGAGTGTAATAATTCCAGCAGCCCATCTTGGCCTAAGAGAACAGGTAGCCTTACAATAGTGAAAAACGAATTTGGCAGTAATTCACTATTAGGACATGCCACACAGGGCATGTCCTACCTTACACTTACAATGCACCCTGCCCTTGGGTCTACCATAGGGGTGACTAATATGAAGCAAAGGGAAGGTTTAGAGGCTGGCAAGTGTGTGTACTTGCCCAGCCAGCATGACAGTACCAGACTGTACACAGGTTCTGCAATGGCAGACCCTAGACACATTTTAAAAGGCTGCTTCTGTGGGTGGCGCAACCAGCGCTGCAGGCCCACTAGCAGTATTGGCATTTACAAGCCCTGGCACTCCTGGTGCACTTTACTGGGGACTGATAGTAAATCCAATGAACCAATCATGGAAATCAATCACATATACATTTTGCACAGGGAGAGCATATGCACTTTAGCACTGGTCAGCAGTGGAAAAGTGCCCAGTGTCATTAAACCAACAAAAACAGGTCAGAGAGAGTATTGGAGGAAGGCAAAAAGTTTAGGGATGACCCTGTCAAGAGGGCCAGGTCCAACACAACCCCCTTCCAGCCAAAACGCAGGGTAGACCAATCACCACTGTGATGGACTTCCCGGCTTTGGGCGATAGAACATGGACCTGGCCCGCAACAGCAGGGGCACATTCCAGTTCTACGCCAATCTGAGCCTATTTCAAATCCTCTGTCCATACTCTCAGGGTCCACCCAGCTAATCCATGGGGCACCCTTCTCTTCCTCTGTGGACACCACCTGTGCAGCATCTAACCTTAACCTGCGCACAGGTGTGTCCCAACAGATAGTCATCCAATCACAGTGGCCACTGACAGTAGTCAGGGCTGAGACCCAGGCCTCATGCCTCTCAGGGCTCCCAAACCTCTGTGGCCTCAGAGAGCGGGCGGCAGTAGCCCCAGGTGCTTGGCTCCTTTTGTCCATTCTCTCTTCTGTCAGTCCAGGTATGATATCCTGGCACTGACCCACCAGCCCCAGGCCTGTACCTGGCGGCAGGACCAAAGACTGGGGTGGCCTCTCCCACACCCGGTCCTCCTCCTTGGGGCTCTGTACCCTCCCACCTGGAGTGGTACCCCCTTCCAGAATTGTCAGGGCACCTGGGGCAGGTGACCTGCACAATTCACCCACCAGTTCAGGGGTGCTATCCTGCAACTGGGGTACCAGGTCAGGGGGGACACCCTGCACCTGGCCCTTAAACCTAGGGTCTAAACCCTCTAGTTGAACCGGGGTCAGAGGCGAGGACTCCCTCCCTCTGCACCCCCTTCCAGAGTACTGCCCACTCCCCACTGGAGTGGTACCCCTAGAAGTGTCATGGGTCAGGACACTGATTACAGTGGTCCCACCCTCCAGGTCAGACAACACCTGAACCTGGCTCTCCAACTCAGGGACCCAGCCCTGCAGTTGAACAATTGCCTGGCGCACCAGGACTTCCCGGGGAGCACACATGCCCCCCCTGAGGGTGGCACATAGCTCATGTGACGTGCAACAGTCTGCCTGGCACAGACCTCCCAACCCCTGTCCCT
Source organism: Lissotriton helveticus (assembly GCF_964261635.1). Taxonomy (NCBI): domain Eukaryota; kingdom Metazoa; phylum Chordata; class Amphibia; order Caudata; family Salamandridae; genus Lissotriton; species Lissotriton helveticus. Next base: position 899,111,665 of record NC_136073.1, read on the forward strand.
CTGACAGTGCGGGAAGATCCCCCAGGACAGAAGTGGTGTCCCCATGGTCATTCACTGGGGACGCAGCCCTGCTGGTTGGCCCCTGACCCATTGGTTCTTCCACTGGGGACTCTTTCCCCCTCTCGCCCCTCCTTCTGGACTTCTGCACCCTCCCAACTGGAGGGGTACTGCCAGACACCAGAACTACTGGAGCTCTGTTTACAGAGCCTCCCTGTTCTCTAGCCACTGGGGGATCCCCCTCAGAGGGTGACTCATCCGGACAGCCTAGGCTCCCCACATGGTGTTCCCTTAAGGAACCATCCAGGCTCTGAGACTGAGGTGGGGCACTACCGGGACAAAATCCATTCTCACTCCTTCCCCTTAAGGACAGGACGTGAGGCCCTACACCCCTCTCACTACTACAGGACCTAGCTGGGCTACTCTGCGCCACTTCCACCACTCTGGGCTGGAAGATACCTGAGCCACTCCCCACAGGATCACACCCCAATGCCTCTCCAGACCCTCTGGAATCCACCACAAGGCCTGCCTCCAATGTGAGCTCCCTGGGGTCAGAGAACTCACTCTCAAACAGGTGTTGGCATAGCTCTGGAAAACTGGAACTTAAAGTATGCTCTCCCATAATTGGATTACACAGCCCCCTAGCAGGGTTAACCAAACTATCCTTCACCTCTCCATCCAGCGCCTCACACACATACTCTACACCATTCTCCTGAGACTGGCCAGACAGTAGCGGACTGTCTCTGTCACACAACCCACACTCTTCTGGGCGGTCTTTACACTCACCCACCAGGACCTCAACCATGGGGGAATACCTCCCACAACTAGAACCATGAACTCCTACGCCAGCCACCCTATTCCCTTCAGGGACGCTGCGCACTACTGGAGCTCTCTCATGCCCTTGAACCTCCTGGTGTAAGTTAACCCCCTCCAAGTCATGTGCCATACCTCTAGGTGTGCGCACTATGCTGTCAGCACTAGATACCTGAATGTTGCTGCCACCAGCTGAGCTGGTCTCCACCTCCAACTCAGCAAAGTTCAATCTGCGAGCTACACAAATCTCTGGATGTTGGGCTGAAGCCCTCCTGGCTTCAAGCACCTTGATCTCCAAATCAAGTTCTCTCACTTTCAAGTAGTGATCTCTTTGGCGTTTTTGCGCCTCCATTGCCGATTTTTGCCTTTCTATTTCCAATTTTTGCTTTTCCATTTCCATTTGTCCAGCTAATTTGTCCATCTCCATTGCATGTGCCCTGGTTGCTGCCCTGTCTGCCAACTCCTCTGGCGACAGGCATCTGGTTGCTGCCTTTTCCATCCTCACTGAACCAGGCATGACGTTTTCAAAAACACATGGAGATCTCCCAGCAAAATTATAAAAAATGGAAATCTGTGGCTTCGTTATAGGTCTGCTCTCACTATGTGGTGATCAGCAATTCACTGTATGTAAATCACAAATGCAGATTCGCAAATCCTCACAGCTGCGTCCAATGTTAGAATTGGGGGTCTCTGGTTGACGCAGGTATTCACTTGTGACAACCAGGGACCCTCTCCTCTAAGTCAGGGCGAAGGATGACCCCTTAGAATTTCCCTTGCTCACCTTCTAGGTGCGTGGCGTGAGCAGCCAAGGCTATTCTCCAGGCGTTATTAGTTAAGCATTTGTAATAACACACACAGTAAACATACCAATCCCCCCACAAATGGACACCAGGCTGTAGTTATATAAAAATACGTCTTCTTTATGTAAAAATATATTTATATATGCAGGTAAGACTTATCACAAGATCAATAATAACGTGTTTCTTAGCCACAAGGTTGTAAAAAGGCAAGTGTTCTCTTTGTTTACAGTTCCAAACTGGTTCTTCTTAGTCTCTTTGACTCCTAAAACCGTTCTTAGCTCCTTGATACCTTTTTGGGGCTTACTAGCCGCTTTGGCGCGCTTCTGTGCGCTTCTCCCGGTGAGAACGGGCGACACCCTACCGCGTCTCACGCATCTAGCGTGAGCACGGGTACGACACGTACCACTCCCAGCTGATGAAAAACTATGGTGCGAGCTGTACCCAGCTGTTGAGGCTCGTACTGCGGGGAGGGAAGGATTTCACAGCGCACTTGCGAACTCTACGGCGCGCACAGGTCCCAGTTCCCAGCGCACACAGGCAAAAAGGGGCGTACGTGCCACAGCGCAGGGAAGGCGAAAGGTAAGTTCTCTTTGAGGTTAAGAGGCGCACAGGTGATTCTAACTCGATCACGGGTACGTCGTTGGTGCTGCGACGTACCTTAGGATATCAGTTCTCTTCTCAGGCCGAGTCGTGTCTGGGCAGTGCGACTCGGTTCTCGGCGGTAATTCCAACGAAGGCAGATGCGAGGCGCACAGCGGCTCCCGGTCAGAGCGAGGCTGGCGCCCGAGGCGTCCGGGCTTCGGCGGATCTGTTCTCTGGGTCTTTGAGGTCCGGTGGGGATTTCAGGCGGGAGCGTGGGGGGCACACCAGCTAGCCTCCGACAGCGAGGTGATACGGCGATTTCCCTCAGCGGGGGGAGAGCGGCTCGGCGGAGCGGGGCTCTCTCTCGGCGGGGATGGGGAAACACAGTTGATCATGGCCTCGAGGAGGGGCTGGGGGGCACCAAGGTCACGGCAGCGAGCCTCCAACAGCGAGGTGACACGGCGATTTCCCTCAGCGGGGGAGAGCGGCTCGGCGGAGCGGAGCTCTCCCTTGGCAGGGACGGGGAAACACAGTTGGTCACGGCCTCGAGGAGGGGGTGGGGGCACCAGGGTCACGGCTCTGGCAGGGGCAGAAATCCTCACAATTACCGGCAGACGAGCAGAGAGCAGGTTGAGCCAGATGGTCCTGTGGCTCAGGTCAGGGGGCAAGCTCAGTCAAGCCCTTGGAGAAGGTTTCTAGCACAAGTCAGCGAAGTCTTTTCAGCAAGTCTTTTCCTCTCCTTCCTCAGCAAGGCAAGCAGCAGGCCAGTCCTTCCAGCGACTTCTTCTCCTTTTAGTTGGGCAGAGGTTCTTTGTAGGAAACAGGATTCTGATTTACAAGGAGCAGGGCGCCTACTTTTATACAGCATTTTCTTTGTTCTCACAGGCCAGGGGGGCCTCTGCATAACTTCATTCAGTCTCTGAGCACTTTTTTGGTTGTACTCTGGTGTCTTCTTTCAGTATGAGGGGCAGGCACATCAGACGCTCCACAGGAGGTGGAGCCAGCATTGTGTGGACAGGGGCAGCCAGGAGTACCTTGTTGACAGTGCTTCCCCCTTCCTGGGCCAGGTGTCGGCTGAGTCATCAGTCGCTCCCCAGGGGGCAGAGCCAGCATTGCCCTATTCAGAGTCAAGTGGCACTCCCACCTCCCACTAAGGTGTAATCCTTGCATTCACCACCTGTCATCCCCCAGCCCTGTAACTCACATATCCCAGACAGTCAGATACACATACTAGCAGAGGCGGGCTGAAATGGTTAGGCAAGCAAATGCTAGCTTTCTAAAAGTAGCATTTGCAAATACAGGATATTAAAATAAACTTTACTAAAAGAAGTATTTTAATATTCTGGGTTCAGGCATACTAAACTTGACTTTCTACTATGTTCCCTGAGCCTGCTGGGATTATAGAGTGTAATAATTCCAGCAGCCCATCTTGGCCTAAGAGAACAGGTAGCCTTACAATAGTGAAAAACGAATTTGGCAGTAATTCACTATTAGGACATGCCACACACATCAGGGCATGTCCTACCTTACACTTACAATGCACCCTGCCCTTGGGCCTACCATAGGGGTGACTAATATGAAGCAAAGGGAAGGTTTAGAGGCTGGCAAGTGTGTGTACTTGCCCAGCCAGCATGACAGTACCAGACTGCACACAGGTTCTGCAATGGCAGGCCCTAGACACATTTTAAAAGGCTGCTTCTGTGGGTGGCGCAACCAGCGCTGCAGGCCACTAGCAGTATTGGCATTTACAAGCCCTGGCACTCCTGGTGCACTTCACTGGGGACTGATAGTAAATCCAATGAACCAATCATGGAAATCAATCACATATACATTTTGCACAGGGAGAGCATATGCACTTTAGCACTGGTCAGCAGTGGAAAAGTGCTCAGAGTCATTAAACCAACAAAAACAGGTCAGAGAGAGTATTGGAGGAAGGCAAAAAGTTTAGGGATGACCCTGCCAAGAGGGCCAGGTCCAACAAGGGTGTTGAAGCAGGAGGAGGAGAAGGCGTTGACTTGCTTGGTCATTGAGAGCGTTGAGTAGAGGATGATTCCCAGGTTGCATGCATGGTTGGTGGGTGTCGGGGCTGCCCCTAGAGCTGTCAGCCACCAGGAGTCATCCCAGGCTGAAGGGTTGGAGCCGAGGATGAGGACCTCCGTCTTGTCCGAGTTCAGCTTCAGACAGCTGGTCTTCATCCAGTCGGCGACGGCCTTGATTCCTTCGTGGAGGTTGGCTTTGGCGGTGTTGGGATCCTTGGTGAGGGAGAGGATCAGCTGAGTTTCGTCAGCGTAGGAGAATATGTTGAGGTCGTGCTGTCAGGCTACTTGTGCGAGCGGGGCCATGTAAATGTTGAACAGCGTCGGGCTGAGGGAGGATCCCAGGGGTACGCCGCAGATGATCTCGGAGGCTTTGGAACGGAATGTGGGAAGGCGGACGCTATGGGTTCTGCCGGAGAGGAAGGAGGTGGTCCAATCCAGAGCCTTGATTCAGATCCCTGCGTCGTGGAGGCGTGCGCGTAGTGTGCGGTGGCAGACGGTGTCGAAGGCGGCAGAGAGGTCTAGGAGGATGAGTGCTGCGGTCTCGCCGTTGTCCAGCAGGGTCCTGATGTCATCGGTGGCGGCAATGAAGGCAGTTTCGTGCTGTGGTTGCTGTGGAACCCTGACTGGGAAGGGTCCAGGATTCTGTTTTCTTTGAGGTATCGGGTTAGCTGTCTGTTGACGGTTTTCTCAATGACCTTGGCTGGGAAGGGGAACAGAGAGATGGGCCGAAAGTTATTGAGGTCTCTTGGGTCTGCCTTAGGTTTTTTGAGTAGGCGTTGATCTCGGCGTGTTTCCAGATCTCTGGGAAGGTCGCGGTCTTGAGGGCGAGATTGATGATGTTGCACAGGTGGGGTGCGATGGAGCTGCTTGCTCTGTTGAAGACGTGGTGCGGGAGTGGGTCTAACGGGGAGCCGGAGTGGATTGTGTGCATGGTCTTGATGGTGTCATCGTTGCTCACGCTAGCCCAGGCTAGCAGGGGGTCGTGGTCGATGGTGTGCGGAGGGTCTGTTGTGTTGCTGTCTGTTGGGGCTGTCTGGGTGTTGCAGTTGTCGAGAATGTCTGCTATCTTCCAGTGGAAGAAGGTGGCGAGGGAATCGCACAGGGCTTGCAACGGCGGGATGTCGTTGGTGTTGGAGCTGGGGTTGGAGAGTTGCTTCACAATGTTGAAGAGATCCTTCTATTGTGTGCGTTGTTGTCGAGGCAGTCTTTGAAGAAGGTCCTCTTGGCCGCCCTGATGAGGTGGTGGTGGTTGCGGATGGCGTCCTTGTGTGCTGCGTGGCTGTCCGAAGTTTGTTCACTGTGCCATTTCTTCTCTAGTTTCAGGCAGGCTTGCTTGGAGGCTAGGAGTTCTGGGGTGAACCAGCTGGCCCTCTTGCTGGTGTCTCTGGGGGTGGGCTTCTTCAGCGGGGCGAGGGTGTTGGCGCAGTCCTCGATCCAGCGTCTGAGGCTGTGGGCAGTGTCGTCGGTGTTGGAGGATTCGGTGTGAGGGCTGAGAGCGAGGTTTGCGTGTAGTTGGTCTTCGGTGATTTTGCTCCAGCAGCGGCAGGGGATCTGTTGGATGTGGTGGGCTTCTGGAAGGCGAAGTGGATGCAGCGGTGTTCGGTCCAGAGGAGTTTGGTGGTGTGGCTGATAGAGACACGCAGGCTTGAGGAGAAGACGGGGTCGAGCGTGTGGCCGGCGGAGTGGGTGGGCGTTGTGACGAGTTGCTTCAGTCCGAGGTCGGCGAGGTTATCGATCAGGGTTGTGCAGTTGTTGTCGTTGTTGTTCTCAAGGTGAAAGTTCATGTCTCAGAGGAGGATGTAGTCGGTGGAGGTCAGGGCGTGCGTGCTTATCAAGTCGGCAATGGAGTCGCTGAACTGGGGACATCTAGACATACTTCTGTCTCTCCCTTGCTCCACAAACTTTACTGGCTCAAGGTCGATAAGCATATTAGATTCAAGGCCTTATGCTATATGTTCCGACCATAGAGATCAACTAACCTCACCCTATGCACCATGCCTAGATTTCGCCTAGCCCGCATGAATGGCCGCTCCTTTGCATACTTAGGACCTAAACTCTGGAACTCTCTTCCTTTGGCTCTCAGGAACTGCCATTCTCTACTCATGCTCCAGAAGAATTTGAAAACTTTGCTCTTCAACTGCTCTTATTGAGTTAGTGGTTTCTGCTGCAGACGTATCCACCCTGTTGCTGCTTGCTCTAGCGCAGGGAGACCCTTTTGGGTAGTTGTGCGCTCTACAAGACCTTTAATGAATGTATTAAATAAATAATAAATAAATAATGACTGTAGCAGCATTATCTACAAAAGCACTGTTCAAAGCAACACCGACTATTAACTACTGATCACATTAGAATTGGCAATTAAATCACTGACCCCAGAAGCAAACCCAATAACATCTGACCACAACATTACAGACCATGAAATGCAGACCACAAGAGCACTTTAGAGAAAACAATGATCCCGGCAGTACTGACATTAAAAACCTGACCGCAGCATCAGTGACTTTAAAACATTGACCACAACAGCACTAACTAAAAAACCATTAATATTATATGAAGGGAATTCATACAGTTAAGAGTTTTGAAGGCCAGGGTTATCCTGTCAGAGTAATAACTCAATGGTGCCTGTAAAACACTCTACACAATTAAAATAATTATAAAAATAACTTACTGACATCTTCATACCAACACATGCTTTCCTAATACCAACACTTGTAAACATAACAACAACATATAACAAAAGGATCGTCAAAAAAGTTCATACATTTACATTTATTATGTCCTTAAACGAACACAAACAAACATGACAACAACATGTTAACTGCTGTCCTCATACCAATACTTTACAACATAACACGTCACAACGTAATTATCAATAAAGATCTTTCATTTGTTGAAAAAAAATACATGAAAATCTCTTTTGCAAATGTCACCTAACCAATCTCATGGGTACCCCACTGATTGCAGTGTTAACAAGAAGAACACATGACTGCTGTATTTTCAGCCATGTACACAATTAACTTGATTTCTTCAGGATGAGCTGAATGGCAGAGAATTAAGACTACAAAAACAAACCTTGGAAATTGTCCCTACCAAACAATAGTAATCAGGAAACGGAAATAGTTTTGGGATCAAGAAACTGCTCTTAATTCCTGCAAACGTCACATCATATAGTATAGAGGATCAACAGTGGAATCAATCGAGGCACCTCATGTGACATAAAGGAGTCAGCATAATTCAATATTTACAGTCTTAACTCAATGTTATAATTGACAGAACCTACTGATTATCGTCAAGCAGAAAGCAAGTTTGTATGTAGAGTCACTCCTAATGGTAAAAACTTTCAAATAGATTTTGTTAACTACACATCCACCTCCACATATGTCAAGGATGCGAGAGGAAAGGAGTCGGAATGAGTGGGCCAATACCAACAATTAGCAAGAAAACTCGCAGCTGACATTTTACAGCATTTCACATGTGGGTCCTGGAAAATTATGGTATTACTACTTTTTGCCTTGAGCAGCACCTCAGGGTACTACTGTCAATAAAGCAAAATTAATACTTTTAAGCCCTTTCTTAGAATACTGTGGGACATGTTCACGTATCCCCAAAAATTCAGGATTGGAGTCAGAACAGTAAATAAGCCGCATGGAACAATCACAAATCAGAACTAGATTTAAACACTTACAGCAGAACTTTTGACTACTGCCCTGCACATCACTGACGATACAACACTGACCACAGCAACACCGTCAACAAAGACACAGACCACAGCAGTACTAATCATAAATCACTGACCACAGCAGAACTAACCACAAAACACTGACCACAGCAACATTAACCACCGGGGGACTAAGAATAGCAGAAATGAACATAGCGTTGGCCACAGTAGGACTAAAGCATTGATTTGGTTGATTTTTATTTTGTGTTTCATGTTTTACAATTTAAACAGTGATCAGAGGTGCACTAACCATAGCATCACTGACCACTGTAACACTGGCCACAGCAGCACTGAAGTACATCTAACCTCTGAGGCATTGACTGTATCACCGCAGACCACCCCAGTATTGATTCACAGTTCAAGTCAATTTACTCTTTGATTAACAGGGGCAGATGAGTTAAATATGGATGAACATTGAAAATGTCTTCCATTTGAGTTTAATAAAGTGTATCATTTATTTCTATTACATAGTTTTCAAGCATAAGAGCTATCATTAATATATTAGTTTTTTTTATTTTTGTAGCACATACAAACATCTTTTATACATGTTGTTTAAAACTATGCTATTTTATATATGTATTGGAATTGATATATTTTGATATAAACAATAAATAGTTATACTTCTATTTGATAAATGTTATAATTGCTTTCACACATATACTTAGATGCATCTTTTTAACATAGTTACTTATGTTTTTTACACAATATAACCAAGCATTAAAAGTGCAGACTGAAGACATTTTCAGTCAGAAATTAAAACACTATTAATTCAACTATTCTGAGCATTTACTGAGTTAAATGTTATGAAGTCTGCAAATCTTTCAAAAAAATGCAGAGATGTGGAGTTTCTTTCTCCAAACAAGGTGTAAGTAATCACATGGAAATTCCAACATTTTGCAGCATTTTCTGTGGGTAAATCAAGATTTCTATTTAGTTTCTGTGAAAAATTCAAACTAAGGGACACTTTCTTTAAAAGTAAAAGATGATGAAACATTGCTGAAAATGTGTCTAACCATTTTTGGAGGAAGTCAATGAGCATGAAGGACAAGCTACTTACCTTTGGTAACGTCTTATCTGGTAAAGACATGATCTAGCCACATATTCATTACCTTTGAACTTCCAGGCGCCAGGCTGGACTCGTATGATTTTTGATAGCAGTACCCCTGTGCGCCGGTAGGTGGCATAGTTTGACTCCGCGTGACGTCGTAGGTGTCGCGTTCCTCATTGTTGTGACATCCGCGTCGTCAATATAACCGCCACTTCGTGTGCTGACGTCAGTACTTTTCACGACTTTCCACGTCAGAAGGGTGGAGACATGAATTGACGTCTCCTCACCCACGCACACAAGGCCCTCCACGACCTGGGCCCCAAGTACCTCAACAACCGCCTGACCTTCTACGCGCCCACCCGCCAGCTACGATCGACCAGCCACGCCCTCGCCGCCGTACCACGCATCCGCAAGTCCACCGCCGGGGGAAGATCCTTCTCCTACCTGGCAGCCAAGACATGGAACTCCCTCCCCATCCACCTTCGACTGACCCAGGATCACCTTTCCTTCAGGAAACTCCTCAAGACCTGCCTCTTCGAGCAGTAGCGGACCCCTCCCCCCAGCGTCTTGAGACCCTACCGGGTGAGTAGCGCGCTATACAAATTACCATGATTGATTGATTGATTGATTGTGTTAAAAAAGGCAACTAGGGCCCTGAAGGGGAACAGCCCTTAACACTAGAACCAATCTGCAGAGCGGGGGGATGGGTGGGTCGGTAAGATATCTGCAGCTAGATCAACATTCCCTAAAGCCTGGCCACCCTCCCAATGTTCTGGAAGAACGTTATAAGTGCTACAGCAAGTATGTCCAGTGCAGATTTAGGAGGGCTGGACCCACACAAGATTTTTAGGATATTCATAAAATAAATGTGCATACTGTGAATGTTATGTTATGTTATGTTATGTTAATAACTTTTATTAGGCGCGCAGCTGCCCCAGCGAAGGGGCGTCCTGGCGCCCCTTCGCGCCAGGACGCGAACAGGACGCGAACGGAACTCATATGAAAAGTAAATACCATGAAATTCGTCATGGACCTACTTTGGACACCCCTGTACTACAATCATTATGCAACCCGTGTTTTTTTTAGCGTAGACCATTTTATTTAGGTCCAATACAAACGGTAGAACAGGAAGCACTGTTGTGTATTCCCACTAATCCATAGGACCTGCGCGTTTGTGGACACCAAACTTTGGGTGAGGTGTCTAGACTGATCCAAAGCACCCCCGCAGTATATTTAGGCCTGGAGACCAGTTAACTCACAGTGCCAGCATAAGCTCCCCTAGCCCAAGCAGGGAGCCAATGGTTTCTGGTAACCAGTGAATATGACAACCCTGACCCCCCAGGGATCGTGGTAACAGATCAAAACCTTTTCAATCAGTCACTTTTACAATCTTGTTCTCAGAGAAATACAGAGAATACACAAAGGGATGTTTTTAATATATTTATTGAACCAACGTTATTCTTGTATAGAATACATGTGCTGCGATAATCAGTAGACAGAAGCAGATAAAAGTGATTACAAGCACCAAAAGAGTAAATAGGAAATACAGTTCCACCATTATGCTAAGACAGTGTATATATACAGGCATATAATACGAGGTAATAATAAGGCCTACTCCTACTATGCAATCCCTTCTCTGTATATGTCTAGAGTGTATGTAGGTGTAGAGCCAAGAATCCACCTACGGGATGATCCAACCCCATTACCTGGAAGGAAAAAATGTAGGACTCCGTCTTGGTCACAATTTGGACAACCGTCACAGAGATGTCAGGCAGCTGCTTGGCGAAGCTTCAGCATGCAGGACCTTTCAATGTCAGCAGAAGTGTCTCCTCTGCAAACCCTGGAAATGCTTTTTCATTTATAATAAAGAGCATCCTTGCAATGTACACTCAGATTAGCTTTGTTATGGATATGTAGATAGCCCTGTCGCCCTGTGGATCAAGATAGGGCGACATCTGTAGATCGTGGGTAAAGGCCTTGTACTCAGTGTTCAAGGCATCATGATAATTGTTGCTAGAAGCCAGATGTATAAGCAAAGCAGATTTAGAGAAACAAATCCAACATTGTTACGTACGTGAATATGTGCAAAAGGTTACACCAATAATGTTACTGTGCGGAAAAGAGGACAATTTAAGAAAATGTGCAGCATTGCTACATGGTCCTAACTCAGGCACATAACATTTACTCCTCATTCTAAGGGTTGATCTAAAAAAAGCTATCTAAAAAGGCAGCAGGTCCTATAAAGATTGAACTAGAAAAGTCTAAAACTACTTTTAAAATTATCTAAAAGCAAGCTTTCCTTAAAAATACGCATAAAATCCATTAAGAGCTATTTATACTGTTTGAAGCCTCAAGCACTCAGAAAGCCACAGTGCCTAGAATAAAAGCAAAAAAACAATGTTTTAATTCCATTTGTTTAAAAAAACAGGTCAAATAGTTCCCACTAAACGGAAAAACCAATTGTTTATGTGTTCCAAGTGGGAGTCGCAACATTGCTGGCAACCACAGACGATGTTCCCAGAGGTGCACCTCGAAGCAGGTTTATGGACCAAAGCTGGTTCCATTCAGTTCCCACAGCAGCCGCAGAGGGAGAAACTACATCCTGTGACTATTCCGCAGAGCCGGTGTCCAGTTCACTAGGAGCCAAAGCATCCCAGGGTGGCTCAAAGAATGCATTCAACAGCAAAGGAATACGCTGGGGACAACTGTACCCATGGGCCTTCAAAGGGTCCATTAGTATCTCAATGTTAAATGGCACAACCAATTGCAATCCGAGGCAGACATCCAGTACGCATTCATGGCTGCAAAGCAGGCAGAGGAATACAGGTTGTACACAGTGAAGCCAAACAGGCCTGAACAACAAGACCAATGCTCATTCAGTTCTTGAAGCCAAGGTGTGCTGAAGCAGTATATCATGAGCTCACGGCATAGCAGCCAGACAGGGCTGTCTCCATTCCTGTTTGAACAGTGACGTCCATTGCGGAGCAGGAACATTTAAATCAGACTTCCCACCATAAGTAGCAGGACAAGCAGAAGACCTTAAATAACGCTTCTTAGTACGGAGTGTATGAATGATGGTATAACTCCAAAAACTGTCTGAAAGGTGCTAACCAATCCAGAGCCAATACATTAAAAATACCTGGGGCTGGATGCCGGCCAGGGCCATTTTAAAATGTTTGGGGGGACATGGATCAATATTTGAGCCTGACTTGATCTGTCCGACCAGTTCCGCTAGGCATTTGTCATCTATGGGGGGGAAGCTGTTCAAAGTCATGGGTGGCACCTGAACAGACTGTCTAGGCAGCATGGTTGGAGCTGGCCGTGTCTTGATGTCAGTGATAATGTCCTGTACCTTCTGAAGGAAGAAATTTTGGAAGGAATCACAGTCTGGTTGATCATCCGTGGAGATTTTCCCTTCTCGTTGTGTGAGTTCCCTTAATATCGTAAAGGTCTCTCGCTGTATGTTTCTCGCATCCCTAATGCTTCCCTCATAGAAAGCAGCCTTTCTTTCCAGGATGTCTGCCTAGTATTTTGAGAGCAAGGTTTTAAAGATTTCGGCCTCCGTTTGGCAGTAATGAAGTCTCCACCTTCTCTCTGCCTTGCGAAGGGCTTGCTTCTTCTGTTTCAAAGAGGCGTCAAACCATGGCGCTCCCTTCCCTTAAGTTCTGATGCTCTCCATCTGCTCAGGGACAAGTATATCCAGAGCGGCGAGCATCCAGGTCTTTAGTATCCTAGCATCATGGTCCAAATCTGTGCCACTCATTTTAGGGGGGATGGAGGAGAGCAGGGTTGTGATTAAAAGGTTGGTTTTCACCTTATTCCAAGGTCGAATTTTTCTCCGTGACTTGTTTGGGGCAGCACGTACAGGGTCACCTGGGACCCAGCACTTTATCATGAAGTGGTCCGACCAAATGCAGGGGCTAACCTCTGTTATTTCTGTATTAGGCAGGGAGGACCAGACAAGGTCCAGTGTATGGCCTTTCACGTGAGTCGGGCCCACCACTAACTGTTTTAAGTTGAGCAGCGAGAGATTGGCTTCGAACTCAGTCTCAGTAGGGTCTCTGGGTACTTTGTCCCAGTGATAGTTAAAATCGCCAACCACCAGGAGGGACTTAAATCTGGTGGCCAGGTTCGTTAGAAGCTCGAAAAGGATCTCATTAAAATCCGGAGAGCTTTGCGGCGGGCGATAAACTACTAATATTACGAAACATGATGATTTGAGCGAGACTTTAATCCCTAGCAGCTCCGCACAGGCACAGTTTTCTGCTAGAATCTCTTTCACTACGAGACATTTTTTAAACAAAAATGCCACACCTCCCCCTCTGCAATCGTTTGGGCGATTGTACCAGATCGCGTCATAGTCTGGGGGTAGGGCAGCCAAGATGTCTGGCGTTGATGCAGAGCCAAGCCAGGTCTCTGAAAGGGCAAGAATGTCAATTTCTCCCTCAAGCAATAGAGAGAAGACTTCTAGGTAATGCTTTTGCAAAGAGCGCGTATTAAGTGTCGCTAATCTTAGGCCATATGACTGCCGGACAGTCAATGTGGGGAGAGTCCTGAAGTCTGTACCTGTGGTCCGCATCAGGTCATCCGCTTGCAGGTTGGCCACGGTGACTTCATCTAAACAGAAGGAGCCTGTCTTTAAAGCCCATAAAGCATCAGGTGAGTAAGTACGAATTTGGCCAGAGTGTGTGGCCCCTGGGCCCGTCCTGGCCCGGACGGGCACAGACGGGCTTTCCTCTGGCGCTCCTCCGGCGCGATGCTGCGCGCGATCGCTGCGCGCCCGCATACTAATGGCTATTTATGGTAACAGGCTAAAAGGCACTCGCGAAGACTAGCCTGCTAACCCCTAAAGCATGGTGGCAGCGTCTCTAGCCCACACCCAAGATGGCGGACGGGCGTGAGGCGGCGAGGGAATCACCGAAATGGTGAGATGTGTGTTTTTAATCCAGTTATTGTGCAAGCAATGCGAGGGATGGGATCGTAGGGTCACTAAACAAAATTCAAAGTAAAATTCGATCTCTAAAAGCAATTTCGTTTTTGAGCAGATTTTAGCAGCAAACAGTTTATAAAAGGAGCTAGCCTCCAACAATATAAAACAAATGACGATTTCTTTGGTAGCAGCAGCGGCAGGTCGTTCTATTTCTAATCGGCGCACTGGCTGAGTGACCTCCTAAAATAGCCTTTGCCTGAAAGGCACTCGCGAAGACTAGCCCGCTAACCCCTAAAGCGTGGTGGCAGCGTCTCTAGCCCACACCCAAGATGGCGGACGGGCGTGAGGCGGCGAGGGAATCACTGAAATGGTGAGATGTGTGTTTTTAATCCAATTATTGTGCAAGCAATGCGAGGGATGGGATCGTAGGGTCACTAAACAAAATTCAAAGTAAAATTCGATCTCTAAAAGCAATTTCGTTTTTGAGCAGATTTTAGCAGCAAACAGTTTAAAAAAGGAGCTAGCCTCCAACAATATAAAACAAATGACGATTTCTTTGGTAGCAGCAGCGGCAGGTCGTTCTAATTCTAATCGGCGCACTGGCCGAGTGACCTCCTAAAATAGCCTTTGCCTGAAAGGCACTCGCGAAGACTAGCCCGCTAACCCCTAAAGCGTGGTGGCAGCGTCTCTAGCCCACACCCAAGATGGCGGACGGGCGTGAGGCGGCGAGGGAATCACCGAAATGGTGAGATGTGTGTTTTTAATCCAATTATTGTGCAAGCAATGCGAGGGATGGGATCGTAGGGTCACTAAACAAAATTCAAAGTAAAATTCGATCTCTAAAAGCAATTTCGTTTTTGAGCAGATTTTAGCAGCAAACAGTTTAAAAAAGGAGCTAGCCTCCAACAATATAAAACAAATGACGATTTCTTTGGTAGCAGCAGCGGCAGGTCGTTCTATTTCTAATCGGAGCACTGGCAGAGTGACCTCCTAAAATAGCCTTTGCATGAAAATACCTCCGCGAAGACTAGCCCGCTAACCCCTAAAGCGTGGTGGCAGCGTCTCTAGCCCACACCCAAGATGGCGGACGGGCGTGAGGCGGCGAGGGAATCACCGAAATGGTGAGATGTGTGTTTTTAATCCAATTATTGTGCATGCAATGCGAGGGATGGGATCGTAAGGTCACTAAACAAAATTCAAAGTAAAATTCGATCTCTAAAAGCAATTTCGTTTTTGAGCAGATTTTAGCAGCAAACAGTTTAAAAAAGGAGCTAGCCTCCAACAATATAAAACAAATGACAATTTCTTTGGTAGCAGCAGCGGCAGGTTGTTCTATTTTCCATCAACAACCAATGCACCCCAGCTAATCAATTCTTAGCTGGAATCAAAAGCCAAATTTATGTCAACATTTGATACCTGAAACATCTTCAAACTGACACCAAAAATGACGTCAAATTGACACAAAACACCGAAGTTGTACCTAAATTAATTTAACTGCCTGTTAGTAAATGTAAAAATGTAAATGTAAATGTAAATGTACAGGAATTTATATAGCGCAAATCACCAAGCGGTTTCTAAGCGCTTGCTTAGGGAACCCGTCCTGGTATTCCCCTGTGAGATAACCCCGGCAGGGTATCCGCAAGGTGAAAGCCAGGCATCCCGCCGCGAGGGGCCGTTGTGGAGATTAAGCAAGCTATAAGTGCAACTGCCGACGCGTTTCAAGCCCCAGAAAACTTGGGGGCTCTCATCAGGGCTTCTTAGTTATGTAATAACATTGGTATGATCTAAAAAAAAACAAGAAACAAAAATACGCAATCACTAAATGTACACCCTATTCCGCAACGTTGCGTAGACTTCAGCACAATTTTTTTTAAATAAACAAAAAGGGGGAAGAAATCCTACCTGATGGCAGACATTTAATTCCATCAGTCTGGCTGCTGTAAATTCCTAAACGGACCGAGAGCTGACCTATCCAAACATGAATAAAGGAGGAAGGCGAGAGACTTCTTAGAAATTTTCACCTCATAAGTCTCCTACTGACTGCAAAATATTGCCCCCTACAGAAGGCACCTACCTCACTTGGGAAGGCAGGATGATTGTTCCTTTTAACCTTGAGTTTCTTTTTCTAGACAGAATACTGTTCCTTGTTTCAATCTAAAACAGAACCGGGGAGTATGTTGGCGATCTCTCCAAGATCCCATTACATCTTTAAAGGAACCGGCAATAAACTAGCACATACCTGGCTACGTAATCTCCTCTTTCCCAGCCATTCTGTTAGTGTATTTAAGCAGCGCCGGAATACTTGCCGCGTGCTAAAAATATAAACAGTAGAAGCCCCAGTCACTAAATGCTTGCCCAGGCGGTCACTGAAACAAAATAACATCAATTGTTTTAATGTCGGGGCATAAATTTAACGGTACTTCTTTTCCAAAAGGGTCCCTCGTCCCAGATTCAGCGGGCTGCGACCTTTCTCAAAATAAACAGAAGTCGCGTTATACTTTAAACAACATTGGGAAACAAAAAAAATTGCCGTGCTGCCGGTCAGAGAAAACTTTCCTTCGCCTGCCTCAACTCCCTAACGGCTATTCGGTGGACAGCACGGGCACTTCCTGC
The DNA here is from genome assembly GCF_964261635.1 of Lissotriton helveticus. Classification (NCBI taxonomy): domain Eukaryota; kingdom Metazoa; phylum Chordata; class Amphibia; order Caudata; family Salamandridae; genus Lissotriton; species Lissotriton helveticus. Next base: position 899,128,205 of record NC_136073.1, read on the forward strand.
TGAGAGCCACAGTTCTATAGCCGTACGCTAAGTATTCTGGTGCATGTAGTTCTAGGGGCAAATATAAATTAAAACCTGATTCTCCCCGTTCAACAAAATACTAATCTGAGTTAACCCCTTCGGTGCTCATGACGAGCTCAGCTCGTCACGATGCACGGTGCTCGTGTGCTCATGACGAGCTCAGCTCGTCATGACCACACCCATTTCTATTATGGCCCAGCACAGGGGAGGAACAACAATAGCAGCCAAGGTGTTAAAAACATGAGCACTTCCATAAGGAGGAACACCTGATACACTTTTTATCCTGGTCGACCATAGTCCATCAAACCCTTGCTAGTTCCGACATTGCATATAACCTGGAATAACACTATTAAATTTGAGAGTAAGGTAAGCCTCCTTTTGTAGGAGCACTGAATCCATGTCAAATTGTCTTTTTAAGGTGTTTAGGGCGACTAATACCATCCACTTGAAATCTCTCTCAGAGTGAGCCGCAGCCACAAAGTGCTCTACCGTAGGGGCAGTGAGCACTTTCTTTTTAATCCTGGACCTGTGTTGTTATACGTTGGTTAATCTGTTGATTAGTCTTCCCTATATAGATCTTATTACAGGGACAGATCTGCGCATAAACAACATTCTTTGTTTTGCACTTTGTAAAGGAGGAGTGTCTCCACTTGACATTCTGATGGACGAACTCTGTGCCCTCTAATGTGGATTCACAAGCCACACAGGTGCCACACTTATGGTGGCCCTCCAGCGGTTTTAAATACCACTGGGCCTGGAAGCGTGCCCTTCTGCTGCTGTTTAAAGATATCTGCTTTGATCAATTCCTGGCCTATACTCCTATTCTTTTTCATTGCGAACAGCGGCAGTGTGAAGGGGCAAGACAGGTTTTGCAGCAAATGCCAGTTGCGCAACAATATTTGTCTAAACTTGTGGGTGTCTGGTCCAAATGTAGAAACACAGACGAGCCGGTCTCATTCGGGTTTTTCCTTTTTCTGTAACAGCACCTCTCGGGGGTATACCAGGCACGTTTCATCGCGTGCTTTAGCATTTTTTTAGGGTACCCTCTCTTTTGCATTTGATCACAAAACGTAGCAGCATGCTGTTCAAAGTCACTTTTCATAGAGCAGTTCCTGCGGATTCGCAGCAACTGCCCGTAAGGCAAATTATCTTTTAGACTTTTTGGACGCAAACTATTATGGTGGAGAATAGTGTTCTTATCTGTGTCTTTTCTATAGACAGAGACTATAAGTTCATTCTCTAACGGCACTACTTCTAAATCCAAGAAAGTCATTTTTGTCTTGCTCTTACATAAGCTGAATTTTATATCAACATGTCCGGAATTTAACTAGTCATGGAACTTTTAGAGATCTTCGACAGACCCGGGCTAAAGGCACCAGACATCGTCGATATAGCGAAGCCATTGAGTTATATGGTTTCTGAAAGGATTGTTCTGAAGGATGAATCTTTCCTCATATTGTGCCATAAAGCGCACCGCCATTTCTGGGGCAAAAGGACAACCCATGGCGGTCCCATTTATTTGTACATAGAAGGCATCATTGAATTAAAAAAACATTTCGTTGAGGGCTACCTCTGCCAATTGTAAAATAAATGAGGTGGGAACCCTATGCGATCGTGATCTCTTTTCCAAGTACAGTTCTATGACCTCAAGGGCCCCATCCTGCAGTATCTGAGTATACAACGATGTGACATCAAGTGTCACCATCCACTGTGTTTAGTCGTCAACATTTTGAGCCTTCAACTTTTGTGATAAAATCAGCAGCCTTGATCATTCAGCATCAAATAGCCCCCATTAGAGATCAGTTTGAAAACCGGATGAATCATGGCACCCGGAGAACCCTTCAGATAACATGACAAATTCACAACTGACACATTACATGCCCGTGAAGTGAAATGTCCTTGCAAATCAAGGACCCGCTTAAAGCATTGCACAGTCAGAATAGTTGAGAAAAACCTATGTGTCTCTATTCCTGCATCTAAACTTGAACGGCTACTCCCAGTATTCATACACAAATCCTTCTCCTAATTCTTCGTACCTGCCTACCTGATAATGTTGTGTAGACAGTATTGTAATTGGAATGTCGTGACTGTTAGTGTTGTGTAGTTCCTATATATCCTATATAGGATCTGCGCGTTCGGATAACACAAACTGTGGGTTTGGTGGCAGACTGGTTCCGTGCACACCTACCGGATATGTTAGCCTGTTTGTATTAGCTAGCTCACAGTGCCACTAGATTCTCCTCTTATTGGTGAGAGAATAGTTTCTGGCAACCTCAGAACATGACAACCCTGATCCCCCAGGATCATGGAAACATTGTACTACTTTTCGCTCAGTCACTCATGCTCACTTAGTTTGTCTCAGAGATACACAGAATAAACAGTCTGGGCATTTCAATAAGAATTTATTGAACAGTTGTCATTCTAGTGCGGAATAGATTTGCTGTAACAACCATTAGACAGTAGCAGAGATATATGATTAGCAGTACTACGAAAGTAAAGGGATGGTACAGTTCTACCATTTTGGAGTAATCATGAATATATGCAAGTACATAAAACATATGATAAGAAAGTGCGTACTCCTACGATGTCTCCTTAACTAGATGTACATAAATGTACCTAGCAGTGTAGGTGTTATGTCAAGAATCCCTCTAAGGTGTAAATATGGGACCCCATCCTGGTCTCAAGTTCGACACCATGCGAGGGATGTTAGACCACTGCTAGCTGGAGTGTCTGAATGCAGGAACCTCAGCGTCTCTGGTCAGTGTGTCAGCCAGGAAGTCACGGTCTCCTCTGTCTGTCTAAGCAAGACATGATGTATATATACCCACGGGTCTCCCCAGAGGTCTTACCTTGCTGTGTTACTGTGTCGGCCTAAAGGATGACGTCAGGCTTAAACTTTATACATAGAGATTATACATTCTGTCAGTCCTGCTGTACTTCCAAAAAGCCTCATGAATAATGTATGGATTTCGAACTAGGGAAAAACCCACGTTCTGAATGCAGTGTCATATCTAGGTAAAAGGACAGTCCCTATGAACCGATATGTATGTAATGTAGGGAAGGATATAGGTGAAAGGTTGCATTGTTACCTGTGCCTATATAGGGTACCTATATGGAATATAACAGTAGGGTAATGTAACCATGGATTATCCAATCTGTAGAAGGTGTTTCGGCAACAGCGAAACGTAATAGGTCTAATTTTTCAATGTGCAACACAGTATATTTTGCATTTCTTTGTGCCATTAATATCTGTCTTTCACAGAGATCTTATAAAGAAAACAGATTGGATGTGTTAAGATAACGCCATGGCACGTGGCCTGAACACAAGGTTTGAAGTGTCCAGCTTAACCAAACAATTGACTGAAGCTGTGACTGTCCGTGTTGTAAAATAGACATGTCTTGTTGTACTATGTCAATTGTAGACGATACTATGTTGCTCAATGAATATATCCTAGAAGATCATGTGGTCATGCTGTTATCAAACACTGCCAAAGTCTTTGCTAGATTAATCCTATCAATCTCATGCAGCCGTTCAGCAGCTTCCTGTTAAGAGACTTTCCACAGTTCTTTGGATATTGCATATAAGAAGGATTTTTGGTGTGGATTCGGGTACCTAGAAAGAAATCCCTAAAATCCATGTCATCAGACAGAAGGGACAAGTGTTACTTTATCTGAGATAGTGTCGAGGTCAAATGTTCTCGTCATGTTGTTAAGTGCCCTCTGGACCCCATATAGGTGATAGACCCAACTGAGACCTGAGCCTAGTACCCTTGCAGTTAAAGACTGCTTTAAGTCATGGTTCGTCTTTTCGACTACTGAATTTCCCTCAGGATGATAGGGGGAGGAGTAATGCAAGATCACACCTAAACTTCCCATGGTTTCTTTGTAAGCCAGAGAGCTAAACACCGGACCCTGGTAGGAATGTAGTGTGCAAATTGTCTATGTCCCAAAGAAGACTTGCAAGTCTTTGATAACAGTTCAGGCATCAGGTGACTGCTGTGGCCATATCCACAGCTATCTAGAGCATGAATCTACTGCTACCAAGATGTACTTGTAAGCCCCATCAGATTGTAAGGGACCGCAGTAATCCAAATATATGCAAGCCAAAGGCTAGCTTGCTTGAAATCAATAGAGGCATCTGTTGGTGGACGTGCTACTGTGGATTCTTCTGCTGGCAGATGTCACATTTGAGGACAAAGTCATTGGTCTGTATAGAAAGACCAGGTCATCAATAGCACTGCTTCAGTAATGAAACTGTAGCAGTAATCCCTGCATGTGTTGAACCTAGACCCTCATGTGCAGCTAGTATTAATCCCAATCTGCAATCGGTGTTTGGTTTAACTCTATCCCACACTCCTGGAATGTGAGCATCCAGTATGTTGTGTACATCTAACTTGTAGGAGTACTTGAGTGGATGGCCTTTCGGCAGGTGTGGCTCGTTGTACGTAGCATTGACAGCCACCATGATCTTTCTGTCTATTCTCAAGCTAGAACAAGTGACTGCAGCAACAGCAGCAGTACTAACTGTTGCCTTAGTAGCTTCATCAGCCATGGAATTCCCTGCAACGTGAATGCCAACATGTTGATGACTCAATGTGTGTATTACATGAGCCCCTGGCAAGTACTCTTTCAGCTTCGCCACCTGTTCCCAAAGCATCTTGCGCTTTATTTTGCATCCCTTGGAATCTCGAAAACCATTCTGGCCCCAGTAATGGAGGTATTCATTATATGACTGGACCCAGTAGTACGAATCACACCCTATAAGTGTGGGGAATCCATGATTTGTGTTCTGTAATGTCAGTATCAGGGCTTTGAGTTCTCCCAACTGCGTTGTACAGTCCTCTAGGGATAGCATGTGTGTGTTGTACTACGTGGCAGGCACCAGCTTGGCAGTTCGGCCTGGACTGTTCCTATGAGGCACAGGATCAAGACTGATTTACATATGCCTGGGTCCAAACTGGAGTGGTATGGTGAGCAAAAGAACAATGGATTTAACCCAGATCTATTGACTTGCGGAGAATGTTTCATTTGCTCTGCATCCCGTCCATCATCTGTGTGTCTTTTACTTTTATGAAGTTGGCATTTTCCTGCCCTAGCTAGTTTGTGCCTGCAGCCTCTTCCTGGGTCATATGACTGGGTGTACTTGGCAGTGGGCCATCACTGGCAGGGTGACAGGGGCGCAGCTGGGCACAGCCTCACTTACAAGTCAGTAGGCTATGCCCTGCCTTCACACAAAATACTTCACACTACCGCATTGATCATGCAGTCAGGCTGGCACTAGCACAGGTAAGCCAGGAAACTCCATGCACTTCAAAGGGAATTCTCTAAAATCGTATCCTACTACAAAGAAGGCACAAGGTATAAAAATAGGACACATAGGCTCACTCTTCAGTTCACCTTCTGGACCTGTGGAAGTAATCTGCGAGGACTGCGTGCTGCTGTGGCCTGTTGCGTACATCAGACGACTGTTTTTCTGTGCTTGGAAGGACTGCTGCCTGAAGCCTGCTTTGAATCTTCAGAGGCCTGCCCTGTTGTTTCCAACTCTTGAACCCATGACGACCAGAGTGACTCAAAGAACTATTTGGCTGGACTCCTGATCAGAGCTTCAGGGACTGAAAAGTCTCCAACTATCTTGCACCTAGAACCAGCCTGAGCAGGTCCCAACCCTCCAAGTGGTGTCTCTCCAGTTGTGGCCCCTTGGAAGTAGTGCTAAAGGTACCCCGATAGCCAAAACCCAAAACTTGGGACTTAATACATTTTTGGCTAAAAAGTGCTCTGAGACCCGAGAGGAGACCCAAGGTGTATCGCCTGTTGGCCTGACTTCACAGCAGTTCTTCTTTGTAGCAGCAAATCTTGTTAAGCTGTCCCTCGTCAAAAGGGTATCCAGCCCTGTGGAGCCCTCATCGGTTACAGCTTGCAGCTGTGTCTTGCTGAAGATTTTCAGCTTCCAAAAAAGAGACTAAGTCTGAATGTGGAAAGCTTCACCGTGACTTTACCGAGCGACTCCTCCATGACAACGCCCTCTCCTCGGACCCCAACTGTAGTTTTGCCCTACTGAACTTGACCTTCCCATTACATTTTTTTTGTTGCTGAAATTCTTTATAAGTCCGAAGATAAGCGCTGACCTGGCTCAAATCACTTCTTGTATTCGACTCATGCTGCATCTGGTCGAACATATTTTTCAACTTAGACTCGGTCTCACATGACTAGAAGTCTAAAGGACAGGAGGCATGTGTTTTAACTTGTTTCAAATATGTAAAACCTGATCATTGCTTTATTAAATTACAAAATTGGAAGAATTTGTTTACTTGAACAACTGGGCATTGTTTGTGCAACAATCTGAAAACGTGCCCAGGTTGCGAGTCAAGTTTAGGCAAAACAAGAGCATGGACAGCATATTTAAAGTCGTCCTGGGGAAGGAAGGGCTTTCGTTTTCCTGAAAATGCTCATCTGATAGTTTGCAGCTTTTGTGGCAGAGCTGATGCAATTCTGTATGTCCAGGTATTTATCTATGGTAATTCCCAAAGATCTTGCAGAGTCTACGATGTGAGGAGAGCAGTTGAAGGCTGTTAGATGCTTCATTCATAGGTCGATCTTGAGATTGTGATTGGGAAAGGGGTAATAAGGAGGAATTTCATTTTGGCGGAATTCAGTTTGAGGTGAGTGCAAGTACGTCAGTTCTGAGTATCTTGTAGAATAGTATTGAGGTACACGATGTCACCTTGGTAGGAGATTTTCAGATACAGCTGAGTGTTGTCTGCATACATGTGATAAAGAATGTTAAAATATGTCAAGGCCTCTGATAGAGGATCCAAGAATAGGTTGAAAAGAGTGCATGAGAAAGCGGATCTTTGTGGGACCCCAATGGTGACCGCAGTGCACTTGGACAAGGACTTATTGGCCTTGACTCTTTGTGTTCTGTTGTGGAGGAAATGGGTAACCCTGATATTCCAATCCTCCGTTCAAGTAGTTTTAGTGGGCAGTCATGTATGACAGTATCAAACGCAAACAATTAGTCAAGGAGGCTAAAGAGACACGATTCATTCTGGTCCAGCACTTTTAAAATGCCATCAACAATGTGAGTGAGTGTGGATTCTGTGCAGTGACCTTGATAAAAGCCAGATTGATATTGGTCAAGGAGTTCAAAATGATCTATGTGGTTGCGGAGATGAATCTGGACACATTTTTCAAGAAGCTTTGCTAGAGTGGGAATGTTGATGATTGGGCGGTAGTTATTGAGGTCTGATTACTCAGCCGTTGTTCTTTTCTGTCTTATTTTTAGGCAGTCAGGGATGGTGCCTTGGCAGGGTGAGGTGTTTACGATCTTGGCCCATAAAGGGAGAATAGAGGATTTGACCTCCTTGAAAATATTTGGCGGTAAAGGATCAATAAAGTGATTAGTTGGTTTCAATACTATAAGCATGTTGTGAATGTCACTTTTGTTGAGGGGTGTGAATGTGTGCCAGGAGGCATTATTTTTTGGGGAAAGCCCATGGTGATCCACAGGGTCAGCAGGCAGTGCAGGAGGTGGAGTGATGTGTGATCTAGCCAGCATGCGCTCCCTCGCTGGCTGCAGCTCATTTTCAATATCAGTTTTTCCCAAGAAGTAGGAAGCAAAGTCCTCACAAAATGATATATTTGCAGTTTTAGTTATGTCCTATGCAAAGATTTCTTATATAAACCCTTGATTTTGGGGATGAGACAGAATGTCTATGAGACATTTCTGATGCTATAGGGATGCTGTCTGATTTCTTACTGATTTTTCTACTTATTGGAACGTATTTTTTTTATTCTACGTACCATTCTGGGTTCCCCTTTTACTGAGACCCTTCATGGCAATCATTTATGCCCCGCGCCCCTCGTGTGAAGCCGGAATAGTACACTGTAGTGTAGCCGTATCTGGATTTCGTGCCCAGAAGTGTGTCTCCTGGAATAATAGGATGTCTGCCTCATAGTGCTTCGCTTCCTGGAGCACAGCTCCCCGTATGACCTTATTAAGTAAGCCTCACCTGTTCCAGGCGAGAATGTTAAGTGTCCCCAGTGTAGAGTTACCAGCCGTGTGTGCCAGTCCTAGATGTCAGGGCAAAAAGGGTTGACCGGTGTGTGCACGGCTGAGCAGTATAGTGTGTGCATGGTGAGGAAACAAAGCAAACAATAACACAATAACTGACCTCCAACCCCCTCCCCCTCCCACCCACATACTTCCAGGGACATGGAGTATCTGTCGCTGTGAATCCCTCCCCAGGCCCTCAACAGAATGACCCAAGTGGTTCCTCCAATGGACCCCCCTCCCAACTTCACCCAAATGTTCGGGGAGTGCCAAGTCAGTTCCCTCCAGGGCTGGTAGTAGAGACCTCAACCCTTAACACACACGCAAGCCAGTAAGTCCACTGCTAAAAATCGTTTCCCGCCCGGAAGTGAGCAGGAAGCAGATATGACCAATGTGCCCCAGTCTACCTCAGTCCCCCGTGCCCTACGGTTCCTAGGCACGCCAATTGGAGCGGGATCTGTTACGTCTTGTTGTCGCGTCTCTGCCCTGGCGACCACTCCGATGCAAGCCCTGGGAGGAGTCTGAGTCCAACGGGGGCGGCGAGTGCGGTTTGAGGACCCTACGCTCATCTGTCCATACAAAGACTTCCTCTGGGGTGTCAAAGAAAAATGTTTTAGCGTTATACATCACTTTCATCCGGGCCGGGAACAACAATGCGTAGGATAAGTTTCGTTCACGTAGCCATCTCTTGGCCGCCACAAAGGATTGGCGTTGTTGCTGCACCAACTTAGTATAATCGGGGAAAACCATGATGAGATGTGACTGAAAAATCATTTTCTCCTTATGTAGCCGGGCTTACTGGAGAATGGCATCACTGTCTGCATAGTTAAGGAGCCAGGCGATCACTGGTCCCTGACGCTCCCCTGGTGGCGGCTTCTTGGTCAAAGTGCAGTGTGCCCTCTCAACTACAAAGCAGGGGGACATGTCTTCCGGGGGCAGCAGCACCCTGAGCCACTCTGAGATGAAGGTGTCCATAGATGACCCCAGGAACCCACCAAACGTATGTTATTGCGGCGGGCTGCCTTCCGCATCTTCGACCCGGGCCGCCAGTTCCTACGTGTGCTTAGTCAGTTTGTCCACCTTTTGCTGGAGTGCAGATACAATGTCCTCTACAGTAGAAACCCTGGTCTCCGCCTCGTTGATGTGCTCGATCGCCTTCCGCAGATCTTGGCGGAGAAACGACACCTCCGACCCCACGGCTCCAATCTGAGCCTCAAGAGCAGTCCGCAATGGATTGATCGCCTCCAGCAGCGTCGTCGTGTCCTTGAACACGCCCTCCGCTGATTCCCCCTCGGGAGGGTTTGTGGTGGTGTAGCGGTCCATCGTATGCTGCTTGGGGACCAATGCCCCCTGATGCCCCCTGCCGATCTCTGCCCATGGCAATCAGGGATATCTAGCCGGGGTAGCCCTCACCTGGTCGGTTACCACACCGAGGGCAGCAGCGCTGATCAACAGCCGGTAGCCAGGTACAGTCCCCACACCAGGCTCGATAACAGGGTATCTCCCCTGCGCCCGCCGCGACCCGGCAAACAATGACCTGTGCCCACACCAGATCCAGGCTATGGCGACTCTACAGTGTGCAGGGCAGGACACCAGAGCGTCTTGGACGTTCAGGGCGGCTCCGGGCGCAATAAGGGGGCCAAACACCTATGGCACAGCCTAGCCACCCTCCCGCGCCGCGAACCAAGCAATCACTGGGTCCCCGGCCTCCCGGCCGAGCTTGCACCACGAGGCAGACACTCCGGTCGCTGCATGTCCCGGGCCGGAAGCACGGTGGGCCCCCGCCGAATCACCACAGGATTCCTGGCGGCCACTCCCAAACAGCAACAGCATCCTCAGCCTAGGGGGTCCCAGCTGGAGATTGGCGGAGTCTCGTCCTGGCCCGCGGCATCCCAGCAGGCCGGCGATTGCAGGTAAGGGGCCCCACAGCTGCAAACCGTAGCGCACCAACCGGCAGCTAGCACAGGGTCCAGATCGAGCCTCGCCGGGCCCGCAGCGCGGCACAGGCCATCCGGCGTCTGCAGTGATGAAGATGAGGAGGGGCGCCTCAATGGCGTTGCGCCCATTACCTCGGCCCTACGCACCTCTGCTTGATCAGTGTGGGGCGATGCCTCGGCACCCTCAGGTCAGGGACGGCACCGGAACCATCCGCCTCGCCGTCGCTGCCCCACCCGACGAGGGGGATTCACCGCAGCAGCAGACTCGGCTGCACAGGCCTTCATTGCGGGACCGGCCACTGCAGAACGGGAGACCGGTCACGGTGTTCCCGGCCCTCTGCCAAACTCCACCAGCAGCGGCACAGCCGAGATCTCAACACGGGGCTCCCAAGAATCGTGGCTGGGGTCTAGGATAATGATGGATTCTGGCCCTTTAGAGGAGCAAACTGCGGAGCTCTAGGGAGGTGCATCCGCCAGGTTCGGTTACTAAGCCACGCCCCAAAGTTAGCACAGTTTTAGTATTCAGTTCTATTGTCTGACACAATATTTCTGGGTGGACCTTCAATTAAAAAAATTCTCTTCAGGAAAGTTATCACAGTTTTAGTATCCGGGGAAGATACAAAATAAAATTCAAGATGAATAAGATCCGGCCCGGCTGCTTTACCGTTAGAAAGGGATTTCATAGCAGTTACGACTTCCTCCCAACTAATAGGTTCTGCCAAAATTTGATTCTGATCAGCTGTAACTTTCTGATGATCCATAGATTGGAAGAATTGGTCCAGGCTAGTTTGTTGTTGTAAAGTTATATTTGAATCCTCTGTATATAGGATCGAATAAAAATCAACAAAAGCATTTACAACACCACTAGGTGTATCTTGAATAATACCAGACTGGTCCTTAACCCCGATAATCTTGTTGGCTACAGCCCTTTGTTGTAGACGTTTTGCTAGAACCTTACCAGAATTTCCCCCCAGCTCATACAAAGAAGTTCGAAATTGGAAATACTTGGTTGCTATATCTTTATAAAAGGGCTCTAGTAGATTAGACTTTGCTATAGCAACCGATTTCAGACTTGCTGCTACATCTTCACCCATACGGATATTAATACTTAGATCCAACTCAGCTTGTTGAAGCTCTGCTACTCTAGTTTTAACAATTTGCTGCTCTATTTTCCAACGATAAGAGGCGAATCTCTTAGTTTCGCCGCGCAATGCGGCTTTAAATGTGTCCCAGACAGTACCAACCGATGCGGTACGACTATTAATTTTAAAAACTCTGAGATCCAAACAGTGAGCTGTTCCTGATACAATTTATCTAATAAAAGTTTCCTATCGAAAGTCCATGATCTGATTTGGTTAACAGAACGATCCCATGGAAGACTGAAAATAATGGGATTGTGATCAGATATAGTCCTAGGGTTAATTTCGATCTTAGTAGACCCTGCCCCTTGAGCAGACATAAAAACGAAATCGATACGAACCATTGTGTTATGAGGTATTGAATAGAAAGTGTAGCCCTCTTGATTTGAATAATGATAGTGCCAAAGATCTATCAAACCATGTTCAATAAGAAGAATCTGGAGCGCCTTATAAACTTGAGGCTTTTGTCCGACATATGCGCTATGCTTTATTATATCTAGCTGACTAGGGATATTAATATTAAAATCCCCGCAAAAAAACATTAAATGGGACCAGGTAGCTAGTTCTAGATTTAAATTCCTCAGGACCTGTAGGTCATCAAGGTTAGAAGCATATATCGAGCATACAGAAAGCAAACGGTTATTAGCCAATAACTCTACAACTAACCATCTGCCTAAATTATCTTGCTTTATCCTTTTAACCCGCCCAACCCCGGTTTTTAAGATAATAGCAACACCCCTAGTTGTAGAAGTTTGTCGTGTGCAGGCCACTAAATCATAACCAAAAAATCTGAGATGACCACGGCTGCTCCAAGGAATATGGGTTTCCTGCAGGCAGATTAAATCCACCTGCATCACCTGCAACATTTTATGAAAAATCCTACGCTTTTTAGGGTCATTCAGTCCGCAGATATTCCAGGTTGCACACGTCAATCTAGGAGCAGCCATTAAATTTAGTCAGAAACGAATAGCCCTGAAGAACTATTGAACATTTTGTAGAGCAAATAACTGCAATCCAACTTGTTTTAAAGAGAAATACGAGAATTGACATCACAATAAATACATTTGAAAAACCCAGACGGCTGTCTGTAACCACGAGTCTGATCACCTCCACCCACCATCAGCACACCACCCAGCAACCCACCCCAATCGCCCCACCCACCGCAACTGAACCCGCCCACCCACCCACTACACCCCCACACCCCCCATACGGAGCAACAGGACCAGGGTCCTTGTGATGGTTGAGTAAGCGTATCCCCACACTCCACTGATCCCACAGTTTCCCCCTATCCAGAAAAATTACCATTTTGAAAAATAATCAACTAGCACAATCATGTACCTCATGTAACCAGGAAGGAGATCAAACAGGCTAGCAAAATCTTGTGAAAATGTTCCCCTGGACCATCCGGGAGAGGAAAAGCATGATACTTGGTTTCAGTGGTCCTCCAATGTTTTTCCAAAACCAAACACATATCACATTCAACTATCCATCTAGTTACTTGAGCATAAAACCCCTGCCATCAATAGTGTTGTTTGATATTGCGTGTGGTAGCCGACACTCCGAAATGCCCTTTATGGGAGATGTTGAACAACAGCTTCCTAAGAACTACAGGTGGAATAAATAGATCATGTCTAGTAAGAAAACCATCCATCATGGAAAGTTCCTCTGACACTTGCACAAAGGTCTTTAGGCCAGAATCGAGATCCCTTGCCTTGGGCAAACCAGACCTTAAATATCTAATAACATCCTGTGATTATGGATCTCTGTCTAAGGCCTCCAAATATTCTTTTCCTTTTTAGTACACCATCTCAATCAGCACCCTCATCACCACTCCAGTGCCTCAGTGCCACCATACAGTCATCATCATCCTTCTGACTGTCCTCAGCTTCCACACTAAACAGCATACTTGACAAACTGTCTGCCATAGCATTCTTGCCTCCCGTCAGATTCTTAATGGTGAAATTGTATTCTTGGAGCCTTAAAAAGCCCTCACCTTTCCTGACCCTTTCCCATTGAGCATATAAACTAAAGGCTTTTGATCAGTGAGAACATCAAATTTAGTACCCCATAGAAAGGTTTAAACTGTTTCCACAGCCCATGAACAGGCCGGTAATTAGTTTCAGCTGTCGTCAAAGACTGGGAAGTGAAAGCAGCGGTGTGTTCCTTCATATTAATCCACTGGAATAACACTGCCCCCAATCCTAGCTGACTGGCATCAACCATCAACAAATGGAGCTTGCCAGCTGTAAAAGCTGAAAGAATCGGGTAGAGGTGCTCAATACTTTGATCATTAGAAAGACATCACTCCCCTATTGTGACCAGACCAATTTTTGTCCCTTTTTGAGAAGCCACCTGAGGGGCTGAACCACTATGGCATAGCCATGTATGAACCTTGAATAATCAAGCTGTACACTACATCCCCAAACCACGTTATAACATCAATAAAGAGGAATTTATGTCACTCAAAGCTCTCATTCAAAATCAATCAGTGGTAGTAAAATGCTGCGACAAAGGAGGAGGGATCATAGTAGTTAACTCTGAAGACTATGAAATGAATATGCAAAATATGCTTAATGATCAAACTTTTTATACGAAAATCAAATCGAACCTAATAGGTAAAACCATACAGACAATTCAAAATCTAACTAACAGAGCCTTAGAGGCAGGTAGTATTACTCCCAAGGAACATGAATATATTCAAATAAATCCAGTCATAAAACCTCCTGCATCTATGGAGTGCCCAAAATACATAAAAATGAGAAGAAACCTCCATACCGACCCATAGTCTCCACAATAGGTACCCCCACAGAAGCAGTATCCAAATACATAGATAACATGTCAAGGCCTTTTATACCCTTAACTAATTCCTATATCAAAGATACAGGTGAAATGATTCTCATAGTAGAAAATCAGCAATTTGACCCCCATAAGGACATTCTAGTAACCTTAGACATAGAATCATTATATAGTAATATACCGCAAAAAGAGGCACTAGAAGTGGTTTATTGATAGATACAACATTCCCTGCTCGAAAACCTTTATCCTAGAAGGCTTACACCTGATTTTAACAGAAAACATATTTGAATTTGGTGACACTCTGTATCGCCAAACAAAAGGAGTCAGCATGGGGGCCTCTGTGGCACCTTCGATTGCTAACATTGACATGGCTCATTATGAAACTAAATTCATCTATAATGAGATAGCCCCGTTCTTTGAGTCTGTTTCCCATTGTCGTGTATTCCTATAGGTTCTGAATCAATCCCCCTATTCCTGACCCTATTCTGGTTAAACTAACTATCAAGTTAACTAACAGTCAGCCCATGAGGCAAGACAAGCCCCCATGATGCAGATACCGTTATCTGACGCAGTCACACTACGGCACAGGAACGTGTTATCTGATTAGGTCATAACGCTTGAGATCTAATTAGACAAGCGACATTCCTCCAGCCCCTGATAAGGCATACAACGTTCTCATAACAAATCAAACCTATGACAACCTGGGAAAAACCCTGCGGCCATTGTTTTGATTTCACCGAGAACTTTAGTAAAGAATGTGCTAACGAGCAAGTCGTATGACATCTTTATTGACGTACCTATGTCCATCCTTACGTCAATCTCGGCACCTTTAAGGTATAAATATTACCGATCTTGCCCTATGCAAACACACGCGTGGTGACAAGACGGAGCAGCCATACTTGCCGAAGCCGAGAGCAGAAGCAGACCCCGCTGGCGCAGCCCCGCCTTCCTGACGCGCTGAGAGACGCGCTGCTATCTCAAGCCGAGAGACCCAGCACCGGCGCTTCCGGGTAGCCCTCGCAGGCAGCCTGGAATATCGAGACCAGAGAAAGAGATACCATCCCTCATTCATCCTAAATTCCAGGTACAGAACTGAATAACCCCTCACAGAGAATTCTTTAGTTATTCACTTGGCAAAAACAAACTTAACTTAAACTGTAACTTTCTATTCCCGCCCACGCATTAGACTTAGGTCAGGTACACGGGGTAGGCGTATTTAGAAACACCAGTTGAGTACGTTTAGTCAAATGTATATGTGTATGTAAATATATTTTAATCATTTGAAACTTCATATGGCTCAGAAACCATATCAATGTTTTTACAGTATTATTTTATACTATTGCTTTTAATGTATGCACTTTACTTAACTATAAGTATTGCAATAATATCGATCCATTTCTCATGTATGAGAAAAGAGACTGATCAATAAATAACACCTTTTATTGAACACGCCCGTCTCTCTTCCTTTTCTCTACATTCTGATGAGACTAAGAATGCACGTACTGACTGAGTAAAATAATTGCCTTGTGCTCACACGACTCTGGAGATTGACTCTTGATTAGGGGAGAGCAAAGTTGTCATGTTCTATGGTTGTCAGAAACTAAATCCCTTCTTGTCTAATCAGGGAAGTTAATTCCTCCTTGAACATTCGAGAAAGTTTCTAGCGAACTCTGAGCTAAGCTGGCAAACCCAAAACTTAAGTCTAGTATCGACAGTAGTAGACCTAGTTAACGTCTGGCCTAGGCCTTTACTGCTGTAGGTATTATTCCAATGCGCAGAGCCTATTGGGAAAATAGGAACTACACTACATGGCGCCCAACGCGCTTGGAAAGGGCGATAAAACTAACGTAAGACATTTAGAGTAACTCAGTCGTGCTTTCTCACTCAGACCCCTTTTCCCATTATACTCCAAAGACGTCTGGAGTGGGTGAAAGGTTATATCCTCCAAAACCTCGCAGGAGGGAACTCCTATGTATGGTTCTTGGTATAGTCAACGTTGAAGGATACACTGTTCCAAAATATTGTGCATCTAATCTCTGTTTCCATAAAGAAACCTGATCTGCAAACAGCTATAATACCATCCGGTCAGTAAAATGACTGAAAGTGATGATGAAAGAGAGGCAGTTAGATTAGCAACTGAACTCGCAGATGCTGATGCTACCATGCAAGCAGCAGACCCGAATATAACACTCATTCCGGTCATTAAAAGGAGATCTATAACCTTAAAACTTATAGAAAATGGACTGACACCTAGAGGTGGCACAGTCATATTCGTAATTGAGGCACACGAATATCGGCAGACAGAGGTATACTATTCATGGATACATTTTCCAGCAGCTAATGCTGTAACAAAGTACTTCCACTATTACAAAGTAGAGGAACCTCCTAATGAGTACACTCCTTTCGAGGAGGTGGAAGTACCACTCAAATTCCAAGAGCATTTGCTCTTATTTGATGGCGCCCTAATACATAACAATCACATTACAAGGCTCGGTCCTTTAGGAAGACCAGGAGCAACGTGGCCGGTCTTAGCCGGATACACACCACATCCAGACATCGAAAGAATGCCTGCAGCAGAGCTGTTAATACAGCTAAAACAACTACTAAAAATTCATAGACAATTAGTTCAGTATGTAATGCGGACTTCAACAATTCAGCCAGCGATCAAACTTCCACAGCTGACCCCTCACCAGGGGAACACAAATAAAATTACACCACAGAACATCCAATCCTGCCTAGGTAAAGTTCCAGCTAAACGGGAACAAATACCATTCTGGTTGGCACAGAAAATTACCCAAATAGAGGCGGTGTTTCCTGACACCACCCCATTAGAAAAACACAGGATTCTGACTATATGTCTCCCAATGGGAATCGCACCACACATTGAGGACTGTGACACTTGGGGTACAGTCTTTGCTTCCATCTACACAAAAACGCACGGTGTTCCATCCATTTCGGTAATACCAGATGTGCTAAAACAAATTCAAGATGAATACGGTCCAGAACCTGCTTTAACTCTTGGTATGAAATTACTAAAAGACTTCAAGCAGGTCTCGGCTATATTATTAGCCAACATAAAAGGAGAAGCAGCAAATGTGGAGATCCGCCAGAGGTTAAAAGAGACAGATATAGCAGACCAACCAGCTGAAATTGCCAGAATCATAGAAAAATCCTATGAAGAACTAGGCAGAGATAGTCTAGGTGGAATACCAGTAAAACCGCAACTGACTACAAGTCCAGAAAAAATATTTTTTAATAATAATTCACCAAAAAAGAACTGGGATGGAAACAAACAATCCAATCCTAAAGAAAAGAAATTCCTGTCCTGAGGAAGGTCTCCTAGGCGAAGAGAGAAATCTCCAAACCAAAGACAGAGGTCACCGCAGAGTGACCCCTCTGGGAATAGATATAACCTTAGAAATAGGGATAATATTAAAAAACCTGATAGATATCAAGACATTGATACACGTCCCTCTCAATCTTTTCAGACTTCCTCGCAGAAATCGGAAAGAAGAGGACGACCAGAAGAGCACGCCAAGTCCAAAGACAAGGAACCTGCTCAGCTAAAAAAGAAATTACAATTTCCAAAAAAGAAGGTAGCCAGTATCAAGGTAGTTAACAATGCCGAGAATACTGAGGACACAACTGAAAAACGGAGAGTGGGCTCAGACAATGCTAGACAGCGCAGCAGAGGTGAGCATAGCTCGCAAAGTCCTTATGAATCATCTGGAGACAGTGGACACGAATGAATATCTTCAAGTGGAAACTGCAGATACCAGAGTTAGCAAACCCCACAAGATATACGAGATAACATTACGTATAGAGGGAGATAAGACTAGGAAAATAAGGGGACTATTTTGGGATAATCTCTCCAAGGGCTATGATATCCTTCTAGCTGAAAAAGACTGGCCACCAGAGTTTGTCAGGGAGTGCCCTCATGGCGAAGAAGTAATTATGCCTGCCTTCTCGAATCAAATCCCGATTCATAAAAAATATA
This sequence comes from Lissotriton helveticus, assembly GCF_964261635.1. NCBI lineage: Eukaryota > Metazoa > Chordata > Amphibia > Caudata > Salamandridae > Lissotriton > Lissotriton helveticus. The sequence continues at coordinate 899,146,145 of NC_136073.1, forward strand.
CACTTGCTAGAAAGTGGGCAGTGGCCTTAGCACCTGCTTTATATAAAAATCATGTAGGATGGGATGAGGATTCTCCTCCTCACAAAATCCAGTTAAAATCACAACCAACTGCACAAAGGCAGTACCCAATTAAGCAAGAAGCTAAAAAACAGGTAAATGAAATACTAGATCAGCTAGAATACCAGGGGGTGATTGAAACTTGCACCTCACAAATGAACAATCCTTTGTTTCCGGTCTCCAAACCAGACAACTCATATCGTCTAGTTTTGGATTACCGACACCTTAACACATGTTGCAAAACTTTTGCAGTGCAAAACTCACACAGTGCTGCACTAATGAATAACATAGTGCGCAAAAAATACAAAACAACCTTGGACATCTCCAATGGATTCTTTTGTCAAAACATAGCACCAGAGAGCAGATATTTAACTGCATTCTCAGTAAATGGCACTCAAAAACAATTCTGTCGGTTAGCCCAGGGGTACAAGAACAGCCCGGGGGTATTCTCAGCTAGAGTAACAGAATTACTACAACTATATGATGATGAAGCATTATCCTATGTCGATGACATTTACTTAACAGATGATGACTTGGAGACTCACTTGAAAAGAGTGAACACCATAATACTTGGTTTCGCTGCAGAGGGTTACAAATTCAATTTCAAAAAGTCCAGAATTGCCCATCTGACGGTCCTATTCTTAGGATATGAGTTATCAAGTGAAGGCAAAAGCCTGGCAGACAATTTCCTAGAGAAATGTGCCGTAATCCAAGCTCCTAAAACACTAAAAAACCTACAGTCAATTCTAGGTTTCCTAAATTTCGGAAGAACATACATTGCAAATTACGCAGAAAGGGTCAAACCCCTTTATGATCTAATTAAACCAGACTTTAAAAGATCCAGTTGGACTCAAACACACACAGAAATTTTGAGATCCTTACAAACAGACATGCTAATTAAAACAAAATTAGAAACACGTGATAACACACGCAATCTTGTGATTCGAGTCATCCCAGGGAGATGCGGATTCACATACCTGACCTCTAATGAGGGAGAAAAGGTACCAATTGCATTCAAATCACACTTGTACACTAAGGCTGAAATGAAATTTAGCCCAACGGAAAAAAATTCTTACAGCAACACAGACAGCTATAGCAAAAGAACGAGCCCTGGCACAAGGTAAACAAATAGTAATCGTGACACCAATACCAGCCTTAGAGGCGGTAACAAAGGCAAGCATTCCAAATGCTAAAGCACTCCATCCGAGATGGATACAATGGGCTAACTCTCTTGCTGCAACAGACGTGGTGTACGAATTTGATCCTTACTTAAAAACACAAGAATTTCTCCAATATGAATTTGAATGTCCTCCGCCAACCGAAATTCTGCCTCTAGATCACTACGGCTGTATAATATATACAGACGGATCAGCACAACCCGCAGTAGGGGGTAAACAAGCCTACAGTGCTGCGTGCGCGATTGTTAAAGGTCGTTGGCACGAAGGGAAATTTAAACCAACCCTCACTAAAACACAATCCCCTAGGAGATTGTACAGCTCAGCGAGCTGAACCACTAGCATTCAAGATGGCGCTTGAAAATACCGATCGAGAATTCCCCACACTCATAGTGTGCGATTCGTATCATTGCGTTCAGTCTTATAATGAATACTTGCAGATCTGGCTTCAGAACGGTTTCAAGGATGCTAAAGGTGGCACAATCAAGCATAAAATGCTATGGGAACAAGTAGCTCTTTTACAAAAAGAACTACCTAAGACTCATGTGATACATACACTGAGTCATCAACGTGATGGCGTTCACGTTGCAGGGAATTCATTGGCTGATGAGGCCGCGAAGGCAGCTGTGCAAACGGCTTCCGTAGCTGCCATCACCCGGTCAAAAACAAAAATAGACAGCGAAATATTACAAGCTGTCAGCGCTTCAGAAAAGGATTCGATAGAACCACTCCCTAAAGGCTTTCCAGTAAAATACTCATACATAACTGATGCAAACAATGTTCCTTTTGCTCGAATCCCTGGAGTGGGGGATAGGGCAATTCCAAACATGGAACATAGGTTAGGACTAATAATAGCGGCACACGAAGGGCTTGCTTCTATCCATGCTGGCGTCTCAGCCACAGTATCATTATTAAAACAGAGATACTGGTGGCCACAAATGAGAAGACAAACAAGGAACTACGTTCTAGAATGTGAGATATGTCAAAAAATGAAAGTATCAACTGTGAGACGTCCAGCTCAGACGCCCCTTCTAATCTCGGATAAACCATTAGCCTGTGTTTACCTAGACCACTGTGGTCCCTTACAAAGGGATGGTAACTATAAATATATCTTGGTTGCAGTGGACTCATGCACGAGATTCATATGGATGTGGCCCCAGCGAACGGCTGACGCCAGAACTGTTATAAAAGATTTGCGAGTCTTTATCGGCACATACGCAATTGGCATGCTGCATTCGGACAATGGTCCTGCTTTTAGCTCTCGGGCTTATAAGGAGGCCATGGTCAGCATGGGCGTGCAATTGCGGTACTCTTGTCCATTTCACCCTGAGGGGAACGGAATTGTTGAAAGAAAAAACCGTGACATAAAGCAATCTATAACGGCAAAGGTATTAGGTTCGGGAGCTGGGTGGGTCAAACATCTAATAAGTGTCCAACGTAGTCTAAATAACTTGCCAAGAAATTCTCTGAAGGGATTCAGTCCGTACGAATTATTATTTGGAACTAGGATGATGATCTCTGACCTTGATAGTCAGACTTCAGTGGTGAAAGAAAAAACCTTTGATGTCAAAGACCGTTTGGCTATTTTGCAGGACTTAAACAAAACAAGAAAAGACCTGAGCAACATACAGTTGAAACAACAGCCAACAACCACTGAAGAATCACCACCTGTCCCAGCAAGACCTGTCTGGATTCCAAAAGTCGGGGATCTAGTCAGGGAGAAGATCGCGGTAAAGAAGGAATTTGGGCCTTCCTACAGAAAAGCAGTTCCTGTCTTGTCTGTCAACGGGACAAGATCAGTTGTACTACCGCCACTTGCTGGAAAAAAGGAGAACCGAGTTGTATCCATCGACCTGGTAAAACCACAACATGTGGCCGATAACAAACGGTAGGCCAAGTGGACTCCCTATAAGTAGCAGAACACCAAGGTTTGCTACCAGTACAGAGGTCCTATCAAAAAGGCTCATCACATTCGAAACGCCCACAGAAGAACAAGAAGGACTATGCAATAATGCAATAGAACTAAGACCTCTGAAAACCCAAATAAAAACATTTAGCAGAGACACACCAATCTACAATGAAGTACCGATTGAAAATGCAAAAAACAAAAATCCTGAACCAATTGGAACAATTGACAGAACTGCATCCGGTTACTTCATCAACTTCGATGATTCCTCTGACGGCCACAGTGAATCAAAGACACAGCCATCATCAAAATCCTTTAAAGACAAAGCTAAGGAACTTTTGAAACAACTGAAAGAAACATATCTGATTTCTCCATGGTGGGTTTTGGTGCATTTATCCTCATACTTTGGCTCATCATGGTATTTACTTTGGGACGCTTCATTGAGGGAAAATATGCTAAAATGGACACAGAAAGTCAGAACATCAACTTGGTGCTCAAACCACACACATCTTCACACATCGAGAAAAGAGAACTTTCTCCAGAACTTTCTTCAGCCAACTTCACAGCCAATCCTATACCTGGTGGGGTAGCCTGGGACAACACTGACTATGAAATTTATGGTCCGGTCGAGATCCTGAAATATCCACACCAAATCAAGATCTCCTTGAGTGATTTTGCAAAACCAAACTCATTTGCTGATGATTGGGATTTCGAAAGCATTAACAACATGATGTCTGACTTAGTAATGTCTGCTAAATTTACAAAACATGATTATTTGCAAGGTTCTACAAATTATGACAGTATGTATTGCTATAACCATTATGGTAACCATTTTTTACATAAATCTGCACAACCTAGAAATGTTTTAAATTATAATCAATGGGAACATTGTGCAACACCTCCGAAAGGGAGCTCAAGAACCGTTTACGAAAAATATTCATATTTTTCAGGTTTTAACACAAGTAATGCTGAAACATTTTATTTTAAATTGTCAAACAAGACAGGGATGAAAACCATGATAACCAACACAAAATTGATTTATTCAGACTCATTCTTTGAACAAATGAATACTTTTGGATTTGATTATTGGGACAAAAATGTTGATTTGAAAAGTGTTTGGGGTACAAAAGAATGGCAAGTACAGGGTATAGAAGCTTTGTTTAGAGCCTGCATGATCCCAGAACAAATGATATTTTTAAATGACACTGTTCAACAAACCACCTGTCTTGGCTTAGCCAAAATCAAAGATTTAAATAAACCGTCTATTCCAAATCCAACAATGTTTAGCAATAGCTCTGATACAGATGAAGAGATAGACGTAAACCATATATTAAACCAAAACAGAACACATCCTGATTGGAAACAGTGGTTGATCTGGCCAACAGATACTAATAACTGTCAAGACAGATTCCTGAAAAAAACACAGGGGTTCAAAATGACCAGGCCAGACCCAAGATATCCCCAAAGACATCACCCAGGGATAATAACAACCTACAGTGTGGGCAAATTATGCCTTCAATGGCTTCAAACTTCCACACTGCCTGAAATTAAGCAACACCTAACTTTACTTACTGATGGTGCTGACTTGCGTGATTTCATTCTGGGACCACGCAAACAGCATCAAAAGCGTTTCATAGCAGCCTCTGTATATGCAGCATACAATGAGGCCTGGAAGGTTACTCAAATTGAAACAGCAGAGAGAATACGGGAAATTGACCGTATCAATTTGGAAAAATCACTTTCTGTAGTGGACAATGGGTTAATGACTCTGTCCTCCAGAATTTTTTCATTGGACAGCATTGTGTCTTCAGCAATCGATATATTATCGCAAGACTTACTGTTATTACAACATGGACAGTCACAATTGCGTTCTATAGTACAGCTTGGCTGGACGTTACAAAATCTGCGTTCAGGCTATGTGCCTTGGCGTTTAATCAACACAACGTCACTATTCCAAATCTTTAACCTTACTGATAGACAAATCGGTATGGCGCAAAAGGGTGCTGATTATACAATCTTGAGCATTGAAAAACTAGAAAGATTACCAATGACAATGTCAGAACGACCTGTCAGTGAATGGATAATCCACGGAATCATAAATATTCCTATCTCAACCTTCAGGTTTCAATACTGCCAAAAATATATACAGGCTGGCATGTACGAGAAATTGGGAAAGGGGTACCTTAAAACAACTTGGAACCTACCCTATTCACATGCATGTGTCAGTAATAAAGGACAGAAAGTGTTTCTTAGTGGCAACAATTGTGCTATGTCACTAAGTGGCACGCTTCTGTGTAACGGTATTAGTTTGCACGGAGCCTGTGAAGGGAATTCATACAACCTTTCATGTCACCAGCAAGGCGCACCTGCAACAGAAATAGAACCATTCTTTCAAAGACTCTATAATGGGAGTTACATTCTTATTGTAGACCGCAGATGTTGTAGTCTTATGCCCGGGACTCCTTATCTAGTCACTACGACGGCGAAGGTCAAGTGCTGTGGACGTTCTTTGTTCCCCAGCTCCTTTCCAGACAGGGAGGCAAGGGCATGGCCCAATTTGAAAATTACTTCTATTCGAATAGATACTTTAAGCAGAATGAAAACAGTGCTTCTTCAGACGCCTACAAGGCTCACGTCATCAAAAGAAACGTATGATCTACAAGTCGCAAGGACGACTGCAGAGATACATACATTATTATCAACTAATTCCCCCGTACATTTCGCGGAAATCCTGAGCGAAATCTTAAATATTTCTGATACCAATGGGATCTCAGGGGTATTTAAGACAGTATTTTCGATGGCATTAACACCATTCAAAGCCATACTGGGTATTTTTCCAGATTTCGTCCATTCGATTTTTGGCGGACTTCCCTTGATCCTGGGACTAATTGCAGGAATCCTATTCCTAGTCCTTATTTTTCGTTATGGCAACCCATGTCACAGATCAAACTCTCGCGACAATGGAAGATACGATCCTAGCCATTGGATACCGGGACCGGATATCAAAAATCCTGGGACTCTCCCGGCTTAGAGACCTGAACATGACTTAGTTTCTATCATTTCGACCAATGTGGCAAAGGTGTGTTTTACCTGTACTAAGGTGTCTGCTATGCGGAGAAGAATGCGTGTTAGACACCTGTCTGACGCTACAATCGGATGCGCCAGTGGATGCAGATACACTGTTGGTTCCTACCAAGGTTCACGCTTTGTGCTGCCCTCAAAGGCTGCCAATCGTGATGACGGCATTCCTGGAATCTTCACCACTACGATTGAAGAGTAGTGAAGTTCAAGATGAAAGCAGCATCGAACAGGTACGACCTTCTGTCAGTGATGCAAATCAGAATGTCAATGGAGACAATCATGCGCATGAATGCATGGTTACACCTATTTCTGACTTAGAGGAACTTTCCCATGAAGCTGTTGACAGTTTTTTCGAAAGCCTGAATGATATGATGTTCTCTCCAGAACAGAAATAGAGACTTTTGAGTAAACTCGCACACGGCGTTCCCTGAATTCGGCCTTCAACTTTAAAAATAAAGTCACATGAACAATTCCAATCCAGTTCACGGACAGCAATTTTTCAGCAAACCCCCTAAAATATTTTCCCATATTTTTTCCGGGACACTGATCTTCTGCTTAAAGTAAGAAACTATTCCTAGAGAACTAAGATTTCTATTTTTAGATACTTTTTAGACTTTAGCTGCCCGCTGGTATGTTCACAAACATTTTATTATGTGATGAAATAGTCTCGAACTTTCTTTCTGTATAGCCATATTAAGAGCCATTTCATGTGTATTTCTCAAATATCGAATTAGCAATAATGCATACAAATGCGTGTTTACTTTTGCATTTAATTCATAGCTTAAGTGCATACAATATATATGACTGCAATTTTTCAGTATATTTGAAAATTTCAAAATGCATTTATGTATTTTGGGGTGGTATACACTATACTCTGTAGTATGTTGTACTATGTTATACTATGCATAGATTAGTAAATATGACCATAGTTAGCGTGGAGTGGGTGTCGTGTATTCCTATAGGTTCTGAATCAATCCCCCTATTCCTGACCCTATTCTGGTTAAACTAACTATCAAGTTAACTAACAGTCAGCCCATGAGGCAAGACAAGCCCCCATGATGCAGATACCGTTATCTGACGCAGTCACACTACGGCACAGGAACGTGTTATCTGATTAGGTCATAACGCTTGAGATCTAATTAGACAAGCGACATTCCTCCAGCCCCTGATAAGGCATACGACGTTCTCATAACAAATCAAACCTATGACAACCTGGGAAAAACCCTGCGGCCATTGTTTTGATTTCACCGAGAACTTTAGTAAAGAATGTGCTAACGAGCAAGTCGTATGACATCTTTATTGACGTACCTATGTCCATCCTTACGTCAATCTCGGCACCTTTAAGGTATAAATATTACCGATCTTGCCCTATGCAAACACACGCGTGGTGACAAGACGGAGCAGCCATACTTGCCGAAGCCGAGAGCAGAAGCAGACCCCGCTGGCGCAGCCCCGCCTTCCTGACGCGCTGAGAGACGCGCTGCTATCTCAAGCCGAGAGACCCAGCACCGGCGCTTCCGGGTAGCCCTCGCGGGCAGCCTGGAATATTGAGACCAGAGAAAGGGATACCATGCCTCATTCATCCTAAATTCCAGGTACAGAACTGAATAACCCCTCACAGAGAATTCTTTAGTTATTCACTTGGCAAAAACAAACTTAACTTAAACTGTAACTTTCTATTCCCGCCCACGCATTAGACTTAGGTCAGGTACACGGGGTAGGCGTATTTAGAAACACCAGTTGAGTACGTTTAGTCAAATGTATATGTGTATGTAAATATATTTTAATCATTTGAAACATCATATGGCTCAGAAACCATATCAATGTTTTTACAGTATTATTTTATACTATTGCTTTTAATGTATGCACTTTACTTAACTATAAGTATTGCAATAATATCGATCCATTTCTCATGTATGAGAAAAGAGCATGATCAATAAATAACACCTTTTATTGAACACGCCCGTCTCTCTTCCTTTTCTCTACATTCTGATGAGACTAAGAATGCACGTACTGACTGAGTAAAATAATTGCCTTGTGCTCACACGAATCTGGAGATTGACTCTTGATTAGGGGAGAGCAAAGTTGTCATGTTCTATGGTTGTCAGAAACTAAATCCCTTCTTGTCTAATCAGGGAAGTTAATTCCTCCTTGAACATTCGAGAAAGTTTCTAGCGAACTCTGAGCTAAGCTGGCAAACCCAAAACTTAAGTCTAGTATCGACAGTAGTAGACCTAGTTAACGTCTGGCCTAGGCCTTTACTGCTGTAGGTATTATTCCAATGCGCAGAGCCTATTGGGAAAATAGGAACTACACTACACCATTGGTCCCGCTATATAGATGACATCTTTTTTGTCTGGGCCGATGGGAAACAGACTCTAAATGAGTTTCTTACTTGGCTGAACCTGACAGACACTAATTTGAAATGTATTGCCCATACTAGCAGGAACCAAGTAGCATTTCTAGACATCATAATACAACATAATTCAGGAAAATTAGAAGTGGATCTATATGTAAAGCCGACAGCTAGAAACACTCTACTACATTTCCAAAGTAATCATCCGAGATGTCAAATACAGAGTATCCCATTCTCCCAATTTTTAAGAGTTAGGCGTAACTGCATCAACCTTAAAGATTTTGACAAACAGGCAGTCACCATGAAAGAAAAATTCACCGGTTGGTGAGGGAGTCATATAAAAGAGCCCGTTTTTTTTTTATAGAGACCATCTTTTTAATACAGATAAACCTAGAATAGACTCAAAATTAGTCTGTATCACCAAACACTCCATCCTTAACTCAAAAGTCAAACAAATCATCAACTCAAATTGGCATTTATTAAATAGTAACCCTAATCAAAGAAAAATTGCTAAACCTTTGTTTGCATATCGCTGTAACGGGGTGGTGAGACCCCCTACACTGGACATGGACAACGGGACTTTCCCCTGGGGCTCTTACCATCCCCACCCTCTTTGTTCCCTGTCACAGGACGAACTTCCCTCTGTTGATTTCGAAATCGGCGCCTCCGGAGAACAGGAGGAACCGTGGCCCTTTAACTGGAGAACTGGAGAAGAGTGGGCGGGGCTTCCTGCGGAGGAGGCAGAGTTAAATACGGAAGCCGGAAAGGAGAAGGTGTGCTTGTACAGCCGGAGAGACGAGAGTAGGAGAGGAGAGTCGGAAGTAGAGATTGGTGAGGAGAGGAGGATTCGATCGGAGGAAGAACCAAGGAGAGCTGAAGCCGTGCCAGCCAAGGAGGAAACGCCAGGAGGCCAACGTTCCCACGAGCCGCCCTGCCACACGCCCGGGGGAGGCGTGTGGCTCTCTCAGGTACGGAGACGAGTTGCGGGTTGGGTCGGGAGAAAGGGCAGTTCCGCCGATTGATTGGGAGACCCCTGTCCCGGTGTACCCTTCCCCTTGAGCATTACACCCCTCACTGCACGAGAGCCTTTGTGTGCTGCACTTCCGGAACTTCCTCACTCCTTTTCCCCTCAAACTCAAGAGTACCGGACCCTCCACTGACCCCCTTCCTTCTTTGTGTTTTCCTTTGTGAGCGGCGCCACGGACGAAGATCAGCCCCTAGCGAGGAGGAGACCCGAAGGGCTATGCCGAACGGAGCCACCAAAACCGAGAGCCCGTAGGAGGAGCCGAAGTCGATCCCCCCGAAGGACTCTATTCCCTAGGAAGACCTGTACGGACTACTTATATGCTGCAATAAAGCCCTCTTTGACAAAAACGCGTCTCCTGCCCATTCCGCGCTCCCCCGAGATAGCCGATCCCGTAACAATCGCCGAAATAGAAACATCAAAGATATGATAGTACACTCCAGATTTACCACCAAAACAGCCGACCGTCCATTTGTACAAAAATCTATTGATGGAAATGCACCTTTTATAGGAACAATCAAATGTTCAGCATGCAAATCATGCTCTAACATATTACTTGGAGAAAAATGACTAAATAATTTTGAAATTACAGCAAAAGGATTATGGAATTGCAACACCCAGAATGTAATCTACCTCATTCTCTGCCCCTGCAATTTAGCATATGTAGGGGAAACCTCCGGAGTAGTCAAAACTAGATCAACAGAACACAGGTCAGCCATTAAAACTGCAAAAATTACAGCACCTCTGGTTAAACATTTTAATGAGTTCCATCATAAGCCAGAAGACATCAGATGGTGCATATTAGAAAAGATAAACACCCCAGAAGAAAAAGGAGGACCTCAAATTCGGAAAGAAAGGGAAGTCTTTTGGATTTTTTCTCTTAACACGTTCAAGCAAGGTTTAAACAATGACCTACCATGGGATAATGCTATCATTTAATTTCCCTTTTCTTACACCAGTGCTTTTTTAAGATCCAGCATTTATACTGTAAGCACTATATAGAATAAGGTGAGAGTACCCCCTAGTGACAATATGTCATACATGAAAATAGTTTATACTGTAAGCACTATATAGAATAGTGTTACAGTACCCTCTAGTGACAATGTCATATGAGAATAGTACAGTTACTAACAGATAAGTAGGTCCAATAGCCATAATTTGAGGTAATTTATTTTACATATACCCATAATAAGAACAGTTCCTGCTGCATATATATATATATATATATATATATATATATATATATATATATATATATATATATATATATATTACCTACTGGCGGTCGCCAGTAGGTATATATAGTTAGGATTTTTTCTCTATGGGATTTTTGAAAATTCTATGTCTAATAACGTTGGCGTTTGTGGACGGAATTGGCTGAAATTTTCAGGAAAATGGCACATTTTGTTTCCGAGCAGCCCCTGAAAATTGGGGGGGGTTCGTCCAGGGGGGGTCGAGAAAAAAGGGGGGTCCCAAAACGTGTTTTTAACATTGAGTTTTCCATAGGGCGGTTGGCCTCACTTTTAGCCCGAACGGCTGAATGGATTTGCACGAAACTTGGCAAAATTGTAGGGACTGGTAGCCCGATGTGCCTTTTGTAGGTCTCAATATATGTGCTACAGTGGATTTTGAGAAATTAACGTTTAAAAAAAGATATATATCTGTAACAGCGGACCGGGCAGCGCTCCGGTTCGCGGACTTTTCGCGCAACGGAGCTTTGTGAAGCGAAGCTGATTGGTTCTCCGGCGTCTGTAAACATTCCAAACAGTCCGTAGCGGCCGCCATCTTGTCTCTCGGTAGGATCGAGAGACAAGAGGAGGCCAAAGCGAAGGGGCAAATGACCATAAGGGGGCATAGTAGATCCTCGCTGACCCCCTAGGTTTGATGTGGAGGTTTTAAAAGGGCCCCGCGGGGCAAAAAAAAATAATAATAATAATAATCGAACGGCTGAATGGATTTGCACGAAACTTGGTAAAATATTAGGGACTGGTAGCCCGATGTGCCTTTGCTAGGTCTCAATATATGTGCTCCAGTGGATTTTGAGAAATTAACGTTCAAAAAAAGATATATATCTGTAACAGCGCTCCGCTTCGCGTAACGGAGGTTTGCGAAGCTGATTGGTCATTCTGTCACTGGGCTATAGTTGGGCTACATCTGGCTGATATTTGGGCTACATTTGTTTGGAGTTACTCACACACCTAGTCAGTCATGCAAAGAATCAATCACACCTCCATTTCCTCAACTATACAGTTATACACACCTTACTTATTCAAACATATACTAACACATATTTACTCTCTTATACAATTCCTGATACAAGTTCACAATGATCCATACAGCCACTCACACATTCACTGGCTATTATGCACAGTTATTTATATATGTCAAATCTCACATGTACTGTGTTTTACATATGTACTTACTTTGACATGTAGCACTGAGATATCCATTCACTCACCAATGCACTCATGCACACAGTCAACCACCCATACAGCTGTTTCCACATGCACTTTTGAACCCATACATCTAGTGAATCAACTGCTCACAGATCTATGCACATAGTCATACACCTCCCAGCCACCCACACACACACTCAGTCTCCCATACAAATACTTGAGCAACCAATCAATAACCCATATACTTCTGACACGGATCTCCTCGGGGCGGGGTTTAGGGAGAACATGGCGGCCAGATAGAGAGACTGGTCGGGAGTGCCGATCCTAAGCGGCGTGCTACAAACGAGTGAAACGGGTGAAAAGATGCAGCAAGCTGCAAGTAAGGCAGATTAGCTACACACGCCAAGCCGGGTAAATTTAATATGTGCGCGGGTGCGGGTGCGAAAAAGCTCCGACGCTAGTGAGGCTGAGGCACTGTGGGGCGAGTCCTCTGTGAGAGAGAAGGAGGAGACACGGCCGGCGAGGCGAGAGAGGCTCACGGTAGGCGGCGGCGGCAGTCTATGGAGGACGCGGAAGAGGTCAACACAAGCTGCACCGCGCTAGTGGCGGTGGAAACAGCTGAGGAGGACGCCGAGAAAGGAGCAGCAGACCTGACGGGGCTACCCTCACTGAAGGGTTTTGAGCGCTGGAGCAGCGCGGCGCTAGAGCGAGGTAGAGGTAGGCGGGCGGCTGCAAGGCTCCAGTTCTCTGCTGGAGGGGCTGTGGGGAGAGGGACTGCACAAGAGGGAAGTAGAGCGCAATTAAGTGCAAAAATACCACAGAACTCAGTGGGGGGATCAAAAACTTACAGGGTGCACGACACACGGCCAAAGGAGAAAAAAAAGAGCCCGCAGAAATCTAGTTCAGGTTACGCTTTGAGGAGCACAGGGAAGCCTATAACGGGAGGCCTGACCCCTCCCAATATACAACAGAAGACCCCCTTTAATCCGAATTTAAAAAGTAAAATAAAATCGCAAACAGGTAGGTCAGGAGCTTTTGGTAAAAAATCTTTAATTCACCCATCATTAAACTCCTACTTTAAACCTGTCCCTAAGATATTAGTTCTTGCAAAAGGTAGTAAGCAAGGAGAGTCAATAACTGTGGACTGGTCAGATCACTTGAGCCCAAACCGTTACAAAATTTTGGAAGTGGAGGAGGCTGCGGTCACAGAAGCAGGAGAGATGGAATCCGAAGCTGATAGTCAGTTAGGAACTCTAACAGAAGAGGCCCCATCGGACAGCCCGATAGAATTAGGAGATAATAAAAGAAGAGTCAATCAGAATGGGGGAGAGGTTGACGGGGGTGAAGAGGAGGGGGCAGCCGCAGGTGATGGGGCGCTACACTCAGATAGTATGGTTATTGCCCTTTTGAGAAAATTAGACCTAGATGTACATCGGGGGTTTGAGGAATCTAAAAGTAAGCAAGATGGTATTAGGGAGGCAGTGGGTGTACTGGAGGCTAAGTTTGATGAGTTAAATACACGGACAGGAAAACTGGAACAAGAGGTCAAGGAGATGCAGGAAGCAGTGGAAGATAACTGTAAAGAGCTCGAGGAGATTAAAAGCAGAGAAAGAGTATACGAAGAGCGGTTAGAGAGGTTGGAAAATATGCAGCGAAGAAATAACCTGAAGGTTTTGAAGTTACCAGAAGGAAAAGAGGGGGAGGATTTAAAAGGTTTTGTAGTTCATTTATTAAAATCGGAGCTGCAGTTGGAGGAGTCTGAAGAGGAGATTGCTGCTGACATACAGAGGATCCATCGTGATCCCTTCAGACTGAAGCCAAACCGCTCTAAGCCTAGAAGGGTGTTGATTAACTTTCTAACGTATAGTCTAAAAGAAAAGATTCTTGCTATGGCATTGAAAAAGGGCTCTCTTATGGCAGGAGAAGTAAAGATTGAGATTAGATCTGACTTATCGGTAGTCACTGCAAATAGGCAGTGGGAGCTGGGGAAGCGAATTGAACCCCTAAGGAAATTGGGGGCGACTGTGCAGTTAAAATTCCCTGCTTTTTTAAAAGTAATGTGGAACAACAAAATGTACTCCTTTAGATTTGTAGAAGATGTAGATAATTTTCTGGAGTACTGCCAAGGTGGGGGTGTATAGTTAACTGGTGTAGTTCGGGCTTATGGCTTGTGTAGCTTGTAAATGTGTAATTAGAATAGAATAGAATAACAAAAAATAAAAAAAATAAAAAGGTTTTTGCATAGAAGCAAGGGTAGCACGTCTGCTGGTGACCGGCACTTAAAGGGCCTAGGTTTGGGCCTTAGAAAGCTGGAAGGGTTTTCCCAGGGAGGGGGGGGGGAATGGAGAGCGGGGAGTTGGTTAGGGCTTAGAGCTGGGGGGGGAAGGATAGGAAGAAGGGGGGGAGAAAAACATAAATGTTCTCAGATGCCAAGGACCACCCTGAGGGTAAGGATTTGGAGATTAGTTTACGATGGTGGAGGGTAAAAGTGCGAGGGTAAAAACACAAATAGTGAGATGGGTGTCATGGAATGTAAATGGTTTAAGGGTTAAAGCAAGAAGAGACAGGATCTTGAAGTACTTAAGGGACACTCCAGCTAATATAATGATCCTTCAAGAGACTCATTTAACTGGGGAGGAGTGTAAACAATTTTTGGGTCGACTGCGGTGGATAAGGCACTTTTTCAGCTCACCACAAACTAGGGTAACTAAAGGAATACTAGTGATAATTAGATATGGGCTGGATTGTCAGGTAATGAACAGCATAGCTGATGAGAAAGGGCGATGGTTGATAGTGACTTTAAAGATACTGGGTTCTTTATACAATATTATTGGTTACTACGGCCCTAATCAAGACGATGTTACTCCGCTGCTAGAACTTACACACGAGATGTCTGGGCTTTCAGGATATATAGTTTTTGCTGGAGATTTTAACACTGTATTGGATGCTAAGCTTGATAGATCCGTTAACAGCAGAGCCCAGGGAAATTGTAAAATGGCGGCCAGTGTTAAAAACATAATAGAACAATTTGGGCTTTGTGATATTTGGAGGAGGCGGGCCGGGTCTGGGCTTGGATATACATATTATAACAAAAAATATAATCATAGATCCAGAATAGACTTTTTCCTGTTAGATGCAAGATTAATTGACTATGTGAAGGAGGTGTTACATATAGGGGTTCATTTGTCTGATCATTCAGCGGTTTCCTTAGAACTGGAAAATGTGTCCTGTGTTGTGGATTCAGTCTGGAGGCTGGACCGTACAGTTTTGTATGATCAGGAAGCAATGCAGTCCCTTCAACAGGAGCTCGAGGTATTTATAGAGCATAACACAGGATCAGCCAAATTAGATATTGTTTGGGAGACAACTAAGGCCTTCCTTCGAGGCAGGTTGGGAGCTCTGGGGGCTAAGAGAAGGAGGGCATACCACCAGGAAATAAGGACTCTGGAACAGAACATCCGAAAAAATGAAATTAGGATTATAAATTCAGGGGGCGCTCCTGTGGGGGAGATCCTTCAAGAGTTGGAAGGGTTAAAGGAACAGTTGACTGATGTAATTAATAAAAGGGTGAAAGAAAGATGGGAGGCTGCTAAGCTGGATCACTTTGAATACGGGGAAAACGCAGGCAAACTTCTAGCTTGGAAGGTTAGGAAGGATCTGGTCAAAAATATGATAAAAGAGGTTAAGGTGGGTGTAGAAGGAAAAGTAGCCTCAAACACTAATGAGATTGTGGAAGCATTTCATAACTATTTTTCGGAAGTATATAGTGAAGAGTTACAACCAGACAAGCAGGAGATCAATAAGTGGGCTAAAGTTCTAAAATCTGCTACAGAAGAACACCGAAAGATTTTGAATAGAGAGATCAGGAAAGAAGAAATAGAGGAAGGGATTAGGAAGGCAAAAAAAGGCAAAGCACCTGGTCCCGATGGCCTCCCTGTAGAGGTATACAAGACTCTGATGCAAGGACTGGCACCATTATTAACAAAGGTGTTAAATGAGGTGTTCTCTGGAAACTTGAAGATTCCGGCATCATGGGATCAGGCAAATATAATCATTATACCCAAACCTGGTAAATCTCCTACAAATATGGATTCATATAGACCCATTTCACTCTTGAACAGTGATTACAAAATGTTCACCAAGATCTTGGCAGATAGGTTGGGTAAAGTGATCCCGTACTTTATTCATGAAGATCAAAAGGGATTTGTCAAAGGTAGACACTTAAATGAATTAACATTTTCCCTGATAGGTAGTATAGATGTTGCGGTTGAGCAGGGGCTTCCCCTGGCGGTGGTGGCCTTGGATGCTGCCAAGGCTTTCGACCGTGTAAATTGGGAGTTTTTGAAAATTTTACTTGAACATCTTCAGTTAGGGAAAAATTTTCTTCAAGCGATATCACAATTATATCATACGCCGAGTTCTAGGGTCTTGGTTAATGGAACACTCACAAAATCTATTAGAATTGCGCGAGGAACCAGGCAGGGATGCCCCCTGTCCCCACTCTTGTTCGATCTTTATATTGAACCATTGGCCTGCAAAATAAGAGAGTCAGAGAATATTCCTGCTTTCAAGTTCCAAGGGTGGTCAAAGAAGATAGGGTTATATGCGGATGATATCGTAGTTTTAACATCGAATTTGACAAAATCATTGGGGGAAATTGAAAACCTTACAAAAAAGTTTGGAGAAGTTTCAGGATATCGATTAAATTCGGACAAGACTGAAATTATGGCTTGGAACATGGCAATAGACCCTGGGATCGCAAAAAAGCAGATGAGATATTTGGGGGTACAAATTACTCAGGATATAAAACAGCTAACATTAGTAAATCTGGCCAAAACAAGGAAGGATATTACAGCACTATTGAGAAACTGGAGCTCAATATCACTGTCTATGATTGGTCGGGTTAATCTGGTTAAAATGATGGTGCTTCCGAAATTGACTTTTTTATTTGATTCTGTTCCCCTTATGTTTGAAAAAGAAGGTCTAGCAAAGCTACAGAGCGAAATTGGTTCATTTATTTGGGGCTCCAAGGGGTCAAGGCTATCTTGGAAAAAAATTCGAAGAAGATATGCTAAGGGAGGTTTAGCAGCCCCAGACTTTCAATTTTATTCTTGGGCTTTTTTGCTCAAGAACTGTAGAATGCTTTTTGGAACTCCCAATGATTCATCAATAGGGGAGCTTTTTACGGCCATGCTGAAAGTAGAAAACTGCTACAAGCGTGGCTTCCTATATGGATTTGCAGATCCAAAATACTTCAAAAAAGTCAGACTGAAGGTATTAAGAGACCTAGCCACGGCATGGTATCGTATTAGGCGCGTGACAAAAATCCCATATTTTAGCATGGCTGCACCAATTTGGGAGGGCCCGGGTGCCCCAAGTTGGACGAAAGATGCTTTAGCAAGGGCGTTAAAATCAGAAGGCCCACAGGTCTGGGGGGAGCTGCTTTGTGAAGGTGCCTTGATACCATGGGCAGTTTGCGAGCAACTCTGGGGTCGCAATTTTGCAAAATTTAAATATCTGCAGATACAAAGCTGGGTAATAGGTAAGGGAAAGTTAATGGGACGACACAATGAGTTTGAAGAAAAGCTGGTCTCAAACATTCGGATGAAGAAAGAAGTGGCAACGTGGTATTGGGAAATAGTTGAAATGGAGGACGGTCCCTTTTTACTTCCAGAGTTCCTGTGGGGAGAGTGCTTGCCGAGGATCGCAACAGAAGAACAATGGCAAGTAGATATGTTGATTCTATATAAAGTGGTGAAACCTGCAAATTTAAGGAGGAATCACTTGTTCACTCTCCACAGGGCATACTGGACCCCAAAGAGACTTGCGAAATTCAAAGATGGGGGCATGGTGCTATGTCCAAAGTGTAAAAGCCCAAATGAAGATGACATTCACATGTTCGTGACATGCTCAGAGATTCAAGAGTTTTGGGCAGCCGTAAGTGAAATGCTCTCAAAAATATTGGAGCTAGAAATTACGGTAAGCCCTGAACAGATCATCTCGGGTAGATTGGATATACAAGGTAAGGGCCTTGATGATAATACGAAGCTGTTTTTCTATGCTATCTTGATTGCTCGAAGAGAAATATGTAAACTTTGGATTGCGTCAGAACCTCCGACAGTATTAATGTGGATTAGAGCCATGAGAGCAATAGCTAAGCTGGATATGGCTGGGCAAAACAATAGGAAGCACCAATTTTGGAACTTATTTTTAAATCACTACGGGTGAGGGAATTGGGAGTTATAGTTGCTGATTTCAAAGATGGGAGAGAATAACGTTCGATGATTAAGTCACTTCGGATGCTCTTGGAGGTTTAATGAAACCTATATGCTTCCCTGCAACAGATTCGGCTGTGACACTCCACTTTTATCAAACTTCTTTCAAGTTTGTAGGTCTGTAGCATAAGCAGTAGGAATCAACCTCTCACAGTTGAGCTTGAATACCACCAATGGGCGCTATAAGATACGAAGAGGTGGGAAGTGGCGTATGAGGACAAAAAATAAAAAAAAAAAAATAACCCATATACTTACTCATATAGCTACTGATCAACACATGCAGCAGTTTACAGAACAACAAACATAATGATGCACAAATTAAGACAGTTCAGTCACTAACCCATGCACTCAGAGAGACATATTTAACCACTCACTCATACAGTCAGTCATGCACCTACTAAATCCTTCATCCAGACACTTTTACATCCACTCATTCTTCAATATGTAAGACATATTTTAACTTTACAGAAATACACAGTCACTGGATGTTGTCATCAGTGGTGTCATTTGAGATGTCATCAGTGATGTCATCAGTGATGTCATTTGAGATGTCATCAGTGATGTCATCAGTGATGTCACTGACCATGTCATGAATGATGTAATATGTGACATCATCAGCAGTGGATTGCGGGTGCGCGGTATATAGTTAGTGCAACTAACTATATATGGAATTTCAATGGTTTTGTGTGAGTAAAATAAGGTTTTCTAAATGCTAATTCCTAACTATATATGGTCTATAACCTATGGTTTTTTCAGTGAATTTTCAAGGTTTTGTAAATGCTAATTCCTAACTATATATAGTCTATAACCTATGGTTTTTTCAGTGAATATATATATATATATATATATTCCTGCTTCCTTCTCACGCCAAACCATGCACTCCAGCACGGGTGCTTGTTCGCGGAGGGCGTGCCCCGCAATATATCCAAGCTTCCAACTTCTTATTTATAAAAGAAGAAACAGCACTCTCGGGAGAAGGATCAAGAATTTTATTAGATCCTCTGAGCACCAGACGCGTTTCAGCTACTGCCTTTGTCAATAGTACATTGGCGCGCCATTTTTTTCTCTTTTTTAAAATGCCTCTCACGTGTTAGTCATGGAAGTAGAAACAAGTCTGATACATTTATCGCGCGACATATTGGAATGGTTTTCCGCATATTTTCAACATCCAACCTTGTCATTACACATTTCTTACATTACGCCCTGTATGGGCTTTTTGTAATTTATACATTGTATAAACATGTTCTCCTACTATTATACCCTCAATGGGCAATTGCGCTTATCCATCATTTCGCCCTGGATGGGCATAACCTCTCACCTCCACTACTTCCGACTTTTCTTTACAAAACCCACAGTGTAAATCATAAAACCTTCACCAACAAAAATTCATAAAATGTTTCTAAAATCTCACCATTTTTTACACTTTTTTACAATTTTTTGAGGATTCTTAAGGATCAATTCACCAACACAACTCAATGGAGCAGGGAGCCCCCTACCCCAGGTGTACTGTCATTTCCTCGTGACTATTCAGACCTCCTGGTACCTTCGTCCCTATGTCTATTATGTGTCTGGATTCCAGCCTCCTTAGTTTTAATAATCTGTCACCTCCTCGTGCACTAGCTGGTACATGATCCAGTGCAAAATATGCCAGTTGTTCACTATTGCTCTTATGTTCTTGTTTGTAGTGCCTGGCTACTGGGTATGCGGGATCACAGTTTGTGATAGTCCTGAGGTGCTCTAGCATACGCATCTTCGTGGGATTTACTGTGCTTCCTATGGAGCGCAGTCCGCATGGGCATACAAGGCAGTAAACTGTATACGGGGTAGAACATGTCAAAAACCTTTTGATTTTTCTCTGTTCCCCTCTCACTTCATAAGTTAATACTTTCTTACTGTGTTTACAGGCTTTACATCGCCCACACGGGTAAAATCCTGGTTTTGGATCCCCAAATGGTTGTACGGTCGGGCGTGTTAGGTAACTACTTGTCAAGGTATCTTTTAGCGCTCTCGCCTTTCTATATGTTACCATGGGTTGATTTGGGATATCCTTTCCTATCACTGGATCTGTTGTTAAGAGTTTCCAGTTTTTTCTTAGTACTTCCCTCAACTCTCCCGCCCCTTCTGAAAAGGTAGTAATGAATCTACACTTGCTCTCCTTTTCTGTACCCTTTTCTTTGTTTTTCAGCATTTCTAGTCGTGAGCTGTTATTCACCTTCTTCTGTGCTTCTTCAGGACACTTCTCTCCATAGCCTCGTACTCTAAATCTTTCTACACTCTCTTTAGCATTTCTGATGTAATCTTCTTCTGTTGTACAATTACGTTTAATACGTAATAGTTCACTATAGGGAATACTATGGATTAACTTGGAAGGATGGCTACTACTGGAGCGTAGGATTGAGTTGCCGGCTGTTGGTTTTCTGAATAATTGTGTTTGTATTTTCCTTTGTTCTATTCTTATCTCTAAGTCGAGGAAATTTACTTTGTGACTACTTATTTCTGCTGTAAAATGCAAATTGTGTGTGTTGGTGTTTAGTTTGTCAATATATTCTATTGCTTTGCTTTCTGTTCCTCGCCAAACAATTAGCAGATCGTCTATATATCTATACCAGGTCAGTATGTGTTGGTTCCAATCTGCAAGACACGTGTTCCATGCCACATTTTCTTCCCACCACCCCACAAAGATATTTGCGAAACTGGGGGAATAGCTCGTGCCCATTGCCACCCCAACTAGTTGCTTGTAATACTGATCCTGATATAGAAAAATGTTATTGCTGAGGCTGAAATTGAAAAATTCTAAAAGCATAACATTGTGTTCTGCGAAGTTCGCCTCTCTAGTTGATAGGACATCCTCTATTGCCTTCATACCATCTTTGTGACCTATACTTGTGTAAAGGCTCGTGATGTCCATCACTATTAGCAGATCTCCTTCTCTAGGCGTTAGCTGTTCTAGCTTACATAAAAAGTCTTTAGTGTCTCTTATATAACTTCGCAGAGTTTTCACATAGTCAATCAGAAAATAGTCAATGTAAATTGATAAATGTTCCAAAAGGCTACCTTGAGCACTTACAATTGGTCGTCCTGGTGGTCTCATTTTGTCCTTGTGTACCTTGGGTAGGTGATAAAAGCATGGTGTTGTTGGATTCAAACGCCTCAAATATAGGTACTCTTCTGTTTCGAGTATTCCTTTGCTATACCACTTTCTTAGCATTTCGTGACATTCCATAATGCTGTTTTGATATTCCTTTCTCCCCACTTTTAGGTAACACTTCGTGTCATGTAATTGTCTTATAGCTTCCTCATTGTAACTCTCATAGGTTTGCAGGACAACGTTACCTCCTTTATCAGAGGGTTTTACTATTAGTTTTTTATCACTCTGTAGATTTTTTATTGCCTGCCAATGCTTGGGTGTTAAATTCCATTGTTTGTTCGTGTGCCCCTTCTTTTCCAATTTCCTTAGATCTTTCGAAACGGATTCCACAAATAGATCTATGTTGTCACTGGGCATTTGTGGCACAAACGTAGATGCCGGTTTAAAGTTCGTCTCTCCGCCTCTCTGTGTTATTTCTGTTTGAGATGAGTTCTCAAGTTGGCTTGATCCTTCAATTCTAAGTTCTTGCATAACCTTTAAGGCGGGTAAATCCTTCACTTGTAATCCTTGTGCAACATCTTTGTTTGGTTGTTTCCCTCCTTTTCTGGGGCGAAGTTTATAAAGTTTCAATTTCCTTGAGAATTTGTAAAGGTCTATTTTCGTTTGTGTATATTCCAAAGGTTTCGAAGGACAGAAAGAGAGTCCCAATTTGAGAACTTGTTCTTCTTCTCTTGTTAATTGGATTACAAGTGATGGATTTACCCGCCTTAAAGGTTATGCAAGAACTTAGAATTGAAGGATCAAGCCAACTTGAGAACTCATCTCAAACAGAAATAACACAGAGAGGCGGAGAGACGAACTTTAAACCGGCATCTACGTTTGTGCCACAAATGCCCAGTGACAACATAGATCTATTTGTGGAATCCGTTTAGAAGATCTAAGGAAATTGGAAAAGAAGGGGCACACGAACAAACAATGGAATTTAACACCCAAGCATTGGCAGGCAATAAAAAATCTACAGAGTGATAAAAAAACTAATAGTAAAACCCTCTGATAAAGGAGGTAACGTTGTCCTGCAAACCTATGAGAGTTACAATGAGGAAGCTATAAGACAATTACATGACACGAAGTGTTACCTAAAAGTGGGGAGAAAGGAATATCAAAACAGCATTATGGAATGTCACGAAATGCTAAGAAAGTGGTATAGCAAAGGAATACTCGAAACAGAAGAGTACCTATATTTGAGGCGTTTGAATCCAACAACACCATGCTTTTATCACCTACCCAAGGTACACAAGGACAAAATGAGACCACCAGGACGACCAATTGTAAGTGCTCAAGGTAGCCTTTTGGAACATTTATCAATTTACATTGACTATTTTCTGATTGACTATGTGAAAACTCTGCGAAGTTATATAAGAGACACTAAAGACTTATTATGTAAGCTAGAACAGCTAACGCCTAGAGAAGGAGATCTGCTAATAGTGATGGACATCACGAGCCTTTACACAAGTATAGGTCACAAAGATGGTATGAAGGCAATAGAGGATGTCCTATCAACTAGAGAGGCGAACTTCGCAGAACACAATGTTATGCTTTTAGAATTTTTTAATTTCAGCCTCAGCAATAACATTTTTCTATATCAGGATCAGTATTACAAGCAACTAGTTGGGGTGGCAATGGGCACGAGCTATTCCCCCAGTTTCGCAAATATCTTTGTGGGGTGGTGGGAAGAAAATGTGGCATGGAACACGTGTCTTGCAGATTGGAACCAACACATACTGACCTGGTATAGATATATAGACAATCTGCTAATTGTTTGGCGAGGAACAGAAAGCAAAGCAATAGAATATATTGACAAACTAAACACCAACACACACAATTTGCATTTTACAGCAGAAATAAGTAGTCACAAAGTAAATTTCCTCGACTTAGAGATAAGAATAGAACAAAGGAAAATACAAACACAATTATTCAGAAAACCAACAGCCGGCAACTCAATCCTACACTCCAGTAGTAGCCATCCTTCCAAGTTAATCCATAGTATTCCCTATGGTGAACTATTACGTATTAAACGTAATTGTACAACAGAAGAAGATTACATCAGAAATGCTAAAGAGAGTGTAGAAAGATTTAGAGTACGAGGCTATGGAGAGAAGTGTCTGGAAGAAGCACAGAAGAAGGTGAATAACAGCTCACGACTAGAAATCCTGAAAAACAAAGAAAAGGGTACAGAAAAGGAGAGCAAGTGTAGATTCATTACTACCTTTTCAGAAGGGGCGGGAGAGTTGAGGGAAGTACTAAGAAAAAACTGGAAACTCTTAACAACAGATCCAGTGATAGGTAAGGATATCCCAAATCAACCCATGGTAACATATAGAAAGGCGAGAGCGCTAAAAGATACCTTGACAAGTAGTTACCTAACACGCCTGACAGTACAACCATTTGTGGGATCCAAAACCAGGATTTTACCGTGTGGGCGATGTAAAGCCTGTAAACACAGTAAGAAAGTATTAACTTATGAAGCGAGAGGGGAACAGAGAAAAATCAAAAGGTTTTTGACATGTTCTACCCCGTATACAGTTTACTGCCTTGTATGCCCATGCGGACTGCGCTCCATAGGAAGCACAGTAAATCCCACGAAGATGCGTATCCTAGAGCACCTCAGGGCAATCACAAACTGTGATCCCGCATATCCAGTAGCCAGGCACTACAAACAAGAACATAAGAGCAATAGTGAACAAGTGGCATATTTTGCACTGGATCATGTACCAGCTAGTGCACGAGGAGGTGACAGATTATTAAAACTAAGGAGGCTGGAATCCAGACACATAATAGACATAGGGACGAAGGTACCAGGAGGTCTGAATAGTCACGAGGAAATGACAGTACACCTGGGGTAGGGGGCTCCCTGCTCCATTGAGTTGTGTTGGTGAATTGATCCTTAAGAATCCTCAAAAAATTGTAAAAAAGTGTAAAAAATTGTGAGATTTTAGAAACATTTTATGAATTTTTGTTCGTGAAGGTTTTATGATTTACACTGTGTGGGTTTTGTAAAGAAAAGTCGGAAGTAGTGGAGGTGAGAGGTTATGCCCATCCAGGGCGAAATGATGGATAAGCGCAATTGCCCATTGAGGGTATAATAGTAGGAGAACATGTTTATACAATGTATAAATTACAAAAAGCCCATAAAGGGCGTAATGTAAGAAATGTGTAATGACAAGGTTGGATGTTGAAAATATGCGGAAAACCATTCCAATATGTCGCGCGATAAATGTATCAGACTTGTTTCTACTTCCATGACTAACACGTGAGAGGCATTTTAAAAAAGAGAAAAAAATGGCGCGCCAATGTACTATTGACAAAGGCAGTAGCCGAAACGCGTCTGGTGCTCAGAGGATCTAATAAAATTCTTGATCCTCCTCCCGAGAGTGCTGTTTCTTCTTTTATAAATAAGAAGTTGGAAGCTTGGATATATATATATATATATATATATAACGATAACTAAACTGATTTTGAAGGCCATAAATAATTGCCATGTCCATAAATCTAGACCCCTGTCTGCGTGTCCACCCTCGAAGTTCTAAAGACAAAATCATTTCAGTAAATAACAGGATGCATGAAGCTGATGATATAAATATAACCACTATTTTAAACCGCCTATTTGCTTATCTTAATAGAGCTTTTGTTTAAATCCCGTCTGTCCGTCATTCCACAAAAGTAACATCCTTGTATCACCAATCATAACAAGCATTTACAATGCAATAGGTCTCGCAGTTACACAAGTTTAAGCTATTGGCATTGTAAGCACCACCACAGCACCACCACGCACCACCACAGCACCACTCAGCACCACCACAGCACCACCACAGCATCACTCCGCACCACCACACCACCACAGCAGCACCACAGCATCACTCAGCACCACCACAGCACCACTCAGCACCACCGCAGCATCACTCAGCACCACCACAGCATCACTCAGCGCCACCACAGCATCACTCAGCACCACCACAGCACCACTCAGCACCACCACAGCACCACTCAGCACCACCACAGCATCACTCCGCACCACCACAGCACCACTCAGCACCACCACAGCACCACTCAGCACCACCACAGCACCACCACAGCATCACTCAGCACCACCACAGCAGCACCACAGCATCACTCAGCACCACCACAGCATCACTCAGCACCACCACAGCATCACTCAGCACCACACCACCACAGCAGCACCACTCAGCACCACCACAGCACCACTCAGCACCACCACAGCATCACTCAGCACCACCACAGCATCACTCAGCACCACCACAGCATCACTCAGCACCACCACAGCACCACTCAGCACCACCACAGCATCACTCCGCACCACCACAGCATCACTCCGCACCACCACAGCACCACTCAGCACCACCACAGCATCACCACAGCATCACTCAGCACCACCACAGCAGCACCACTCAGCACCACCACAGCACCACCACATTATCACTCAGCACCACCACATTATCACTCAGCACCACCACAGCACTACCACAGCATCACTCAGCACCATCACAGCATCACTCAGCACCACCACAGCATCACTCAGCACCACCACAGCATCACTCAGCACCACCACAGCATCACTAAGCACCACCACAGCATCACTCAGCGCAACCCCAGCATCACTCAGCCCAACCGCAGCATCACTCAGCCCAACCCCAGCATCACTCAACACCACCACAGCATCACTCAGCGCCACCACAACATCACTCCGCGCCATCACAGCATCAATCTGTGCAACCATTCAACAACAACTGGTTCAAATATGTTCTCTCAATGTTTCAAGCTTTATTACAAATGTCACAAAAAGATGTTAATATTTCACTTCTGTTCTTGGATTTTCATCACAATAAAATACACTGAACATAATCTTCACAAAAGTTATTTACAAAAGTTTAAGCTATTGCCATGATAGATTACAATCACTTTTATTTAAGTATTAATTATTTAAAAAAATTAAAAGCCATTGTTATTTGTAATATCAATACATCTAAGTCACGTAAATACAAAACATGTTGCATTACAAATGCTATAGGTGTCACATTTGCGAAAGTTATAACTATTGGCATTGTAATTGACGAAGCTATTAATTTAGCTATTTTCAAAACCAACACATAAATACAAAAATTGTCATTTACAAGACCAATAGCTCAAACTTTCATAATGTGAGACCTATTGCAT
Organism: Lissotriton helveticus; assembly: GCF_964261635.1. Taxonomy (NCBI): domain Eukaryota; kingdom Metazoa; phylum Chordata; class Amphibia; order Caudata; family Salamandridae; genus Lissotriton; species Lissotriton helveticus. Next base: position 899,172,735 of record NC_136073.1, read on the forward strand.
TGCAAATGCTTGTTATTGTTTATTCAGAAAGAGAAACATAGCAAGAGAATGAAAAGGACGCCTCTTCTGTATTAAAAAACGAGATGTGAGTACAGGAAATGTGAACCCAACCACAAATTCCAATAAGTAAAGTAAGAGATAAACATACCAACAGTACATCAAAGCAACACGAGACTAGGCCAAACATTACCACACCTTACTATGCAACAGCAACACGATGAATCAAAGCCATAGTTACTACCTCTCAACACCCTTTAGGTAATAACTAGAACAAGTAGATTATGAAATACACCCTGTAAAATCTAACAAAATACAGCATCTCAGTTTAAATAAAATCCTCTCACTCCCAAGGTTATGCACAAACAACTTTAAGTAATGACATGATGTACAAGCAGACTATGGCATCTACATAAAGTATACTAATGGATCAGCATCCATCACCATACGTGCTTCAGCTCAAAATATCCCGTCAACATAGAATATAGGCACAAACCCGAGCCCTCCAATCACCAGGGTCCATATTATTATAGGCTATTCAACAGTCACCTAAACAATGGTGGATACCACAATATTCAACTACAACAATAGCGGCAAGAGTACATTTCGGCCATACCCATGGGTACTACTACACGTGAGCAAAATTCAACTTGGCCTCCAGGAACACTAGCTGGGATGTCATCAACACAAATATACGGCACCGCACCTCTCCTAAAATAGAATTACTTGCCCTTTAATGTCTGGCAATTCTGAAAGTAGTCTTTCATTGAAGGAAACCCCTTCTAACATAGTTACCAATGTGGATATATGCATAATGCATGCAAATACTGGTGCTGTAACACATGTGGTCAGACGGCCATGTTAAAATGATAATGAAAATGCAAAAAATGGGAAAAACAAGCAAGTACAAGGCACAAAAAAGAGAGGAAGAGAACAGACAGCACATTGAAGCTGCTGAGTCCTCGTCAAAATAAAATTGTAAATTAATTATGATACAGGAGTGGGATGGGGAGCGGGCATTAAGGAGACGGAGAAGGAGGAAGCAAAGAAAGTAGGGAATGGAAAGGATGTAGGTGAAAAAAAGCACACAGAAAGTGAGAAACAGGAGCGTGGCAGGAACTGAGGAGAAACCACTGGTGTGGTTTGGGAGAGGTGAGGGTGGAAGAAACAGTTGAGGAGTGAGAAAAGAAAACTGCACTCCCATGGAGTTATCAATAACAAAGTAAAGACAAGCAACATTAAAGAGAAAGAAAGTAGGATAAGAAGGGCAAGATAGGAACCTAAGATAGTGAATAAAGGAATACAACAAAGATGAAATGAAAGAGTTAAAATGAGAGACTGAACAGAATGTACGACAAAGAAAGCGAGTAAGAAAGATGCAAACGGTGGAAGGAAGGTATGAACTGGGCAGGCAGGTTAGGGAGAGGTGAAAGGTGGAGGAAATAGGTATAGGGAGATGGGTTGGAGAAATTAGCCTAACGTACAAAATGCAATGAGAAAAGTGTGAGGGGATAGATAGGGAAAAGCTAGCAAACATTTTAAAGTCAAATGAAAGATGAAAGAAAAGAGCAACAGAAGAGTAAACCGGAGGAAAGAAAAATTGAGAGCGAGAGAAAGGAGGATGAATAAAATAAAGATGAGAGGACGACGCGTGAAGGGAGTGTGATAAGGAGAAAGAAACAGAGAATGACACTTGTGAGAAAATATGCAGAGGCAAAAAAAAAGAAGACGTGTAGAAGAAAGGAAATAAGCTGGGGCGGAAAAGTAGGGGGTAGATACGGAGGAATACATGGAGAGAGGGCAACAATATAGGGCGAAAACGAAGAAGAAACGGAGAGAGTGAGCCAAGTGAGGGACAAGTCAAGGAGGCGAACAGGGTTAGATTGGGAGGAGGTGGGAAAAAAAGAGAGGCGGAAACTCTGCGCGCAGCAGGCAGCGGGGGCTGGATAGAGAGGAGAGGCTAGTTAAGACAGAGCAAGGGGCGCGTCCAGGAGGGCGCGAGCGAGCGGCATTACAGAGAAACCGTCACGAGGAGCAGCACCTGCCTGGGACATTCGCTGTCGGTCAGGGACCCCAAGACGCTGGCCCCCACCCTGTCACTAAACTTCTGTTCCGAGGTGAATGGTGCGTCAGCGTCAGTGAATCCCTCCGCAACGGTTTCCTGTGAGACCGCCCGAATATGATTTTTCCATTCCCTGCGAATGAAGCAGATGTTTACAGACGGGGTGGAGCGGTGCTAAGGGTTTCTGCATGCTTCCATTTTACAGGCAGTGACAGGAAGAGGGCCGCGGTTCACAAAGTTGTGTCGAGTAAAAATAAGACATTAGCACCAATGCCAAGTCGTGACTAAATAAAAAAAAAAGAAGTCCAGACAAGGCAACTGACAACAAGTGTAGTCAGGAAACTGAAACCTTCCGTGGGGCGGGACTTCCGTCTTCGGAAGCCCGGGCACGCGCCCACAGAGTGCCTGAGAGCGGGGCTCCCATGCCCGAGGGAGAGCCCCGCGGTGGCTGCAGAAGTCCAGAATGGCGGTAAGTGGGGCTTAGTTGTAGGGGGGAGGGGGCCCTTGTGTGTGTGTGTATGTGTGCGGCGGGGGTCTCTGTATGTGTGCGTGCATGTGTGTAGGTGCGCTGGTGTGTGTGTGTGTGCGCGGCGGGGGAGGGTCTCTGTGTGTGCGTGCGTGTGTGTAGGTGCGCTGGTGTGTGTGTGTGCGGCGGCGGGGGGCTCTGTATGTGTGTGTGTACCTGTCTGTTTGAACAGCCTGCCGGAATCGGATCGCCTGTTCACGCGCGCGACCTGATCCGATTCCGGCAGGCTACGTGCGCGTGCCAGTCTCTTGTCCAAGTCCTTTTACTCCTTGAAAGCTGACACGATCGCAATAGGCTCGTTTTGTGACCAGGGGCTTCGCCCCTGCAATCGCAGCGAGACCTAAAAAACAACAATAGACTAACTAAGTCTGCACGATAATTCCCTGAATTTGAAACATTTCAGCCTATAGCTTTAAGAAAGTAAACATTTGACATCAATCAATCAGTTAGACATCAGTATTTAAACAGCCTTTTCACACACCAAAAGCTGTTTCTTTTACATCAGGACTACAACCGGCTCCACACCACTCGCATTCAGGAGGCTCTCCTCGCCCCACAGGTATGCGCCAAATGAAAGTATGCCGTCTTAGACTAACCATGTCCTTCCAATATGCACTGTTTAAATACAACGTTTTCCTCATTGTTTTTACTTTCATTCCACTTTAGATACACGGGCAATCCAGTAAATCCAAACACGCCCTACCGCGAGCAGCTATTTACATATACAGAAAGCTAAACGTGAAGTCGTAATAAAGCACAAACACCTATTGCACGCACTCCGTAATTGGAGGCAATCACGCCCCACAGGTAATTACGCAACATATGCATCACTATCTTATAGTTTGGCTAGTAGACAATAGTCTAATGTGATCCCAATACATATATTTTTTTCTTTCTTTCTTTCTTTCTGCTTTCTAATACCAGCCGGACATCGTTCTCGTTCTCACTTTGACAGATCCCCATGCCACATATCGTGCAAGTGGCATTCACTCATCGAGCTCTCCTAGCTATTGGAGGCGATAACGCCCCAAAGTAAACAAATATAAATTAGAATTGTCCATGATGTTAACTAAAGACAATCCCAAATATGTTTGCACTGCTCCACAATTAGATAAAAGACAGACTTCTTATATATATATATATGCATGCAGTATATTATTCCATTCTAGAGTTTCACTGTAGCTTAGATGCTTCATAGGTGCTATTCAAAAGAGCTCCTCAAACTAGTTAAGAGTGAGATTGAGATCTACCTGACCTCTTTATGTACCATATCATTATAGCCAGTATAGCATATCAAATGCATACTATCACCCTTGTATTAGTTATACAAGAGAAGAGACCTTGCTTCTATAACGATAGTCTCTTCAAGCTCAATAGACTGCAGAATAATTATACTAACAAGCAGGTTGTTATTTTTTCATTTTTATACCGTTACTTAAATTAACTATTTGTCTATTGATATCATACTCTATAACCTTTACCACAGAATATTATTGCGCAGTTCATGCTTTTATCTACCTGAATGTGACGATCCATCTCCACCTTCACAGTTTTAAACACAAGTAAGCACCATTTTGCTGCTTCAACATTATCCTAACATTTATTTTCTTTTTCTCTCTCCTCTTTTTGTCTTCCCTCCCCTTTCTTTCACTTCTGTTTCCTTGCCCCCCCTTGTTTTCCCTCTAAAGTTCCCTTTCCCTTTTCTTTCCCCTCATTTTCCTTGACTTTATCTAGTCCCACCACAGCACCACTCAGCACCACCACAGCATCACTCAGCACCACCACAGCAGCACCACAGCATCACTCAGCACCACCACAGCACCACTCAGCACCACCACAGCATCACTCAGCACCACCACAGCATCACTCAGCACCTCACCACCACAGCATCACCACAGCATCACTCAGCACCACCACAGCACCACTCAGCACCACCACAGCATCACTCAGCACCACTCAGCACCACCACAGCATCACTCAGCACCACCACAGCACCACTCAGCACCACCACAGCATCACTCCGCACCACCACAGCATCACTCCGCACCACCACAGCACCACTCAGCACCACCACAGCATCACCACAGCATCACTCAGCACCACCACAGCAGCACCACTCAGCACCACCACAGCACCACCACATTATCACTCAGCACCACCACATTATCACTCATCACCACCACAGCACTACCACAGCATCACTCAGCACCACCACAGCATCACTCAGCACCACCACAGCATCACTCAGCACCACCACAGCATCACTCAGCACCACCACAGAATCACTAAGCACCACCACAGCATCACTCAGCGCAACCCCAGCATCACTCAGCGCAACCGCAGCATCACTCAGCGCAACCCCAGCATCACTCAACACCACCACAGCATCACTCAGCGCCACCACAACATCACTCCGCGCCATCACAGCATCAATCTGTGCAACCATTCAACAACAACTGGTTCAAATATGTTCTCTCAATGTTTCAAGCTTTATTACAAATGTCACAAAAAGATGTTAATATTTCACTTCTGTTCTTGGATTTTCATCACAATAAAATACACTGAACATAATCTTCACAAAAGTTATTTACAAAAGTTTAAGCTATTGCCATTATAGATTACAATCACTTTTATTTAAGTATTAATTATTTAAAAAAATTAAAAGCCATTGTTATTTGTAATATCAATACATCTAAGTCACGTAAATACAAAACATGTTGCATTACAAATGCTATAGGTGTCACATTTGCGAAAGTTATAACTATTGGCATTGTAATTGACGAAGCTATTAATTTAGCTATTTTCAAAACCAACACATAAATACAAAAATTGTCATTTACAAGACCAATAGCTCAAACTTTCATAATGCGAGACCTATTGCATTGCAAATGCTTGTTATTGTTTATTCAGAAAGAGAAACATAGCAAGAGAATGAAAAGGACGCCTCTTCTGTATTAAAAAACGAGATGTGAGTACAGGAAATGTGAACCCAACCACAAATTCCAATAAGTAAAGTAAGAGATAAACATACCAACAGTACATCAAAGCAACACGAGACTAGGCCAAACATTACCACACCTTACTATGCAACAGCAACACGATGAATCAAAGCCATAGTTACTACCTCTCAACACCCTTTAGGTAATAACTAGAACAAGTAGATTATGAAATACACCCTGTAAAATCTAACAAAATACAGCATCTCAGTTTAAATAAAATCCTCTCACTCCCAAGGTTATGCACAAACAACTTTAAGTAATGACATGACGTACAAGCAGACTATGGCATCTACATAAAGTATACTAATGGATCAGCATCCATCACCATACGTGCTTCAGCTCAAAATATCCCGTCAACATAGAATATAGGCACAAACCCGAGCCCTCCAATCACCAGGGTCCATATTATTATAGGCTATTCAACAGTCACCTAAACAATGGTGGATACCACAATATTCAACTACAACAATAGCGGCAAGAGTACATTTCGGCCATACCCATGGGTACTACTACACGTGAGCAAAATTCAACTTGGCCTCCAGGAACACTAGCTGGGATGTCATCAACACAAATATACGGCACCGCACCTCTCCTAAAATAGAATTACTTGCCCTTTAATGTCTGGCAATTCTGAAAGTAGTCTTTCATTGAAGGAAACCCCTTCTAACATAGTTACCAATGTGGATATATGCATAATGCATGCAAATACTGGTGCTGTAACACATGTGGTCAGACGGCCATGTTAAAATGATAATGAAAATGCAAAAAATGGGAAAACAAGCAAGTACAAGGCACAAAAAAGAGAGGAAGAGAACAGACAGCACATTGAAGCTACTGAGTCCTCGTCAAAATAAAATTGTAAAATAATTATGATACAGGAGTGGGATGGCGAGCGGGCATTAAGGAGACGGAGAAGGAGGAAGCAAAGAAAGTAGGGAATGGAAAGGATGTAGGTGAAAAAAAGCACACAGAAAGTGAGAAACAGGAGTGTGGCAGGGACTGAGGAGAAACCACTGGTGTGGTTTGGGAGAGGTGAGGGTGGAAGAAACAGTTGAGGAGTGAGAAAAGAAAACTGCACTCCCATGGAGTTATCAATAACAAAGTAAAGACAAGCAACATTAAAGAGAAAGAAAGTAGGATAAGAAGGGCAAGATAGGAGCCTAAGATAGTGAATAAAGGAATACAACAAAGATGAAATGAAAGAGTTAAAATGAGAGACTGAACAGAATGTACGACAAAGAAAGCGAGTAAGAAAGATGCAAACGGTGGAAGGAAGGTATGAACTGGGCAGGCAGGTTAGGGAGAGGTGAAAGGTGGAGGAAATAGGTATAGGGAGATGGGTTGGAGAAATTAGCCTAACGTACAAAATGCAATGAGAAAAGTGTGAGGGGATAGATAGGGAAAAGCTAGCAAACATTTTAAAGTCAAATGAAAGATGAAAGAAAAGAGCAACAGAAGAGTAAACCGGAGGAAAGAAAAATTGAGAGCGAGAGAAAGGAGGATGAATAAAATAAAGATGAGAGGACGACGCGTGAAGGGAGTGTGATAAGGAGAAAGAAACAGAGAATGACACTTGTGAGAAAATATGCAGAGGCAAAAAAACAGAAGACGTGTAGAAGAAAGGAAATAAGCTGGGGCAGGAAAGTAGGGGGTAGATACGGAGGAATACATGGAGAGAGGGCAACAATATAGGGCGAAAACGAAGAAGAAACGGAGAGAGTGAGACAAGTGAGGGACAAGTCAAGGAGGCGAACAGGGTTAGATTGGGAGGAGGTGGGAAAAACAGAGAGGCGGAAACTCTGCGCGCAGCAGGCAGCGGGGGCTGGATAGAGAGGAGAGGCTAGTTAAGACAGAGCAAGGGGCGCGTCCAGGAGGGCGCGAGCGAGCGGCATTACAGAGAAACCGTCACGAGGAGCAGCACCTGCCTGGGACATTCGCTGTCGGTCAGGGACCCCAAGACGCTGGCCCCCACCCCGTCACTAAACTTCTGTTCCGAGGTGAATGGTGCGTCAGCGTCAGTGAATCCCTCCGCAACGGTTTCCTGTGAGACCGCCCGAATATGATTTTTCCATTCCCTGCGAATAAAGCAGATGTTTACAGACGGGGTGGAGCGGTGCTAAGGGTTTCTGCATGCTTCCATTTTACAGGCAGTGACAGGAAGAGGGCCGCGGTTCACAAAGTCGTGTCGAGTAAAAATAAGACATTAGCACCAATGCCAAGTCGTGACTAAATTAAAAAAAAAGAAGTCCAGACAAGGCAACTGACAACAAGTGTAGTCAGGAAACTGAAACCTTCCGTGGGTCGGGACTTCCGTCTTCGGAAGCCTGGGTACGCGCCCACAGAGTGCCTGAGAGCGGGGCTCCCATGCCCGAGGGAGAGCCCCGCGGCGGCTGCAGAAGTCCAGAATGGCGGTAAGTGGGGCTTAGTTGTAGGGGGGAGGGGGCGCTTGTGTGTGTGTGTATGTGTCCGGCGGGGGTCTCTGTATGTGTGCGTGCATGTGTGTAGGTGCGCTGGTGTGTGTGTGTGCGGCGGGGGAGGGTCTCTGTGTGTGCGTGCGTGTGTGTAGGTGCGCTGGTGTGTGTGTGTGCGGCGGCGGGGGGCTCTGTATGTGTGTGTGTACCTGTCTGTTTGAACAGCCTGCCGGAATCGGATCGCGTGTTCACGCGCGCGACCTGGTCCGATTCCGGCAGGCTACGTGCGCGTGCCAGTCTCTTGTCCAAGTCCTTTTACTCCTTGAAAGCTGACACGATCGCAATAGGCTCGCTTTGTGACCAGGGGCTTCGCCCCTGCAATCGCAGCGAGACCTAAAAAACAACAATAGACTAACTAAGTCTGCACGATAATTCCCTGAATTTGAAACATTTCAGCCTATAGCTTTAAGAAAGTAAACATTTGACATCAATCAATCAGTTAGACATCAGTATTTAAACAGCCTTTTCACACACCAAAAGCTGTTTCTTTTACATCTGGACTACAACCGGCTCCACACCACTCGCATTCAGGAGGCTCTCCTCGCCCCACAGGTATGCGCCAAATGAAAGTATGCCGTCTTAGACTAAACATGTCCTTCCAATATGCACTGTTTAAATACAACGTTTTCCTCATTGTTTTTACTTTCATTCCACTTTAGATACACGGGCAATCCAGTAAATCCAAACACGCCCTACCGCGAGCAGCTATTTACATATACAGAAAGCTAAACGTGAAGTCGTAATAAAGCACAAACACCTATTGCACGCACTCCGTAATTGGAGGCAATCACGCCCCACAGGTAATTACGCAACATATGCATCACTATCTTATAGTTTGGCTAGTAGACAATAGTCTAATGTGATCCCAATACATATATTTTTTTCTTTCTTTCTTTCTTTCTGCTTTCTAATACCAGCCGGACATCGTTCTCGTTCTCACTTTGACAGATCCCCATGCCACATATCGTGCAAGTGGCATTCACTCATCGAGCTCTCCTAGCTATTGGAGGCGATAACGCCCCAAAGTAAACAAATATAAATTAGAATTGTCCATGATGTTAACTAAAGACAATCCCAAATATGTTTGCACTGCTCCATAATTAGATAAAAGACAGACTTCTTATATATATATATATGCATGCAGTATATTATTCCATTCTAGAGTTTCACTGTAGCTTAGATGCTTCATAAGTGCTATTCAAAAGAGCTCCTCAAAATAGTTAAGAGTGAGATTGAGATCTACCTGACCTCTTTATGTACCATATCATTATAGCCAGTATAGCATATCAAATGCATACTATCACCCTTGTATTAGTTATACAAGAGAAGAGACCTTGCTTCTATAACGATAGTCTCTTCAAGCGCAATAGACTGCAGAATAATTATACTAACAAGGAGGTTGTTATTTTTTCATTTTTATACCGTTACTTAAATTAACTATTTGTCTATTGATATCATACTCTATAACCTTTACCACAGAATATTATTGCGCAGTTCATGCTTTTATCTACCTGAATGTGACGATCCATCTCCACCTTCACAGTTTTAAACACAAGTAAGCACCATTTTGCTGCTTCAACATTATCCTAACATTTATTTTCTTTTTCTCTCTCCTCTTTTTGTCTTCCCTCCCCTTTCTTTCACTTCTGTTTCCTTGCCCCCCTTGTTTTCCCTCTCAAGTTCCCTTTCCCTTTTCTTTCCCCTCATTTTTCTTGACTTTATCTAGTCCCTCTACTCATCCCCTTGCTCCCACCATTCTCCCTATCTTTTTCTCTCTTTCTTTCCTTTTTTTTTGGTGCCCCTCCACCCCACCCCTGGACCCTGTCTCACTAAGTAACACATACAGAGATCAAATGATGGAACTCTATCTCTCCTATATTTTCACATCTAACTTTTCCTCTATTTATCTAATGTCTGGAAAATTGTATTACAATATTCACTCTCTGCTTATTAAAAAAGGTGTGTTTTTTTGTCTTTCCTATGTCCATCCCAAAAAAATAAGAATGTATTACTTGATGATGTTATGTCTTGTCAGATACCTTGTGTCATTTATATGTATAAAGTTAAGTACAAATATAAGAGCAGTTTAAAATATTATGTAAAATATTTCGCAATGCTAATTGGAATGAGTTCTAAATACTGTTTTAACTCGATTTTAGATTATTTGATGGTAAATTCCTGACGAAGGCACCCTCTAGTGCCGAAACGCTTGTCGAAGACACCATCTTTAGGACCCATAATTATTTATCCTGTATTTTTTAACTAAGAAATTAATGATATGTATCCAAATAGTCTTGATGATGATTTTAAAATATAAATGTATTCGCAAAAATTAAAATGCATAGTTTTTTAGCTTTTGTTTTTTATTAAACTCATTTCCTACATTGTGTATACTTAAGATTGCCTGGGAAAGTTATTTTCTATTGAACCTTGAATAATAGCCACAGAGACCCAGGAATGAACATAAAGTGTCTTTGTTGTCAGTTGGTCTGGCTTCCTGTATGGCTTGCACTAATTAAATTTTGGGCTTCATACATTGATCAGAAATGCAACGGCCTAAATCTAGCTGATTTACTTGAAATGTGAATGTATCCTTTCTCAAGGTGATGGCAACATCCTCAAATATGCATAACATCTTTTCCAGAATTAGACTGTGCTCCCCAACACTGATTGCAAAAATCAAAACATCATCCTGGAAAGCTTGAACCACAGGAATGCCAGCCAAGATGGTGTCCATGAATTTCTGGAAAACACTTGCTGCAGAGGCAAAACTGAAAGGCATCAGTAAAAATGTTTAAGCACCAAATTGAGTGATAAAGGTGGTCAGGTCCTGGCTCTCTGCAGCAATTGGAATCTGGTGGTTCGCTGACCTTACATCCAATATATAAAACACCTTTGAACCTCCCATGTTTACCAATAGCTCCTATACCATAGGCAAAGGATGACGGTTTACTACAATATTGCAGTTAAGTGTGCATAAATCCACACACAGGTGGATCTCAGAATTCTTCCTGACAATTACCACTAGACTGACCCATTCAGAGGACTCTGTGGGCTGTATTACCTTCTCTGAACATAACTTGTCCAACAGAACTCTCAACTCCCTCCTAACGCTTAAAGGAACAGGTTTTACTTTGTGTACCATGGGGCTATCTGCTCTTTCAGGTTTATACAGTGTTTACATTTCATGATGCTACCAATTTTCCCGGTAAAAATTCCTGAAAATTTGGATAGAGCGTTGTCTTCCAATAACTCCTCATCTGATTCAAAAAAAGATATCTGGCTTTTAGAGACAACCACTGGGTTATCTGAACCTGGAACAAGTATAATACCTAACCTGGTCAAGTCCTGCCACCCAATTATATTCCTCCCTTTAATTGACACATATATTTTTCGTGATGATTTTTCTGCCCAAACAAGTGAGACCATCAACAAAATATCCCATTGATTTCTATATCTTGTTCTCAAGTCAAGAGATACTTTATTTTGGCCTGATAAGGCCATAAAAGCACAGGTAAAACATATAGAAATACAGTACAATCGATACACCTATTTCAGTATAAAAATTATACGTACACGTTAAAAGGTTTGAACACTTGAAAAGATTAAAAGGTATAGTAAATATCCTAAGAAGGCTCAGAGTATCTCAGACATGTAAAGCAAGTTCATAAGTTAAAAGGCGGAGTTTACAAGCAGAGTCCCAGGTCATGATGGAGACATAGGGTGGGGAGTTTGCTCTTTCTTTAAAACTGCTCGGCGTACACACCACATTGAAAACAGATAACGGGACACTGAGAAAATAATTGGCATACTGCGATCATATTTTAGGATCCTATAGGCCTGCGAGCAATGGGACGTTCCAAGGTTCCTACATAACTGTCGTAGCCAGCGATGTCTTATTACCTTATATGTTGGGCAAAAAAACTGTACATGTAGGCCTGTCTCCGTACAAGTTTTGCAAGTTGGACAATTTTTGGTGGAATTGCCCCCCACTTGTGAGTAGCACCACATAAGGGAAGTGCAGCGTGCCTAAACTGCAAATAAAGTATTTTGGCAAGAGAAGGCTGTATATCATCTATATCTATCAACTTTATTTCAGTTTGACTTCAAGAAAGGATATTGTAAGTGTGCCTGTCCTGGGGCCCCTCAGTAGTAGATTAAGATTGTAGTCATTAAAATTCTTAATCAAAGCCTTCCTAGTTGTTAACAGGCATCTATCTTCAGCACTGTCCCACAAATCTCCCATTCCAATGGATAACAAGAAGTTCTTGATGTAAGTGAGCCAAGAGATTTTACTTGCACCATTGAGGTTTGCTACTTCCCTCAGTTCCTCTCTATACATAGATAATTCTGGGGTGCTCCATAAGCGGTGCCAGTATAGCAGAGGTTTGAGGGCAACCTCCAGTGCCATTGGGCTAACTCCAAGATCCATTCGGAGCGGGGTTAGTGGTGTACTTTTTGGAAGTCCTGAAAGTAGTCTGAGAAATTAATTTTCAGTCTTAACAAGTTGTTCGGGTGACCGCTGACCCCATAGTTCTGCCCCATTTAGGGCAGCTCCTCTGGCTTGCGCCTTATATATTTCCAGCACAGGCCCCAAGAACTTATGTACGCACTTCCTCTGCTGTTGTGCTAGACCCCCTGTTGTTTGAGCCAGTTTAAGACAAGCCTTCTTGATTTAAGTGCCCCACTCCATTTTCTCATTAAGGGGCAATCCCAGATACCCACATACAGGGACTTTCTCTAGGTATTCCACAGCTAATTGTGGATTGGGTCATGTTGAACGCCCTGCATTGAAAAAAACATTTATTTAGTTTTCTGGGTATTCCTTTCCAAGCCCCTATTCTTGGAAAAAAAGTAAAAGATGTCTAAAACCCTTTGTATGACCATCGGTGACCTCGACAGCAGGAGGGTATCATCTGCGAACATCAAGGCAGGTACCTTGGGGCCTGCTAACTTAGGAGCATCTATGTCCCCTCCTGCTGTCAGGGCTCCTACAAAGCCATTGATGAAGATACAAAAGAGGGTGGGAGCCAAAAAGGCACCCTTGCCGTACACCTCTCTCTATAGGTATACGATCGGTGACGTCCCCGTTTTTACCGCATCTGATTTGAGCGAAATTATGGTCATGTATTCTTTTCAAGATGTGGCATACGTATGGGGGCACTTCCAAGTCTAATAAAATAGCCCATAGTTTCTCCCTGGGAACTAAATCGAAAGCCGATTTTAAGTCCACAAAGATCATTTTGAGACTGCCACCCTCCAGGATTACTGATTTCCAGTGGTGCAGTAGTGTAACCTGAAGACTTGATCGATTATGGACATTTTTGTTCTGAAACCGGCCTGAAAATTGAAAATTATCAACTGTGATGCCCTTCCTGCCCCAAATGACTGAAGAGAAGTGCCATCTCCCTGTCTGAATCAAATGTGGTCACTGACCTTCCAGGTTCTGGCTCATTGGGAGTTGCAGTGGGAGCTGACCTCTGACCGAGGAGCCTGGTCCTGCGCTCCTGATGTTAATGAGACCTGTCTGCAACTGTACACCTGCTGTTGCCTTTATTTATGACAGCATTCAACGCTCAGGACAGCACTTATGACGTCATTTCCGTGGCAAAGCACCCTGGGGAAATGCGGCACGTGCGCTCAGACTCCCGCGTGGACCTGTCTTCCCCCTGCCTTCGCGCGACTTCCGGTCTCCAAACGCATGCGCGTTCGCAGTGCCGATGGGTTACATTCTGAGAGCTGGCTTTGAAGCTCGTGCCGACCCGACGCTGCTTTCCTTCCTCTCGCGCGACTTCCGTTCTCCAGCAGCATGCCCGCCGCACAGCTGATGGCACGTTTGAGCTCTTGTCGACCCGCCGCTTTCCTTCCTCTCGCGAGACTTCCTTGTTTCGCGCATGCGCCGTGGCGGCCGCATCTTCCCGCGCTGCGTTGTTTCTCGAGCTTTCTTTCGGCCGCCGCCATTTTGACGCCCTCAGGACTCGAGGCCGCCGCGCGCTCCGGGCACCTCAGGGGCCACCAGGGCTTCCGTCCGGCGAGGCAGAGGTAGGGAAGACCCGAGGGGGGCCGGGTGAGGGCGATGGCGGCGACACCACGGGGAGAGAGGAGCCCTCGGGGCCTGACGCAGCCTCTTTGAAAGGCTGGACAGGATTCCCTCTCACTTCCTCATGTTTGTTCATTTTAGTGGCTGTTCAATCCCTTTATTCAAGTAAATATCTGCTTCCTTTGAAGCTTAAAATCTTTATGTGTTTAATACATTAATTCAGTAGGTTTTTACACTGCCACCACAGTGCATTTTGCACTTCTTCAAGGAAATTACATATTTATAAGACAAGAGGAATGACAATTTTTAAAAATACATTATTCATATACATTATTTACAAATACATATTAGATTAATATACTTTCACTGTAATATAATAGAACATGGTGTACCACACCAGTCTCTCCACTTACCTGTATTCATGTTGCTAATCCCAAGGGAGTAGTTGCAAAAATAAAATGCCCCTGGCTTTGAACAACATGGTACAGGGTGAACGACCAAAGTGTGCGGCCCAACCATTACTAAGAACGCCTTTGGAAATTGTTCCCATGGGGAAAATATGTGCATAATGATGCATTTAAAACACAATTATTTTTCCGGACTTTTATATGGCGCAAATTTGACCCAAGGTTATCCAGAGCGCTTTACATGACACCAGTTGCATTAAACACGGACAGACACATTCATTTTTTGTTAGGCACTGGGAGATTAGATGATTTGCCTAGAATAACAGGATGTTGAGCGTCCCGGCCAAGACTCTAATCCGGTTCCTTAGTATTGAGTTTGACCGATCTAGCTGTTAGGCCACATCCTCTCAGCGAGAAAATATGGCCCTAGGGCTCAATTTTAAACAAACTTGGCCAAATAGCTTTTTTTAAATTATTTTTGTCTTTGCTTCCTTTCATCTTATTTCTTTTTGTTCATCCATTTTCATTTTATTTTCTGCAATTGATTCTTTCCTTTGATCATTTGTTCTTTTTTGTATCAGTATTTCTTGCCTTCTGTCAGCTCTCCTTTCAATACTTGATTTTTCTTTCTCTCTGTTCTTTCCTTCTGTCTCACCTTATTGATATCTTTATGTTCTTTATATTCTTATTTTAGTCTTTCTTTCTTTCCACTGTCCTTTCCTTCTTCACATTCCTCATTCATCATTTTTTCTTTCTTTCTTATTTTCCTGTTACATCCTGTACATCCCTGACCCCTTTTTTCATTATTCTGTCACATCTTTAATTCTTTCTCTTCTTTCCTTCCTTTCATTGTCCTTCCCTCCTGTCTTTTCATCCCTTGTCCTGTCTCTATGACTCGTATGTCATACCTGGATCTTCATATAATGCTCTTCTTCATTTCTATCAAGAATGTGCTTCTGTGCCTCTTGTACTCCCCATCTCCGACAGTTGCTGTTTGAGTACCCCTTCTCACAACCTGACTCCAGTATTACTTGCCACCTGACATGACAAGGCCATGACTAACCGCCTCCCCCCATCATTTACTGTACAAATCTGATTATGTCTGTGTGTCTCATAGCTTTAGAAAAACAAAAACCTGTTACGTAGTCTGTAACTATAGACAACTATACCATGTTGTCACTACATCCAACTAACCTCTTAATGTGCTTGTTATCTGTTTTTCTTGCAAACTGCACCCCAGCCTCATTCCCCTCTGGATAGGGAAGGGCCTTGAAAAGCTCAACTGACCCCTGCTGTTCCATGTGGGTTCATGTAGCCACAGAAATACAGATATGTGTGGGGGAGTAGCAAGGGTGCCAAAGACCCTATTGGAAGCAAGGAAGATAAGCCTCCTTACCCTGGACCTGTATCAAGCCTCAGGTCAGGTCCAGTGCACCGCTTGAACCCCTAGGCACAGATGCTACTGCAGCACCAATGATAGCTACAACCCTGCTTACATGTCTCGGAATCCATCTTGCCCCACTCAGAGTTATACTTAATCCCTTGAGAACAAATGGTGCATATTCTTTTGCTAGAAGGAAAACATTTTCCGACCTACCCTCTGCTTGCCAGTCTTCATTCATGCATGACTATGACAGATTGAATGGTGGCGAAGGAAACGTTATTTACTTGTAATAGCAGTTCTACAGCAATGGTATCTTTCACAAATTCAGATGTGACCTTCCCTGCTCCTTATTTAGCTTTTAGAAGGTTAACTTGTATGCCTTGTCCACTGCTATGAAATGTGACAGAAAGTAGTCGTCGTTGGTCGTGCAGTTCAGATCACCTAATTGTGTAGCATTTGGACAATGTACAGTGAGGTGTATGTTCAACTAAATAAGCACAACAGTATTGACATTCAGCCGTATTAATATTGGTCCTGCTATGTACAATGGTGTGGGAATGTTTCAAGCATTAGAATCTAAGAAGCTTTCCCCAGTTCATTTTCCATAGGATATCAAGCAGTGTTACATAAATCAATAGGTTGAAAGGATGAAACATAATGCATACAAGTCAGGTAATGAATGCTGCCCTCTCTCTCTCTCTCTCTCTCTCTCTCTCTCTCTCTCTCTCTCTCTCTATATATATATATATATATATATATATATATATATATATATATATATATATGGTCGTATTTATTTATTTAATTAGAATATGTACATGTTTCAGGTACACAAAGTCTGCTGCTTCGATTTAGTCAGACAGGTGTTGCTTCATACGAGAACTGTGTCCATAGATTACAGATCATGATGGAAGAGGAGAATATGGATGAGAATTTGATCCCGTTTGCAAAGTAAGTTAGAATAATTTTTAAAAAATCCAATGGTTTCTATTTTGCGTGGGCAATACAATGTTTTCATCTCTCATTTCCTCATCTATAGTGCAACGGTAATATGACTTTAGGTCAGGAAATTTGAGAAATTCGTATTGCACAATTGTGTCTGAAAAATATAATCACCCATTTTCTGTGGTACCAAGGTATAATCGCACCATATTAAAAGTACCCCTTTTCCGGTGGTAATGCGGAACACAAGATGAGAAAACCGCTCTTTCCTAGCAAATGGGTTAGAGGTAGATATAGGGAACATCTTTCAAATTTCTCGATGGTTCTCTTTGCTGTGTCCTGTGTTATTTTCTACTGAATGGTGCTCCCCTTCAGCCTGTCACTGCTCCCCTCCCCACTTTCTTCAGTGGTCTTGGTCTCTGCTTCCTCTTCTCCTCCAAGATCCTTCTCTAGTCCCTGTAACATTTCTCTCCTCCATTGTTCTTTGCTTCCCCTGCTTCTCTTCTCCTCTCCTGTCAATCAATCAATCAATCAATCAGAGCATTTGTATAGCGCACTACTCACCCGGAGGGTCTCAAGGCGCTGGGGGGGGGGGTCCGCTACTGCTCGAATAGCCAGGTCTTGAGCTGCTTCCTGAAGGCGAGGTGGTCCTGGGTCAGGCGGAGGTGGGTCGGAAGGGAGTTCCAAGTCTTGGCGGCCAGGTAGGAGAAGGACCTTCCTCCTGTGGTGGCTCTTCGGATGCGGGGGACGGCGGCGAGGGCGTGGCTGGTCGATCGAAGCTGGCGCGTGGGAGCGTAGAAGTTGAGGCGGCTGTTGAGGTATCCTGGTCCTTGGTTGTGTAGGGCTTTGTGTGCGTGGGTGAGGAGCCAGAAGGTGATTCTCTTGTTGACCGGGAGCCAGTGCAGGTCTCTCAGGTGTCCGGAGATGTGGCTGCGGCGGGGGATGTCCAGGATGAGTCGTGCTGAGGTGTTCTGGATCCGCTGGAGTCTCTTCTGGAGTTTGGCGGTGGTTCCGGCGTAGAGGGAGTTGCCGTAGTCCAGACGGCTGGTGACGAGGGCCTGGGTGACCGTCTTCCTGGTCTCGGTGGGGATCCATCGGAAGATCTTGCGTAGCATTCACAGGATGTGGAAGCACGACGAGGAGACGGCGTTGACTTGTCTGGTCATGGAGAGGGAGGAGTCCAGGATGAAGCCCAGGTTGCGTGCGTGGTCAGTTGGTTTGGGTGCGCTGACCAGGGCGGGGGGCCACCAGGAGTCGTCCCAGGCGGAGGGTGTGGATCCCAGGATGAGGACTTCCGTCTTGTCTGAGTTCAGTTTCAGGCGGCTGTTCGACATCCATTTGGCTACTTCTGTCATCCCTTCGTGCAGGTTGGCTCTGGCGGTGGCGGGGTCGTTAGTGAGGGAGAGGATCAGCTGGTTGTCGTCGGCGTAGGAGATGATGTTCAGGTTGTGCTGGCGTGCGATGGCTGCGAGGGGGCTCATGTAGACGTTGAAGAGAGTTGGGCTGAGCGAGGAGCCTTGAGGAACGCCGCAGATGACTTTGGTGGCCTCGGATCTGAACGGGGGGAGGCGGACTCTCTGTGTCCTTCCGGTGAGGAAGGAGGTGATCCACTCCAGTGCCTTCTCCTGGATTCCGACGTTGCTGAGGCGCTGTACTAGGGTGCGGTGGCAGACAGTGTCGAAGGCCGCGGAGAGGTCCAGGAGGATGAGGGCCGCTGTTTCTCCGTTGTCGAGCAGGGCTCGGATGTGGTCTGTGGCTGCGATCAGGGCGGTCTCTGTGCTGTGGTTGGCCCGGAAGCCAGACTGCGAGAGGTCGAGGGAGCCGTTCGTCTCGAGGAAGGCGGCCAGTTGCTTGTTGACGGTCTTCTCGATGACTTTGGCCGGAAACGGGAGCAGCGAGATGGGGCGGTAATTCTTGAGGTCGGTAGGGTCTGCTGATGGTTTCTTGAGTAGAGCGCTGAGTTCGGCGTGCTTCCAGCTCTCCGGGAAGGTGGCGGTGTCGAAGGAGGTGTTGATGATGTCCCGCAGGTGGGGTGCGATGACAGCGTCTGCCTTGTTGAAGACGTGGTGAGGGCAGGGGTCTGTCGGAGATCCGGAGTGGATGGAGTTCATCGTGCGGATGGTGTCTTCGTTGCTGATCGGGGTCCAGGCGCGGAGGGTGGTGGTGGGGGGCGGTGGTTCGGTCGTGGCGTGCGTTGGTTGAGTGCTGAAGCTGTTGTGTATGTCCGCGATCTTGTTGTGGAAGTAGGAGGCGAGGGAGTTGCAGAGGTCTTGCGAAGGGGTGATGTCGTTGTTTCCGGCGTTGGGGTTGGAGAGCTCTTTCACGATGTTGAAGAGTTCCTTGCTGTTGTGTGCGTTGTTGTCCAGTCGTTCCTTGAATGCGGTTTTCTTGGTGGCGCGGATCAGCTGGTGGTGTTTTCGGGTGGCGAGCTTGAGGGCAGTCATGTTGTCCGGTGTTGGGTCTGTGCGCCAGGTTTTCTCGAGTGCTCTGCAGTTCTTCTTGGAGCTCTTGAGTTCGTCGTTAAACCATGGGGCTTTCTTGCTGCCGGGTCTGCTCGGCGGGGTCTTCAGAGGGGCGAGTTCGTCTGCGCAGTCGCTGATCCATTTCGTGAGGTTGGTGGCTGCTTGACTGGGGTTCGTTGTGCTGGTGGGAGGGTTCTTGCTCAAGGACGTAGTGAGCTGGTCTGCAGTGATCTTGTTCCAGCTTCTGCGGGGAGCCTGTTGCTGGTGATGGTGGAGCGTGGTCCTTCTGAAGCTGAAGTGGACGCAGCTGTGGTCCGTCCATTGGAGTCCCGTGGCGTGGCTGAAGGCGATGTCCTTGCTGGAAGAGAAGATCGGGTCGAGTGTGTGTCCGGCGTAGTGGGTGGGAGTGGTCACCAGCTGCTTGAGTCCCAGGTTTGCGAGGTTGTCCAGCAGGGTGGTGGTGTTGCGGTCGTTGTTGTTCTCCAGGTGGAAGTTGAGGTCCCCGAGGAGGATGTAGTCGGCTGAGGGGAGGGCGAGCGGGCGGATGAAGTCGGCGATGTCCTCGCTGAATTGTGTGCGTGGTCCCGGGGGTCTGTAGATGAGGGTGCCTCTGAGGGTGGTCTTGGGGTTGACGTGGATCTGGAAGTGTAGGTGTTCGGCGGGTGCGATGGTGTCGTCGGTGTTGGTCGTGATGCAGATGGTGTTCCTGTGGATGATGGCGATGCCTCCTCCTGTCTGGTTGACGCGGTCCCTCCGGATGATCTTGTAGCCGTCCGGGATGGCGATGTCGGGCGCTGAGGAGGCGTTCATCCAGGTTTCCGTGAGGAAGGCGACGTCTGGGTCTGTGGTGTCGAGCAGGTTCCAGAGCTCGACGGCGTGTCTGTGGACGGAGCGGGTGTTGAGCAGGATGCACTTGAGGTGGTTGCTGCTGGTGTTCTGCTTGGTGGACGCTGGTGCAGTGCAGGTCCGGATGCAGGAGAACTTGCAGGACTGGCAGATGAAGGGTCCGTGGGTGCGTCTCGGGGTGGCTCGGTAGCATCCAGGGGTTCGGCCGGCGTTGAGTGTGTTGAGGGTGGCGGCGTCGTACGTCCGGCGGGTGGGCTGGGGTCTGCGAGGGCCAGGGGTCCTGGCGCTGGGCGCGGTCCAGGCGCGGACGGGCGCGGACGGGCGCAGACGGGCTTACCTTTGGCGCGCCTTCGGCGCACAATCGGCGCGCCCGCTGCGCGTGCACGCTGCGCGTTGACCGCTCTTCCATATGTGGAGAGTGGGGGGGCGGAGCGAGGGAGGGGCAGCTGGGAGGCGGGAGCGGGTCGGCGAATGGGAAGGGCTGACGAGGGGAGGGGCGGGGCAGCGGCGGGGAGCGGGGAGGTGGCGGGAAGCGCGGCAGGGGCCAAGTCACAGGGGTACAATAGTACAAGAACGGGGGAAACAGAAAATAAAACAGGGAGCAGAAGCTGCACAGGGGGTCAAAGCAAACGGAGTTACAGAGGAACGAGTAAACAACACGGGGAGTAAAAAAAAGCTTGGGAGCAGAGAACACACGGGGGGAAGAGAACAATCGGGTACTTAATCACAGACGCGGCGCAGGTGGGGCAAGAGCGCCAACAGCGGAGTCACAGGGTCACGAGCGCCAACAGCGGAGACACAGGGTTACAGGACCCAGCTGCGAGCGGCGGCGGCGGCACTTGGCGGGAACGGGGGGCAGCCTGGGCTCACTCACGAGGAGTGTGCGAGGTGCGAGGGGGTGACCAGCCCTCCTCCGGCATCATCCCTTGTTGAGGCAGACCAACCGCACACAGGGATAGTTAAAAAACCTGCATTTTGTTTCAACCTTCCTTCACACCAACCTACAGAGAGCTCTTCAAAGTTAAATGTAAGCTCACTGATATAAACCTAGATAGTCCTGTCTGAGTGCAAGGACACCGAGACTTTTTCCATATATATGTATTTATAATAATCTTCTGGCTGTGTAGGTAGACACCCCAGTGTTGAACAGTTCGGTGACACTCCATAGGTCATTGACTGGCCAGCTTTAATTGCATTTATATGTAGAAAACTACAGTGCTGTACATAACATATAAGCCATGTTGCAGCATTTAACGTAGAATGTGCTTTACAGTGAAACATCTGTGGTAACTGAAAAAAATGAAGGGGAAGGTGCATGTCAGGTTAAAGGTGCACCAGTCTCATTCAGCATGCACTGTAACTTTAAGATAGCCTACAGCTTCCTGTACCCAGCATGCACTTTACTGGCATTTTGATTTACAGTGTCAGTTTAATGTTTTCAGCTCATGCTGACTCGAACTCAGGACACTTCAGATGTCTTCAACCTCAATTTGTCTCTGAGGATTTTTCTTCAGAAAATGGTTTCGACATTCACACAATGTCTTTTGAAGAATAAAATATATTCCCTGTCTTTTTCACCTCTATGTAATTATCTTCTCTTCGTTGTGCCCTCACTTTTTGTACAGTGCCCCAAATGGGGGAGAGAGAAGGTTGTTTCTTATCCTCATGATCTGCATGTGGTCTGTCTTTTAGCTTCTTATTCTGTTAAAGACCTTTCACATCCTCAAAGAAGGACACACAGGGCGCTTAAGTACAGTGAAGGAATACGCCTGAAAGGCGAACTAGAAGTACTCAGAGCTGAAGTGGAAAATAAGAGAAAGAGGAAAAAAGACAGGACCTACTCAACTGCACCATGCTCTTTCCGTGTAAAGGACACCCACGGAGGAAGATCCAGGAAAAAGAAACATCAGAAGCATCCCTACCATCGACCCAGACACTCCCATAGATCTGGAGAGCACAGATTGTCTTTGATGTTGAAGCCATTGGCAGTGATATGTTCACAGTCGACAGACTCTATAGTTCCAACCGTGTCCACACCAATGGCTCAAATACAATAACTGCATCCATGATACCAATTCCATCGATGCTGAGACCAGTGCCTATGATGGCGATGGTTACCACACCGGTGACCTGTCCTCCCGCGAAAAAGGGGATGAGGACAGTAAGGAGGGCTGCTCCCTCTAACAGGAGGGGCTCGGGTCGCATTACAAAGGTGGCAAGGCCTTTGAAGCTCCCTTCCATGGATGGCTGTTCCTGATTTCTGCTGGTAAAACAGTATGGTGCCTTGGGATGACTGCACGTCAGAATGTAGGGACATAGTCCCTCTACAACATCAGTATCCGTCGGCACAAATCCTGGCTAGCTCACAGTACCTCACCTAAACTCCTAATCTTCCCAGAAGTAGCCAGTGATTTTGGCAACCTAGCACATGACCCGCTAGTCCTCAAGGGAACTGTGTCCCTCACTCATGCATGCCCTTAGTAATCAAAAGAAAGACGCAAAGAAAGTTTACAATACGTTTATTAAAACTATTGTAGCAAATGTACTGCGATCACTAGGCAGATGAAACTAAACAAAGTAATTAGCATTACTATCAGGCTGTATAAAATATACATCCCCAACATGGAAAATGATCTATCTGCCTAGGCCTGCCCCTTCTGGGTTAGCAAAGGGATATAGTAGTGATCTCTGGGAGTGGCAACAGACCTCATACCTTGTGTATGTAGTTAGGTGGTCCACATCATTAGCTGTTATTCGTTTCAGGACAGGTCTCTCTGCCGGGGACGAGACACCGTTTATATGATAAGAACTACTGTGATGCAAAGCTGCAGCTGTGCTGTTGTGTTATGTCTAAAACATTAGGAGCTGTTGCTGACCGGTCAAAGAAAACAGTACACCATGTTGTTATGTGTTCTAAGCAACCTTGGATAAAATGTGCAGACCGAATCCTGAGAAGAATCACTGAATAGCAAACAACATGTACAGCATATTCCAAAACTAATTTCACAAAAACAAATGTGTTATGTGTGGCTGTGCAAAGCAGAAGCAGCCTAAAACATCTAATATGCAAAACGAAGGGAGAACCAAAGTGGGCCAAGAAGGGAAATCACTACACCATTACATAGGCAATGAGAGTGAGTGAGTTACCAGCTTTATCTGCTAATGAGCCCTACTTGATTATCAGTCTCAACAGGGTAGTATTAAGAACACACCCCTCTTATCTGCCGAAAGTCATATCATAGTTTCATTTTAATCAGACTATTTAATTCTCTGTGTTTTTCTCCAATCCATCTATCTAAGCAGCGAGATCTATACCGTCTCTAGCTGTGGAGAGTCCTAAAGTTTTATCCAGAAAAGACTAAGGGCCAGATGTACGACCCTTTCATTGAGTGCCTCGCAATTTGCTACACATTTTATTTATTTTATTTTATTTAAAGAGTTTTATATAGCGCTGGCTAGACCCGAAGGTATTAGAGCGCTTTACATGAGAATCAACAATGTAACAGAAAAAGATCAACAATTACACAATACATCAAAAAATAGGGAATACATTAGGAGAGGAGAGAAAGGAGAGAGAAAAGTAGTGGAGGGGGCTGGGGAGGTGAGAAAGGGAGGATAAGGGGAGAGACAACAAGGAGAGACGAAAGTAAGTCTGTCTAAAGACCGACTGGGTAGGTGACGACCAAGGAGGGAATCCACGGCCCATCTCCCCTATAGCTAAACCAGGTAGCTCCATCGGGCATCAGACAAAATAGCTAGATCTTTAATTGACGAGGGAAAGTTCGTAGATAAACAGGGTGGGGACTAAGGGCCAGGACACGTGGGGGTAATGGTCAGTAGCAGGAAAGTGGAGAAGAGTAGAGCGGGGAGGGGTAGGGGGTAGGGGGAGGAGAGAGATGAGGTCAGGAGAGACGCAGGAGGGTTTGTTGCGGCCGTCATTTTAGGCAGGTACAGGCAGTATTTCAGGAACGATCACTGTATGGGGTGACTAACTGCGAGGAGCTAAATAAAATGTACAACAGTTTGTATACACTGTTTTGCGATTCCCAATGGGGTCGAAGATTGCAAAGCTCTTTAATATTAATGAGCCTCTCGCAATTTGCGAGCCCATTGTGAATGCCAGCCCTCCCAGGGATGGTGGCCTGCTGGGCTCAGCAGACCACCATGTCTGAGACTGCTTTTCAATAAAGCAGCTTTTTTTAAATGCAGCTCGTTTTCCTTAAAGGAAAACGGGCTGCATTTTTTTAAAAAATGAAACGTTTTCGTTTCATTTTTTTAAAAAAAATGAAACGTTTTTGTTTCATTTTTTAAGGGCAGACAGTAGTCCCAGGGACCACAGCCTACCTTAAAAAAATTATTCGCATGCATTACCACCTACAACATTTTACGATTGCAGCAGCCATGTCATAACTTTCTTTTTTTTTGTTTCCTTTTCAGCCATGCTGCCGAGCATTGCTAAAAACTATTCGAAAAATCAATAGGTCCCAAAGGCAAGACATATTGACTTTGCCAATGCCAATGCTTGTTCTTTTAAGAAAAGAGAATCAAAAGTGACAAACACATTTCAAGTGCATTTTTTGGTTTGTGTTTAATTCTAATCTGGATGTAAAAAAAGGAAATGGCTTGGAGTCAGATATTTTTGCAAATTGTATTCCAAGATGCTATATATCAGGAGATGTATTCTTATGTTCTTATCTGTGCATTTGCCTAGACTTGTAACTATTATTGGTATAATTTAGTATGTTCATTTTTTTCACAGGAGATCCAAGATGGTAAGCAGACATGGGTCTGAAAAAAGACTCACAGAGCTTACTAGTAATTGCAGTACCCAGTGCTACAGTGGTGAATTTTGGAACAGATTGGGACAACAGCCCAGGTGCCAAGTCTTTTAAATGATTAAACGATTTTTTAACTACTGTTTGCAGTGCTTCCAGGTGTCTGTTAATAATTATTTTTTCTGTGCATATACTTCTGGGTGGAATCTTTTTATGGACTTACATCGCAACACTGAGAGGGTAAAACATTTTGATGCTTAAACACACATTTTACTTCCAGATCCTTAGCCGAAACAACTAAGATTAACAGGTGGACCATGCTGTTATTTATTTTTCAAAGGCAACTTCCCGAAGAAGGGGCGCTTGACTTTGAAAAACAATGCCCCTGATGTGCTGCGGGTTTTCTCCCAGCATGTGAAAGACATCTGAAAATTTGAGGTAGCAGTCTCAGTGTTGCGGTCTTCCAAGGACTGCACCGTTTTCCTCTGTGAGAGTTGGTGGTCAGGTGCCAGTATTGGGGGGCTGTAACAAGCTTTCCTTATGTTGGTGGATCCCTGTCTATGATGTTGGAGGACTACTATCAAGTTCATGGTCTCTAGTGTGGTGGGCTCCTCCTCCTGCACGTTCCTCTGTCTTGCTGCTGGAGGTGGACTTCTGGTCAGCAAATTTGATCTCTCAAGCTATTTTTCAATTGTCCTTGAGGTGTTTTGATGGCGAAAGGCCTTTTTCTGCTAATGACTCTTCCGATGAGACACTTTACTCCATCACACTTATATCTTCGTGAGTATTGGCACAGTGGCTTGCAGTGCGTTGCTATTTCTTCAGGCAACCAAAGTAACAGAAAATGAAGTTACCATTTCATCCAGTGCTTGGCAGGTTACGACCCCAATAACTGCAGCAAGCTACAGCATCTGTGAATCCTTCGCAGGATTTAGCTGCAACGTTGCAGGAACAAGGTCTGGAGATTCAGCAGTTATGCGGTAGGAACGCTACTTTGCTTCAGACTATTGGCATTTGAAATGTGGATCTTTCTGCAATAAGTTCTTCAGCTCCTTATTGCTCAGGAGATCACATTAGTTGAGCACATTTTTAGATTTGCTAACAATACATTTTGCCTTTTGCCTGTTGTACTGGCTTCCACTCATCCCAAGTCGAGTTTTTTGTTTAGTTCACTCTTTGGTGCCGCTTTGGCATGAGTCCGTGCCTCTGTGTCCTACTCAGATCCTTCCCTGAACTATTACTCAGGTTTCTTGACTCAGTTCAAGAGAATGTTTAAATGCCCTGATATTAGGTGCTCAGCACAAGAGACCTGTGTGCTATTCAACAGGGAATCAGGAATGTTTTCTTTTATGTTACCTAGTTTAGACAATTAGCTTGCAAAACGAGTTGAGAGAACGTAAACAACACTTTTCCATCTGGTTTGAAAGAAAAAATGAAAGATGAGGTATTACAAGCCAAATGACCTTCATTTTTGCTTGAGTTATACTAGTTTATTATGTAATGTAAAAAGAACTTATAAAGCGCAACTAACACCTGGCGGTTTCTTGGCGCTGAGGCATAAAGAAAACAGACAATCCGTGGGGCTGAAAGCGTTAGTTGTAAGCGTTACAGAACAGGTGGGTTTTTAGAAGGGACCTGAAGTGGGTGTGGGGGGAGGCTAGTCTTAAGCCTAAAGGGAGGGCATTCCAGAAGGACGGGGCAAGAAATGAGAACCTCAGTCCTCCCTGTTTTTTACGTTTGAAGGTCGGGGTCTGGAGTAAAGCCAGATGGGAGGAGCGGAGATTGCGAGAGGGAACGTATGAATGCAGTAATGAAGAAATAAACAAAGGACCTGTGCCGGCAAGGGACTTAAAAATAATGCAGCCCAGTTTGAACTTGCACCGCTCAGAGATAGGAAGCAAGTGGAGGGATTTTAAGAGAGGGCGTACATGTTGGTGTTTGGGTTGATGGTGAATGAGCCGTGTGGCCTGGTTCTGGACCAGTTGTAGCCTCTTTAGTTGGTATGCCGGTATGCCAACATAAAGGGAATTGACATAGTCTATCCTAGAGATGACTAGCGCCAATAGGGCCAGGGTGAGGGCTTCAGTGGTCAGAAAACGGGCAATCTTTCGGATTTTTCTCAACTGGAAAAAGCTGGAGGAAACTACCGCGTTGATCTGGGGTTTCATCGTAAGGTCGTTACTAATAATGACCCCAAGGCTTTTTACTGAGCTGACAGGGTTGGGGGGGGGGGCGCCCAGCCTTGTGGGCCAAAAGGTGGAATTCCAGGGATTGGCTACGCCCTCGACAAGCAACAGTTCTGTCTTGTTGGGGTTGAGCTTCAGATGATTCGCCCCCATCCAGTTGCTGATGTGACAAAGGGTGGTTTGAAAATTGTCGATAGATTGGTCCGTAGAGTTGATGTCGAAGACCAACTGGATGTCATCCGCGTAATTAAACGTGGTGACACAGCTGCCTCGTAAGGAACGAATAAGGGGGTGAGGTATAAATTAAAAAGAAGAGGGAATAAGGAGGAGCACTGCGGGACGCCGCAAGCTAGCTCGACCTCATCAGCAGAAAACTGAGAGAGCCGAACCGCCTGACGGCGGTTGCTCAAGAAGGAACGATACCAGGCTAGGGCAGAACCCTGGATGCCGGCCTCTCTGACGCGGCCGACTAGAATGTCATGGTCGACCGTATCAAAGGCGGCCGACAGGTCCAGGATCATCAAAACCTGGCTAATGTTGGAGTCCGCTCCTCTCCGCTGTTCCTCCATAACTGAAAGTATAACAGATTCAGTGGAGTGATTAGGTCTGAAGCCGGCCAGTTGGGAATCGAGGAAGTGAGAGTCTTCGATAAAGGTGCTCAGGGTATTAGTCACATGGGACTCAAGGACTTTGCTGAGGTAGGGGAGGAGGGAAATGGGACGGAAGTTACTCATAATCGCAGGGTCTGCTGTGGGTTTTTTGAGAATGGGCATGACCTCAGCGCGTTTGAATAACCCGGGGACAGTGCCAGAAGAAAGAGAGTTATTCAGCAATGCCAATGGGGGGGGGGAGGACAAGCTGTAAAGGCCTCACGAAGGATCAGGGGAGGGCAACAGTCGGTGGGGGATCCAGAGGCGACCTTCTTAAGGAGGGCGGGAAGCTCTGTCTCCGAGATTGGAGGGATCTGGGTCAACTGCCTGGGGTTGGGGGAAGGCAAGGTGAGGTCGGACCCAAGGGGGTGAGGCGGGGCTGAGGATAAAATACTGTTTTTGATATTGACTATCTTCTCGACGAAGAAAAGATTTAGGGAGTCACAGAGTGCACGGGAGGGGAGAGGTTTCGCGGTAACCCTGTCTGGGTTTGACAGCTCCTCCGCGATAGAAAAAATATCTTTGGTTTTGGTGGCGGAGTCAGCAATCTTGTTTGAGAAATAAGTGGTCTTAGCTTGCAGGACTGCTAATTTATAATCTTTGAGCAAAGTAGTGAAGCGTAGTTTCATGTCTGGGGCGTAACTACGTCGCCACTGGCGCTCGGCCTGCCTAAGGCCCAGCTTCAGGGCTTTGAGGTCTTCCGTGAACCACTTTTGGGCGTCGTGCAGGCGTCTAAGTTTAATCTGTCTGAGTGGAGCCACGATGTTGCTGGCTGACTCCAGCCAGTGTGTGAGGGCGGAGGCTTGGGTGTCGATGGAGCCCAGATTAAAGTGGGTGGAGGCTCTAAGTAAGGTGACAAAATCGCTAAGATCGGCCTTGTTCCAATTCCGGGCCGAAAGGTTGCCTTCCAGAGGTCTACCAAGGCTGGGAATGGCCGTAATAGAGAAGGAAATTATAAAAATGGTCTGACCATGCGCAGGGTGAGATGAGAGGGGCAGATATGTCCAGGTTGGATGTCCAAACCTGGTCCAGAATGTGACCCTTAATGTGGGTGGCTGACTTTATGTGTGTCAGGCAGTTCAAACTAGGTAGGAGATCAGTAAATTAGATAGAGCAAGCATTCTCCTTTACGTCAGAAGGCCAATGGTTAAAATCGCCTAAAACCAACATTTTTGAATTGTTAATGATGAGTTGGGAAAACATGTCCCCAAACAGCGTGGGAAAGTCAGGCATAGGTTGAGGGGGGCGGTAGACTAGAACACAGATAAATGGGGTGGTTGAGGATTCCAGTCTCAGCACAAGATTGTCGATCGAGCGGATGCCGACTGAAGTCAAGGCGGAGAACCGGGTGGAGTTTTTGATAATCGCTGCTACCCCGCCTCCTTGCCTCCCGGGCGCTCTGTTTGCCTGGAGGATGTAGTAACCAGCGGGGATTGCAGCGAGTATATCAGGGGCAGATTCCTCGTTAAGCTATGTCTCCGTTAACAGCAGTATGTCCGGTTGCTCAGAGTCTAACAGAGCAAAGATTTCCAGCTGGTATTTTACCAGTGATCGTGTGTTGAGATAGATCACTGTGAGATTAAGGTATGGGGTCCGTTTGTTGGGTAGAAGATTGGTAGTTGAAGGGGGAGCTGGGGGCAAGCCGGTTGCTATCTCAGGGAATGTGTCTCTGGTACAGAGGAACCCCAGTGGCTCAAAACCCGACAAAGTCGCGGGGGGAGTTGGCCTGTGAGGATGTAATCGGATCAGATCTGAGGAGGTGTATTGGATAAAACCGGCAGGGAGATATGCCCCGTGCCACGGCCGGCCGCGGACGGGCGCAGGCGGGCTTGTCTTAGGCACGCCTTCGGCGCGCAAACGGCGTGCCCGCTGCGCTCGTCCACTGCGCGTCCGGAAAATACACATGCTTTATAGGCCGGGGGTGTTGGAGGGGGGCGTGGCCTGCAGTCATAGGCGTGTCCTGGGGAATCCCAGGAATGGCGGCAAGATCGTGATCTTGGACCCGCGGCAGCGCTAAATCCGCTGTGCGGGGGGTGCCTGGTAAGTGCAACTAAGTAATAAGTGCCCAGAGCAAGGATTTCTAACAATTTAAAACAAGAGCGCAATATTATACAGTTTTAAAAACAACGTCCTATCGGCCCTCCCGGCTTCCGCCTCAGGAGGTTGCTTTCTGTGTGCGGCGCTTGTATTCAGCGCACGCGTTATATAGTCTTATGAGGGGGGCGTGGCCTGCAGTCGTAGGCGTGTCCTGGGGAATCCCAGTAATGGCGGCAAGATCGTGATCTTGGACCCGTGGCAGCGCTAAATCCGCTGTGCGGGGGGTGCCTGGTAAGTGAAAGTAATAAGTGCCCAGAGCAAGGATTTCTAACAATTTAAAACAAGAGCGCAATATTATACAGTTTTAAAAACAACGTGCCGATCGGCCCTCCCGGCTTCCACCTCAGGGGGTTGCTTTCTGTGTGCGGCTCTTGTATTCAGCGCGCGCGTTATATAGTCTTATGAGGGGGGCGTGGCCTGCAGTCGTAGGCGTGTCCTGGGGAATCCCAGGAATGGCGGCAAGATCGTGATCTTGGACCCGCGGCAGCGCTAAATCCGCTGGGCGAGGGGGTGCCTGGTGAGTGCAACTAAGTAATAAGTGCCCAGAGCAAGGATTTCTAACAATTTAAAACAAGAGCGCAATATTATACAGTTTTAAAAACAACGTGCTATCGGCCCTCCCGGCTTCCGCCTCAGGAGGTTGCTTTCTGTGTGCGGGGCTTGTATTCAGCGCACGCGTTATATATTCTTATGAGGGGGGCATGGCCTGCAGTCGTAGGCGTGTCCTGGGGAATCCCAGGAATGGCGGCAAGATCGTGATCTTGGACCCGCGGCAGCGCTAAATCCGCTGGGCGAGGCAGTGCCTGGTGAGTGCAACTAAGTAATAAGTGCCCAGAGCAAGGATTTCTAACAATTTAAAACAAGAGCGCAATATTATACAGTTTTAAAAACAACGTGCTATCGGCCCTCCCGGCTTCCGCCTCAGGAGGTTGCTATATATTATCTATATATCTTTATTTATATTTACAATAAAACATAACCTTCAAAAGACAATGTTGGAAAAATGTAAGAGGTCCATCTGGTATGGTGGGTCCAGTTGAGAAAGAGCATAGACAAAGGTGCCTGTATTGTGCTGACCCTGGTCATTAGGTAGAAGAGTGCACTCTGCAACCACTGAGGACTTCAGGAAAAACACAAACCTGTACTCTGTGAGGGAGATAGGAATGGCTACAAGGACTCCATTATTTAGCATCTTTAAACCCCCATGGTCAAAGTCTGTTTTATCTTCAAATAATACTGCAATATAAAGGTCACTCACTTATTTCCCTGTCTGTTGTTCTGGATAGTGGATTATTGGGCATGTATGTAGTTGAAGCCTGGACTTTGGCTCAGCTAATAAAATGAAAAATCAAACACACTCTAGAAAAAGTGCAGATGATTGATGGGTCCTTTTCAAAGAGATCAAATATCAACAAGATGGATATACGAGTAGATATTAAAACCCACCCAATATTTGGATCATATGGTATGGGTATTTATAATAGCACAAACAAAAACTCCTAATGTTATTACAGAAAGAACAGAAAACAAATTAATTTACAAGTTGCTGAGATGTGTAACAAAAATTGCTCAAGAATCAATAATGTACTCAAATTGTAATTATTTATTTAAAACCATTGTTAATGTAAAAACAAAAACAAATAATTTTGAAATTCGTCTAGTGCAAATTTATAAAGTGCAAGTTCATATGATCACCAGTATATTTCAAAACAGTAATTTCCTTGGCACATTGGTATCATTTTTTATATCCACTTCATTATTACAAAGGTTGATCAAGGGCAGACTACTTTACTGGTCCTGTTAGACCTGACAGCAGCTTTCGATACCCTATCTCCCTCCATTTTAACATCTCGTCTTAGGGAGATAGGGGTAGAGGGCTCTGCACTTAGTCTGCTGTCCTCCTTCCTTAGTCAGAGAGAGCAGAGGGTCAAGCTAGGAGAGTTTGTGTCCCCCTCTAAACCGGTGTGCTGTGGGGTGCCACAGGGGCCGGCTTCAAGCCCCACTCTTTTCAACATATATGTGGCCCCACTCGCCAGGTTGGTAAGATCTTTTGGGATGGAGGTGGTGTCATACGCCGATGACACCCAAATCCTGGTCTCGCTCTCCCACTCGGCGAGTACCTCCGTTCTTAGCTTCAGGAACTGCATGGAGGCAGTTTCACGGTGGATGATTTGCAACTCACTGAAGCTGAACGGGGAGAAAACCGAGGTTTTGATCTTCGGGAGAGACCAGGATGCCTGGTTAAGTGACTGGTGGCCCCCATCCCTTGGAGAGTGCCCACGGCCCACTAAATCCGCCCGGAATTTGGGCGTGATGATTGATACCTCTCTCGCTATGGACCAGCAGGTAAACAGAACGGTCTCCACCTGCTGGGGCGTCATCAGGACCCTGAGGAAAATTACTCATTATCTCTCCCTGAAAGCCCGTAAACAGACTGTAGTGCCCTTAGTTACCTCCCGGCTAGATTATTGTAACACACTCTACTCGGGCATTAACTCCAGCCTGATACAACGTCTGCAGACTGTACAAAACGCGGCAGCTAGGTTTATTCTTGATGTCCCCAGCCGCTCATCTGCTACTCTTTCCAGGAAGAGTCTGCATTGGCTCCCGATTCAGGCCAGGATCTCTTTTAAGATCCTATGCCTTGTCTACGGGGCACTATTTGGAGAAGGCTCTGAAGATATTAGAACTCTCTTAGTCTCTTACACTCCCTGTAGAAATCTACGCACCTCCAGTAAAAACCTCCTGACTGTTCCCCGGGTTAGGAGAGCTAGGTGGGGTGGAAGGGCCTTCTCTGTTTTGGCCCCTAGGTTGTGGAACACTCTTCCCCGGAATTAAAAACACAACCCGCCATTGGTCCTTTTAGGAAGGCATTAAAAACATGGCTATTTTCAGAGGCATACCTGTAAGCTAGCTCCTGGTACACATATTTTGGATTTATTCTCGTTAGGCGCCTTGATGCCCATGGGCTAAGTCTGCGCATTATAAGACTGCTTTCATTCATTCATTCATTCAAAAGACAAATAACAAATGCAAATTAAAAAAAGTGTAACATAAAAAACAGAAATTATCGACGCAGCTTTTCGGCAAAAGTTTGATAGCTCTTCACCTTCTTTAGGACAAAAATTATTTCAATTTATCAAATCAAATTATATTGAGACCCAAAAGAAGTAGTCTCTTGCTTGAAATTGCAAAAACACCCAATGGAAGAGAACTGTATTCTTCTCCCATGATACAATGATCGTGGGATTCTATGTGGTCGTCTATAGACTCTAAACGGCACACGCTTTGACGCCGTTAATTAATTTATCATGACATACAATAAAATGTTGTTGGCCCAAATGTATTAGGTAGAGCGTATAAAGTATCTATGATAAAAGGGGTCAAACAGACAGATTGCTTATTATAGTGCTGCCTGCAATGGGGTGGCCATAATATTCTTCAAGATCGGCCCTCCCTTGTCTGGCAATCCAATCAGTATTGCCAAACTGCCACCTTACTTTGACGTATTGTTGTGTGGCTCGGTTATAGAAGCCCAGGTTGAACAATCACTGGACTCTGCACAATCATCTCACAGCTCTACCGACCGTACGTCTCTATCCTCTAATTCCAAGTGTTTCAAACCTGGTTTGAATAGAATATTACGGCTACCCCATTGCATCAGTTTTTTCAGATATTTAACAACTGTGTCTTTTAAGAGATTATTTATCAATAATTATAGTATATCTAGAAGATATTCTTTTTTATAAGAATCTTGAAGAACATTGGAAACAGGTGGCCTTTGTACTGTTAAGACTGCAACAACATCAACTGCCTTGCAGACTCGAAAAATGAGACTTTGAGCGGGGTCACATTCAATATCTTGGATTTCGAATATCAGCCAAATCGATTTCCATGAATCCAGGGACGGTTGCAGACATACTGGGTTGGCAATTACCTTCTACGTTTATAGAGCTTTGTTGTATTTTTATGCCTGGCTGATATTGATCAATTGTTTATCTAGAACTTTGCCTATATGATGTCATATATTTTTAGAAGAACCTCAAGAAAGAGAGTGCTCAAAATGGAGTCTGTTGGAAGGGAACAATCTGAAAGAGTCTTTTAAGAACCAAAGAAAGCCTTCACCTAAGCATCTGTATTAATATCTCCAGACCTGTCAAAAGGTTTTTGTTAGAGACGGATGCCCCAGAAAGAGCTATTGGGGCAATATTCTAACCGTTCTGAAAGGATGATGGCTTAGAACATCCAATTTGTTATATATCTTGTGTTAACCCATGCAAGTAAATTATTCTGTTTTTGAGAGGGAGCTCAGATGAGTCAGGCATGTCTTCAGCAGTCTCATGTACACTTGGGGTCCCGTGAACCATGCAAAGTCTGAAATGGCCATCAGAATGTAGGGCCTTTGTGTCAAAGAATTTTCCCATTCTTTGTATAAGGGATAGTTAGTTAGTACATCAGGGCCTTATTTTCTTCATAATATGCAATGTCATACCAGCTGGCATGCCTGCTGGTCCCACCTTTTTGCTCAATATGACTTCCGCATTATATGTATACTGGGTCCTAAGAATATTATAGCAAATGCTTCATCCTGCAGCTATACAGTTGATCAATCTCAGCTGAGCCAACTTTTGTGCTTACATGTCAGGTCACCAATGAGATACGTTCTTTTTTAAGGAGAGTTTGTATTGTCTATGGAACTAGACGTAACATAAATGAAGGCACCTTTAAGATTGCAACCTAATCTTTGCTTCCTTTTATACACTGTATTTATGCCTACTTCTAAGCTTCAACAAGAAGTCTTATACATGTGTAAAAATCCAACAATTTGTGGACATTAAGGAATTAAGGCTACATTATACCTAATACTTTGTTCCTTGTGGTGACCTTCTTTCCAAGATGAGGTAGAGAAGTATGTTTCCAGATGTCCAGTCTGTGCTCAAGTAAAGGTGATACATTCCAAATTGTTTGGTTACCTAGGACTAGCTGTTTCTCTTCACCTGTATCATACAATGCTCACAGCTTTCTTTACTGATTTACCTCCTTTGAATGGTTACCGAGTCAATATGGTTACTGTGAGTATCTTTTCTAAAGTGGATAATTTTTCTCCATTTAAAGCAATGCCTTCTTCTACAGTTATGATGCAACAATTTGCTATTGATATCTTTCTACTATATAGATTACCACATGATATTGCTTCAGACAAGGAGCATATGTTTCCTGCTTCGGGAAAACCCTTTCTATATCCTTGGGTTTTAAACACACCTTTTCATCCAGGTACCATCCAGGTACCATCCACTGACTAATGGCCAAACGGACTGTGAGGCAGAGTTTGGAGCAGTACTAGAGATGATGCAGCAATGACACAAAAAATAACTGGTTAGCATGCCTAAACATTGTTGAATTTACATATAATAAAACCATATACTCAGCCTCAAGTTTCTTTTTTCTTTTTATGAGGACTTTATCTATACCTCTCTTTTATCCCTCGTATTGCCACTTCAGCCCCAGCTGCTTCAGACTTCATAGAAATGTTGATAGAACAAAGACAAATAGTTAATAAAAACTTATTATCACCAAAAGAATCTATGAAGAGGCCTGCAGATTCTCATAGATCTCCAACTCCAACCTGATCATCTTGTGATGAGATCTGGGTATCTTCATGATTCTTTTGTAACAGATGTTTCCTGTGAAGTTCAAACCACAATATTTTGGCCCTTTTCCAATCATCAAAGAGGTCAGCACTGTCACATTTCAACATTGTTTACCTTGTTCTTGGATAATATATCCACTTTTTCACATATCGGAGTTCACACTTTTATTTTAAATACCTTTTATTGCAACCTTTTATTGCACTACGACCCTACCAACGTTCATGGTCTAATAAAGAAGTCTGTGATTCCTGGCCTTTTTACTGTTTAAAGATGCATTTATTTGAAGATTTAGGAGGTGTTCATATATACAATTATGCCAATTACTTACACACAGAATATGAGTATAAAGATACTTCTCTCGTAGGGGATTTCCATTTTTAGTCATAAGCAATGAATAGTCCCACCCATGTGCGGGGACCCTGGAGCACTTCAATACATCTTAAGTGTAGACTTTTGGCTTTCTTGAGGAAGGCCTGAAAAGACACTTAAGATAGAGGCAGATTATGCAGCCTTTATACCTAGGGTACAATGGCCAAATTCTTCATCATGAAGACAAAAAAGGGCCAGAATGTAGTAAAAAGGGACAATTTTAGATGATCTGAAAATAGCATAAATCTCCCTCACAACCCCTTTTTATGATAGAGATGAAGGAGAGCAGGGCAAAGTAACCTCGTAGGCTGTCATTGTCTGGCTGACAAAGAAACTGGACCTTTAAGAACCCAGAGACCACCAGTATCCCATCACACTCAGCAGATCGCAGTTACTTCAGTTCTTTTTGAAGGCGATGTGAGAGCATATGTATATTGCATAAATACCTCTGTCCATTCCTCCGGGAAGTAGGGAGGGTTGCTTATGACTGTAATGGAAATACCCTTACGAGAGAACTGGAGTTACAGGTAAACTATTCCTTCTCTCGTAGGGGAGTTCCATTTATAGTCATAAGCACTGATTTTAAGAATAGCAAGCCCATATCCACTGAGAGTGGTGGAGGGGACAGAGGATGAACCAGGATGTTCAAGCAAAGAGATTTCTGAGGGAAGCCTGCTCTACTTAAGCATCTGCTCTAGCATCAGATAGCAATGTTTTGTGAATGTATGAGAAGATTTCTAAGACCAAGCCAGAGGTAAAGTGCCTGCGCTACTCCTTTCAACATGATTAAATTGGTATACTATTAAATGGCATATTTAACTTACCTATACGCCCCTAGTATATGGTACATGATGTACCCAGGTCCTGGATGTTAAATGTTAGTAGTGGACTGCAGCACCTCTTCTGCCATTCACTACATTTGCAGTGCAAACACGACTTCAGACCTATAGTTGTAGCCTGACTAGCAGTGAAAAAACTGCAATTTGACCTGTCAAAATAAACCCTTTTGAAATGTCAAAACCTCCCTTTCAAATATTAATAAGTCACCTCTCCGTAGGCCTTGTCAACCACAAAGGAGGGTGCATGGTATGTAAAAGTAGGACATGTAGAAATGTAATATTAATATTTTCCTATACTGACTAGTACTCAAAAGCTATTTTCACTGTGACAGGCCTAGCGGTCCTATGTGGAAAACCTGAGTACAGACTAAAATCCTAATACTGTATCACAGGAATGGGACTAGCTAGAAAAATAACTACCCAACTATTATTTAATAGTTATTAAAATTGAAGTCAATGGTGAAGTCGGATTTTAAATAAATAATAAGGAACACTAACTTTTAGAAAGTTACCTTTTCCCTGTCTGAAGTTCCTGGAGGCTAATTTACATTTGCTCTCCAACTTCTCCCAGCCAGAAATTAGCATTTGATTAGGTTAAAATGCCCCCTAGGAGCAAACAATAGTCTGACCTAAATGGACAGAGGTAACTCCTCTGAACCTCACAGAATAGGCAGGATGGGGGCTCTGGTCATCCTCAATGACACTACAGTATCACATCTTGCTGCACTGTCAAGTCCTGCTTGTCACCTCTGCTGGGTTTGCATATATTACGGGGGCTCACTTGAAAGGTACAAAATAGGATGTTTGACAGTTCTTGCGTATTCACTGGCTGGCTGCTGGAGATCCCTTCTTTTGTTCTACCAGATCTCTGTCTCTGGGTTTATTGTGGGTATAGTGACTGCTTCAAACTGGATGTTTGAGTTAGATGTGGGAGGGCAGTAAGGTAACCATACTCCACATACCCACCCCAGCCCTCAGAGCCCAAGTTTAGTTTGTCTAAAGACTTTTACTCTCTTGAAACAGCCCAAAGTTGGTAAGGTTTGCTCCAGGGACTTTTACCGCATTGGTTAGGGTGTGCCTAGCAGCTGTTGCCACCTGCTAGGTCATGCCAGGAATAAACGTGGCATCTCCGGGCACCCATTTCGAAACACTTCCTGAACCTGAGGAAGAACAGAAAAGGACAGGTCCTACAAAATTGACTCCTACAAGCCCCGCACACAGCCATATCTAACAGCTTTATATAGATCTTTTTACTATGTATTACACGGGCATGGCCTATTTTGCTCATACAAATGCAGAGTTTTCAGCATTTTCTTGAATTAATTCACTTGCCATTGACCCTATTGTGTAAGATATATTTATTTGTATTCCTCCCGACTTAGTGAGGTTGGGTTTGGTTAAGAGGGAAAATAGTTGAACATTCTAGACTCCTGCCAAAGAGAATACATTTACTTGTTTGTTTTTTCCAACATGGTGAAGTTCTTGCTTTGAGTTGGGGTAAGGTCCTGAGGCTTTGTATTATGCTTGCCAGTGTTTTGGAGGTATTCGAGATTTGGAGATCCGTGAAGGAGCTCACAGATCATGACAAGACGTTTTAAATTTGACCCTTGACCAAAACTTGAGCCAGTGGAGTTTCCTGTCAATCTGTGTTTTATGTAAAACCACGAGAAAGTCTAAAGCATATTGAATGTATGTAAATTACCGAATCTTGGTACAGTCGTTACTGGTATGCGACAATTTATTATCTATGTAATTCACTTCATTACTCTTGAGATATAGGTATGGGTCATTAGTTCTTCTGATAAATTAATCATTTAAACTTCCTATTTTCTAGCGCACACTGGATGGAAGAATACAGGACATCGCCAGCACGGGTATGTTCCCAGAGGAAAACATAGCAGCATTTATAAAGAAATATATATCTTGAAATGCATTAGTGATACATTTTGTAGTTGAACATTTGGGCAAAGACAAACTAATAAATGCAACACAGAAGAAAGTGACTGTTGATGGCAGCAACCAAACTAAGGGTCCTTCCACCTGGTTGGAATTCTGGAATCCACACTACAAATATGTTTTGGCCTGCAATACCTCAAAATGGTTGTATATGCAATTTCCTGGAAAAAAATTAAGATAATACAATTAGTACTCAAAAATATTTAAAATCAGTCAGATTTGCAAAAGTTTTTTTTAAGTTAAAAAACAAACTATATATCTAATGCGTTTTACACAGATCTTGAAATGGTTCCGTTTCATTCTATAAATAGCATCTCCACTTTTACCTCGCCAGGCAACCCTAACCTCACATAAACCATTCCATATGTGTTCTTTCAAAAACATTTCCTAGCCTGTTGTGGGAAAACAAGTACAGGGTATAGAAGCTTTGTTTAGAGCCTGCATGATCCCAGAACAAATGATATTTTTAAATGACACTGTTCAACAAACCACCTGTCTTGGCTTAGCCAAAATCAAAGATTTAAATAAACCGTCTATTCCAAAGCCAATAATGTTTAGCAATAACTCTGATACAGATGAAGAGATAGACGTAAACCATATATTAAACCAAAACAGAACACATCCTGATTGGAAACAATGGTTGATCTGGCCCACAGATACAAATAACTGTCAAGATAGATTCCTGAATAAAACACAGGGTTTCAAAATGACCAGGCCAGACCCTAGATATCCCCAAAGACATCACCCAGGGATAATAACAACCTACAGTGTGGGCAAATTATGCCTTCAGTGGCTACAAACTTCCACACTGCCTGAAATTAAGCAACACCTAACTTTACTTACTGATGGTGCTGACTTGCGTGATTTCATAATGGGACCACGCAAACAGCGTCAAAAGCGTTTCATAGCAGCCTCTGTATATGCAGCATACAATGAGGCCTGGAAGGTTACTCAAATTGAAACAGCAGAAAGAATACGGGAAATTGACCGTATCAATTTGGAAAAATCACTTTCTGTAGTGGACAATGGGTTAATGACTCTGTCCTCCAGAATTTTTTCATTGGACAGCATTGTGTCTTCAGCAATCGATATATTATCGCAAGACTTACTGTTATTACAACATGGTCAGTCACAATTGCGTTCCATTGTACAGCTTGGCTGGACGTTACAAAATCTGCGTTCAGGCTACGTGCCTTGGCGTTTAATCAACACAACGTCACTATTCCAAATCTTTAACCTTACTGATAGACAAATCGGTATGGCGCAAAAGGGTGCTGATTATACAATCTTGAGCATTGAAAAACTAGAAAGATTACCAATGACAATGTCAGAACGACCTGTCAGTGAATGGATAATCCACGGAATCATAAATATTCCAATCTCAACCTTCAGGTTTCAATACTGCCAAAAATATATACAGGCTGGCATGTACGAGAAATTGGGAAAGGGGTACCTTAAAACAACTTGGAACCTGCCCTATTCACATGCATGTGTCAGTAATAAAGGACAGAAAGTGTTTCTTAGTGGCAACAATTGTGCTATGTCACTAAGCGGCACGCTTCTGTGTAACGGTATTAGTTTGCACGGAGCCTGTGAAGGGAATTCATACAACCTTTCATGTCACCAGCAAGGCGCACCTGCAACTGAAATAGAACCATTCTTTCAAAGACTCTATAATGGGAGTTACATTCTTATTGTAGACCGCAGATGTTGCAGTCTTATGCCCGGGACTCCTTATCTAGTCACTACGACGGCGAAGGTCAAGTGCTGTGGACGCTCTTTATTCCCCAGCTCCTTTCCAGACAGGGAGGCAAGGGCATTGCCCAGTTTGAAAATTACTTCTCTTCGAATAGATACTTTAAGCAGAATGAAAACAGTGCTTCTTCAGACGCCTACAAGGCTCACGTCATCAAAAGAAACGTATGATCTACAAGTCGCAAGGACGACTGCAGAGATACATACATTATTATCAACTAATTCCCCCGTACATTTCGCGGAAATCCTAAGCGAAATCTTAAATATTTCTGATACCAATGGGATCTCAGGGGTATTTAAGACAGTATTTTCGATGGCATTAACACCATTCAAAGCCATACTGGGTATTTTTCCAGATTTCGTCCATTCGATTTTTGGCGGACTTCCCCTGATCCTGGGACTAATTGCAGGAATCCTATTCCTAGTCCTTATTTTTCGTTATGGCAACCCATGTCACAGATCAAACTCTCGCGACAATGGAAGATACGATCCTAGCCATTGGATACCGGGACTGGATATCAAAAATCCTGGGACTCTCCCGGCTTAGAGACCTAAACATGACTTGGTTTCTATCATTTCGACCAATGTGGCAAAGGTGTGTTTTACCTGTACTAAGGTGTCTGCTATGCGGAGAAGAATGCGTGTTAGACACCTGTCTGACGCTACAATCGGATGCGCCAGTGGATGCAGATACACTGTTGGTTCCTACCAAGGTTCACGCTTTGTGCTGCCCTCAAAGGCTGCCAATCCTGATGACGGCATTCCTGGAATCTTCACCACTGCGATTGAAGAGTAGTGAAGTTCAAGATGAAAGCAGCATCGAACAGGTACGACCTTCTGTCAGCAATGCGAATCAGAATGTCAATGCAGACAATCATGCGCACGAATGCATGGTTACACCTATTTCCGACTTAGTGGAACTTTCCCATGAAGCTGGTGACAGTTTTTTCGAAAGCCTGAATGATATGATGTTCTCTCCAGAACAGAAATAGAGACTTTTGAGCAAGCTCGCACACGGCGTTCCCTGAATTCGGCCTTCAACTTTAAAAATAAAGTCGCATGAACAATTCTTCCCACCAGTTCACGGACAACAATTTTTTAGCAGCCCCAAATTATTTTTTCACAAATTTTTCGGGACACTTATCTTCTGCTTAAAGTAAGAAACTATTCCTAGAGAACTAAGATTTCTATTTTTTAGATACTTTATAAACTTTAGTTGCCCGCTGGGATGTTCACAAATATTTTATTATGTGATGAGATGGTCTCGAACTTCCTTTCTGTATAGCCATATTAAGAGCCATTTCATGTGTATTTCTCATATACCAATAAGCAATAATGCATACAAATGCGTGTTTACTTTTGCATTTAATTCATAGCTTAAGTGCATACAATATATATGACTGCAATTTTTCAGTATATTTGAAAATTTCGAAATGCATTTATGTATTTTGGGGTGGTAAGGTATACACTATACTCTATAGTATGTTGTACTATGTTATACTATGCATAGATTAGTAGATATGACCATAGTTAGCGTGGAGTGGGTGTCGTGTATTTCTATAGGTTCTGAATCAGTCCCCCTATTCCTGACCCTATTCTGGTTAAACTAACTATCAAGTTAACTAACAGTCAGCCCATGAGGCAAGAAAAGCCCCCATGATGCAGATACCGTTATCTGACGCAGTCACACTACGGCACAGGAACGTGTTATCTGATTAGGTCATAACGCTTGAAATCTAATTAGACAAGCGACATTCCTCCAGCCCCTGATAAGGCATACGACGTTCTCATAACAAATCAAACCTATGACAACCTGGAAAATCCGTGCGGCCATTGTTTTGATTTCACAGAGAACTTTAGTAAAGAATGTGCTAACGAGCAAGTCGTATGACATCTTTATTGACGTATCTATGTCCATCCTTACGTCAATCTCGGCACCTTTAAGGTATAAATATTGCCGATCTTGCCCTATGCAAACACACGCGTGGTGACAAGACGGAGCAGCCATCCTTGCCGAAGCCGAGAGCAGAAGCAGACCCCGCTGGCAGCAGCCCCGCCTTCCTGACGTGCTGAGAGACGCGCTGCTATCTCAAGCCGAGAGACCCAGCACCGGCGCTTCTGGGCAGCCCTCGCAGGCAGCCTGGAATATCGAGAGCAGAGAAAGAGATACCATTCCTCATCCATCCTAAATTCCAGGTACAGAACTGAATAACCCCTCACAGAGAATTCTTTAGTTATTCACTTGGCAAAAACAAACTTAACTTAAACTGTAACTTTCTATTCCCGCCCACGCATTAGACTTAGGTCAGGTACACGGGGTAGGCGTATTTAGAAACACCAGTTGAGTACGTTTAGTCAAATGTATATGTGTATGTAAATATATTTTAATCATTTTAAAACATCATATGGCTCAGAAACCATATCAATGTTTTTACAGTATTATTTTATACTATTGCTTTTAATGTATGCACTTTACTTAATTATAAGTATTGCAATAATATCGATCCATTTCTCATGTACGAGAAAAGAGACTGATCAATAAATAACACCT
The DNA here is from genome assembly GCF_964261635.1 of Lissotriton helveticus. Taxonomy (NCBI): domain Eukaryota; kingdom Metazoa; phylum Chordata; class Amphibia; order Caudata; family Salamandridae; genus Lissotriton; species Lissotriton helveticus. The sequence continues at coordinate 899,215,700 of NC_136073.1, forward strand.
TTTTATTGAACACGCCCGTCTCTTCCTTTTCTCTACATTCTGATGAGACTAAGAATGCACGTACTGACTGAGTAAAATAATTGCCTTGTGCTCACACGACTCTTGAGATTGACTCTTGATTAGGGGAGAGCAAAGTTGTCATGTTCTATGGTTGTCAGAAACTAAATCCCTTCTTGTCTAATCAGGGGAGTTAATTCCTTCCTTGAACATTCGAGAAAGTTTCTAGCGAACTCTGAGCTTAGCTGGCAAACCCAAAAATTAAGTCTAGTATCGACAGTAGTAGACCTAGTTAACGTCTGGCCTAGGCCTTTACTGCTGTAGGTACTATTCCAATGCGCAGAGCCTATTGGGAAAATAGGAGCTACACTACAAAGGTAAACTGGTTTATGACGCTCCCTGAATACCCCATCCTCTCTTCCACTAAATCTAATAGCCTGTCATGTTTAACAGTATCACATGCAGAAGGTAAGTCAAGGAGGGTTAGAAGGCACTCTTCACTCTGATCTAGCATTTTTAGCATGTTGTCAGCTATGTGCGTGAGCGCTGACTCAGTACTTTGACCCTGCCAGAGGCCAGTTTGGAGTTGGTCTAGAAGTTGGAATTGCTCTATGTGGTTGCAGAGTTGGACCTGGATATGCTTCTCAAAAAGTTTCGCCAAAGTGGGAATATTGGAGATGGGGCAAAAATTGTTAGGGTTTGAGCCATCTGCATTAGGTTTTTTTCAGGATGGGGGTTACCTGTCCTACTTTTAGGCAGTCGAGGATAGTGCCTTGATGAAGAGAGGCATTTGCTATCTTGGTCTAGAGTGGAAGTATAGAGGATTTGATCTCTCTCAAGAAATGTGGTGGTAGCGGGTTTATGAAGTGATTTGAAGGCTTCAATGCTGTAAGAAAGTTGTGGATGTTGCTTTCATTGAGGGATATGAATGTATGCCATGAAGCATTGTTTATGGGGGAGTGCCCAGGGAGGCTGAGCTTCTGGGATATAGGTGGAGTAGGCAGAATGACATGAGGAGTAACTGGAAAGAGCTCCATCTCTGCTTGCAAATCTTTTTCGATTTTTTCGGTTTTGTCAACGAAGAAGGAAGCAAAATCCTCACAGCTAGGAAGCATACTGGACCCATTACAAGCTGGATTAGGATGATTATTTGATTGTTGTTTGACAAGTTCAAAAAGATTTTTAGGATGTTTTTTTGCTAGATCCAGTTGGGTTCTGAAGAAATTAGTTTTGGAACTTCTGATTAGTTTGTTGTTGGTATTTTTCACGGATATTAAGCGCCTTAGGTGATCAATGGACGTTGAGAATCTCCAAGCTCTTTCGGCTATAGTCTCAGATTAGGTCTTTCCTCATTTAGGCTGTCACTGAACTAAGGTTTAGAGTCTTTGGTGGATATTCTTTTTAATTGTAAGGTCACAGTCGAGTCTAGGATGTTCAAGATAGAGGAATTGTAGTGGCCTGTGAGGACATGGACAAGAATCATGTCATCCTGGGGAGTCAGGATGTTGTTATTTAGGGCAGACAGATCTTCAAGGTTTACATTTTGCAGACTTCTATTCCATTGTTTAGGTGTTTTTAGTTGAGCCTTTTTAGCACTCACCTTCTGTGCGATGAGGAAGGTGCTACGATGGTGATCTGTCCAATCACAAGGTACAATAGATTCAAGTTGTATTTTGTCAGTTTTAGAGATAATAAAGTCAAAGGTCTCTCCCTTGATGTGTGTACGGCTGTCTCTGAATAGGGTCAGCCCGATATAGAAACGTTTTAAAGCTGTTCACTGCATGGTCATTCAAGTCATTCCAGTGTAGGTTGAAGTCTCCAAGGAAATGCTGGGTAAAATATTGATCAGTGCTGGTGGAGATGATTTCCATGATTGGTTCAATGAATGGTAGATTGTCTCCCGGTGGGTGGAATATGTGCTGGTAAAGATGATTTCCATGATTTGTTCAATGAATGGTAGATTGTCTCCCGGTGGATGGTAGATCACGTGAAGTTTACAAATGAATCTATTGTTGCTAGTAATATAGATGCATAGGTATTCGCAAGTGGGCAGTGCAACAGTTTGAGACTGTTTCACCGAGATAGTGTTATGGTAGATGAAGGCAACTCCCCTTCCCGGTCTGTTAGCTCTATCTATTCTAATGATGTTGTGTCTTGGGGGGACTAGTAAGTCTAGAATAGGAGCAGATGCATCTTTAAGCCATGTTTCTGTTAAGGATAACGAGTTTGAGTTTATGTGTGAGGATGAGGTCGGAAATATCTGGTGTATGTGTTACCACCGATATGCAGTTGAGGAGCATGCACTTTAGTTGAGTAGTGGAGTTAACTGAGGGATTATGATTGATGTTAGTACGTTTAAGTCTTCGTTTATAGCCCTGCTAGAGCAGTAATAGCTTGAATTTGGTTCGTACTGTCCGTGTTGATCTTTTTAAAAAGGGTTGTAGGTGCAGAGGAGGGCGTGAATGTCACTGTCTGTGAGTTGCTCGACCAGCCTGCAGGGCTAAGAAGGGGCGTTTGGGGAGGGCATCGTTTCCCATCTTAGACGAGGATCAAGAGGGAAGTGGGAATGTGGCCTAATGAAGAGGTCCATGGCAGGAGCATGGTTTCCAGTACAGATCGTCATGGACCTGATGGACCTTTGATTGACCACCAGTTCTTCCTTGATAGAAGTAAGGTTCCGTAACTCTGCCTTGAGTTAACTGAGAATGAGAGTGATATCATCTAGTTTAGATTCCAGCAAAGCATAGCAAGGCGAGATCATGCTGTGAGGGAGGGGGCCTAGAGTAGAAGGGCAGCCCTGGGAAATGGTATGGAAGTTATGCTGGTCACGGAGGTCCAGCGTCGGGTATATCAGTGTGGGGATGGAATTGGGAGGATGGGTGGCAAAGGAGAGGATCAACAGCTGTGTGAGCTTTCAATGAGATGAGATGTTGGACCTGTTAAGGGACTCGACCTCCGGTGATGTCGACAAAAGTGCCCTGGGGTGAGAAGTGAGAGTGCAAACGAGACACTCGTATGAGAGTTCAGAGGACCGGGAAATAGTCCTGGGGGAGGTGTTAGAGCTAGGATTAGGAAGCTCTGTGCTCACCGAATTGAAGAGTAAGTTGGGACTGGCTCAGAGAGTTAGGGGGAGAGCCCCTGTACATTCAAAAGCTGATGAATCTAAGGTGTTGTGGGTGGGGGTCGAAGTGGAGGAGCAGGGGCTGGCGACGGGAAAGGGGTTGGGCGTGGCTGTGGCAATATTAGGGGCTACTAGGGATTCCTGAGAGAGGATGGGGGGCTGGTGTGAAGGGAGGGGGGAATCCTTTTGGGTCGCAGCAGTTTTGATGATCGCAAACATTTTGTCCAGAATTTCTAGGTTATCTGATGCTTGTATGAAGATGATCCCATTGTTATATATGGTTATGGTAGCATCTTCTATACTCAAGAATTTGGGTGCTACCAATAGTCTATGTCAAGGCGATCCCTTGTCGGACGTCCGTTCTTCAGTTCCGGTCCTTGTCGGTCTCATGCCTGGAGTCCTTCTTGGTTGCCAGTGCTCCGCGTCTTCCGCATTAGGCATTCTGTTCCCAATGGCTGTCTTTGTCGGGTGCTTGTAACCGCGTCCTCTGTGGTTAAAAAACTTTTCTTTTATTTTCCTACAAAGACATTGGGAAGAGCAGATTTGTTTTAAAGAACCTGTGCATCCTAATAACGTGGTAACATTATTTTGAAAATCATGTGTTTTTAATATTTATCAAATGTTTTTTTCCTGGTTAGTGGAGATCCTGTTTTTGTGCTTGCTTTGCTTAATGGCTGAAAAGACAAAATATACATATATTGGTTTCCTGATATCCTAAGGAGTTGATTGGATATATTTATTAGCCCTGCACCATTTTGTGTGTTATTTTTCTTTGCTTATCCAGTATAGGAAAATATGTTTTTTGTTTTTTTCCTAATATATGTTGGATATGATTTAAGAGGGCTTGCTTGGATTTTTATCTTGATGATGTGAGGTCAGTAACACTACTTCGTTCCACATATATTATTAAGCTGTTACACTGATAACATTATCTAAAAACTTTGTTTTTTTCTATTTCTAGATATATTAACCTATAGCTGGTTCCTGCTTTTCTACATACTGTCCAAGCGAAGAGGGATTCTACCTAGGTAATTATAATTAGAGGGACTAAAAGGAGTGGTGAGTAAATGGGCTCAACACGTGTATACATGGTAACACATATCTTGTTTCTATCCAGGAATTGCATACAAACCGTTCTACCAGAATATCAGTGCAAGACCTTCAACAGCGACTCATCTCCTGTTCCGTTTCCTTGTTTTGTTACCCCTCTTCCCCCATTCTTCCTGTGTTGGCTTTGACATTGTTGGGCTAACTCTGGTGGATGTGGGAAGTTGGGACATAGCATCAGACCTTGCATCTCGCTCCCGTGGAAACAACAGGTGAGGACTTACAGTCTAAGGCCGTGAGGTGTTTTCCTGGAGTTATTGATCTGGAGCAAGGAATATAGAGTAATCCTCCATTGTGCAAGCCTTTTAGTGGAGAAGATGAGGTAACTAATTAACATTCCTTTGTTAGAGCAGAAAAATGGATCATAGATAAGAATTTCAGGGTGAGCTTTGAGGAGTCTGTGGAACTGGAAGAGGTGTGGCGCCGCGGCTAGGGCGACTGACTCCGGAATCTGGGGATCACGGTTCGATCCTCGGCGCCGGCGGCAGCTCAGCCCAGCACCAAGTGACTCTGGGCAATAGCTTGCTTAATCGTCCCGATGGCCCCAGCGCCTACAGACCCTTACGGGTGATTGTGCGCTTTATAAATGTATTATTATTATTATTGTTTTAGGCTTTTAGATGCATTTTTAGAAAGATCAAGAGGGTACTTAATTACATGGGCATTACAACCTTCTGGGTCTAGTTTGAAGTCCATTGCTCTAGGGGAGTTGTAGCCCATAATGAGCAAGAGATGCATTAAACAATGATCCAAGAAGTCCTCCGAAGGTGCTTTGGCGAGGGAGGAATCTAAAGAAGACTTCCTTCTCCTTTCTTTTTTAATACGTTTATCATAAGATTAAAATAGTAAAAACCGATCACATTGTATAGGAGTTTAAGCAGTTGGCTAGAAAGCTTAATGTAAATAAGGCTAAAATAACCATTCCAAGATGGCCGATAAATTAGTAAAATTGGTGGAGAGGCAGGGAAGCCCTTCTTTAGTTTCTGCTGCAGGAAGAGGCCACCATTTTGCTAAGGACCCCACCCATGTTAAGGGGAGAGAGGAGATCACAAGATGGAGGGCAAATCCAACCATGAGCCTCCAACACCACAGACCAAGGAACCAGAGCAGGCAAAGGATAGAAACCAGCCAGAGAGCAGAAGGCACAGCAATCCACCAGGGACAGGAGTGCACAGGGGGCCAGTCAACTCAGACTGGGCCATTTAAACAAAGCACTACCCAGGAGCCAGAAACTGGAGCCCAGCGAGTGTAGCAGTGAAAACCTAGTACTGGGGCGCTTAGACGAGTGTTCAGGTAGCCTGGAAAAAAGCTGCTATGAGATACAAGGGAACTCCTGCTTCGTGACCTCAAACAGGAATTAACATATCAGGTTAAGGGGTGACTCAACACACAGGAAGAACGGGCCGAGGGGAGCCCTCCAATGCCTTTGAGTCAACAAATAGGCCAGAGTGGCAGCGAGCCGGTCGGGCCATTAGGAGGGAACAAATCTGGCCACAAGCTCTGCCCCACTTAGGCTGCCAATGAGACATCAAACCTCACTGTGGCAAAGTGAGTGGACTGGCACATTTCAATCGAAGGACTGGCTGCAAACTGGGGCCATATCAGGAGGAGAACACTCACTGCCAGTCCGTTGCAGCAGGAGCTGCTGTGGACACATAGGGCCCTAGGGACCCGAACACGGAGTAAATGAGCATTTGCAATGTAATAGGTCTCGCATTGTCGTGAGTTTTACCTATTGGCATTGGAAATGACATTGACTTTTATTTATGTTTTCGTTTTTAAAATGTAAATAAAAGGCATTGTCATTTACAATGCCAATAGCTTAAACTCGCGTATTGCAAATACTTGTTTACCAAGCCATCAGATCTCTGACATTTTGAGTTACTTGAAGCATTGCTTTGAAATATTTTTCTGTTGGGCACCACTGATTAAATATAAACGGCACTCAATGTTTTCTTTTTTATAAATGTACTTATTTTTATTTTAACAATTAGTTTATTTGGAAGGGGAGAAGAAAAACCAAAAAAAGTTAAGGATAGGTTACAATATAAGACATCTCCCAGGAAACTGAAATTACAGTGTATTTTTATATAGGTTTTGATACAAATTTCTACACATTTCCAGAATGCGAAAACGCTGACTGGTGAACTGTGCTCCCATCACAGGAATTCGGGGATGGGAAGAGGCAAAATCTCAGCTTTTAACCAAAGCGATTCCATTCACAGAGGAAAGAGGCCAGTGAAACTAGTAGTTGGCCGTCACTGTGCCGCGAGAGCAGGGGAGCACACAGTTTAAAATGTAGCATGAAGGCCTGACACTTTCAGCTCATACTACAGAGGCGCTCCTCTACTTTCCCAGTCAGGATACAACTGGACGTCTGGGGATTAAGAAAGTCTGCCAAATCTGCCTCCACCTGATGGTTACTGCTGCTGCCTGCAATTTTTGTCATCTAACAAATCAAGGTTCCTGATAGCAGAGACTGACGCTTCTTGAAAACTGTGCACCCAGGGTCTTCCCAGAGATGACCTTCATAATATGCACTAATTAGTGATTCTGGAAAAGCCTAAAGCAAGGACTGGTGAGGTCCTCACAGCCAACTGCACACTTAACCAAAATAACCCACCATCTATGCTTCCCAACATGGATGTTGCAAAGCAACAAGCATCATTCCAAGATGGAAAGAAATTCTCCCCTGGGACTGCACAACAGGTTTAATATGCAGCACAACTGACTCTGACAGCACATTTCCCAAAAGAAAATGAAAAAAAGTGAATGCCGACAAATGTGTTTACTTCTTTCAAAAAATATTTTTGGGCCACATTTATTTTCACTGAAATAAATATACATTCCAGTGCTGCTACTAATTTTGTAAACAATGCTAGGGTCACAAACAGGGCTGTCAAGTTTACCAAATACACTTCATGCTTATAAATGTTTGTTTCCAGTCTGTGAAACTTGTTTAACACCATAATGCATTATGGGAGCTGTGGTCCCGGTTTACCTGAGCTGATCCCGGCTAGCACGCCTGAAATGTTTTGAAAAAGAAAAACACCGAACTGAAGCATTTTACCATATGCCACATGGGTCACTTTCTCTACTTATGCATTCTCCATGCTCTGACCACCAGTGCTTTATGCACTCTTTCACAATATCATGCCCAGGTTTTGATGTTTTACCGCGCAGCATATCGTTCTTGTCCTCTTCTGCATTGCATGGAGCCTGAGCAGGTATTCACCGACCGTGACCAAGAACAAGCATCGATCTCTTAGCTTTATGGGGCCATGTGTTTCTAATTAGCGTGAATTAGAAACACATGGCCCTTTAAAGTTAAGAAAGTGCTTTGCGACAGCAGCAAAGCAGGCGACCCAGTCGGATTGGAGGCGGAAGGGCTTCCACAAAGAACCCTAATTTCCAATGCCAGGCCACCATTTAGCATAAACAGTGAAGCCAGCCAATAGAAATGAGGGGCGGGGCTTAACGCCTTAACCGCGGTGGCAATTCCACCACGGTGCGGGCGTTCTAAAGGGTGGGCGGGGCTGCGACGGCCAACCGTCGTTCGCAGCACTGGGGAGGGAGTGCTCCCGTCGACCGTTGGCCAACGGGAGCACGGAAGGGATTAAAGCCCTTTTCTGAAATCCCTCTCTCACAAAATTTCCGCCAGCAAGCAGCGCATGCGCTGCGACGCAGGTGAGACCTAAAAACAAAGGGGCTGCAGGCACACTGTAACGATCGAGGCTGCCGTGCAGAAGTCCAGGGAGGCCCATCTAACATCTTGGGTAACAGGAGCTCACCAGCACAACACCACAACGTGCGCTAGATCGTCCGATCAGGGGCAGAAGACGGCACGACCAGCAGAGAGTCCTAGAACCGATGTAGGGAGAACTCCAAGGGTCCCGATGTAGTGAGTAGGACAGGTCTTAGACAGCAGTTAGAAATATCCGCTTGTTAATAGATCCAATAGTTAACAGCATCTAGTAGGTGGGTGGATGGCAAGGCATAACCAGGGATATTAGTAGATATAGAACCCGCAAGCCCAGGAGCTGCGCAAAAGCAGCAGCCATCTTGCACTTTTCTTTTAAAATCGGGACACATGCTGTAAATTTAAAAGGTGTCATATACGCTCATACGATTGCAAAGTGATATCACAGACATTGATTTTTGTGCATAACATCAAGCATGTGTCATAACACGCAATTGTCCACACATTTCAATTAAAAGATCCCAAGCATGCAAGATTGCAACACCTTGTCAGAGGTCACAACGTGCCTTTCCCTGGTACGGTAGATACAACACCCATGCTGTTAGGTGTTGGTGAAGTGATAGAACTTGTGTCTTCTAAAGCATTATGTTAGCGCTGCATGCTTATAACTCCGTATTTTTCCAAGCGGAGTTTTTCAGTACAAGCACAGGATATTAACTCCCTGGTATTGTGCCCATAAACACCTTTCGCATCCCTGTACTCATATAAGGCAGTATAAACAAACACACCAAGAAACTCAGTCAGAGGCCCGGTAGGGATGTGGTACATAACAATATGGTCATGCTGATAAAAAACATGCTGCTATTCAGTGCTGATATACCCCCTGGTATTGTGCACATGCTTATAACTCCGTATTTTTCCAAGCAGAGTTTTTCCAATACAAGCACAGGACTTTAACTCCCTGGTATGTTGCCCGTAAACCACTTTTGTATCCTGGCACTCATATAAGGCAGTCCAAATACACTAGAAATTCAGTGAGAGGCCCGGGAGGGGTGTGGTACATAATGCAGCCATAATGATAAGAAGAGGTGCCACCATTCAATGGCATTTTACTCCACGCTGGTTTTAGTGTGTAGCGTAGTATAGCTTCAGCACGGAACTCCTACTTACTTCATCAGAAGGATGACGTATCCATTAGACCTAGCGGGGCCCCCTCCACTGCCGTAATGTAAGAGGTGGGATTGTGCTAGCGTACAGCTTTTGTATATCCGGTTACTTCAGTATACGTGTGTCAAATGACATTTTTCGCTTCCAACACTTCCCCCTGGACTACAACACGGTAGGGAGTTGTAGTCCAGTGTTCCCACGGTCGGAAAACGGCCATGGGCCATGCCGCAACTTATCTCACGAGCCTAGTCCAATGGACTTGCTTAGAATAACCTACCAATGGTTGTTATTTATCTAGTCTAGGGAAGCCCACCTTAAAACCACCCAACCTGTAGCCTATCTCAGACGTGCGAGCATGGCTGTCCAGTGAAGTAGGGGGCGGACAGGCCCATGTCATATGGAGAAAGTTAGCTTCGGGCAACCCACATCGTGGGCATGTTCCAGGACGGGTTAAATAAATCGTACCCAGTGTCCGTGTGGTCAAATATGTCTGATGCACAAAATTATATTGAAGGAGCTTAAAACGTGCATTTGAGCTTACACCTCAGATCCCTCGTTGAACGTCAGCCATTCCCCTTCCATTACATGTTCCCCGACCAGTGCATCCCACTTTGCACAGGCAGAATCCCACTCGGTAAGTCATTCCATAGGGCCCGGTAGAGATGAGGCACCAGCCGCCGCCGGGCCATATACAGCATTACCTTCAGTATATTAGTGCTAGAGAGTTCCTCAGGAAAAGATGGCCAGACCTCCGACAGAACCCTTAATATCTTTTCTTACTGTAAAAATTGTCCCACCTCCAGATTAAAGGAAGTCATTGCCTTCTCCTGCTTTATAAATTGCCCATTAACATAGAGGTCCTATAGCAGCTGGCATCCTCCCTCCTTGCAGCGCCGCACAGATATGGAGTCAGGGACACATAAGAAAGGTCTTACTGCCCACAGAGGCATATCCGGGGCATAAGAGCATGTCGTACCTCCTACCTAACTGCGGTCTCCCAGATAATAGCCACATGTTGTAGGATATAGGGAAGCGTAGCAGGAACCCCAGAACCAAGCATCAGGTGCTCCAGCAGAGGACTCCTAAACTGAGAAAAATCCTAACTTTAAGACTTTCGGTATTCACAGAAGGCATTTAGGAGTTCTAAAGTTAGGACTTCTAACTTCTGTGAATACCAAAGTGAGTAAGTGCCTTCTGTGAATACCAAAGTGAGTAAGTGCCTTCTGTGAATACCAAAATGAGTAAGTGCCTTTTGTGAATACCAAGATGGGAGTAAGTTTAGGATTTTGTCTGAATTTAGTTCTGTGAATCGGGCCCAGAGTGTCTGAGACCGTAGCCGCAAAGGGAGGCACTGTCTAAGCCTCTGCTCAAAGGCGCCACAAGGGTATTGCTGGTCGATCATGGATTCCCCCCCCCCCTCCCCAAGACTTAACAGAACAGTCGAGTATCTGGGTAAGAAGGTGATCCCCTCAACCTAGGGTGCTAGTTCAACTGAGAGGAAATAGTAGCCCCGGCAGCTAAAAGTTTCAGACTCCGGGGAATGGCATGAGAACAATCTCTTTGCAGGGTGACAGTCTCTCCAGATGTCACATAACTGCATGACAATCAGAATGTCCTTTAGTGTTCCAGTCAAATGAGGCTTAGTATGGGCTCGAGGAGGCTCACAATCCATCAAGGATGCCATTAACGTTGCTTGCCCTTACTATTGCTGCACGCAGACAGGGAGCCGCCGCTACCATCACGGCAGGGAAGAAGGCAGGGCAATCAACATTAGGGGCATACACATTAATGATACAGATCTTCCTCCCCTCCAACTTCCTGTGTAAAATAACATACTTCCCCTCCGGATCCGTAACATGGTGTAAATATTGAAAGGGAACCCCTGGAGATACCCATATTAGAAACCCTCATGCAAAGCCGAAACATGAGGTGGCATAATGCTGCCCTCTCCACCGTTTCCTTAGGCATGATGGGGAGTCCCAGCAAATATGCGTTTCCTGCAGACATGCCACCGTCACTTTATACCATTTCAAATAAACAAACACCAATCTGCACTGCTCAAAAGCAGCGATACCACTGACATTCCTAGTAAACAACTTTGTTATGGAGGAAGCCATTAGTCACATAACACTCTCACATCACCCTATCTCGCCACCTCCGCCCTGCACAAGCCTTTCAGCCACCGTGGCCCTCTCAGTAGTACAAACCTACTTCTCTGACACGGAGGCAGGGCCAACAACCCCAACCCTACCACACCAGGTACATTATATTCCAATCCAACCTCCTCCCTCCCCATGGGCAGTACAGCCATCCCCATTGGTCTAATAGACAGGATGAGGATTTGCAAGTGAAATGAAATGAAATGAAAATTACATTTGTATAGCGCATAAACTACCCTGAGGCCTCGCGGCGCTTTGTCTGAAACAGAAGGGTACAGGAATTTCGTGCTAGCAGGATGTACCAAATAGGTGGGTTTTTAGAAGTTTCCTGAATGCCAGCAGGTTGTTGGTCCTTCTAAGCGAGAGGGGGAGGGCGTTCCACAGTTTTACAGCGTTGAATGTAAATGAGCGGCCTCCCCAACGAGCTTTGTTTATCTTGATTGAGGTAGCCAAATGGAGTAAGCTAGAGTGCAAGGCTCTATGGGGGAGGTATGGGGTAATCAAAGGATGCATTATGGCTGGACCGGTCCTCCAGATTGCCTTCTGCGTTATGGGCAACCAGTGTAGCTTCTTAAGAACAGGCTTGACAGATTGCCTCCGTTGGATTTGGTAGAGCAGTCGGGCGGCACAGTTCTGTGTGACCTGAAGTTTATTAATTGTGGCCTTTGGAGCTCCCAGATAGAGAGCATTGCCGTAGTCCAGGCGGGAGAGTATTAAGGCCTGAATCATAACTAGGCTGTGGGGTTTTAGGTTTAAACCTATAATAACTGATAAAACCCCACTGAAAGAAAAATAGCCCTCACCGGTGAAAACATATAAACACTGAAAAAACACCTGCACAACCACAAACTAAATGCCATTCAAAGATAGGAAAAAGAAAGTGAAAGTCATTTTGTTCTTACTGAAGGGGTCAATAAAATTTAACTTTGTTATACAAGCTAGCAGTAAGAAAGACTGGCTAACATTATTCTGCTTGAGTTTTGTTCTTTAGAGATCCCACTAAAATATTGTTTCTTCTTCCTTTTACTTTTTTCAGTTTTATGGCCTTTGGTCTAAAGATGCAGGGTTTAGTTTCACGTTTAAGGTTTAGTTTAATTATTTTATAAACTGTAGAGAATCAGGACATATCAAACTCACATTTGATATTTTGGCTGCATTTGATTCTTTCACTGATAGGTAAAATGGCTAGTTTCATAAAAATCTTTCCTAATATGTGTCATCACATTTACCCACAGAGAATGGGTAAAAACCCTTAATACATCAGACCATAGTTTCTAGTGGGTCAGTATTGATAGTAGGTGAATTGCCAACACCTCAGGCTTTAAACTTTAAATGCAAGGTAAAGTGACAAGTGTATATATATCACCAAGCATCTGGAATAGTGGTGAAAACCAGACTTTTGGAAAGCATGGAATGCAGTGTCACTTGTTATGCTCTGCAAAAAAGGTTCTTTCCAAGTTCAACAAAGATTGGAGTGATCTTGTTTGTATTTGTAGTGATTCAGCTATGTATATAAATAATTTGTATGACGACCTGTTAAAATTGATACCCGAGCTGAAGTGATTCCCTGTAGGAGATCCTTGCCACTTCTTAGATGGTATGCTGAAAGCATCTTTACAATCTTCAGAGTGAATGAGAGATGCTATTGACTTTTTAGTTCATTCTGGTGCACTGTTTTCTTATGCCCAGGAACTAAAATGCAAATATTTATAATTTCGTGCTTTATGTGGCATCAAAGAAAGAGTCATCCCAACTGTGTCCCTTAGCTGACTGTTCTCAGCCGAAGGGGCTCTGAATGCTGAGAGGGCCTTTTCACAGACGTTTACATGGGAAGGAAAGCACGAGCGCACATGACCAAAGACTCACTGAAGAAGTATTGTATGGTGTACTGCAATAAGATTAATTTGCAAAAATCTCTTTGGACCTCATATACACTATACGTACACTGTCTATATACCATGTTCTTTCAGTGCAGAAAGCAAACCATGATAAAAGCAAAACGTTCCATAAACACCGGAAAAACACTTTTTCTGTTGTTTTTAGTGACGTGAAAATGTGTAACCACTGATAACAACTGTTTTTTAAGATATTGAACACACTGAAAAAACCCCACCGGAATTTACCAAAAATAGAAACTGAAAACAGGACAGCCTAATCATAACTCTCCTTGCCTGGAACGGAAGAAGAAGGAGGATCTGACGGAGCATTCTCATCAAACCGTAACAGGTAAATGAGGTCTTAGTGGCCTGGACCATAAAATCCAGGGAACTGTCTAGCCAAACTCCCAGGCTTTTTATCTGTGTCTGAGGGGAGGGGTTCCATACATTCCGGCCACATAGGGACCAGAATGTTGGGTGTGGGGTTGCCCAATAACATAATTTCCGTATTTTTCCCGTTGAGTCTAAGACACGAGAGCTCCATCCATTTAGCGACCGCCTCCAAACAGGAGCCCAAAGTGCTAGACGACCCCCCAGCCTGGTTTAATGAAACCACAAGCCGGGTGTTGTCTGCATAGGTGACAATTTTGACGCCAAAGGGATGGACCACCTCCGCCAGAGGTCTCATGTAAATATTAAAAGTGCCGCCCCATAGCCCAACCAAAACCAGAGCAAAGAAAAATAAGGAACCACACTCTCATATTCCTCATTCCGTTTTCCATTTATTTTTGCTTGTGTATTGCTCATGTCTCAATTTTCTAGACATTTGTGCTGAGCTAGTGGTTGGACAGCTGGTGGGGTGAGAGGCAGGGACCTCCAGATCCCCGCCCAGGTGTCAACCTTTGGGGGTTAAGCCCCTCGCCAACATCGGTCATCTATATTCTGGAGGAATAACTCCTACATACAGTACCTCATGCAAACAACCCCCCAGATATCATCTCCCATGCTCCCCAATATTATCACAAAGACATATCATTCCACTTATCTAGCTCAAACATTTATGTCCCTTCTGCACTATGTTCCATCTGAATCTAGCTCGGCTTCTGTGGCCTGCAACATCCTATCAGGGCAGACTCGGATTTGTCCAGGGCTCCAGATCTTATCACAGGACCTCCACTGATTCAGTTGCTTCCGATCTCTGGCGGATCTGCCTGACGTCGACGATCAGGATGACTCTATTGTGGGTACCAGACTGGCACCTGGATGTCCCCGGGAGTCCAGCAGTCACTCGCATCCACGGCATTTTGACATACAGTTTGGCTGGGAAGAGGAGGATGCATTTGATATTAAGGTCCCAAAGGTGTCTTTTTACCTCAAGAAAAGTTTTTCTTTGGTCTTGAACTTGCTGCGTGTTGTCAGGATAAATTGAAATAGGGTGCCCTTCAAACAGCAAAGGCCCCTGGGTGAGGATAGTTTGCAGGATAGCGTCCCTGAAATTGTAAAGCCAGGCAGAAGGACAATCGCTCTATGGTAAAAAATGTTGAAAGTATTTTGGGGGCTAGAACAGTTATGGTTCAGTCTTCCAGGAATAATTTGGCAGAAGGCCCTTCCACTTTCTCAGGGAAACCTACAAAACCTACAATGTTTCTACGTGGCCCGCTTCAGAATCCAGTCATCCAGCCGCACATTTCGCTTTTGGAGGTCGAGAACAGTGTCCCAGAGTGTACTGACCTCAATGGTAACAGAGTCTATTTTTTAGACCGTCTTGTGTTGGTTGAATCACATTCAGCACATCTACAAGGGAGGGGCCGGATTCACAGCCCGCTGCATCCCTTCACCCTGATAAGTCATGGTCATGACTGATCATGATCAGTCACGGGGACATGGGCTGAGCGTAATTCAGGATTTTGTTGGTCTGGGCCACTCAGTTTCCCTTCTTTTTCACCATCATTGACACTCACTGAGAAGCCAATTATCCCAGGGACTCACCAGATGTGCCTCAAGAGAATTGTGGAGTGTGCGCGTCCCTGTCGTCACTCCAGGGGTATTGTATGCTACAGCTGGGGGTAAGCGGTCCTCTATTGGCTCAATCAATCACGGCTCCCACAATCTTGGAGACACGATCTCAGTGGGCGACCAGTTCAGCCCCCCGCACCCGCCGGACCTCCAGGGGCACGGGCAAGACAATACAGACAACGGGAGCCTCCAGCTAACCTCAGGGAGTGAGCACTGGTTCATGCCAGGGCCTCTCAATCGCCATGGGGACCTTCAGGGGCAGGCCCACAGCTCCCCCGTCCTGGCTGGATGCCGGACTCAAGAGTTCCAGTAAGCAAAGGTAGTCCCATTCCTCCAGGCGTCCAGGCAGTCTCCACCAAGTTCCTTCATATAATACAGCCTCAGCAGCAACCTCACAAACAGGGCCCCTGGCTCCCTTTTCGCTGTCACCGCCTGTCCAGATCCCACGGGCCAGCCGGCACGGAGTCGCTGTCCCGCGTTATTCCTCAGGTTCATAGAAGTCATTCGGAAGCAGCTGGCCGCCTGCCCCCCTTTGGGTCGTCTCAAGGTCGGGGCCCGTAAATTCTAATCACCATGCCTCTGGCCTGCGCCTCTACCTCACCATGGGGTGCCACTCAGCCAGCCTGCTCCGAGCAGTGTGCACGGCCAAGGCCTCTCCGGAATCCACAATCCCAACGGCCAATGTCCCCCACGCTTAAGATAACATACCGCTGCCTCCCAAGGCACCACAGTCCAGAGGCAGCGCTTCCACAGTGCAGCTGCAGGGGAACCAACATCATGGCCTTACAAGCTCAAGACCGCCTTCTAGTCATTGAAAGTCAGCTGATGAAGGGCACACCACTCTGGAATACGTTCGAGGAGACCTCAGGGGGACCCCCCCACACTCCTCTGGGACCAGCCCCTTCTAAGAGTGCAGGATTCACAGCTCTGCTTCACCACCAATGTAGGCCTCACCATCCCAGGCCAGCCATTTTAGCGCCACATCCCCTAGCAGGAGCCTATTTCTTGTCAGACAAGCAGTAGGCACAGGGAGGCAGTCACTGCAGCACCCCTCACAGGGTCATCCTCTACGGCGGAGTACCCTAGTACATCAGCCCATCCAGGCCTTGGGTGATCATCGCGATTTTGGTTTCTGGACATCTCTCCACCCAGCCCCTCATGGAGTAGAGAAAGTGGTGCTGGCACAGGCCGCCATTCCACTGGAGTAAACCATTTTCTCTGGGCAACAAGATTAAGCCAACGGCTGACCTCCGGATGAAAGCTGCATCATGCTAGCTCTTTGATGGGGGAATTACTGCTAGGGCACTGCAGGATATTTGACGGATTCAGTCCGTGTCAACAGGAGCGCCAGTAGAAACCTCTACCAGGCCATTTTGTCAAGCCACGCCCCCACCACCTCCTATTTATGGTGATATATGGCTTTAGTTAAATCACAGATAACTAGGGCTGGGCGTAGTTTGCGTTGTAGCGCTTCGCGAAGCTATGCGAAGTGCACTTCGCACTACGCGAGCTTCGCGTAGCACTACGCAATCTGCATAGTAGCATGTTCGCACTGTGCAAGATGCCGTTTTCAATGATTGCTCAGTGCGGACAAGCATCTGGCACTGTGCAATCATTGAAAACGGCATTGTGCACAGTGCGAGCTGTAGTTTTCTGCCGCTCGAGGAGATTTTTCCTCAAGCTGCAGCTTTCTCAACACGGACTGGTAGTTTCTCATCGCGAGCGGTCGCGAGCATACGCGACCACTCGGAATGAGCAAACAGACCTCCCCGCGTTGAGAATTTCGCAGAGAGGTTTATTTTCCACGCTCGGGATCGGCAACTTGATGTTGCTGATCGCGAACGAGAAAAAAGTCTCGCCAAGATGTCATTTTGCTTGCTCGCAATCGCCAACTTGTTGTTGAGGACCGCGAGCAAGCAAAAAATGAACGCTTCACTATGCTACGCGTGTTCGCACTGTGCTACGTGCAGCTCGCGTAGTGCGAAGTTGCGCAAACTTCGCAAACTACGCGAGGGTAGCGTAGTGCTTCGCCCAGGCCTAAAGATAACAGTTAGTAAAAACCTTTTTGTATCCAGGGAGTCCTCTTGCCCGAATCCAGCTGTTTAGTCCCTTTGGAAGTGTGCACATGCTACAGTGCCCGCATGGGACATGGCCAGTGGGTGTTGGTAAGTTCCACAATTACGTTAGGTTGTTCTGTGCCCTGTGTGGTTTAGGGGGTATGCGCACAAGTTCATCCTTGATCGATTTTCCTCCTCTAAATGGTAACATAGGTTTCTAAAACCCTAATGAACCTGGCATTAGAATGTTCCAATGTTTCTTTACAATTTTTTGGATAGCGTTTGAGTGTAGGCAAAAAGTAGTTACACAAATCAAATGATATGGAGTCGTTCTTGAAGAGGTTCTAGAGTGTTGGATGCTCTCTTACATGACCAGGTAATCACTTGTTTAGGGTAGTTCTTCTCACCCAGCTTCTCGGTAAGGCATATTATGAAAATCCTTCTTGTGAGTACTCCTCGATTCTCAAAATATTTCGGGGGGGGGGCTGATTCTTCCACCACGGACAGAATGGCTGTAAGAAGCCTCATTTACAAGTAAATGGTCTTTCAAAGACCTGTTAAAGGCCTGTTAAAGGCCTGTGCCCATACAATTAATATATCATCAATATATCTGGATGGGTTGCCTTCACTGTAAATGTGTTCTTCCTCAAATGCATTAACATACAGGCATGCCACACTGGGGGCAAAAGTACTGCCCATTAAAGTCCTATGGGTCTGTAGGTAGAAAACATCTTCAAACCTAAAATAGTTTCTTGCGAGGGTTGCATGTGCGCATTCCATCACATATTCATGTGTGGTTATTAAAGTCCATCCCACCTTTTGTAACAGGTCGTCGAGTACTCTGAGTGACTCCTCCTGTGGAATGCTCGTACAGAGAGCTTCGACATCTAGCGTCATGAGTAGCTGATCCCCATAGATTGAACTGGACCTGGCTCAGTCAGTACCTCGGGCATGTTCTTGAGGTCCTGTACAAACAATGGCATTCTTTTCACTAATGGCCTGAGGAAGTGGTCAACAAAGTTTGAAAGAGGTTCCAATGCTGATCTTATGCCAGCCACAATGGGGCGGCCTGGTGGAGGTGTTTTTCCTTTGTGTATTTTTGGTAGGATATAGAAGTATGGCACAGTAAGACTTGGCTCTATCAGGAAATCGGCTTCCTGTTTAGTGATCCAATCTTCTTCCACTACTTGCTTCACCATTTATGCTAATACACAACATCTTTTGTATGATCAGTTTTTTGTAGTTCCTGCCATCGCCAAGGTGTAAGACATTCCTATCTGTACATCTCCTTTAGAAGTATTACCACCGCACCTCCGTTATCTGCTAGCTTTATTATTTCCGTTTCATTTGCAAGATCATCCAGGGTTTGTCTCTTTTCTCGGGATTTGTTGTAAAAGTGTTGATCCGTTGTGTTACTTAAATTGGCAAGCTGTTGGTAGGAGGATTGAAGGTAGACTTTCTCCAAAGGCCCATGTTAGTCTCTCTATCAACTATTGGTTTCTCTAAAAAGAAGGTTATCAACCATACTATGTGGAAAAATTCAGCCATCCCTTTCCTTAGGGTAAATGTCATCTCTTTGAGTAGGGACATATTCTAGTCCTTTAATGAGACATATTCTAGTCCTTTATTGAGGACTTTCAAATGTACGTCTGTTAGGTTTATTTGGTTAGTTTGACCACTACACCCTGTCCTTGTTTGTGGGGATCAGTCCCTCTGCTCCCTTTGTTCCTTTTGGAAGTTCCACTGTACTCTACGGTCTTTTCTTCTCCCTCTGCCCCTTCCTCTGTCTAAAAAAAGCATGGCTGGTTGGAGGGGGGGGGGGTATCTTGGAAGGGATTCGACTCCATCATTTATTGCTAGAATTGTGGTGGACCAAAGTATTGTTTGCAACAGTATCTCCTCTTGGACTTCTCTCCTCTTGGTTTACTGCGATCAGAATCACTTTGGTCTGATTAAGATGTCAAAGATCTTGTGGAGAAGTTGTCCGAGCGATCCCTCCTGCTCCTCTGGGAGTCTGGTTTCAAGTAAGGGTATATTGTTTCCATTGAGAATTTCTTTAAATCCTTCTGGAATTTCTGATTTTTTTGTGCTGTGAGATGATCTTTAAATGTATTATCCAGTTTGTTAATCTCATCAAGTTTCTTTTTAAATACCTTGATAGAGACCTGTGCTTTTAATGCTGTTCCACTTATGTTGATTTTTTACCAATTCATCAGAGAGTTTCTTTGCAGTTTTTTGAATCTGCCAGTGCACAGAAGCCTGTTAACCAGGCCTCAGTGCTGGTGCCCTATCCTTAAAATTATGTATGTTTGATTGACTTATACCCAATTGGCATAAGCAAACTTACTTGTAATTCCTTAGTATGTGGTACCCTGGGTAGCCATGTCCTGTAAGTTAGAGGGCCACCGCAGGGACTGTAGCACGGGTTGTGCCGTCCTGGGTGTGTCAAGGTAAAACGTCGCTCCTAGTGTGCCACCAAAGACCGGAAGGGGAGTTTCTAAACTGCTAACTAGACTTTGCCATCTAAAGTAATGGCAAAGCCAAGTCCTCCCTTTTTATAATAAGTAACTCACCTCTAAGTTAGACCTGGCGAGCCCTAAGGCAGGGTGCTGTATATTACAAAATTGGATAGATAACCAGAAGGGGGGGAGTAAGAAGCTTTGTATGGTGTAAACTCAAGCCTCCCAGACTGTTACAAGTAACTACACTAGAGAGGGTTAACCTATGTTATTGTGATCTCTTCAGATCAAAAGATCAGCTGCGGCATTCTTACTATATCTCTAGAGAATGAGGTACCCGCACCCAGGTGAATTAGTGCAATCCTGACATCTCTTAGATATTTTTGTAGGATCCTCACCCACAGGTACCACCTGTGGCATGCTTCATCATTGATTCCTCACCCACTCCGCCTAGTCTGAGAAGGTGGGCTCTACGCAGTTTGTAAGTTGAGCTCCTATGCTAAGAATGAGGGGTAATGAGTCAATTAAAATTGCATTCCGGATCCTAACTACTTTTCCTATGAAGGTCTTTTGGCAGAGTTAAAAACAGTGAGATGTTTCATGGGTATGATGACCCAACACATCAACAGGTAGACATATTTCAGTCTGTAGTATGCCACCAAAGGTCAGTAGGCTTTCTTCAGGACCAAGAGATATCTCCGGACTTTTCCCAAGACATCAATACCTCCCTCCATTGCCCAGCTATTGGGCGCTTCCTCGCTTCCCTGGCCTCTTCCCATTGAAACACTATGCCTTCTGCCCCAGCCCACATAATGACATCTTTATTCCAGGTTTCCAATTGAGGCCCCCTCACTGACTTCCATTCCTTCGCTATTCTACGCTTAGCGCGGCTCAGAGCAAGGTCTATCAGTCTGTTCCCAACCGTACGCTTTTGTGGCCTAGGGAAAAGGCCCAACAAACACACCTGGATCGTGAGTGGCAGTACCCTACCCAGTACACTTCTGATCTTGTCTAAAACAGCTTCCCAGAATAGCTGTATATATTGGCAGCTCCAGACCATTTGTCCAAAGTCCATGTCAGGGTGATTACATCTGGGGCAGTGCCATATCTCTCACCCCACATATCACATTGAGACAGTGAGGCGTTAAGTAAGACATGTGTATGTGATTAATCTGGATACATTTTAAGCGTGTATGCCTGGAAATCTTTTTGGGGGACAGCAAAGTCTTCTGCCACTCCACGACCATGAGTTCCTCTCCCACAAGTCTTTCCCATTTCTCTCGAAGCTCACTCAAGGGGCCGAGGGATGCTGCTATTAGCGCGGCATAGAACCACTTTACAAGATGCCTTGCTTTCCCTAGGGTAAATAAGGCATGTAGCACCGGGTGTGTCTCTGGTTCCTCCCTCCCATTATCCCACAGCTGCACAAAAGTACAGGACAAGGCCTCATATTGCAAAAACTGACCTGGGGGCAGCCCGCTGTCATCCAGCAAATCCTCAAACTGAATCAATGCCTTATCTGAGTTACAGTCCCCTGCGTTGTCCAGCCCTGCTTCCGCCCAGTGTACCAGTTGTTCGCTTGTGAATACAGATTGAAGATCACCATGCCGCAGTCCCACCAGTGGCAACACCGGCGTATATTTAGCAGAACAACGGATCTTGTTCTGACACTTTTTTCAGGCTTGTAAGGCAGTGCGTTGTAGTAGTGAGCAGTATGGTGTATTTGTTGTCGTTATGAGCAATTCAGCCATCAGTAAATTGGGGTGGGATTCCAGGTTAGACAAACATATACCTTCCTCATTCACCCCCTCCACCCATTGTGACAAATCTGCAGTTGAGATGCCAGCATATAGTATTCAAAATTTGGGACTACCAGTCCTCCTTCTGCCATAGGGCGCTGCAGTGTCTTCAGGGACACCCTTGGATGCCCGTCATCCCACATCAAGCCCCACAAGAGGGTGTTCAGGGGGCAGAACCAGCTACTTGGCTTCAGCACCAGTAGGTTAACAAAGAAATACAGCAGGCGGAGCAACATAACCATCTTGGACAGGGAAATAGTTGCCATTATGGGTAATTGAAGGTTACCCCAAAAATGTACACATGAGCGGAGTGAGCTCAGGGATCTATTCAAATTCCCTTCCCTCAAGTCCTCCAGTGAATGAAAAAGGTATATGCCCAGGTATTTAAATGTATCTTGGGCCCAATGTATATTCTCAGTCAAGGTCTCAGGTCTACTTAGTGGGCCGCCACAGGGAATAGATATGTTTTGGCTTTATTGACCCGGGGACCTGACTGCAGCGCAAATCTATCCAAGATCTGCAGAGCCGCGGGGTGCCTATAGAAGCCTCCTCCAGATAAATTAACAAATTATCAGCATATAAAATATAATATGCTGACGTCCTCCTATTGTTAGTCCTATCCCCTCCCCGCCCTGTAGGATCCTCTCAGCAAGAGGCTCTAAAGCAGGGTTAACAGCAGAGGAGAAAGAGGACACCCTGGTGCATACCCCGCGAGATCCGATATTGCCTAGAGATTGTTCTGCCCGTTTTGACCCGGGCTGTGGGCAAGGCATATAATATCTGCACCCAACACATGCATTCCTCACCCAGTCCCATACGTAGCATCACCTCCAACAGGTACTCCCAGCTAACCATGTCGAAAACCTTTTCTAGGTCGACTGATAACACTGCAGCCTGTTGCTTGATAGAAACCTCAGAATGATAAAGAATAGAGTAAAATCTGCGTAGATTGTAGGAAGTACTGCGTGATGGGATGAAGCCATTTTGGTTGGGATGAACTAGGGATTGCATATGCGGAAGGAGGCTACCCGTCAGTACCTTACTTAAGATTTTAAAGTATAAATGAAGCATGGAGAGAGGTCTGTTGTCCATCACTCCGGCCATAGGTAATTTGTTCTTTGGAAGTGGAATCACTAACACGGTTTAGGGTAGAACTGGGCAATCCCCCACACTCATAAGCCTCTGTGTACAGCTTAACAAGGTGTGAAACTATTGTATCAGCATTTCTTTGGTAGAATTCTGCCGGTAGGCCATCAGGCCCCGGCATTTTACCGGTCGCCAGTTCCATTATGGCCGCTTTGATTTCTTGCGGGTTTATTGAGTCCCCCAGCTCCTTCTGTGCCGACTCATCCACAGTGCAGAGCTAGAGCAGGCCTAAAAAGCCTCTGATGTCAGGCAGGTGTGCACCTGCTGGAGCAGCATATAGGTGTTCATAATAGGAGCAGAAAGAATTGTTAATTACGGCCGGATCATGTATAACATCCCATGTATCTGCCTTCAACTGCGTAATTGGCGCGCCTCCCAGTGCTGGTTTAATTAGTATTGCTAATAGGCAGCCAGCTTTGCCCTCCTCCCTCTGTACTCTATCCAAATACTCTTTGTGGCTTTAGCACCTTAGGCGATTAAGCGCTTTGTCGTACCTCCTGCGCATTTCCAATAAAGCTAAGCGGGCAGCATCCCCTGTTCCCTGAGTATTGTCCACCTTACGTAGTTCTTCCTCTAAGTCCGTGATTTCCCGCTGTAGTTACCTATGTGCCCCGATCATGTCCTCCATGCAGTGGCCCCGTACAACCACCTTAAACGCCTCCCACTCCATCAAAGTAGAGGAGCCTGTGTGGACGTTAATGGGAAAGTATTGTGATGTATTCTTATAGGTTCTGAATCGATCCCCCTATTCCTGACCCTATTCTGGTTAGCAAACTAACAAGTTAACTAGTAATCAGCCCATGAGGCAGAAAATCCCCATGATGCAGATACCGTTATCTGACGCAGTCACACTACGGCACAGGAACGTGTTATCTGATTAGGTCATAACGCTTGCGATCTAATTAGACAAGCGATATTCCTCCAGCCCCTGATAAGGCATACGGAGTTCTCATAACAAATCAAACCTATGACAACCTGGGCAAAACCCTGCGGCCATTGTTTTGATTTCACCGAGAACTTCAGTAAAAGCATGTGCTAACGAGCAAGTCGTATGACATCCTTATTGACGTATCTATGTCCATCCTTACGTCAATCTCGGCACCTTAAAGGTATAAATATTACTGATCTTGCCCTATGCAAACACACGCGTGGTGACGAGACGGAGCAGCCATACTTGCCGAAGCCCAGAGCAGAGCAGACCCCGCTGGCAGCAGCCCCGCCTTTCTGACGCGCTGAGAGAAGCTGCTTTCTCCTGCCGAGAAATCCAGCACCGGCGTTTCTGGGTAGCCCTCGCAGGCAGCCTGAAATATCGAGACCAGAGACGAGAGATACCATCCCTCATTCATCCTAACTTCCAGGTACAGAACTGAATAACCCCTCACAGAGAATTCTTTAGTTATTCACTTGGCAAAAACAAACTTAACTTAAACTGTAACTTTCTATTCCCGCCCACGTATTAGACTTAGGTCAGGTACACGGGGTAGGCGTATTTAGAAACACCAGTTGAGTACGTTTAGTCAAATGTATATGTGTATGTAATATATTTTATTCATTTTAAAACATCTTATGGCTTAGAAACCATATCAATGTTTTTACAGTATTACTTTATACTATTGCTTTTAATGTATGCACTTTACTTAACTATAAGTATTGCAATAATATCGATCCATTTCTCTTGTATGAGAAAAGAGACTGATCAATAAATAACACCTTTTTATTGAACACGCCCGTCTCTTCCTTTTCTCTACATTCTGATGAGACTAAGAATGCACGTACTGACTGAGTAAAATAAATTGCCTTTTGTTCACACGACTCTCGAGATATACTCTTGATTAGGGGAGAGCAAAGTTGTCATGTTCTATGGTTGTCAGAAACTAAATCCCTTCTTGTCTAATCAGGGAAGTTAAGTCCTCCTTGAACATTCGAGAAAGTTTCTAGTGAACTCTGAGCTAAGCTGGCAAACCCAAAACTTTAAGTCTAGTATCGACAGTAGTAGACCTAGTTAACGTCTGGTCTAGGCCTTTACTGCTGTAGGTATTATTCCAATGCGCAGAGCCTATTGGGATGATAGGAACTACACTACATGGCGCCCAACGCGTTTGGAAAGGGCGATAAAACTAACGTAAGACATTTAGAGTAACTCAGTCGTGCTTTCTCACTCAGACCCCTTTTCCCAAATACTCCAAAGACGTCTGGAGTGGGTGAAAGGTTATATCCGCCAGACCTCGCAGGAGGGAACTCCTATGTATGGTTCTTGGTATAGTCAACATTGAAGGATAAACAGTTCCAAAATATTGTGCATCTAACTTTTGTTTCCATAAGAAACCTGATCTGCAAACAAACAAAATAACCTTTTGGACAGTAAAATGTCAGACAATGAGGATGAAAGAGAGGCAGTTAGATTAGCAACTGAACTCGCGGCAGCGGATGCTACCATGCAAGACGCAGACCCGGATATAATACTCATCCCGGTCATCAAAAGAAAATCTATAACCTTAAAACTTATAGAAAACGGACTGACACCTAGAGGTGGCACAGTCATATTCGTAATTTAGGCACACGAATATCGGCAGACAGAGGTATACTATTCATGGATAAATTTTCCAGCAGCAAATGCTGTAACAAAGTACTTCCACTATTACAAAATAGAGGAACCTCCTGAAAATTACACTCCTTTCGAGGAGGTGGAAGTACCACTCAAATTTCAAGAGCATTTGCTCTTATTTGATGGCGCCCTAAAACATAATAATCACATCACCAGGCTCGGTCCTTTAGGTAGACCAGGAGCAACGTGGCCGGTCCTAGCCGGATACACACCACACCCAGACATCGAAGGGATGTCTGCAGCAGAGCTGTTAACACAGCTAAAACAATTAATAAAAATACATAGACAATTAGTCCAGTATGTGATGCGGACTTCAACAATTCAGCCAGCGATTAAACTCCCACAGCTGACCCCTCACCAGGGGAACACAAATAAAATTACACCACAGAACATCCAGTCCTGCCTAGGTAAGGTACCGGCTAAACGGGAACAAATACCATTCTGGTTGGCACAGAAAATCACCCAAATAGAGGCGGTGTTTCCTGACACCACCCCGCTAGAAAAGCACAGGATTCTGACTATCTGTCTTCCAATGGGAATCGCACCACACATTGAGGACTGTGACACTTGGGGTACAGTCTTTGCTTCCATCTACACAAAAACGCACGGTGTTCCATCCATTTCGGTAATACCAGATGTGCTAAAACAAATTCAAGATGAATATGGTCCAGAACCCGCTTTAACTCTTGGTATGAAATTACTGAAAGACTTCAAGCAGGTCTCGGCTATATTATTAGCCAACATAAAAGGTGAAGCAGCAAACGTGGCGATCCGCCAGAGGTTAAAAGAGACAGATATAGCAGACCAACCAGCTGAAATTGCCAGAATCATAGAAAAATCCTATGAGGAACTAGGTAGAGATAGTTTAGGTGGAATACCAGTAAAACCGCAACTGATTGAAAGTCCAGAAAAAATATTTTTTAATAATAAATCTACATCACCAAAAAAGAACTGGGATGGAAACAAACAATCCAATCCTAAAGAAAAGAAATTCCAGTCCCGAGGAAGGTCTCCTAGGCGAAGAGAAAAATCTCCGAACCAAAGACACAGGTCACCCCAGAGTGACCCCTCCGGGAATAGATATAACCTTAGAAATAGGGATAATATAAAAAAGCCTGATAGATATCAAGACATTGATACACGTCCCTCTCAATCTTTTCAGACTTCCTCGCAGAAATCGGAAAGAAGAGGACGATCAGAACAAAGAGAAGAGCACGCCAAGTCCAAAGACAAGGAACCTGCTCAGCTAAAAAAGAAATTACAATTTCCAAAAAAGAAGGTAGCCAGTATCAAGGTAGTTAGCAATGCCGAGAATACTGAGGACACAACTGAAAAACGGGGAATGGGCTCAGACAATGCTAGACAGCGCAGCAGAAGTGAGCATAGCTCGCAAAGTCCTTATGAATCATCTGGAGACAGTGGACACGAATGAATATCTTCAAGTGGAAACTGCAGACACCAGAGTTAGCAAACCTCACAAAATATACGAAATAACATTGCGTATAGAGGGGGATAAGACTAGGAAAATAAGGGGACTATTTTGGGATAATCTCTCCAAGGGCTATGATATCCTTCTAGCTGAAAAAGACTGGCCACCAGAGTTTGTCAGGGAGTGCCCTCATGGCGAAGAAATAATTATGCCTGCCTTCTCAAATCAAATTCCAATTCATAAAAAATACACACTTGCTAGAAAGTGGGCAGTGGCTCTAGCTCCTGCTTTATATAAAAATCACGTGGGATGGGATGAGGACTCTCCTCCTCACAAAATCCAGTTAAAATCACAACCTACTGCACAAAGGCAGTACCCAATTAAGCAAGAAGCTAAAAAACAGGTAAATGAAATACTAGATCAGCTAGAATACCAGGGGGTGATTGAAACTTGCACCTCACAAATGAACAACCCTTTGTTTCCGGTCTCCAAACCAGACAATTCATATCGTCTAGTTTTGGATTACCGACACCTTAACACATGTTGCAAAACTTTTGCAGTGCAAAACTCACACAGTGCTGCACTAATGAATAACATAGTGCGCATCTCCAATGGATTCTTTTGTCAAAACATAGCACCAGAGAGCAGATATTTAACTGCGTTCTCAATAAATGGCACTCAAAAACAATTCTGTCGGTTAGCCCAGGGGTACAAGAACAGCCCGGGAGTATTCTCAGCGGGAGGAACAGAATTACTACAACTATATGATGATGAAGCATTATCTTATGTCGATGACATTTACTTAACAGATGATGACTTGGAGACTCACTTGAAGAGAGTGAACACCATAATACTTGGGTTCGCAACAGAGGGTTACAAATTCAACTTTAAAAAATCCAGAATTGCCCATCTGACAGTCCTGTTCTTAGGATATGAATTATCAAGTGAAGGCAAAAGCCTGGCTGGCAATTTCCTAGAGAAATGTGCCATACTCCAAGCACCCAGAACACTAAAAAACTTACAGTCGATTCTAGGCTTCCTAAATTTCGGAAGAACATACATTGCAAATTACGCAGAAAGGGTCAAACCCCTTTATGATCTGATAAAACCAGATTTTAAAAGATCCAATTGGACTCAAATACACACAGAAATTTTGAGATCCTTACAAACAGACATGCTAATTAAAACAAAATTAGAAACACGTGATAACACACGCAATCTTGAGATTCGAGTCATCCCAGGGAGATGCGGATTCACATACCTGACCTCTCTGGGAGAAAAGGTACCAATTGCATTCAAATCACACTTGTACACGGAAGCTGAACATAAATTCAGCAACAAAGAAAAAATTGTTCATGCAGTTCAAACCGCAATAGCTAGAGAAAAAGATCAAGTTGACGGTAGACATATGACAGTCAGAACAGCTGAATCAGCCTTTGAGGCACTAACAACACCGTGTAATTTACCAACAACAACATTGAATCCAGAATGGATACAATGGGTGAATTCAATCACAACGGACAAAGTATACTATTACTTTGATCCGGAACTAGAAGAAATGGAAAATTTAGAATATGAAAAAACATACCCTCTGCCAATCGACATTCTGCCTTTACGACATTACGCCTGTGTAATTTATACAGACGGACATGCTCAACCCCCCGTTTGGGGAGAACAGGCATACAACCCCACATGTGGGATTACAAAAGAAGTGTGGCGCGGAGGTAAACTAAAACCTCTATTAACAAAAACACACTCAGTAGAAACTAATACAGAACAACAAACTGAAATATTAGCTTTGAAAATGGCGCTAGATAATGCGGATCGCGAATTCCCGACACTTATAGTGTCAGATTCATATTACTGCGTCAAATCATATAACAAGGTGTTAGACCTAGATTTCCCAAGCCTACATAGGGTAGCTTGGCACAGTAGTGGTCTACAGCTAACTCAAGGCGTTGGCTAAGTACTTACAAGTCTCACCCACAGTACCACAGTGATGAACCACTAAAATAAAGACACAACACCTCTCTTTGGAAAAATACCGTTACCTTTTATAAAAATAATATGGCTCTTTGGATTCAAATTATACAGATTACCACATCAGTTTCGCTCAGAAATAATCATTACACTTTTGTCTTGGGAAAATACATGACGCTCTTCTTGCTGTGGAAAAATTACAGTGAAACACATTCTATTGACAATGGATACGTTGATGAATGAATAACACTCTTCTGGGATTAGAAATATTCCAAGAGAATTACACTATGCAATATCACTTTACATTAACAATCAATGTCATCAACATTTCATGACTTGAACCGGCCCAAATACCTGGTTACTTCATTACCAAAGGGTTAAGAACTCCCTCCCCTTCTCTGTACCTTCACACAGAGCTAGGATACACACTTACAGTCACCTACAGGGCTATAAATGCCTGAGGAAAGTTCCCCAATGGGCAAGTACTGTCAGCGCTTTATTGACAGTAATTTATATGTCAGACAACCTATAAACCTGAGGTGGGGGTTAAAGAGTTGTTATCCCCTCAGCTACTATGCACAATTTAGAGTTTAATCAGACAACATGTCAGGGCACCTTGTTATACGCAAGATCTGGTAGTTTTGTTTAACCTTAGTCCCCAGGGCACAGCACCTTCCTTTCTCTCCCCCACTCTCCTTACTGTCACAGTGGCCGAACCGCCACAGTCCTCCTCTCTTGCCTGACAATCGCCCTCAAAGGGTTTTGCCCAGCTTCCCTGATTGACTCCTCAGCTTGAGCTGGCGCTGGGGCTTTTGGTGACACACTGAAGGGCTTGCCGTGGGGTCTCTCCCTTTTCTGCTGCTCGGGGCGCTGTTCCTGTGGTGTTCTTGTGGTGCGCTGAGGCAGGTACAAGGCGGGGCACTTCAGGCGAGGAAGCGCCAAGCGGGCTCCCCCGACGATCGTCTCCCTCGGCGTCTGGGCGTCTCCTGCGCGCTCCGGCTTGTTTGCGCAGCTGCGGGAAGGTAGTGCTCCGGCGGGAAGTCGGCGCTGGTCACCTGATGCGAACGCGTCTCTTCACGGAGGCTGCTCACAGCTCAGACACGCCTCCCGTAGGCCTCGCCTCCTCCGATCCGCCTCCTCACGGCCAAGGGTAGGACAGCGCGGGCGCGAGGGATTAGTATTCCCGCCCGGCGCTGCACTTCCGCCGCTTTTCCTGCACAGTCTCTCCCCTCACCTGGCTCCACGGGGATCGCGCTTTGAAGCGGCGACTCGCTCCTCCAGGCTACAGGCTCCACAGTTCTCCAACCACACCAAGGCGCTTCAAGGGATCCACAACTGACTCGACACCCTGGTAGGTGCAGCGCTGGGCAGGGGATATGAGAATAAGTTTCAGAAGGAAGGTCCTGTCAGTTTTTACAGTAATGCTGATTAAGAAGGGTCTTCCTTCTCACGTAGCTCGATTTCTTTATCAATAGCTGTTGTCTTGAGAGAGGGATCGGTCAAAGGCTGAAGGGGGAACAATCCTCTGAAGTAACTGTCAGCCTCAGTGACAAACTAGCTGCTCTCAGTGTGTCCACCTCCTCTCACCACTGCCTCACTCCTCTACTCTGGGGTCAGCACAAAATGGCTGCTGGTCACTGGCCTTATATAGGGTGGCCTGAGACCTGCAGAAGCCTCTAGTTAATTCTAGAAAGTTCCCTAATGTTATCCTATGGACCTGTCCTCCAGTAGTGTCCGTTATGGCAGTTGGTGGACACCATTTTAGGTTTCTGGAGATCCCTAGATTTTCAAGGGGGCTGACTAGGCCTCACAGGTTATGAGGGAAAAATGGCGTCATCGTCAAGGAACACCTAGCCCCCTGACAGCATTAAAAAAAACTCCTGATGGACATATGTAAAAATAAAAATAGAAACTCTGGGAGGCTAAGGGGGACAAAAAATAAATCATAGTGGTTAGAGTCTTCCCAGAAGCAGACAGGTCTAACACAAGGATTTGCAGACATGGATTCAGAACGGTTACAAAGATAACACAGATGCACCAATAAAGCAGAAACTGCTCTGGGAACAAATAGCTCTTTTACAAAAAGAACTACCAAAGACTCACGTGACACATTCACTGAGTCACCAGCGTGATGGCGTTCACGTTGCAGGGAATTCATTGGCTGAAACAGCCGCAGCGGCAGCCACTAAATCGGCTCCCGTAGTTCGAAAAAAGCGTACATTAAAATACATTGACCGTGAAACAGTGCTGGCGGTGAAAACGTCATCAAAAGGCAACTGCTCAGCGTTACCGATCAACTATCCACTCAATTATACATACATAATCGATGCAAACTCCGTCCCTTTTGCTCGAATCCCTGGAGTGGGGGATAGGGTGATTCCAAACATGGACAGGAGAAACTTGTTAATTGCAGACGCACATATGGGCGAGGGTCTCAGACACCTCTGTGGAAAAGTAAATTTTGCCATGTTCTGTGTCCCTACGTGTCATCCATCATATGTTATGTGTGTATGATTAAATATGCATATGCATTCCCCATGTTCGATTAATGACGCAATTACAGTTGTGTCCACCTCTAGTATGCCAGTTTCCAGTCCTCGTGAATACTACGAATATCAGGCCTATGTAAAGCTACGTTGCCACGTTTCTCAGTGTGCACGTTATTCTATTATAAAGTCCCCGTTTCTAGGCCTCAAAAGGGCCCGGACACCAGATTCAGCTCCTGTCTCCTGACACTTCGCTGAGGAGCGATACAGCCCCCACCTGTATCCTCGACCCTTCACTTACTTCCTGCCTCGCAGTGCCCGGCCCAGCCTGGCTCAGTCTCTGAGTCTGCCAAGAATATGATTCCAGTTATCAGTTCAGTCCTCCTTCTCTGCATTCCTAAGCTACTGAACTGCATCAATAGTTTCCGTCATTGTCTAGCCTTCACGTCTCCACGTTAGAGAAATACTGCATTTAATGGTCATTTAATATTCTTCATCACCCACTACATGTAGAATAATGCATGGTCCAGTCTTAGAATCAAGTCAGCCTTTCCCCTCCTGACTTCTAGTTTATATCAACATGTTCTCTAAACATCAGATACTAGATACTGTTTAGGTACATGTCGCCCTGACTCTCCAGACTTCAGTCTCTGCTCCTAGCACAGAGTTCATAGCCCCCAGCTTCTCCTAGTGATACGTCATTGCTAGTTTGCGCGCACCATCAGGTTAGAGGTCCCGGCTCCTTAGGTAGCCCCCTCCATGGTTTCCGCCCCATTCATGACATATTCTGTTACGTTTGCATCACATGTCTATGTATACGCCCAGTTACACCTACTTTCGCCCTTATCTTTCGCGACTGCTACGCGTCACGCCTTCTGCTCCACCCACTGCTACGCCTACTGCAATGTAATGCTATGTGTTTGCGTTATGTATATATGCTCATGTATTATTATTAAAAAGTCAGCGCGCTCATCCCAGATCCAGCCCCAGCAGCTGCTGGGCCCTGTCATCCTATTCCTATGCAGGTTGTCCTGTTCCTGTCCTTATGCTGTATTAAACCTGCAAAACTCCTACTACCTCGAATCTTGACTCTTATTTATTGAGCTATCTGTTATGATATATGTCTAGTCAAAAAGAGAGGTATTATTTATTTATTTACCACATAATGGCGCCCGAATAGGGACTTGCCCTTTCCCCACGCGTCGGTGAAGCCACGCCGACCCCCTGACCCTCTGCAGTCGTGACGGAACTCTTCTGCGCACCGGCAGATATTTCTGCTTCAAGTATCCCTCAGGCCCGCGGAGGAGACGGAGGAGGCGGTCCAGCATCCAAACGAGACGGTGGAGGAACGCGGCGAGTCCCGACCAGAGCCCAAGCCAAGAGTCCAAGGTCCGAGGTATCCGGAGGCCCACCCGTAACTGAAGTCCGAAGTTCGTCGTCCGTCGTCGTAGCAGTCCAGTCCAGTCCGAGGCTTTCCGTTCTTGCTGCCCGGTGAGTACCATTACTGGGGTAGTATCTAGACAGGGTCAATCTAAATTGACTCTGGTCCGTGGGTTGGTGGTACACAGACTCACAAACGAAGTGTTCACCTAGGTGGATACGGGTCTTGATGCGTCCCTTTATGGGACCGGTATGTTCCGTACTGTTTCAGCAGTGCATCCAGTAACTCTAGTCTGTTCCGTTCTCGAGAAATTCTTGTGTTTCTGTTCTCAGTATTCCAGGTAATATTCTGTCCGAACTGTTATGTTATGATGTTGTTCAATGTATTTCCAATGTCGTGGTATGCCTGAATTATTCTCCAAATTGTTATTGTTTCTCGTGTATTGTATTGTGTTCCGATTCAAGTTTACAATGTCTCTCTTTTCGAGATTACGTCAGCTAAAAACTAGAAAGGGTTTGTTAGAAGAAGCAGTTCCTGTTCCGCCGAGGGACAGTCCAGGTCATTTTATGTATCAGAAGCATGGCATAAGCGCCATATTGTATCTAGATTTATGGGTAGAGTATACCAAACAGTTAGAAGAAAAGTATAGATGGCCCGTATCGGGTACATGGGATGCCGAGTGCATCATGCGAGTAGAAGAAGCATTATGGAAAAAGAAAGCCAGACAATCACAGAAAGATGTCATCGAGTTATGGCGTAAAGAAGCTCATAAGAGAACTGAAAAGGAAATCAGAAAGTCAGAATTAAGTAGAGAATCCTTAGAACGAGCACAAGAAAAAGGACTAATCGAGATTGGTGAACAAGTCAAAGCCGAACAGTCAGACAGACAGAGGCATGCCCTTATTAGGGGTATGTATCCTCTCTTTGCCGAGGGCTTGCCAAAAGCGACCCCAGAGGCATCCAGTAATTTCCCGCCACCATTAGTTCCGACCAAGCTACGTCACAAACAGACCGCAGCTGATATTTTTATTTCGTCCTATTTGGACGACACAGTCCCAGAATATGCAAATCCTGTTCGCGCTCCACCAGTCCCTGTAAATCAGGCACTTCCCGCTCCTCCAGACACCGGAGTACCTGTTACGGTACCCCCGGTCCAGTCCGTCATACAAGTCCAGCCTACATTTCCATTTCCCACTCTGCCAGGACGAAGAGCCTCAGTAGACCTAGACTCCAGTTTAGGGGCCGCAGGGGGAGGTACTCCTCAAACCCCGCCGCCACACAAGCGTTTAACGTTATCCGAATTACATGCACAAGCGTCACAGCGTACGCCTAGACATCAGACTGTAGCAGAAATAAGAAAATCCCTTGCCGAATGCGGCTATGATCCAGTCCCAGGCGAGGATAATATGGTTTTATATTCATTCCGCGTAAGAAAGGTGGCCGAGTATCTAGTCACCTTACCGAATATGAAAGAAGATCTAGACAGAATATATCGTTTCATCCGTACAGGGGATGATCCAGAAAGTATTAGCGAGGCCATGTCTCAAAGGAAAGCCGAGATCCAGCTCATGATATTAAAGTTTCTGATCAATTGTCTAATAAGAGAACAAGATTACCCGTCTAAAGATCCGGCCGAAATGAAAATCCTGACAAGGTGGAGTGATAATATAGCCGAGGGTAAGCACAAGACCGTCGGTGCTATGGAGAGTATGTACAAGAAAATCCGTAGAGAAATAATAAAGATACACGAACAACGTAAAGCAGTACAAGTAAGCGAGAAAGAAAGTAACTCTGATACTGAAGAGGTAGAGGACGAGAATCCCGCCAGAATAGCGTATGTAGGAAAATCTAGATTTCCAGATCGCCATTTACGCCTAGAACACAAGTCTATTTTTCATTCTCCAGCACCAGAACAAGGTTCACTAGAACAAGTATTCCAAGCTACCGATCACATTCTGAAATCACGAATCGGTTACAGTGAGTTAAGTACCATGCATGAACAAGAACTAGCCCGATCAGCAGTCCGATGGATTACTGATTCTACCACTTTTCCAGACGAAATAGTGGCACAAATGTTTCTGAAAATGCCCCCAGCCGAACAACGACTGGCGGGTATGTATATGATCCAGCACCTCATTACATTGTATGAGGGTCAGCACTCTGATCCAGGCCCGCTACATGATATCCTGAACGAGTTACTCCAGTATAGATGGAAAGGTCTAGGTACCGATTTAATTAGTGTCATTCTAGAACAGCGTCACAAATATAGAACGTTTCTGAACCCGCATTTTGTTCATGTCTCACCTCCAGAAAGTAAACCATTTTACATGGAGAGACAGAATCCGTTACGAGAAGTCCACCCAGTCAGAGGAACGGGTGGCGAACTAGAACGAGTGTTTGTATACACTCCAATAACAAAGATGGAACTCCTCGAGATGAAGAAATTAATTCCCTGTCATGACAAAGATCCAGCAGGGTTCCATAGAGAACTAAAAGACATGCTCCGTATGGGAGAATACACATACCCAGATATAATTAAAATGTTAAAGGTTCTGCTGCCCGCAGGGGTGTATGAAAAGCTCAAGGAAAAAGAATGGGAGGTGGGAGAGAAAAAGATCGATTGGGCAGTCCTAGAAGCTGAAGATAAGGCACGAGTACCAGGTACCGGTCTTGGAGATAAATGTAAAGAATTACCAGAATTATTAATACAAGTTTTACCCCGATTATTGACAACTAGAAAAGAAGACTGGGATGCAATCTCAGCCTGTAAACAGAAGCAAGATGAGGATATTAGTGATTTTTATTCTAGATTTGAAAAATGTTTTAGCATCAACAGTGGCCTCAAGACAAGTAGTGAGTCATACCCTCACCTTTTTGTTACTAAATTAGTCGAGAATTCAAGTCCACAAATTAAAAATCGAGTTTTGAAAGTCGAAAGTACCTGGCAAGCTAATACCCCGTCCCAGATGTTGCAAATGCTTCAGTATCATCAGAATAGAATCAGAGAAGAGCAAGAACACGAAAGAAAACGTATGAAAGACACGAAAATGAAAGTACTAGTTGCACAATCTGTTCCTCAAGACAGTCAGAAGAGGGGTCCGAATCAAGCCAGTCATCCTGCAGCTCCCGTTAAAGGGAACTGCAATTATTGTAAACAGCCAGGTCATTTTATAAATGAGTGTGCAGTTCTGAAACACAACATAGCTACTGGTAAGACTAAAGAAAGACCACGTCCGCCTAGACAAGAACAAGTTTCCCAGATTCCTCAGTCACAGAATGCACCACAGACAGTTACAGCACCGCAGCCTATTGCTGCAACACAGCATGTTACATCGCAGATGTACCAGTATGCACAGTCTGAGTATCCAGAGTACCAGCAGTATTCATGAAACAGCCTAGAGAGGGAGGTAGGCTTGCCTCTCATCGAGATACCTGTAGATCAAGAAGGTCCCTATGTTCACAGTCAAGTATTAGGGAAAGACAGAAAGTTTTTGATCGATACAGGGGCAAGTAGGACCACAATTAGTCATGCCGAAGTTCCAGGGGCTCCGCACTCAGGCTCAAGAAATGTTTCCCTTGGATTTTCAGGAAAACCTATCGTAAATGAGATTTCAAAACCAGTTTCTCTAGAAGTAGGTCCATTGTCCCGCACTACTGATCTGTTACTTACTAAGTCATGTCCAGAAAATCTATTAGGTATTAAGACACTGAAAGAGTTAGGTGCAGTTATATGCTGTTCCCCAGAGGGAATACGACTGTTCCTACGTGACTTCAAGGGTCACTATGTATTACGAGATTTTGATTCAAGACTGTCTAATGTTCCGCAGCACTTATGGGCGCAAGGTCCAACTGATGTAGGTTACATGCAAATCACACCCTATCGTGTGACTCTCAAGCCAGGTGTAGTGTTACCACGAATCAGACAGTACAGATTGCCACCTGAGGCTGTAGCAGCCTTATCCAAAATTATTGACGAGCTCATGGCTCAAGGAGTGGTTGTAGAAACTGACTCCAACGTATGTAATTCTCCGATCATTCCAGTCATGAAACGTACTGATCCAAATGCACCCCCAGTATATCGATTAGTGATTGACCTACGAGAGCTTAATAAATGTATTATTCCGCAGTACCCAGTTGTCCCAGATATCTCTTCCCTATTAACGGCCATTGATTCCGAAGCCACGTTCTTCACTGTCATAGACCTCAAGAACGCATTTTTCAGTGTTCCTATTCATCCAGACAGCCAGTTCCTTTTCGGATTTTGTTTAAATGGAAGGAGCTATATGTTTACACGAGCTCCTCAAGGTTTCACAGAAAGTCCTAGTGTCTACAGTCAAGCACTCAAGAGACAACTAGACAACATTCACATGTCAACTGACACTGCCCTGCTCCAGTATGTCGATGATCTACTGATCACAGCCCGTTCTGAACGTGCTTGCGAGCGAGCATCCCTTACAGTCTTGTATTTCCTAGCCGAGATGGGGCACAAGGTGTCCCCTTCGAAGCTTCAATTCTGTGTCCAGCAAGTGGTCTACTTAGGACACTTACTGTCCAAGAGGGGTAGGCAGTTGACACCAGACCGTATCCAGTTAATAGCGAGTCTTCCTCAGCCCAAGACCCAGAAGGAGGTACGTGCTTTTATCGGCCTCACTTCTTACTGTAGACAATGGATTCCCCAGTATGCATTTCTAGCCAAACCACTGATACGGTTAACGACACAGGAGGCAGCCGTATCGACTGTCCTCCCTTGGACATCTGAACATACACTTAGTTTCAATGAGTTAAAGAAAGCCCTATGCCAAGCTCCAGTTCTAGCAACACCGAACTACAGTAAGCCTTTTACACTTTTCGTTACTGAACGTGAAGGTACAGCATTATCTGTTCTCACACAAGATCAAGCAGGACAATACAAGCCCTGTGCTTATTTTTCGAGCACATTAGATCCTGTAGCCCAGGCTCTGCCTGCGTGCCTCAAGTCAGTTGCAGCCACAGCCCTAGCTATCAGACAAAGTGATTCCATAGTCTTAGGACACTCCTTGACAGTACAAGTTCCACATTCTGTGGAAGTTCTTTTAAACCGAACACAAACTCAGCACTTGACAATTGCACGTTTAACAGGTTATGAATTGACACTGTTCCAGCCTCACATAGAAATCAGACGCTGCAACATTTTAAATCCTGCTACACTGTTACCATCAGTTACTTCGAATCCTGACCCACATGACTGTGTGGAAATAGTTAACATTACGACAAAGCCAAGACAAGATCTGACAGATATTCCGTTACCAGACCCCGACCTGACACTTTATGTGGATGGTTCATGTATGAGAACAAGTACAGGAGAACTAGTCGCCGCGTATGCAGTGACTACTGACACCGAAGTTATTGAAACACACCGTATTGACACCCTGTCCGCTCAAGCAGCAGAGCTAGTTGCTCTGACACAAGCCTGTATACATGCCAAGAACCAGAAAGTTAATGTTTACACAGATTCACGTTACGCATTTGGAGTTGTACACGACTTCGGAGTGCTCTGGCAGGAGAGAGGTTTCATGACTTCTCATGGAACCAAGATTCAGCATGGTCTCCTTATTCAAGCTCTGTTAGATGCCATACATTTGCCGACATCTATTGCTATCATGAAATGCAAAGCACATACGAAAGTTACTGACATTATTTCCCAAGGTAATGATCTAGCAGATCGCACAGCCAAGCTCACAGCACAGACTCTAGACATTCCAGTTAATCAGACACATACTCCAGATCCGACCACATGTATGACAGTTAAGGACCCTACACAAGATGTCATAGACATACAGTTACATGCTACTCCCGAAGAAATCAAGAAATGGTCCGAACAAGGAGGGGTCCAGACAGATCAAGGATGGTTAACGAAGGGTAGAGCCACATGGTTTCTCCCCGACTCTATGGTTCAAGTCATTATCAATACCGCACATAGTCCAGCACATTTAGGAGAAAAAGCTATGTTAGACAGTATCCAGAACATTTGGTTCAACAAGCATTTACGAGCTGCAGCCAAGCAGAAAGTCCGTACCTGTATGATATGTTGTCAGTTTAATCCAGGTAAAAGTGTCCCGGTGGAACAAGGTGGATTCCAGCCCCCTGACCACCCTTTTGAAGTCCTCCAGATGGATTATATTCAGATGGAGCGATGTCGAGGTTTCAAGTATGTCCTTGTAGTTGTATGCGCTTTGTCCAGGTGGACAGAAGCATATCCAGTCCCAGATTACACAGCCGCGACCACTGCCAAGCAGTTGGTTCGTGAGTTCTTCCCCCGTTATGGACTCCCTAGAGTCGTATATTCTGACAACGGCCAGCCATTCTCATCTGAACTCATGAAGCATGTTTCCCTGTTATTAGGGTACCAGTGGAAGTTTCATTGTGTACGCCATCCTGAAGCAGCCGGTCTCGTAGAGAGACATAACCAGACCCTGAAAATCCGTATTGCAAAAGTGTGTAAAGAAAAAGGTGTGGACTGGCTAGTAGCTCTACCAGTCGCTTTGTTTTATATGCGCATGGTCGCACATTCCAGATCAGGTCTGTCCCCGTATGAGGTCGTTTTTGGCCGCCCCCCTAACATGTGGGGTACTCCTAGACCCCGAAGTATTACCGATGTTTCAAGTAATATGCTGACAGATTACCTAGCTTCCTTGATGTCTGCCCTCAACTCATGTCGTTCACAGGTTGCCGCCGCATTTCCAGACAATACCGAGGTGGCACCGCATGAAATCGTTCCAGGATCCATGGTGATGGTCCGCAACTTTGACAGATCAAGTCCGCTGGAGCCTCGTTGGAAAGAGCCCCGACAGGTCCTCCTCACCACCCGTACAGCCGTGAAGTTGGAAGGACGCAAAGGCTGGGTGCACCTTTCTCATATTAAACTTTTTAATGGACTGAAACCCGTCTTAAAGAACATTTCCCAGGATTTGAAGGATTGCCAAAATATTGTTCTCAAGGACTGTCCCGCAAAAGACATTGCTACAACCCCTCCCCTGTTAGAGAAAACTCCACAACAGGAGTACAAGCTAAAACTCCGGTCTAGTAAAATAAGTCAGTCAGTTTGATTGTCTAAGTCCTCCCCTAGGTGAAACGGTTAGACTGTTTCTGACATGTATAAAATAGACCCCCATAATGAGAGAGTTAGTCAAAACTCAATCCGATGTATCGTTTTTCTATGTTTCATATTGTTTCTCAGCCTTATGATTTCCTGCACCAGTTATGCATTTTTCTTGTATTTCCCAGTTCTTCATGTAAATAAGTCTGCTAATGCTACAGTAGAGCACACGTTTAGTGATCTGCCTCCTCATGAACTCTCTTACCGCCTCGCCATGCGAAATAACTCATTTATCCGCATGTTACATTACTCACACCAGTCCAGCAATGCCACTAATTGTTGGGTGTGTGGTCGACTCCCCCTTTCCAGATACCGAAGGGAGTCCTGCCACTTTTTCCTTATCCATTTTCACATAATGGTTCGTGTGGAGCATGGTCCACGTTAACGTCATCCTCAACAGATATATCTTTTCTTAACAATACATGTTTTCCAGACAAGCAAGGTCTCCCCCACAGAACAGGGTTAGATCTAGAAAATGAAGTGTATAATTTAGGTAATTATTCGTCGAATTTCATGGTCCTGAATGTTCAGTCTGATACTACTCCAGACTTACCTGCTATTTCAGTACTACCAGTCAAAGGCGAATTATGTGTCCGAAATTATGGTTCCATACACGTAGGACATAGTGATTGTACTACTATTGTCAAGTATAGTGACAGTGGGAAATCTATCTTCAAAGCTTCACGTCATTCTTATTTTATTTGTGGTCAAACCGCATATGTTCGTCTGCCCCTCGATTGGGAGGGAACCTGTTACATTGCCTTCCTACTGCCACCAGTTTTTCTAGCCCCACCTGATTATCATAGGAATACACATCTAGTACACATTAGACATAAAAGGGAGTCCCCAATTGTCGATTATACTGAAACTGCTCTAGAACAGTATACAGATTTCAACAGAGGTTTCTTCTTCTTTATAGGACCTATCCAGAATAGTAAACTGATCCGTAGGTTAACCAGAACCCTCGAAGCTGTAGTAAATGAGACTGCCTCTGCACTAGGTAACTTAACCGAAGAGCAATCTGCTATGAGATTTGTCGTTTTACAGAATCGTCTCGTCCTTGACGTCATACTGGCCGATAGGGGCGGGGCCTGTAGAGTCATCGGATCTAGTTGCTGCATTTTCATTCCAAATAACGCGCCGTCTGTTTATTCAGCTATAACCAGACTCCATAAAATTGCCCATCTGATACACCAAGATCCAGGCACCTGGACATGGTCCGGTTGGTTCTGGAATATAATTTCCGCCTGGGGATGGAAAATATTGTCCTTTCTAGGTATTTCAGTAGCGATCATATTCAGCTGCTGCCTCTGTATACAATGTGGCCCTGCGATTTGCGGCATTTGTGCTACCTCTTGTATTCCTAGTCCCAAGCCCCGTTCTACATCCCGTTCCAGGATAATTCGAGACGAGCAAATGATACTGTATGAAATGATAGATGGTATCATGAATATTGATGTTTCCTGATGGAAACGTAGTGACAAGGAGGGAATGTGGAAAAGTAAATTTTGCCATGTTCTGTGTCCCTACGTGTCATCCATCATATGTTATGTGTGTATGATTAAATATGCATATGCATTCCCCATGTTCGATTAATGACGCAATTACAGTTGTGTCCACCTCTAGTATGCCAGTTTCCAGTCCTCGTGAATACTACGAATATCAGGCCTATGTAAAGCTACGTTGCCACGTTTCTCAGTGTGCACGTTATTCTATTATAAAGTCCCCGTTTCTAGGCCTCAAAAGGGCCCGGACACCAGATTCAGCTCCTGTCTCCTGACACTTCGCTGAGGAGCGATACAGCCCCCACCTGTATCCTCGACCCTTCACTTACTTCCTGCCTCGCAGTGCCCGGCCCAGCCTGGCTCAGTCTCTGAGTCTGCCAAGAATATGTTATGATTCCAGTTATCAGTTCAGTCCTCCTTCTCTGCATTCCTAAGCTACTGAACTGCATCAATAGTTTCCGTCATTGTCTAGCCTTCACGTCTCCACGTTAGAGAAATACTGCATTTAATGGTCATTTAATATTCTTCATCACGCACTACATGTAGAATAATGCATGGTCCAGTCTTAGAATCAAGTCAGCCTTTCCCCTCCTGACTTCTAGTTTATATCAACATGTTCTCTAAACATCAGATACTAGATACTGTTTAGGTACATGTCGCCCTGACTCTCCAGACTTCAGTCTCTGCTCCTAGCACAGAGTTCATAGCCCCCAGCTTCTCCTAGTGATACGTCATTGCTAGTTTGCGCGCACCATCAGGTTAGAGGTCCCGGCTCCTTAGGTAGCCCCCTCCATGGTTTCCGCCCCATTCATGACATTTGCATCACATGTCTATGTATACGCCCAGTTACACCTACTTTCGCCCTTATCTTTCGCGACTGCTACGCGTCACGCCTTCTGCTCCACCCACTGCTACGCCTACTGCAATGTAATGCTATGTGTTTGCGTTATGTATATATGCTCATGTATTATTATTAAAAAGTCAGCGCGCTCATCCCAGATCCAGCCCCAGCAGCTGCTGGGCCCTGTCATCCTATTCCTATGCAGGTTGTCCTGTTCCTGTCCTTATGCTGTATTAAACCTGCAAAACTCCTACTACCTCGAATCTTGACTCTTATTTATTGAGCTATCTGTTATGATATATGTCTAGTCAAAAAGAGAGGTATTATTTATTTATTTACCACACCTCAAACTAAAAGATTCTCTGGAAGAATTACAATCAAGGTACTGGTGGCCAGGCATGAGCCTGCGTCATACCATGTTTGTAAAAAACTGCCCAAACTGCAATAGAGATCGCAGTGGGGAGAGAAATAGTTTAATACCTCGTCGTTCTACTCCAGAAAAAATCAGGAGTAAAAAGGAAGGGTTGCGATTAACATATACAGGCTAGTTCCACTTATAATGTAGATCACCAGCACTCGGCTGACGTCCGGACTGTTATACAAAGATTTGCGAGTCTAAATGGCATATACGCTAAGAGCATGCTACGTTTGACCATTGTCTCCACCCTAGCCCTCAAGCCTGAGGGGAAACATGACCAAATGAGCATAGCCCAGCGGGAATCTTCTCACTTCCTTCCTGAGGGTACGGGATGGTGTAAAGAAAAAACCAAGGCATAAAGCAATCTATAACGGAAAGGATATTAGGTTCGGGAGCTGGGTGGGTCACACATCTAATAAGTGTCCAACGTAGTCTCAATAACTTGCCAAGAAATTCTCTGAAGGGATTCAGTGCGTACGAATTATTATTTGGAACTAGGATGATGATCTCTGACATTGATAGTCAGACTTCAGTGGTGAAAGAAAAAAGCTTTGATATCAAAGACCGTTTGGCTATTTTGCAGGACTTAAACAAAACAAGAAAAGACCTGAGCAACATAAAGTTGAAACAACAGCCAACGACCACTGAAGAACCACCACTTGTCCCAGCAAGACCTGTCTGGATTCCAAAAGTCGGGGATCTAGTCAGGGAAAAGATCGCGGTAAAGAAGGAATTTGGGCCTTCTTACAGAAAAGCAGTTCCTGTCTTGTCTGTCAACGGGACAAGATCAGTTGTACTACCGCCACTTGCTGGTAAAAAGGAGAACCGAGTTGTATCCATCGACCTGGTAAAACCACAATCATGTGGCCGATAACAAACAGTAGGCCAAGTGGACTCCCAATAAGTAGCAGAACACCAAGGTTTGCTACCAGTACAGAGGTCCTAACGAAGAGGCTCATCACATTCGAAACGCCTACAGAAGAACAGCAAGGACTATGCAACAATGCAATAGAACTCAGACCTCTGAAAACCCAAATAAAAACATTTAGCAGAGACACACCAATATATAATGAAGTACCAAACGAAAATGCAAGAAACAGAAATCCTGAAGCAATTGGAACAATTGACAGAACGGCATCCGGCTACTTCATAAACTTCGATGATTCCTCTGAAGGCTTCAGTGAATCAAAGACACAGCCATCATCAAAAACCTTTGAAGATAAAGCTAAGGAACTTTTGAAACAACTGAAAGAAACATATCTGATTTCTCCATGGATTGAATTTTGGGTGGGTTTTGGTGCATTTATCCTCATACTTTGGCTCATCATGGTACTTACTTTGGGACGCTTCATTGAGGGAAAATATGCTAAAATGGACACAGCAAGTCAGAAAATCAACTTAATCCTCAAACCACACACATCTTCACACATCGAGAAAAGAGAACTTTCTTCAGCCAACTTCACAGCCAATCCGATACCTGGTGGGGTAGCCTGGGACAACACTGACTATGAAATTTATGGTCCGGTCGAAATCCTGAAATATCCACACCAAATTAAGATATCATTGAGTGACTTTGCAAAACCAAGCTCATTTGCTGATGATTGGGACTTCGAAAGCATTAATAATATGATGTCTGACTTAGTAATGTCTGCTAAATTTACCAAACATGATTATTTGCAAGGTTCTACAAATTATGATAATATGTACTGTTATAACCACTATGGTAACCATTTTTTACATAGATCTGCACAACCTAGAAATGTTTTAAATTATAATCAATGGGAACATTGTGCAACCCCTCCAAAAGGAAGCTCAAGGACCTTCTATGACAAATATTCATACTTTTCAGGTTTTAACACAAGTAATGCTGAAGCATTCTATTTTAAATTGTCAAACAAGACAGGGACAAAGACCATGATAACCAACACAAAATTGTTATATTCAGACTCATTCTTTGAAAAAATGAATACTTTTGGTTTTGATTATTGGGACAAAAATGTTGAATTGAAAAGTGTTTGGGGTACAAAAGAATGACAAGTACAGGGTATAGAAGCTTTGTTTAGA
Organism: Lissotriton helveticus; assembly: GCF_964261635.1. Classification (NCBI taxonomy): domain Eukaryota; kingdom Metazoa; phylum Chordata; class Amphibia; order Caudata; family Salamandridae; genus Lissotriton; species Lissotriton helveticus. The sequence continues at coordinate 899,260,149 of NC_136073.1, forward strand.
GCCTGCATGATCCCAGAACAAATGATATTTTTAAATGACACTGTTCAACAAACCACCTGTCTTGGCTTAGCGAAAATCAAAGATTTAAATAAACCGTCTATTCCAAAGCCAACAATGTTTAGCAATAACTCTGATACAGATGAAGAGATAGACGTAAACCATATATTAAACCAAAACAGAACACATCCTGATTGGAAACAGTGGTTGATCTGGCCCACAGATACAAATAACTGTCAAAACAGATTCCTGAATAAAACACAGGGGTTCAAAATGACCAGGCCAGACCCTAGATATCCTCAAAGACATCACCCAGGGATAATAACCACCTACAGTGTGGGCAAATTATGCCTTCAGTGGCTACAAACTTCCACACTGGCAGAAATTAAGCAACACCTAACTTTACTTACTGATGGTGCTGACTTGCGTGATTTCACTTTGGGACCACGCAAACAGCGTCAAAAGCGTTTCATAGCAGCCTCTGTATATGCAGCATACAATGAGGCCTGGAAGGTTACTCAAATTGAAACAGCAGAGAGAATACGGGAAATTGACCGTATTAATTTGGAAAAATCACTTTCTGTAGTGGACAATGGGTTAATGACTCTGTCCTCCAGAATTTTTTGTTTGGACAGCATTGTGTCTTCAGCAATCGACATATTATCGCAAGACTTACTGTTATTACAACACGGTCAGTCTCAATTGCGTTCTATTGTACAGCTTGGCTGGACGTTACAAAATCTGCGTTCAGGCTATGTGCCTAGGCGTTTAATCAACACAACGTCACTATTCCAAATCTTTAACCTTACTGATAGACAGATCAGTATGGCACAAAAGGGTGCTGATTATACAATCCTGAGCATTGAGAAACTCGAAAGATTACCAGTGACAATGTCAGAAACGACCTGTCAGTGAATGGATGATACATGGGATAATAAATATTCCAATCTCAACCTTCAGGTTTCAATACTGCCAAAAATATATACAGGCTGGCATGTACGAGAAATTGGGAAAGGGGTACCTTAAAACAACTTGGAACCTGCCCTATTCACATGCATGTGTCAGTAATAAAGGACAGAAAGTGTTTCTTAGTGGCAACAATTGTGCGATGTCACTAAGTGGCACACTTCTGTGTAACGGAATTAGTTTGCATGGAGCCTGTGAAGGGAATTCATACAACCTTTCATGTCACCAGCAAGGCGCACCTGCAACAGAAATAGAACCATTCTTTCAAAGACTCTATAATGGGAGTTACATTCTTATTGTAGACCGTAGATGTTGTAGTCTTATGCCCGGGACTCCTTATCTAGTAACTACGACTGCGAAGGTCAAGTGCTGTAGACGCTCATTGTTCCCCAGCTCCTTCCCAGACAGGGAGGCAAGGGCATGGCCCGATTTGAAAATTACTTCTATTCGAATAGATACTTTAAGCAGAATGAAAACAGTGCTTCTTCAGACGCCTACCAGGCTCTCGTCATCAAAAGAAACTTATGATCTACAAGTCGCAAGGACGACTGCAGAGATACATACATTATTATCAACTAATTCCCCCGTACATTTCGCGGAAATCCTGAATGAAATCTTAAATATTTCTGATACCAATGGGGTCTCAAAGGTATTTAAGAAAGTATTTTCGATGGCATTAACACCATTCAAAGCCATACTGGGTATTTTTCCAGATTTCGTCCATTCGATTTTTGGCGGACTTCCCCTGATCCTGGGACTAATTGCAGGAATCCTATTCTTAGTCCTTATTTTTCGTTATGTCAACCCATGTCACAGACAAAACTCTTGCGACAAGGGAAGAAACAATCCTAGCCATTGGATACCGGGACCGGATATCAAAAATCCTGGGACTCTCCCGGCTTAGAGACCTGAACATGACTTGGTTTCTATCATTTCGACCAATGTGGCAAAGATGTGTTTTACCTGTATTAAGGTGTCTGCTATGCGGAGAAGAATGCGTGTTAGACACCTGTCTGACGCTACAATCGGATGCGCCAATGGATGCAGAAACATTGTTGAGCCCGATCAAGGTTCATGCTTTGTGCTGCCCTCAAAGGCTACCAATCCTGATGACGGCATTCGTGGAAGCTTCACCACTACGATTGATGGGTAGTGAAGTTCAAGATGAAAGCAGCATCGAACAGGTACGACCTTATGTCAGTAATGCAAATCAGAATGTCAATGGAGACAATCATGCGCAAGAATGCATGATTACACCTATTTCCGAGTTAGTGGAACTTTCCCAGGAAGCTGTTGACAGTTTTTTCGAAAGCCTGAATGATATGATGTTCTCTCCAGAGCAGAAATAGAGACTTTTGAGCAAGCTCGCACACGGCGTTCCCTGAATTCGGCCTTCAACTTTCAAAATAAAGTCACATGAACAGTTTTACCTCCAGTTCACGGACAGCAGTTTTTCCAGCAGCCCCAAATATTTTTGCATATTTTTCGGGACACTATCTTCTGCTTAAAGTAAGAACTATTCTTAGAGAACTAAGGTTTCTAAAAATTAAATAGCTTATAGACATTAGCTGCCCGCTGGTATGTTCATAAATATTTTATTCTGTGATGGAATGGTCTCGAACTTTTTTCTGTATTAAGAGCCATTTCATGTGTAATTCTCATATACCAAATAAGCAATAATGTATACTAATGCGAGTACTTTGGCATTATTCTACAGCTTGAGTGCATACAATACATATGTCTGCAATTTTTCCGTATATTTGAAAAAAAAAAATTCAAAATGCATTTATGTATTTTGGGGTGGTAAGGTATACACTATACTCTATAGTATGTTGTACTATGTTATACTATGCATAGATTAGTAAATATGTCCATAGTTAGCATGGAGTGGGTGTGATGTATTCTTATAGGTTATGAATCGATCCCCCTATTCCTGACCCTATTCTGGTTAGCAAACTAACAAGTTAACTAGTAATCAGCCCATGAGGCAGAAAATCCCCATGATGCAGATACCGTTATCTGACGCAGTCACACTACGGCACAGGAACGTGTTATCTGATTAGGTCATAACGCTTGCGATCTAATTAGACAAGCGATATTCCTCCAGCCCCTGATAAGGCATACGGAGTTCTCATAACAAATCAAACCTATGACAACCTGGGCAAAACCCTGCGGCCATTGTTTTGATTTCACCGAGAACTTCAGTAAAAGAATGTGCTAACGAGCAAGTCGTATGACATCCTTATTGACGTATCTATGTCCATCCTTACGTCAATCTCGGCACCTTAAAGGTATAAATATTACCGATCTTGCCCTATGCAAACACACGCGTGGTGACGAGACGGAGCAGCCATACTTGCCGAAGCCCAGAGCAGAGCAGACCCCGCTGGCAGCAGCCCCGCCTTTCTGACGCGCTGAGAGAAGCTGCTTTCTCCTGCCGAGAAATCCAGCACCGGCGTTTCTGGGTAGCCCTCGCAGGCAGCCTGGAATATCGAGACCAGAGACGAGAGATACCATCCCTCATTCATCCTAACTTCCAGGTACAGAACTGAATAACCCCTCACAGAGAATTCTTTAGTTATTCACTTGGCAAAAACAAACTTAACTTAAACTGTAACTTTCTATTCCCGCCCACGTATTAGACTTAGGTCAGGTACACGGGGTAGGCGTATTTAGAAACACCAGTTGAGTACGTTTAGTCAAATGTATATGTGTATGTAATATATTTTATTCATTTTAAAACATCTTATGGCTTAGAAACCATATCAATGTTTTTACAGTATTACTTTATACTATTGCTTTTAATGTATGCACTTTACTTAACTATAAGTATTGCAATAATATCGATCCATTTCTCTTGTATGAGAAAAGAGACTGATCAATAAATAACACCTTTTTATTGAACACGCCCGTCTCTTCCTTTTCTCTACATTCTGATGAGACTAAGAATGCACGTACTGAATAAATTGCCTTTTGTTCACACGACTCTCGAGATATACTCTTGATTAGGGGAGAGCAAAGTTGTCATGTTCTATGGTTGTCAGAAACTAAATCCCTTCTTGTCTAATCAGGGAAGTAAGTCCTCCTTGAACATTCGAGAAAGTTTCTAGTGAACTCTGAGCTAAGCTGGCAAGCCCAAAACTTTAAGTCTAGTATCGACAGTAGTAGACCTAGTTAACGTCTGGTCTAGGCCTTTACTGCTGTAGGTATTATTCCAATGCGCAGAGCCTATTGGGATGATAGGAACTACACTACAGTATGACGAGGAGCCCTTGCAGCGAGTCACAGAAAGGTGCATCCTCCAGCACTGAGGGGGTTAAGTTTCCATGTTGGAATCGGGGTTCGACCCCCCGACATTTGATGTGTCATTATCAGTGGGCTATGATAAGCGTTGGAGGGGGCAGAGAGGCTTCTCTTGCGTTTTGGAGAGCTCTCGAGTTTGAAAGTCAACTGTTCTAACACATGTTTATTCCCTGTGCGGCAGGGAGAGATGAGACCCGTCCACCGCCCATTGCTAACTTGGGAGCCCACGTGCCTGAAATACCTAGAGGTCTACGTGTACCACACGGCGGCGGATATGCTGGACGGCAATGTAGGCTGCTGTCTGCGAGCGCTAAAGGGAAGCATGGCCTTTTGGGCCACCCTCCCGCTATCGGTAACCGGCCGAATCTCTTTGTTGAAAATGATTGCTCTACCGTGCCTTCTCTATTATTTCCGCACGCTACCTGTGTGGATTCCCAACCCCATATTTCGACGCTTAAAATCGCAACTGACCTCGTTTTTATGGGGCTCGGGCAGATGTAGAGTTGCGCTCCAAACGCTCATCCGCCCAAAAGACGAGGGAGGCCTAGCGGTCCCAGACTTCGAAATCTACTACCTCGCGGCCCAGCTGCAGCTCTTCACGCAAGAGGTGGCGAGGGTATTCCGTGGCCCAGAGCATGAGAGATATGGAGGCACTCCGAGACATGTCCTCGCTTATATTACCTTGCAGCAGAGACTGACCCTGCGCGATTTAACTCTTGAGGAGCAGACGTTTAGGCTCTGCTGGAATCGCTCCCAACGCCGTGCTGGAGTACAACATCCGTACGTGCCTGAGATACCTCTCGGAATGGTGACGGCGCTTCCTCATGGAGGGGACTGGTCGCAGTTACAGATCTGGGAAGATGCGGGGCTGCAGGTCCTTGGTGACTTATACGACGATGGAGTGTTAATACTGTATCAAACGTTGCAAGAGCGGTTTGACCTCCCGCGGGGAGGTTTCTTACTGCATGCTGCAGTGACCAGAGCCATGCAGGCACACTGGAGAGGGGGCTCTCAGAACCCACAACAACCATGGCCTGTCAGTATACCATGATGGCGGCGGGAACTTATAAAGCAGTAACATGCCTGTACTCTAGAATGCTACGAGAAAACTTGCCGCCCTTAACAGCGTTGAAAACCAAGTGGGAATCTGACTTGAACAAGGAGATCCCAGAGACAGCTTGGGCACAGATAGTGCGTCGAGCACGGAAGAGCACGAGGAACGCACGTTTCCAACAGATATACTTCTACGTCCTCCATAGGGCCTATTTAACACCCGGTAAAATTAGGAAGTACTTCGGAACGGCCGAGGCAGCGTGCCCCAGATGTGCTACGGAGGGAGCGGAATTGGACCATATGTTTTGGTCCTGCCCTGACCTGAGGAATTACTGGCGGGCGATTGGTGACACGTTGAACGAGGTGACAGAGAGAAGCCTACATTTTGATATGCCTATCAGTGTACTGCATTGGTTCCCACACACTCCCAAGCAAATTTATTGATATGCGCCTTCTCTTTGGAAGGCGAGAACGGGTCCCACACACAAGAGATGGGTTAATGAGTTCTTGAAATGGGCGGCTGCCGAAAGCACACTACGATACCAAGTGGCACGCCGGAGACCAGACGACAGGGCGATGGACGCAGCGGCTGCGTGGGAAACGCTAGTGCAGACCTTGCGAGATAGTACATTGCAAGATGATGGAGGACCACAGGACGCAGACGGGGACACTCCCCAAGTCACACCAGGCACATCACATACCTTGTCAACCATTGGCTCCTGATAACACCCATAGATATAGGTTAAACGAGCTCTAACGCATAGGTGGTGGGATCCAGGGGGAGGGGGGGAAGTTGGGGACAGTTTACGGGATGTAGAGGGGAGTTAGGGAGAAAAACTAAAAGCAGACATGAGAACTCCTTGTGAAATGGATGCAACTGTATTTTGCACTACTGCTTATGACATTTCCTTGATAAACGCCGCCCGACCTCTGGGTTGTGGGCTCCGAGGCTGTGTACAGTGCTGAATAATGACAGATGCAAGAGGATGTCAAAGATGTAATGTTTGCATAGAAGCATTATGGATATCATAAGTCTGCAATAAAAACTATTTATAAAAAAAAATCAGTGGGCTATGATCTGACAATGTACGACCTTGGTATTCGGTATGGAGTACAGTAATATTAAAGTCTGGCGTGTAAAGGAATATATCGAGTCTGGTATGTACCTGGTGAACTGATGAGAAGAAAGAATATTCCCTATTGACTGTATACAGTGTTCGCCAGGTGTCCTCCAGGCCCCAGTGGGATATCCAATTACAGAATCCCGCTGCTGTGCGATGTGGTTGCGCTCCCTGCAATGGAGGATGCGAACGGTATGCCAGAATATCCGAAAAACAGTTAAAATTCCCTCCCAGGATAGTGAAACCATTTATGTGACTAGCCAATATAGCAGAGAATGTCTCAAGGAATTCAACTTGGTCCTGATTGGGAGCATAGATATTCCCTAAGGTTACTGCCTGTCCGGCCAACCTCCCGGTGATCAGTACTTACCTTCCCCCTGTATCAAGGGACACACTGTCAAGCACAAAGGGGACCCCAGATTTAATCCAGATCAGCACCCCCCTTGCAAAGTCCGGAAAGGGGGTGGTCATGAATATTTGCCCCCTCCATCACCGTTTCAATTTCCCTGCCTCCTCCCCATTCAAATGTTTTTCTTGGAGGTAGGCTATATGTACATCTCTGCGCCTAAGATACAAGTAGATGTTGTGGCGCTTGGTCCTGGACCCCATCCCCTGTGTGTTCCACATTAGGAAGTGTATTGTGTTATGTTGGTATGCCATTGTGATAAGACGACCCTGAGTGACCTCCCAAGGGGACTCCACCCTTTCCCCGCTCGCACATTCCTGCACCACCGTTCCCTCCTGCAGATTAAACAACTTATTACTCTAACAAAAGAACCCCCAAGATGGTCAAGCCCCCCATCCCCAGGGAAGTCTGACAATGGTTGGCTGCCCAAACAGAGTGTGGAACATTATGCACTTAAGTGAGGCTCTAACCTAGTGGGGCTCTCAGTCGGGTGGCAAAGGTAAAGACATAGCTCATGGCACGTAAACCTTATAAAGTGTGCCGGTCCTACTATATGAAACTCGGTCCAGGACCTGGGTCAGCAATTTAATAATTCCCCAATACATCAGGGTCCCAATATCACTCCCATACTCCCTCTATTTCAGATGATCTTGTCGGCTGTATGTGGAGTCACCACTGGCAGTTTGCTGCTGTCACTATGGGAGAAATCCGAGTTGTGTTCCTCAGTTTCCTTTGATGAGCGAACTTCAGGCTTCGGAGAAGGGCTCCTCCTTGTTATGAGTGCCTGCAGCGCCTCTGCCCTCTTCTTCTCTGTGACGTAGTCGGTCTCTTAGCAAGGCCCCTTCGGGATCACCTTTTAGAACGCTTCCCAAGTTCCGCTGTTTTCTTTGCCATTGAGTTGGAGCTCCGCAACTGGGAGCCCCAACCTATGTAAGTTTCAGTCTGTTCCCATTCATCCTTCGGATTGTTACAGTAGTGTGTGTTCCCATCTAGGAAAATACGCAACCGGGCTGGAAACATCAATGAGTACTGCAGGCCCTCCTCTCTCGCAGGGCCCTCTTAACCTCCAGGAATGGGCCCGTTTTCTCTGTACCTCTAGCATGTAGTCGGGGAAGATAGATATTTTACTGTTGTCCAAGATATATGGGCCATCCGCACGCGCCCTTTGCAGGGGTAAGTCTCTATCTGGGAAATGCAGAAGTCTGGCCACGACCGGCCGTGGCGGTCTACCTAGAGCCAACGGTCTAGCACCCGATGAGCCATTATCAGCGTGTAGAACGTTGACAGTCCCTCAGGAGCCATGGTGGTTCTAATCCATTGTTCTAGGAAGAACACTATGTCGCCGCCCTCTGCCCCTTCTGGGAGGCCCAGGACCCTAATATTGTTCCATCTGTTGTGTCCTTTGCATCCTCGGCTCTCCGCTCCAGCATGCTCACTCTATCTGCCAGGACCCCCATCTGCACCTCCAAGGACTTCTGTGCTGGTATCAGGCCTGCAACGTTAGACTTTGTCAGCCTCTTGGACAGTTTCCTGTGTTCCTCCTGCCACCACCACCATACTGATATCTTGATGAAGGGTGGCTTTTGTATCAGTATCAGCAATGGCCTCCAAGATCTTACTTAATTGCCGCTGCACCGAGTCCTCTGGTGCTGTCTGAGACTGCTCTTGTACATTATCCTCCCAGTCTAGGGCGGCCCCGGACGTTCGTCCTCTATGTTTTCCCATTCTGCCTCGAGGATCCTGGGGGGGGGGGACTCACTCTGCCACACCACTCGCCGCAGGTTCCACTCCTAGTCAGCGTGCGTCCGATGTGTTGACTGGTACAGTCCACGTGCCAAGCGAGTCAACCACAGCTCCCACCGTCTCGCCTCCCTAGTCCGGTCTGGTTTGAGGCCTCCTCCGTTGTGCCCTAGGGGAATGGACACATCAATCAATCAATCATTCAAATTATATGTGCGCTACTCACCCGCTAGGGTCTCGAGGCGCTGGGGGGGAGGAGTCCGTTATTGCTCGAAAAGCCAGGTCTTAAGTTGCTTCCTGAAGGAGAGATGGTCGTGGGTCAGCCGTAGGTGGATGGGGAGGGAGTTCCATGTCTTGGCCGCCAGGTAGGAGAAGGATCTTCCTCCGGCGGTGGCTCTGCGAATGCGTGGTACGGTGGCGAGGGCGATGCTGGTCTATCGCAGCTGGCGGGTGGGCGTGTAGAAAGTGAGGCGGTTGTTGAGGTACTTGGGGCCCAGGTCGTGGAGAGCCTTGTGTGCGTGGGTGAGGAGTCTGAACGTGAACCTCTTGCTGACGGGGAGCCAGTGCAGGTCTCTCAGGTGGGCGGAGATGTGGTTGTGGCGGGGGATGTCCAGGACGAGTCATGCGGAGGCGTTCTGTATGCACTGGAGTCTTTTCTGTAGTTTGGATGTGGTTCCCGCGTAGAGGGTGTTCCCGTAGTCCAGTCGGCTGGTGACGAGTGCCTGGGTGACCGTCTTCCTGGTTTCGGTGGGGATCTATCGAAAGATCTTTCGGAGCATGCGCAGGGTGTTGAAACAGGATGACGAGACGGCGTTGACTTGTTTGGTCATCGAGAGGGAGGAGTCCAGGATGAAGCCCAGGTTTTGTGCGTGGTCCGTTGGCTTGGGGGTGGTGCCCAGGGCAGGGGGCCACCAGGAGTCGTCCCAGGCGGAGGGGGATGTTCCCAGGATGAGGTCTTCCGTCTTGTCTGAGTTCAGTTTCAGGCGGCTATTCTTCATCCACTCGGCGACGTCTTTCATTCCTTCGTGTAGGCTGGCTCTGGCGGTGGCGGGGTCGTTGGTGAGGGAGAGGATCAGCTGGGTGTCGTCGGCGTAAGAAATTATGTTAAGGTTGTGTTGGCGTGCGATGGCCGCGAGGGGGCTCATGTAGATGTTGAAGAGGGTGGGGTTGAGCGAGGACCCTTGAGGTACGCCGCAGATGACTTCGGTGGCTGCGGATCGGAACGGGGGGAGGCGGACTCTCTGGGTTCTTCCGGCGAGGAACGAGATGATCCACTCCAGTGCCTTCTCTTGGATTCCGGTGTTGCTGAGGCGCTGTATTAGTGTGCGGTGGCAAACTGTGTCGAACGCTGCCGAGAGGTCCAGGAGGATGAGGGCAGCTGTTTCCCCGTTGTCGAGCAGGGATCTGATGTCGTCGGTGGCTGCGATGAGGGCGGTCTCGGTGCTGTGGTTGGCTCGGAAACCAGACTGTGAGGGGTCGAGGGATCCGTTCGTCTCGAGGAAGGCGGCGAGCTGTTTGTTGATGGTCTTCTCAATGACTTTGGCAGGAAAAGGGAGGAGCGAGATGGGGCGGAAGTTCTTGAGGTCGGTGAGGTCCACTGTCGGTTTCTTCAGGAGGGCGCTGAGCTCGGCATGCTTCCAGCTCTCTGGGAAGGTGGTGAAGGAGATGTTGATGATGTCCCGGAGTTGGGGTGCGATGATGGAGTCGGCCTTGTTGAAGACGTGGTGGGGGCAGGGGTCGGTAGGGGATCCGGAGTGGATGGTGTTCATCGTGCGGGTGGTGGCTTCGGTGGTGACCGGGGTCCAGTTGCAGAGGGTGGTGGTGGGGAGCGTTGGTTCAGTGGTTGGGTGCGTGGTCTGTGCGTCGAAGCTGTTGTGTATGTCAGCGATCTTGCGGTGGAAGAATGAGGCGAGTGAGTCGCAGAGGTCTTGCGAGGGTGTGGTGTTGTTTCCGGAACTGGTGTTGGAGAGCTCTTTGACGATGTTGAAGAGTTCCTTGCTGTTGTGGGTGTTGAATGTTGTTCTTTTGGTGGTGCGGATCAGCTGGTGGTGTATGCGGGTGGCGTTCTTGAGGGCTGTCATGTTCTCTGTAGTCTGGTCGTGGCGCCAAGCTTTTTCGAGGGTGCGGCAGTTTTTCTTGGATGTTTTGAGTTCGTTGGTGAACCACGAGGCTTTCTTGCTGCCGGGTCTGCTGGGTGGGTTCTTCAGAGGTGCGAGGTTGTCGGCGCAGTTGGTGAGCCACTGTGTGAAGTTGCGGGCTGCTTCGTTGGGGTCCGTTGCGCTGGCGCGAGGGTTCTGGCTGAGGGAGGTGGTGAGCTGGTCGGCGGTGATCTTGTTCCAGCTCCTGCGGGGAGCCTGTTGCGGGTGGTGGTCATCGTGGTTCTCCTGAAGTTGAAGTGGACGCAGCTGTGATCAGTCCAATGAAGTCCGGTGGAGTGGCTGAAGGAGATGTGCTTGCTGGAGGAGAAGACGGGGTCAAGCGTGTGGCCGGCGTAGTGGGTGGGGGTGTTCACCAGTTGCTTGAGTCCGAGGTTGGCGAGGTTGTCCAGCAGGGTGGTGATGTTGCTGTCATTGTTGTTTTCCAAGTGAAAGTTGAGGTCCCCTAGGAGGATGTAGTCAGAGGAGGTGAGGGCGTGCGAGCTGATGAAGTCTGCGATGGCTTCGCTGAATTGTGTGCGTGGTCCCGGGGGTCTGTAGATGAGAGTGCCTCTGAGGGTGTTCTTGGGGTCGGTGTGTATCTGGAAGTGGAGGTGTTCGGCGGCGGTGAGGGTGTCGTCGGAGTTGGTCGTGATGCGGATGGTATTCCTGTGGACGATGGCGATGCCTCCTCCGGTCTGGTTGATGCGATCCCTCTGGGTGATCTTGTATCCGTCCGGGATGGCTATGGCGATGTCGGGGGCTGAGGAGGCGTTCATCCAAGTTTCCGTGAGGAAGGCGACGTCTGCTGATGTTGTGTCGAGCAGGTTCCAGAGTTCGACGGCGTGTCTGTGGACGGAGCGGGTGTTGAGCAGGATGCACTTGAGGTGGTTGTTGCTGGTGCCTGGTCTTTCAGGTGCGGTGCAGGTCCAGAGGCAGGTGAAATTGCAGGCTTTGCAGGTGAAGGGTCTGTGGGTGCGTTTCGGGGTGGCTCGGTAGCAGGCGGGGTTCCGGCCGGGTTTGAGTGCGTTGAGGGTGGCGGCATCGTAGGTCCGTCGTGTGGGCTGGCATCGTCGGGGTCCTGGCGCTGGGCGCGGTCCAGGCGCGGACGGGCGCAGACGGGCTTGCTCTAGGTGCGCCTTCGGTGCGCCAGTGGCGCGTCCGCTGAGCGCGTCCGCTGTGCAGCCTCCATAAGAGGGGGCAAGGGAGGGAGGGGCAGCAGGGAGGGACAATGGGTAGTGGGGGGGCGGGGCCGCATGGGGCGCGAGCGGCAGGAACCACGGGCGAGAGGGGGGGAGCGGGTGCAGAGGAAGAACGAGGGGTACAGGAGGGGTCAGGGGCACAGAGGGAAAGAAACGGGGGTACAGGAGGAGACAGGGGCACAGAAGAGAGCGAGGGGCACAGAAGGCAGCAGGGGCACAGAACAGAAATCAGAAGGGAAAGAGACACAGACAGGGGGCACCGTAAAAGTGGAAACAGGAGGCAAAACCGGGAAGCAACCAGAGGGTTAGGCGGAGGCAAAAACCACGGAGAGCAGCCCTCAGAGAAGCGGTCAGCGCATGGTAGATCAGTCTGCAGGGAGGCAGATGACACGGGCCAGCAGCAGCGGGAATCCGGGGGTCTGTACAGTGGCAGAGGGAGAGACCTGCCTGGACTGAGGGTCAAGGGTCGCACATGAGTCCCAGGCACTCACAATCTCCAGTGTCCAGGGAGGAATTCAGCCTGCTCCTATTTTTCTTCCGCTGGCCTGTCTACCTCTTGCCCTGGTGGGGACACCAAGCAGCACCCGCCCTCAAGGAATACACTAATTGGCAGCAAGACTCAGCACAGGACCACCATTCCCAGTCACTGCGCTTTTGGCTACCAGTCTGTTTCCTTCATCAATAGCAGGCGGTGTCCCCTCGCCGCTCCCTCCGACTTCACTCGTTCTTCCTTACACTAGGCTATTAGGAGCTAGAACCTTCCCACCATGTTATGGTCAGGCACGGGGGTCAGGCAATCCTCTGTAGGCCCCCTTCTGCCTTTAAAGTTTACATAGGCACTGTGATCATGCACTTTTGCAGGTTGCTCTAGCTTTTGGGCAGTGGGGCCCCGCTGTGCACCACTGCCGGCAGTAAGTCCAACACTCAGCCCTCCGAGCCCCGGTCCGTGCCCCAATCAATCCCCTCGCTCCTTACTGTTGGGAAAATGCCTGCAACACGTCCTTTGTCTCTGTGGCAGCCCCGCCGCCACAATGACCAGCCAATCTCTCTCTGTCCGCCGCAGCCGCCCGCCGAGCAGTCCTCAATCCTGGCGCGGACCACAGCAGACCCCGAGCCTGGCGTCTCCTCCCTTATCCGGTGCTCGTCTTCGGGTTGCCATCACGGTGCAAAGTTTGTTGCTGCCGCCATGTAAGCTATGAGCCGGCAGAATCAGCCCCTCTCCTCCATGGAATCACCGGACCTGGTTCGGGCTGCCCCCCAGGTCCAGGCCTTCAACAATTCACACCATTTAAAGAGCGGGCCGGCGCAGATCTCCGGGCTCACGCGTCCGCCATCTGCAGCTCCTTGGCCACGCCCCTTGCACGCAAAATACATAACATAATTAAATTGAGGATGATGTCCCTTAATGAATGTGTGACTACAGGGATGGGCCATCCCCACTGCCTTATGATGCCTAACTAAAATTGAGGACATAGACCATAAAGAGGGAAAGGTCCATTATGGTCTGTATTTTGCGTGCATGCTTCGTATGCAGTGTTATAAGTAATATGTGCTAGAGTTTCCAGAAAGAGGATACTTAGTGTATGAATCCCTTCTGTGGTGGAGTGCAGAGCTGCTGTATGCCTTTCCTCTGCTATCTTCTCTGACAAGATTTCTGAAGATCAGGATGGCTTGGCTAAAATCATCTTGATTGTTCCAGATTGGGAGAGTAGGCTACCCTCCTCTGTTGAGCTTGTGCATATAATCCCAGTCTACCTCTTCAGGGGGACCTTTCTACTAAGCAACAAGCCTGGGTTGAGCACCGAATCTTAACTTACATCTCAGTGCGTGGAGATTGATATGCGCTTTTGACTTACTTGCTGCAGTAGTGAATATAATTCTTACACTTAGATGCCAGTTTACCAAATCTATCTGTTCAAGTCGGGAACAAATTTGTGACCTTGTGTGAGAACTGTCAATTTTATTTTCTACAGGCCAGGTTATTTTTTGTTGTTGTTCGTTCTATCTTTGGTCCAGCAAGGGTTTGGACTGGACACAGTTTGAGATTATATGTTGTCTCTTTTGGCCTTTATGTATTTGCTTGAGCAACCTTTATGAATTAAATCACTAGTTTTACTATTTCTCAAAGGACTGTGCATGTTTCCGCTGATGCTTATCATTATATCGCAGTGGGGCCTTAATTTGGTTCTTATGTTTTTAATGTGCATGCTTCTCGAGCCCGCACACAGCTGTCGATACCGGCATCAGTGGGCATATCCATAAGGAAGATCATAACCTCTTCGTCGATGATGAACCCATTGACGAGGCAGAAAAGACCTGCGCTGTGGGCTCCAGACCAGACGTCACCAAGCAAAGTCTTTCCACTGCCTCCATCTCAACTCTTTGACACAGAGGAATCAGACGACAAAGCACTTTTCGGTCCAGCTTACAGCCCATTACAACTGTGGGTAAAGCTCCAGCAGATGGATGAGGAGGAATACCATAACATAGACACTTCGCCTACTTGGAAGGAGATTACTCATTACAACTCACTTTGGGTCGCGCAGAGGCACAATAACACCCTTACCTAAAACTCCACAACCTGCTTGCACGCAAGAGCACAGGGCAGTACTACCGCCTATCACCATCTGAGACGACTACATAGAAAGCGATGCTCATGACCAACCTGAGGAGGGAGAACTGCTTCAGAATCCAGCTGCATAATGGCAGGCATGGGATGATTACATTGCCCCTTCATCATCATCACCTTCATCAGCAAGTTCTCCTCCTAAGGACATCGAGGGTTTTCCACAAATTGTTGGAATGTGTTTGCTAAAGGTTTGACCTGCCTCTCCCAGTAAAGCAGGCTGAATACTTTTTGTAAGATTTCAAAGAATCTGCCAGAAAATCCACCCACTCTATTCCCATTGTCAACCATATCTGGGAACACGGTCTTAAATTTATGAAGACCCCAGCATCAGTCACCTCTGTTATTACCCAACTGGACGAAAAATTAAACGCATTGGATACTTCACTGGCCTATTTGATAGGTCATCCACAACAGGATTCCGTGGTCATGGAGGCTGCCCAACAATGCTCCAGAAATCCTTTGCCCCCTGTTCAGCACCACCGGATAAGGAAGGCAAGAGGCGTGATAACATCGGCAAGCAGTTTGTAGCAATGGCAGCTACTTCCATGAGGCCTTCAAATGTGCTGATTAATCTAGGTCGCTACGACCGTCAAATGTTGTCAGATCTGTCCGCCTTATTGGAGTTCCTACAGGATGACAATAAAAAGGAGGTGAAGGACATCTCGCAAGAAGGAGCTAGAGCGTTGTCTGACACTGCCATGGACATTTCGTGCACCTCGTTTAACCAGATGGCAGGTTCTGGCTGAAAGTGACCTCTTTCTGCCCTGAAGTCCAATCCAAGAATCTGGATATGCCCTTTGAGGGAGAGAATTTGTTTAGAAAACATCTGGACGATGCTCTGTAGGCCATCAAAGCCAATACGGATACTGCACATTCTCTAGGGATGCTTCATTACCAGCATTTTCAGTCCTTTTTATGGAGGTAGAGAAAGAGGGCAATATGGTCAAAGGCCTTCCGTTCAGCCCTACAAATATCAGCCATATTTACAGCAGGGGGATCGACCCCCAATTCACGGGGCAACATCTGACAGGACCTCCACTACTTCTGTGTATTCAAGACAACCAACACGAAGATGGCCCCTGCTGGGGGAAAATCCCCAGACACCACTAGAAGAGAGTAATCATTTTCAAACTTGCCACCTCGCCACCCCAGGGCCAACCATTGAGCCACTATCTCTACGCCTTCTGCGATCAATGGTTGAGTTTCTCTTCAGACAAATGGGTGTTGGACATCATCCTTCATGGTCACACCATGGAATTTGTTCAAAAGCCTCCAAATCCTCCTGCTTCCAAGAGAGCGCAACATTTCACTCTCTTAAAGCAAGAAATAACTCTTCTTCTCTCAAAAGGAGCTATAGAGGAAGTTTGCAACAGTGCGCCAGGAGTTTCTATTCAGATTTCTTCCTCATCAGGAAAAAGTCCAAGAAAAGGAGACAGGTCATGGATCTCCGGCAGCTCAAAAAATATATAAACGACTTTTCAGAGTGCTGTCTCGGCACGAAATCCTATTGCTGATTAACAAACGGGATCTAATGACGTCTCTCGATCTCTTGGATGCATATTTCCACATTCCAATTCACGTGAAACATCGGCTATTCCTGAGGTTCCAGGTGGTAGGGTGCCACTGTCAGTTCAAGGTTTTACAATTTGGCCTGGGATTGGCCCCCAGAGTCTTCACCAAATGCGTGGCTGCCTTTCTAAGAAGACCTGGGCACCAGAGTTTCTCTTACCTTGATGACCGGTTGGTCAAGGGTTCCACATTCCTTTCTGCAGAAATATCCACCTTAGCTTGTCAACAGCTCTTTCAGTCTCTGAGGCTCAAATTGAACGCAGAAAAAGAATCCATGATAGCATTCCAATTGCTGGTGTTTCTGTGGGCCATTCTGGACACAGTGGTCACCAAAGCTTACCTGACTGCAGAGAGAGTTCACAACCTGAGGGAGATGATTACTTCCCTTGAGAGAAGAAGGTCCACTTCAGTAAGTATGTTTAGGTCAATATTGGGAAGGCTTGCTTCATGCATTCCATTAACCCATTGGCTGCTGCTGCTGTCCGCCAACAGTCGTCGCAAGCACTACCTTGGTAGTGCTGCGCACGTCCGTTGGCCGACGCTGCCACACCCGTTTTTCGAACATTCAGCACTGGAGCTGAACGTTCGATGCAGCCAACTGGTTAATACCAAATTGTTGTCTGCACATGAGACCGTTGCAAGACCAATTGGATACAGGTGCTTGGTTACCTCCCTTGTGAGAAGGTGGTCCACTTCAGTAAGAATGGATGTACAATGGATACAGATGCACGGTTCATTCAACTACATAATCAACATCACCACTACGGTGAAGCAAGCTTTGTTACGATGGGAAAGAGAAGTCAGTATTTCTCTAGGTCTGTCTCTTGAGGCAGCACAACCATGCTTCATAATGACAACGGATGCTTCCTTGGAATGTGAGGGGCACATCTTCAGGAGCTGGAAATCCACAGGAAACTCAAATGCACATCACTCTCCTAGAGTTAAAGGATGTATTCCTGGACCTGCATTTGTTCCTACCCAGAAGTCGTAATTTCTCTGTCCTGGTGGGAATGGATAACACGTCTACTATGTTTTATCTCACCAAACAAGGGGAAACGAGATCAAAAGGCTCTCCTTGCAAGCCCAGCAAATATGGAAGTGGTTTCGTGCATGCGGCATCTCTCTGTAAGTTAAACATATCCCAGAGATAAACAAACAAAGGGGTGGACAGTCTCAGCAGAACAATAAGTCAATGCCAGGAATGAGAAATCAGACTCAGTTGTCTCAAATCATCAAACAATGGAGTACCCCAACTCTGGATCTCTTTGCAACTCTGGCCAACTAGAAATGCAAGATGTCTGCAAACAGGTTCCCAGACAGAGGGTTGTGGTGGAATGCTCTTCAAATACAATGGACAGGAATGTTTGCATATGCATTTCCTCCCTTTTCTCTCACCCCAGGGCGATTTGCAAGGTTAAGATGAAACCATGCCATCTCATTCTCAAAGCCCCTGTATTGCCATGGCAATACTGGTACACAGAGATTATTTTCCTTTCTGTGTGTCCACCCATACAGTTTCAACCAATGGAGAACATCATCTCCATGAACAGCAGTCAGGTGCTGCAACCTCAAGTGAAGTCTCAATTTGTCGGCATGGGACCTCATGACAATGAGTTTGGTTCACTAAGTAGTAACTAAGTGGAATGCAAGTCTATTCTGGAGCAGTCACTTGTTTTTTCCACAAATAAATCCTATTTGGCAAAATGGAAACTGTTACTGGTGTCTTAAAAATGATACGCATCCTTTATCGCTCTTTGCCGGAAGAGCTATTGCCATATCTCCTTCACCCGGTAAAGTCAGGATTGGCGCACTCTTCAGCCAAAGTGCATTTAGCTGCAATCTCAAGATTCCGAAGAAAACAGGTGAAATTTCTCTCTGGTCTACTAGACTTGTAAAAGAATTCATGAAAGGCTTATTCAGGGCACAGGTGAAGCCTCCTGCAATAACTTGCCAACTGAATACGGTTCTTTCCCAACTCATGAAAACCCCATTTGAACCAATTCATAAAGCTGATATGAACTATGTCTCATGGAAAACAGCTCTTCTATTGGCCCTTACATCAGCCAGATCGTTCAGCAAAATTCAGGTCTTTACAGTTGTGGAGCCTTTTTTATAATTCTGAGGATAAGGAGGTGTTGAGAATAAATCGAAAGTTCATCCCGAAGGTCCCAACTTCTTTTCATTTAAATGAACCTCTTGTTCTATCGACATATTTCAAAAGCCCTTCCTCTTCAGCAGGAAGGGCTCTCCACTCTCTGGATGTTAAACATTGCTTAAAATGTTATATTCACAAAACGCAAGCTTTCAGAAAATCAGATCAACTTCTCATCTCTTTGACTCCACCCAGGAAAGGTTAGGCACTTTCAAGAAGCAGCATAGCCCGTTGGGTGTCCGCAGCAATTGAATTTTGCCACGACAAGGCAGAAAGACCACAGTTGGCAAGAGTGACACCACATTCCACCAGAAAGATGGCTATGTTCACATTCTTGTTTGCTGGAGTATCGCTTCCAGACGTTTGCAGAGCAGTAACGTGGTTGAATGCTCCTGCATTCACCAAGCCCTATTGTTTGGATTCAGCATAGAAAACGGATGCCGCTGTTGGACAAGCAGTTTTACAGCACCTTTTTCCATAAGGTACAGATTGTTTTTTAGTTTTTTTTATTGCAACATATTGGGTGATAATGTATTGTTATTGCTTGTATCTCAATTGTTTGTTCTAATGTTTCAATTTTTTCCAGCGGTTTATATTTTAGGACCTTTGTACACCTTTGGAGAGAGGTGTCGTCTACCCACCAACATTTATTCTTTTCTTACTGCTAGCTACTTTGATTCAAGCATGTGAATCTATGAAAGATTAAATACTGGAAAAAAACAAGTTACCTGTACAATGTGATTCTCCAGTATTGATATCTTACATAGAGTCACAGCAACCTGCTCACCTCCCCGATTTGGGCTCACCTATACCTCATTTTTATCTATTATTCCCCTTTACACTTGTGCTCGAAATCTGAGGTATGGTGGCTCTGCAGGGGGAGCTTGGTTCAAGGTCTTGTCTCTTTGATTGGCTGAAGTTTGGGTCTAGTAAAACCATGTGAATTGGTTAACAATGTCAATGGCTTTTCTATGACTATTAATGTACTTACTTTGTGCTCCTTGTTTTAAATACCGTGGGACGCACACCATGATGACGGGGAAGTTTCAAGCATGTGAATCTATGAAAGATATCAACACTGGAGAACCACCGTGTACTGGTAAGTATCTTGTTTTTTACTCTGATGTCAGTGTCACACATTCACTTTGGCAGAAAGGTCGCCTCATTTGTAAAATGGTAAAAGAGTGGGAATCAACATGGTCACGTTGGTGGAAAGGACACTCATTATTGTGTATGGGGCATGGAGAAGAAGGAATTAAATAATTCCGCTGATTAGGGCTAGTAGCACCAGTTCTCTTACCAGAAACTGCTGTGAGCCAGCAGTACTGTGTTCTGGGTTGGAGTATAAGTATATTGCAAAGGACACTATAAGATTGGAGTTGGTTAGAGATGAACCAGAGTTTTCTCTATGATGTGTGCACAGAAGAAGTCTATGTGTCCGGTTCAAAAGCCAAGCCTATATGGAATTCTCCTTTCTAACTAGGTGAATTCAGGCTAGAGGGTTATACAGGCATCGAACCAGCAGCACAGAAAGATTAAGGATCGACTCCTGAGGCGGAAAGCCGGGAGTAAGGCAATTGAACTGTAAATAATTTTGTGTCACTGAGAAATCTGTTTTAAACTATACTGTCACAGAATACTTGTGCGTTTTAAAACTATATTGTCACTGAATACTTGCGCGTTTTAAACTATACTGTCACAGAATACTTGTGCGTTTTAACATTATACTGTCACAGAATACTTGTGCATTTGAACCTACTTACCGGACAGAACCATCGTGCACTCAGCGGAGCCAGCGCTGACGTCACACGCGTTCCCCCCCTCGCGCCCTCCCGCCACGAGCGGAGGCCACGCCCATTCTTAGACCACGCCCCCAACAAATACTCGCGCATAAAAAGCGCCTTGGGTTAGGGCTCTCAGCAAAGATTAAGGATCGACTCCTGAGGCGGAAAGCCGGGAGTAAGGCAATTGAACTGTAAATAATTTTGTGTCACTGAGAAATCTGTTTAAACTATACTGTCACAGAATACTTGTGCGTTTTAAAACTATATTGTCACTGAATACTTGCGCGTTTTAAACTATACTGTCACAGAATACTTGTGCGTTTTAACATTATACTGTCACAGAATACTTGTGCATTTGAACCTACTTACCGGACAGAACCATCGTGCACTCAGCGGAGCCAGCGCTGACGTCACACGCGTTCCCCCCCTCGCGCCCTCCCGCCACGAGCGGAGGCCACGCCCATTCTTAGACCACGCCCCCAACAAATACTCGCGCATAAAAAGCGCCGGGTTAGGGCTCTCAGCAAAGATTAAGGATCGACTCCTGAGGCGGAAAGCCGGGAGTAAGGCAATTGAACTGTAAATAATTTTGTGTCACTGAGAAATCTGTTTTAAACTATACTGTCACAGAATACTTGTGCGTTTTAAAACTATATTGTCACTGAATACTTGCGCGTTTTAAACTATACTGTCACAGAATACTTGTGCGTTTTAACATTATACTGTCACAGAATACTTGTGCATTTGAACCTACTTACCGGACAGAACCATTGTGCACTCAGCGGAGCCAGCGCTGACGTCACACGCGTTCCCCCCCTCGCGCCCTCCCGCCACGAGCGGAGGCCACGCCCATTCTTAGACCACGCCCTTCTGTCCCACAACCCCAGAGCACCATAAAACATGTGTATTTCTCGGTCGCGCAGCGGGCGAGCGTAGCGGGCGCTACGTTTGCGCGCCGAAGGCGCGCCTAAGGCAAGCCCGTCTGCGCCCGTCCGCGACCGACCGGGACTAGGGGCCATACCGCCTACAGGCTCCAGCCTATCCAGGACAGATACCATCTGTTACAACCGCAGCGAAATACTAGCTCTGACCAAATCCACCACAACGACCAACTGCAGTCAAACCGGCCCAGGCCTATCATACGGACCTATCTCATGCCGCTCATGTCAATGGACTAGCTTGGGTCAACTCCCACCGGATCTTCACACAATCCCTACCAGCTACCAGCGGGAACTAAAATGCCTATACTTTAACGCTAGATCCCTACCCAAGCATGCACTAGATATATGGGACATTTTAACCTCTAAGACTCCAGACCTGGTCTTTATCACCGAAACATGGCTATCCGACGCCAGTGCTCCAGACCTAGCCAATGCCCTCCCCCCTGATTATAAAATAATCACACAAAATAGACAAAACAAGAAAAAAGGAGGTGGAGTTGCTGTGATCTTCAGGGACCACCTAACATGTCTCACGGAGACAATTAATGCATATCCCGAACATGAGCTATTATCATTTAAAATTCTCGCAGAGAATTTTGTTATACTAGCAGGCGCAGTTGTCTATAATCCACCAGGACAACAAACCAGCGTCAGCGCCAAACTTCTGAACCAACTACTCCCTTTGTGCTTAAAACACAAAAACTACATGGTCATTGGGGACTTCAATGTCCATTACGAAAATACCAATGCCCCTGGATCGACACAGCTCAAGTACGACATGGAAATCTTGCAACTCAAGCAGCTGGTCGATGGCCCTACGCACATTGCAGGGCACACCCTGGATCTCCTTTTTACTAACATCGAGTCGACCACCCTTAAGGAAATCCTACCCCTGTCATGGTCCGATCACTTCATGCTTTCATTCTCGTTGAAACTTCCTGGCAAACCCGTAAAGACCAGACCTACCCCCCTCACCTCCAATAGAGCCTGGAGACTAATTAACGACTCCAATTTCCAAAATCACTTTCGCGAAATGGATATCTCCTTACCAGACAATTCATCTATTTGTAACAACGTTATCCGGCTAGAAACCGGAATCCGCCAAACATTGGACAAAATAGCACCTTTGCGAGAAGTAAGGAAAAAAACATCCACCAACGAAAAATGGTACACTCCCACCCTTAAGAGCCTCAAAAGGGAATGTCAAAAGACAGAACACCAATGGAGACAAACCAAAGACTCTGAAACCAGAGCCAACTATACCACCAAAAGGAGACAATACATCTTTGCCATTCGAGAGGCAAAAAAAGCATTCCTTACGCAACGAATTCACGAAAACCACAACTCCGCAAAAGAGTTGTTCAAAATCGTGAAAGAGCTCAGCAATCCATCCTGTACTTCGCAAACCCTCACCCCCTCAACAGAAGCATGCGAACGGATTAGCACTTTCTTTTCCGAAAAAATTAATAAAATTTACTCCACCTTCACCCCCTCCCATCCCACCACCCCTTACGACAACTTTGATGTACATCCACCTACATCCGACAAAGACAATGTCCATCTAGACACAGGCAACTCCCCACGTCTAACCAACTTCCAACCACTCTCCGAAGAGGAGGTGTTGGCAGTCCTTAAAGCAATTAAATCCGGCTCTCCTGCTGACCCCTGCCCGCACTTTGTGTTCTCAGAAATTGCACCGACACTCTGCCCCCTCATAACCAAACTTTTCAATCAGTCCCTCGCCTCCGCGTCCTTTCCAGACTCCTGGAAACACGCATCTGTAACCCCCCTCTTGAAGAAAGCCGGCTCCGACATCCTCAACCCAGAGAACTACAGGCCGATCTCACAGCTCCCTTACCTCTCCAAGGCACTGGAGAAAATGGTCAACTTACAACTGTCCAAATACTTGGAGGACAACTCGCTTCTGGACCCCACCCAAACCGGCTTCAGATCCAACAACAGCACTGAGGCTACGCTGCTGGCAGTGTCGGACAGTGTCAGATGCATCACTGATCAAGGGGGATCGGTGGCTCTGATACTGCTAGACCTGTCGGCAGCGTTCGACACAGTGTCGCACGAATGCCTGTTAAACATCCTCCAGAGCAAAGGAGTACAAGCCACAGCGTTAAAATGGATTGAATCTTTCCTGAGCAACCGCTCCCAAGCAGTGCACATGGGCCAATTCCATTCTAAACCCCGTCCCATTGGCTGTGGAGTCCCACAAGGGGCCTCCCTAAGCCCCACTCTCTTTAATGTTTACGTTTCATCTCTGGCTGACATTGGAAGAAAGTGGGGCATCGGCATATGTTCATATGCCGACGATACACAGCTGATGGTGACCATGGACGAAAGATCGGAAAGATCAGAAACAACCAAAAAAAAACTACACAGCTGCCTCTCCGAAATGGCAGACTGGATGCGCAACCACTGCCTTAAACTCAATGCCGGAAAATCCGAAATACTACTGTTCGGAGGAGCAAAATTATCATGGAATGATACGTGGTGGCCACCGACACTGGGAACAGCCCCCACCCCGAAACAGTATGCTAGAAACCTTGGCATCATGATGGACGACGCACTGTCCATGAAAGACCACGTACGCATACTCTGGGGTAAAGGATTTGCAATTTTGAAACTTCTAGCTAAAATCTTCTCCTGGATCCCACTGGACTGTCGGCGTACAATTACCCATGCCCTTTTGGTCAGCCGCCTGGATTACGGCAATGCCCTATTCGAAGGGATGAACGAGCAACTGTTCTCCCGCTTACAGGTCCTTCAAAACCAGGCAGCCAAATTGGTATGCAACAAAGGCAAACGAGATTCGGCATCAGCATGCCTGAAACAACTCCACTGGCTGCCAATGCGCCAGCGAGCCACCTTCAAACTACTTTGTCACGCGCACAAAGCCCTCCACAAAACAGGCCCTACAATCCTGCAAGGAAAAATCGAGTTCTATACTCCAAATCGGAACCTAAGATCCAACAACTCAGCCCTAGCAAAACCCAAGCGCATCTACAAAACAAGAACGGGTGGACGAGCCTTTTCACATCTAGCGGCCAAACGATGGAATGAATTACCTATGGATCTTAGACACACTACAAACCTCCTTCAATTCCGGCAAAAACTCAAAACCCACCTTTTCCCTATAAACTAACTCCCCCCGCATAATTTCAGCAGTCCCCTTTTTCTTTTTAGCGCCATGATATCCCTTGGGATGAGTGTCGCGCTCTACAAATACCAGAAATAAATAAATAAATAAAGTGCACATACTTCTTGGAGTAATATACAGACACGACATGAAGCACGGTGTACAGAGACACATGACATTCCAAGTGCAGGGCCCTGCCCTCGGACTATAGATACAATATATGCGCCCTCACAGGCCGCAGATGCATTTTACATAGATTTTATCAGCTACAGCAGTATCGGGATAATGGTGCCTCCTATTCTGTAGGGAGGATTTCTACCTTACATAGAATACACATGTGTTATATCACATGCAGTGGCCTAGAGTGGGCACATTAACCCTCCAACCTATTAAAACAGGTGCCCGAGGACTATACACAGAATCTTCCCCTTCCAACATGAGTCTTGTCCACCTAAGTTACCTCGCACCATAGGGCACTATGAACACCCATCATTACAGCGATTCAGAATCGCACTGCGGAAGGCATTAAGCGCTATAACAAAAACAAAGTCCTGTTGATGGCAGAATTAAAACACGAACCTGTCTCTGGGTCAATGTTGTGCTCAGTGAACACTGTCTCTGACACCCCCACAAAGTCCACCTTACTGCTTGACACACACTACAGGAATGAACGGGTTCAGGGCAGCCCAAGGGAAGCAGCTGCCATGCAGGGTTCTGTGTGTTTCACACCAAGCACTAAACATCTGTGCCCTACAAATGCGACGTCTATTGACTCACAACATGTGTATTTGTAAAGCGCACGTTCACCCCAACGAGGTCTCTTGGCGCTGAATAACAGATGTTTGTTACCCAACTCAATGGTACTCATTTTATCGACCTCAGATGACTGAAAGGCTGAGTGGACCCGCCTGGATTTGAACCTTTGACCATGAGATCGAACACAGGCCCCTGCAGTGGATGCATTGTGTTTAAGATTGTTTGCAGAAAAACAAAGTTTACTTCTGTATCGAAGGCAACTGGTTATAATGTCTTGGACAATAACAGGAAGAATCTTGTATTGTTGTTATAGTACCCCCAATATTGGACTTTGGAGTCAACGAAATAATTCAGCAATATTTTGGTTGCTAAATATGAAAGAGAAAATGTATAGATATGTGTTAACTTCAAAATGTGTGTAACCTGAGCAGGGTCGAAAGGGTCACAGTGTAAGGATGGATTTCTGCAGGCAGCTCTCGTTCCTAAACATGTCTGGTCTCAAATATCCTTCATTAATGATTTACCACCATCCAACCGCATGACCACCATGACAATGTTTGTCGATTATACAACAAGTCTGGCCCAAGAATTTGCTGGACTTCTCCTTTCTACTGGCTATTGACTAACTGAAAAAATATATCAGGCAGAAGACTCCAAATTATTTTTTAATAGAACAAACCTGGTTCAAGGGCATTGAAGCGCCTTTTAACAGAACCAGACTGCATTACACATACATTAACTTTGATGGACTTCTAAAGCGCACAGCTACTCGGAAAGTATCCTGGCGCTAAGCAGGCTAAATGAACCATCATTGCAAACACCGCCCTAGTGAAATGCTGAGAGGAATAGCCACGTTTTCAGATTTTGCTTGAAACAGTGCTTGTCTTTCATTGCTCATAAATGCGAGAGGAGGTCATTCCAGGCTGTGGCAGCGAGCTAGAAAAAGAAGTGCCTTCCCATCTTTTCCTTTTAATCCGAGGGACCGCCCCCAGAAGGGCACCAGAGGAGCGAGGTAGCATAGGTAATAATAACTGGCCAACTTTAGTGGTTTTATGCTTTAGTTTCCTAACCCTAATTCCACTAATTAAGCAGTGATTTTTGGGAATTTCTGAAGTTCTTTTAATTGTGTGCACCGGGGGTTAGCAAGAGGGTCTGGCCTGCAGCCAGGCCTTGCAAGCAACCCACGATGTGGCAAACTTTACTGCACAAGCCCTACGGCTGTGCACAGTGGAATGCGCCGCAATGCCTTGCCTTCGCCCAGGTCCTGCGCAAAAACATCCTCCACAGCCAATCCCCACTGTACATGGAGGCTTTTGGTTGTGTGCAGTAGAAGTTGGCTGCGGGGAATGACCTTAACCTGGGTCCTGCGCCAAACCACCCAGTGGTCCGAACCCCACTGCTCTTAGTGAAAGGTTTGGTTCTCCACTCAACTCACCATGCTGCAGCAGGATATGACCTAGTAGTTGCATTTTTTTATTTTTTATTTTTACAAATGCAGACATTTGCTTTGGGGTCCACTGCCCCAGAGGCAGCTTTGTGAATTTGGAAGAAAAACTGTTTTTTTTTCACAAGTCTGGGGTACCTCTGGGGCTCCTCTTATGGGCCAGGCAGTCAGGTTTGCTTCCCTTGTCCCCCTACAGCCTGATTCATTTGTTTTTGTTCATATGCAGGATCCGAGCCTTAGGTCCTTTTAAAATGACCACAACAGAATGTTTCTTTTGCAGCCAACCAAACAGAGTGGGTCTGTGGACCACCATTGGACAACAGTTGAAAATAGTCTTTTGCCCAGTGGTATTCATTTTTAGGTCGAGCCTGGGCAGGGCATGTGCTGCTCTGCAAGGCATGCTGTATTTGAGTATGAAAATGGAGCCCGCCCACTCTCCGCCCATATTTATCATTGGTTTGTGTTATTGTCCGTAAATGCTGCCTTCTGGTTCGTTAATAGGCTTGTTAGTCCCTCCTTAGTACCGCCTTGTCTTCATTTGTAACCTCCCATGAAGACTGGCCCTTACTTCTGTTGTTACACGGTATGTTTATTTTAGTTTGTAAGCACTATTTTCTTTGATGGGTGTTTGCTCCTGCAGGCACTACGTGCAGTGCGCCATGCACGTTGTCACTTTCAAAGCAACCGGGGATGATCACAGCCGCTTCTTTGCAATAAAATAGTTCTTGCATTTACGAGCGTTTGAGCTATTGCCATTATAAATGACAATGGCCTAAACTCTCGCAAATGCAAGACCTTTTGTATTACACAAATGTTTTTTGGGGTAAAGGCGCTCCACACGGCGCTTTCACTTTTATGTTGGCCACACCCTTTCTTAACACATAGCTTGTTTAAAGAAAGGGGCAGCTATTTAAGTGAAACCACGGCATGAGGCACTTTTACCCCAAAAAAGTATTTGTCAACTTGACTAATTGATGCAGGTTTTTTTTGTAATTGGGCCCCATACGGCGCTTTCACTTTAATGGCAGCCGCGCCCATTTTCTTTAGATGTGGCTCGTCTAAAGAAAGGGGAGTGGCCGACAATAATGTGAAAGCGCAGCATTGGACCCTTTTCCAAAAATTGCATTTGCAATGCAATAGGTGTCGCATTTGCGAGAGTTTAGGCTATTTGCATTGTCATTTACAATGCCAATAGTTCAAACTCTTGAAAATGCGAGGCTTATTGTGTGCAAATGCTTGTTGTTTTTTTGCTGGCAGTCTGGAAATTAATGGTCAAGATATATATCAAGTGAACTCTTCAAAGTCTGTACAACAGTTTTTCGTCTTACAAATATCTAAAAAAACTACTGAGTGAATTTACAGCTAACAATATAAAGCCCCTATTCTGTGTAAAGTTGTATTTTCATGCCAAGTTTATTGTTAATCCGGCCAGCAGTTCTTGCTGCATCGAAAACCAAACATTTCTACAGGAATTAACATTGAAATCACATGTTCTTGATCACCCTTTCAACTTACTTTTTTATCCCAGATGGATCTGCAGAAAACGTCACCTGCCTAAACTAAGTAATTTTTAGGTCTCGCTAGAGCCAGCTATGCGCTGATCTGGCGAGACATTTAGTAACTGGCTTCTTGAAGTGCAACTAAAAGGCTTTCTTCGGCCACCAGCGAGCGGTTACGCGCGCGAGCGTGCGCTTACGAGCACAGGCGCCATATCGCGGGCACCCTTACAGCCGCGATTACTTTCACTTTCGCAGCGCCACCATCTGCCATTCCTCGCTCCGCTTCTCCAACACCACTGATCGCGTCCCCTTTCACGGCCGCGCGGCCCGTTACTTTTATGGCTGCGCAGCTACTGCTTGTTTTATACTGTGTCTGGAAAATTCTTGAGAGTCGAATAAAAATGGGCTGGTATTTAAATGTAACCATGAAAACTTGCTAAACCACTGGTTTTTTAAACTCATATAAATAAACACATTCGTCAATAATATGCATGGGCATAGATTAGAAGGACGCAAAACTGAAGGGGGAAAAGTCTCTTGGCTACCTAAGATGCAAGTAGACTGGCCTGCCAGCCGAAGCGAAGCCTTATCTATAGGATTAGCTTGTCATCCGTTTGTAAACATTGAGCATTGTGCATCCTGTGCCTGACTCTAAAGTGGACGTCTCTGAAGACTTACCGCGCTCTCGCTTCTGCGCAGTCGCAGTTCGGCTGGCGGACCCTGATAGTAGTTGACGGAATGAAGAGGCTACAGTTCTCCATGATCGGGGCTCTCTCCTCCTCGGGGCCATGCCGTGCAGGGAGCACCACGGCCCCTGCCCCGTATGCTCCCGGGGGTCCTCCTCGGCCACGCACTCTGGCCTTGCAAAGCATGAACCCCTGTGTACGCGCTGTGGAATACGCGGTTCGGGTCCAATCTTCTGACGAGCCGGAGAGCTCGAACGGGAGCTGCTTGGGGTGAGTATGGAGTGCACTCCCTATCTAAACCCTAATTTCATAGCTGAATACCTATCACTCGCCCCTGCCCATGCTGGTGTAGGGCCAGAGAGCTGGACGTGTAATGAATGAATGGTGTGTGCTTGCCTTCATTCATTCATTCCTCATCAGCTGCTTATCTCGCCCTGGGTACTTCCTCCGCACGGATAAATAAATAGCATTTGAAAGGTGAATGCCAAATAACATGCGATGTACTTTTCGCCCTTCCGCTTTTACTTATCACACCAGCACTAATGCTCGTTCACACACGTTAGTTGTGGCTAGAGGGGCGTGCCAGTATGGGGAGGCTCTTGAAAGTTGTGCGCTTTGAATTGCCTGAGCACCGAATTGCTGTCACACACTGTGGTGGTTTCATCATCCAGGCCTCTTGCGCATCCCGTGATGCGCGTAGGTCTCTGGTGGTATGCAGTCACTGTAGCTTCACCCCATGAGGCTTCGTAAAGGAGGAAGTTAAATGCTCATCAATTCAATCCACATTTTAAGAATGTAAGCGCCATCTATGTCCACAGTGTGCGATCGTTGGTGCATTCTGTCAATTTTTTGTAATTGGGAAACTGACTTTCCGAACTTTATGAAACTGTCACACATTGTACTAGGTAAGCTTTTACCAGGCACATTAGAATCCTTTACCGTGAATTAATTGCAGACTAGCTCAAATCCAGTAAAATAGTGCTCTATAAATAACCTGGTATTCACACCGTTTCGGTTATTCCTAAAGATTACAGTGGTGTTTAGTGGCTCAGTTCGGTTCACCTTGTTTCCTTATAGTTGTAAGGAGGTGATTTGGAAGAATAATGCTTTTTAGGACTCTGCAGGAAATCTAGAGTCCTCACAGTAGCCTAAGGTCTTTGCCTCAAAATATGGCCTAATTGGTTGGTCATGTATTGAATGTTAACTAGTACCAGTGTTCTTAGTGTCGATCACAAGATATTTTTTGGGTTGGTACATAACTGCCTAGAACTTCTTTACATGGAAAAGACTAGAGACCTTACTTTTTGGAGAGCGTCCAGGCAGTTTGGCGGATGGATCAGTACTTCCAAGTTGATGTGTTTGCGTAGTATCTCAGAATGTAAGGTGCCATGTAGCATGCTTAGTATGTTTTAACCTTTCGCTTGGACATAGAAGACTCGGGTGCTGGTGTTCCATTAGCATGTTACTGTTTGATTCTGATCAGGATCTGAGAGAAGTTAGCTGTTGTGTTGCCTGCATGCACACAGGTGGCTTGTCTCCATATGGCTGAAATAAACTGTTTCTGATGAACTCTTCTCACAAGTGGAGATCACAACTTTTCTCTAAAGCATAAGTTGGCTTAGCCTTCCAAATAGTTGCATTACAGGCAATGAAATTTGTAAAACCGCACCTCCCTTAAATGTTGGACCTATAATTGCAATGGAAGCACCAAAAGTGATTAATTCGTAGATGTTTCTGTTATAGAGCAGAGAGTGGGGCCCCGGGCTTCACAGTGGACATTTGCAAACCCCTCTCTGCAGAGTTCCTCGTGTTACCCTAAGAGATAGCTTTGCTAACTATGCACAGTAAGCTATGTACGCATTTAGTAGGTGGAATATATTAGGACTCCATCCTGCTGGATCATGGGGAGTGCCCTCGTGCAGTTGGAGGCCATTGTGGCATAATTGTGCACACGTAATTCACTTATACTTCGATTTTCTTATATGCTGAATACTTTTGCCACACAGATAATGTTAGAATAACCAGCTGCATATAAAACAGATGTAACAGTGAGTCACAGGCACTTGCATTTGTGTGGAATCTCAAGTACTAAAGTACAGCACAGGTACCAGTATAGGTACTTTGTACTGCTGTCTTAGAAAACAAAACGTGTTAACTGAGGCTTGACATCCTCAATTGCAATTTCTCCTAGATGAATCTGGTCCCAAACCAGCAAGTCCACCTCTCTCTACCTGTAGGGCCATTTGTAAACTGCAAAGCACACACATTTTAAAGGATCTCTTGGCACCAAAGAAAACCTCCGAGCATCATACTAGTGTTCACTGAGCTTCACCCATGAAGGTTTTGTCATTTGACTAGGGTTTAAGGCCCTAATGAAACGGAATGTCTCAACCTTTAGTGATGGAAGCCCCACAATGGCATCGTAGGGCATGAGCAGGCTAATTTTAGAACTTTGCTTGCTCACTGGCCCAACATATCGGTTTGGGAACTGAAAAACTCATTTTTTGTGCCAAATCAAGCTATTTCCAGACAGTGAAATCAGTAATGCTGACAGCAAACAGCAAGTCCATACATGCCAAGTAAGGAATTTGCTTCCCATTCAGGAGGTTGTCAGTCACAATAATATCAGCACTCTTGGCTGGATGAGCACAGGACTATAGCTACACTAGGGTGTCAGTAAACGGAGGACTGACTTGCTTCAATAGTAAGAATAGGTAACACTGCCAAAATTCACCTTCTGAACACAATAAAGCAGATAATATGATGGACTGTAAACATATATACAGATCATAAACAATGAGTTTACCTTTAGTTAATTGCTATTTTTAGAAAACAGCTCAGAACAAAAGATAACAAGCATTGGCATTGCCAATAGGTCTCGCTTTTGAGACCTTATAAGTATTTAGTTATGCACCACAATATCCTTGGTACAACAACATCAACTGTTGCATAGCTAAAAACGTATAAGGTCCCAAAGGCGAGACCTAATGGCTATGCCAATGCTTGTTACCTATTGGCTAACGTTTTTCCTGCAGATTCGTCAAAATGCACCAAAGTTGCTCGCCAACCAAAAATAGAACATAGAAGTGAGATTGACCCACATTTTTTGTGTGTGTAATTATATGTATCCACATAGATTACAGGATCAAAAGATAAGGACGTTTGTGTGTGTGATTGTGTGAACCGCGTGTGCTTTTATTATGGAACGAAAAAGAAAGACGCTGAGGGGAGGGGGTGCTACTACTGCTCAAAGAGCCAGGTCTTAAGGAGCCTTCTGAAGGTGAGTAGGTCTTGGGTCTGCCGTAAGTGGGTAGATAGGGTGTTCCAGGTCTTGGCGGCGAGGTAGGAGAAGGATCTGCCGCCAGAGGTCATCCGTTAGATGCGGGGCACAGTGGCGAGGGCGAGGCTGGTGGAGCGGAGCTGGCGGATGGGGGTGTGGAAGCTGAGTCTGCTGTTCAGGTAGGCTGGTCCGGCGTTATGGAGTACTTTGTGTGCGTGGGTGAGAAGCTTGAAGGTGATCCTCTTGTCGACGGGGAGCCAGTGTAGGTCTCTCAGGTGGGGGGTGATGTGGGTGCAGCGGGGGATGTTGACGATCAGTCGGGCGGAGGCGTTTTGGATGCGTTGTAGTCGTCGTAGGTGTTTGGCTGGGATTCCTGCGTAGAGTGCTTTGCCGTAGTCCAGTCTGCTGCTGACGAGGGCCTGTGTCACCATTCTTCTTGTTTCGGTCGGGATCCACTTGTAGATCCTGCGGAGCATGCGAAGGGTGTTGTAGCAGGAGGAGGAGACGGCGTTGACCTACTTAGACATGGAGAGGGAGGAGTCGAGGATGAAACCTAGGTTGCGTGCGTGGTCGGTGGGTGTTGGTGCTGATACCAGTGTGGTGGGCCACCATGAGTCGTCCCAGGCTGAGGGGGTGGGTCAGAGGATGAGGACCTCCATCTTGTCCGAGTTCAGCTTCAGACGGCTGCTCCTCATCCAGTCGGCGACAGCCTTCATTCCCTCTTGGAGGTTGGTTTTGGCGATGTGTGGGTCCTTGGTGAGGGAGAGAATGAGCTGCGTGTCGTCGGCGTAGGAGATGATGTTGAGGTCGTGATGGCGGGCCACTTGTGCGAGGGGGGCCATGTAGATGTTGAACAGCGTCGGGCTGAGGGATGAGCCTTGGGGGCCGCCGCCGATGATGTCGGTGGCTTCGGATCGGAAGGGTGGGAGGCGGACGCTCTGGGTTCTGCTGGCGAGGAAGGACGTGGTCCAGTCGAGAGCCTTCTCTTGGATTCCAGCTTCTAGGAGGCGTGTCTTTAGAGTGTGATGGCAGACCGTGTCGAAGGCAGCTGACAGGTCCAGGAGGATGAGAACTGATGTTTCGCCGTTGTCTAGTTGGTGCCTGATGTCGTCTGTGGCGGCGATGAGGGCTGTTTCGGTGCTGTGGTTTTGTCTGAATCCGGACTGGGATGGGTCCAAGATGCTGTTGTTTTCCAGGTGGCGGGCCAGTTGCATGTTGACGATTTTCTCGATGACCTTTGCCGGGAAGGGGAGCAGGGAGATGGGCTGGAAGTTCTTAAGGACCTTGGGGTCCGCTTTGGGCTTTTCGAGAAGGGCGTTGATTTCGGCGTGCTTCCAGCTTTCCGGGAATGTCGCTGTTTCGAAGGAGATGTCAATGACCTTTCGTAGTTGGGATGCGATGGCTGTGTCTGCTTTGTTGAATACGTGGTGAGGGCACGGGTCAGATGGAGATCCTGAGTGGACGGAGTTCATGACCTTGCGTGTCTCGTTGTCGTTGATGTTGGATCTGGAGGTCAGGCGGTTGGTGCTGGTGGTGTTCACAGGGGGGGTGGAGTCTGGCGTAGTCGGGGTGGTCGTGTTGTTGAAGCTGTCGTGGATGTCAGCGATCTTGCGGTGGAAGAAGATGGCTCGTGAGTCGCACAGTTCTTGTGAGGGAGGGATGTCGTTGGTGCTGGGGTTGGAGAGTTACTTTACGATGCTGAGGAGCTCTTTGCTGTTGTGTGCGTTGTTATCCAAGCGGTCTTTGAAGGAGGATCTCTTGGCTAATCTGATGAGGTGGTGGTGTTTGCGGGTGGCGTCCTTGTGGGCTGCGTGGTTGTCCGGTGTGCGTTTGTGGAGTCATGTCTCCTTCAGTTTCCGGCATGTGCGTTTGGAGGTCTGGAGCTCGTCGGTGAACCAGGTGGCTCTCTTGTTGGCGTGGTTGTTGGGGGGTTTCTTGAGCGGGGCGAGGGTGTTGGCGCAGTCGTCAATCCACTGTCTGAGGTTGCGGGCTGCGACGTCTGGGTTGGTGGGGTCGGTGGGTGGGTTCTTGGCGAGGGAGGTGATCAGCTGGTCTTTGGTGACTTTGCTCCAGCAGCGGCGAGGCAGCTGTTGGGTGCAGTGGTGTGTAGTTGGTCTCTTGAAGGTGAAATGGATGCAGCGGTGGTCGGTCCAGTGGAGTTCGGTGGTGAGGTCGAAGGCGACATGGGAGCCTGTGGAGAAGACGGGATCCAGCGTGTGGCCGGCGGCATGGGTGGGTGCCGTGATGAGTTGTTTGAGGCCGAGGTTGGTGAGGTTGTCGATCAGGGTGGCGGGGTTGGCGTTGTTGTTGTTCTCGAGGTGGAAGTTCAGGTCCCCGAGGAGGATGTAGTCTGTGGAGGCAAGTGCGTGGGTGCTGGCGAGGTCGGCGATGAAGTCGCTGAACTGAGCCCGGGATCCGGGGGGTCTGTAGATGAGTGTTCCTCTAAGGGTGGTGTTGGGGTCGGTGTGGATCCGGAAGTGCAGGTGTTCGGCGGTGTTGAGGATGTCGTCTGCTTGGGTGGTGACCTTGAGGGTGGACTTGTGGACGATGGCTATTCCTCTTACGATTCCGTTGGCGCGATCCCTGCGGGTGATCTTGTAGCCGTCCGGGTGGCTATGGCGATGTCAGGCGCCAAGGAGTCGCTCCACCAGGTCTCGGTCAGGAAGGCCACGTCTGGGGCGGAGGTGTCAAGCAGATCCCAGAGCTCGATGGCGTGTTTGCGTGTGGAGCGGGTGTTGAGGAGTATGCAGCCGAGGTGGTTGAGTCCAATCCTTGGGGGGTTTGGTGGTTTTGCGCAGGTGAAGCTGCAGGTGTGGCAGGAGAAGGGTCCGTGGGTCCGTTTCGGGGCGGCCTGGAAGCAGATGTGGTTTCGGCCGGCGTTGAGTGCGTGGAGGGTGCTGGCGCTGTAGTGGGTTCTGGTGTAGTGGCGTTCGCAGGGTCCAGGGGTTCTGGCGCTGGGCGTGGTCCAGGCGCGGACGGGCTTACCTTAGGCGCGCCCGCTGCGCGGCCGCTTCTCGTCTTGCATTTAAGGAGGCTTGGGAGAGAGGAGCAGCTGGGAGGCGGGAGCGGGGAGGCCAATGGGTGTGCCGGGGGCGGGGCCGCAGGGAGGCAGCGGCGGGAAGGCCGGGTCGAGAACGGTGTGGGGGCGGGGGGAACTGGCATGCAGGGCGGAGGGGAGGGAAAAAGAAACCAGGAACACGCAGGCAGCAAGGAGGCAGGAACCAGGCAACCGGGCAGTCAGGTGACGAGTAGCGGCGTGGGGGCGACCTGCCTGCAAGCAGGGTCAAAGGTCGCTCCTGCTACTGCTTCTCGGCCTGCTTTTGAGGAGGCTTGGGAGGGAGGAGCAGCTGGGAGGCGGGAGCGGGGAGGCCAATGGGTGTGCCGGGGGCAGGGCCGCAGGGAGGCAGCGACGGGAAGGGCTGGGTCGAGAGCGGTGGGGAACTGGCGCGCAGGGCGGAGGGGAGGGAAAAAGAAACCAGGAACACGGAGGCAGGCAGCAAGGAGGCAGGAACCAGGCAACCGGGCAGTCAGGTGACGAGTAGCGGCTTGGGGGCGACCTGCCTGCAAGCAGAGTCAAAGGTCGCTCCTGCTACTGCTTCTCGGCCTGCTTTTGAGGAGGCTTGGGAGGGAGGAGCAGCTGGGAGGCGGGAGCGGGGAGGCCAATGGGTGTGCCGGGGGCGGGGCCGCAGGGAGGCAGCGACGGGAAGGGCCGGGTCGAGATTTTGGGAACTGGCACGCAGGGCGGAGGGGAGGGAAAAAGAAACCAGGCACACGGAGGCAGGCAGCAAGGAGGCAGGAACCAGGCAACCGGGCAGTCAGATGAAGAGTAGCGGCATGGGGGCGACCTGCCTGCAAGCAGGGTCAAAGGTTAAAAATCTTGAATGAATGAATGAGATGGCCCACCATTCTTTCTGAAAGCCTAATTAAATAGGCCATCCAAGGAATAATGTCAAAACCCAAATAGACATCATCTGAATAAGCAAAGTGGTAGAATGCCTAATGTGGGTGCTTGTTGGCAGTGCATGCCGGGTGAAGTGGCTGCTTCTTTCTCAACTCAGGATGGCCGATTTAATGAATGCATTCATCCTTACAGCAAATTGTAAGCTAAAGACAAGCTCTTCATGTCTTTTTTTATCGTAGATGTCAAATTATGCAGTCGAAAGACCTGATTCTCTAACAGACCTACCCTCGTTGCAAATAATTTCCATCCCCGAGAGACTCGTTTCTCCTTCAGAGCTGTGCAGAAACAAGAAGGGCAAGCAGAAGGGTCAAAAGAGAGACAGCAGTCATGTGATGTCGGTTTGCTGCCATCTAGAGGATCTCAGGAGAAGGCAAGCCACAATTGATCAGTAAGGCATTCAATTTTATTTCAAACAAGTTTCACTACTGTAGCTTAGGTCTAGATTTGAAAAATAGTTCACACGGTGGGGTATAATGGTTTATTGTAAATTAAGAGCATTATTACGCAGATTGCTCAGTTAAATGGAAGGCCCTATTGTGATACCGAGGAACACCTCAACTCTGACCTCAACAGCTCTCCTCCCCCCACCACAACCGACGGCAACTCCGTGGCCAATGCACTCCACTGATGGATCACTCACTGTGCAGACACTCTTGCTCCCCTCCGGAACTCCAACAGGCAGTGCGCCATGAATCCCACCTTGTTCACCACCCACCTCCGAGAATCCAAGCACACGTGCCGACGATTCGAGAAAGCTTGAAGGAACAGCAAAACCCCAGGAGCACGCTCCGCCTGCAAGACCACCATGACAGAACACCACCAACTCATCAGAACCACAAAGAAGAACTTCATCCAGAACAGAATACTCACCAACTCACGCAACTCTAAGAAATCTTCAGCATTATTCAAGAATTCAACAAACCCCCCAGCGAATCCTCCGAAGTCCCTGCCTCCCAGGACCTCTGCAACAAACTCTGCTCCTACTTCCATCTCAAGATCAGAACTCTCTACAGCAACTTCGATGAGCAGAACCCAGACACCAACTCTACACCTCCAACCGACAATGCAACCCAGCCGACCATCACCGCCTGGACCCCCGTCACCACGGAACACACCGCCAAAACCATGAGAAGTATACACTCAGGAGCACCCACCTCACATCTTCCACAGTGCTGCCTCCACCATAGCACCCAAACTACGACGTACTATCAACTCCTCCCTCGAAACAGGCACTTTCCCCAATGACTGGAAACGAGAGAAGCCCCTCCTCAAGAAGCCCACCGCAGACCTGATGGACCTCAAGAACTACCGACCCATCTCTCTCCTCCCCTTCGCAGTCAGAGAGAAGATCGTCAACAACCAGCTCACCAACTTCACAGAAGCCAACTTGATCCTCGACTCTTCCCAATCTGGATTCCGCAGCAACCACTGCATGGAGACTGCCCTCCTAGCCGTCACGGATGACATCCGCACCCTCCTGGACCAGGGCCACATGGCAACCCTCATCCTACTAGACCTCAGCAGCCTTCAACACCACCCCCCCACTACACACTACCTGCTAGACTCCACGACCGAGGCATCCGGGGAACCACCCTTAACTAGATTTGCGCCTTCCTCACTTGTCGAACCCAAAGAATGAGACTCCCAACCTTCCGCTCCAAACCCACAGAAATCAGCTGCAGAGTACCCCAAGGATCCTTACTCAGCCCCACACTCTTCAACATTTACATGGCTCCTCTCGCCACCATCGTCAGCAAACACTGACTCAGCATAGTTTCCTACGCCGACGACACCCAGCTTATCCACTCCCTCACCAACAAACCGGACGTCACCAGACACAACTTCCAGGAAGGTATAAAAGACATTGCCTCCTGGATGAGCAACAGCTGCCTAAAGCTTATCTCAGGGAAAACGGAAGTCCTCGTCCACGGATCCACCCACTCAGCATGGGACAACACCTGGTGGCCCACCACCCTCGACAAACCGCCCACACCCACAGACCACGCCCTCAACCTCATCATCATACTCAACTCCTCCCTCACCCTGCACAAACAGATCAACACAGTATCTTCCACATGCTTAAACACCCTCTGCATCCTCCTCAAAAGACCTTCAAATGGATCCCCCCAAATCCAGAAGGATCGCCACCCATGCACTCATAACCAACAGACTGGACTACAGGAACGCCCTCTACCCCGGAATGAATAAATCTCTACTCCTCAAACTCCAGACAATCCAGAACGCCGCAGCTAGACTGGTACTTGGCATCCCACGACAACACCACATCACCCAACACCTAAGAGAACTCCACTGGCTCCCCGTTGAAAAGAGAGTGACCTTCAAACTCCTCACTCACGCCTACAAATCCCGCCACAACATTGGACCCTATACCTCAACGAAAGAATCTACTTCTACGCACCCAAGAGAAGCCTCTAATCCGCCGATCTTGCCCTAGCTGAAATCCCAATCATCCGCAGAGCGAGGGGGCGATCCTTCTCCTACATTGCAGCAAAGACCTGGAACGAACTCCCTCTCAGCATCAGACAAATCCCCACACTGCTAGCCTTTAGGAAGAGCCTGGCTCTTCGGATGAGACACAGTTGTGCTCAAACCTCCCACCCGTGCCTTGAGACCCTCATGGGTGAATAGGGAACTTCACAAATCCTTGATTGATTGATTGATTGATTGATTGATTGATTGATAAATGACTATTAAATATGACTGGATCCTACTGCCAATTTGTACTAACCAATGTAACCTGCAACATGACCTGACGCATCTTAATAAAAAAGGGCCACACCCCCTTGCTATTTTATTCTGCATGAGCCCGTCAGACCAAAATGTTGATGGCAGACAGGAGAAAGATTATTATCTGACGGTGAGTTGGATATAACAGGTGAGTGCTGTTAATGGAAAGATTATATCAAGTAAAGGTAAAACGTAAGAGTTCCTCACACTTATATCTTGCTCTCTCGTATTTCCAACTAAGCAGAAGGGCAATATTCAATTTATAGAAAATCATCATTTGTAGCATCATCTTGGAATGAGGAATCAAAAAAGGTATCTCATACGGTGGGCATTGCATCCGTGGTTTACTTGCACATCTGCTACACAACCTTCCTGGACAGAAGTGAAACAACTGTGAATATCCTATGGAAAAGAATTCCATTGGTTTTCAAAGCAGTGTTATCCTGTCTGCAGTATATGGCTTATATAGCTAATTCTCTGAGACCATACCATCGTGTATCGCGTAGAACGATTTGGAGGAAGTATCTGCCACCTAATTCTATTCAGGACTGCTGAAGTGAAAGCAATGCAAGACGTGTATGATTATGTTTTAATTAATATAGAAATCTGAAAGAGCTTTTGAAATAAAGGAGATGTGTTCTTAAAACCTCTCAAGTCTCTTTGAAAGACAATATACAGCTCAGAAGCAGAAAGTGTATGTTTCTCACATATCCCCCTATCTGTCTTGATTTCACTGTGAATCAGAAATCTGAAATACCTTTTGAAATAGAGGAGATGTGTTCTTAAGTCCTCTCAAGTCTCTTTGAAAGATAATATACAACCCAAAAGCAGAAAGTGTATGTTGCTCACATATCCCCTCACTGCCTTGATTTCACTGAGGGTCACTGGCTTGAATTGCTTGAAATGCGGTCAAACATCATTGCAGCACTAGCCCAGTAGACCAGGATTTTTAGTTTTCTGGATTGTTTGTTGACCCCTAATAATATGCATACACATAGCTCCAAGGCAGCACGAAGCAGACAACTCTACTTGAATGTATGAAATTTAACATAAAACACAAGAATTACATAAAATGGTGTAGTGGGTGAAGGATACACATCATTGGTCCAAACACACCTATTTGGTCTATTTCACTTTTAAAACAGTACTGTCAACATTACTGTGTCTGTATGTGATAGTCTGCAAGCATTACGAATATGGCTTCAGTATGCAAAATATTTATATCATTTGACTTTCCGATTCTATATATGGTGCATACTGCCACTGGAGTGGCCCCAGACAGGTGCATGATACTTTAATCTCAAGGAAAGTTGAGAGTTAGTGGTGTCTGCGCTTTTCACTAATACATTATCAAAGGACTCATTGGAAGGATCAAGGCCACGTGAGTCCCAAAGGACAAGGTCCTTAGGTAAGTAAAGAAAATCTACACGAGACAAGATTCAAAGTCCAGACAATGAAGGCTTATTTAAAATTAAACATTATCACAGAAAACAAAAAGGCCAATTGGTCCGTTAAATAACAGTAATACGTTTATTATTAGGTTACTTAAAACCATTACAATCTTTAATAGCATGGTCAATGTTAAAAGGTTTCTAATTAAATGATTTACAAGGCGTTGATACATTGGACGATAAACCGCTACAATCAGTTGTCATAGGAGCGAGGTTAAAAATGCACATCAAACGACTTACAAATATTTTACATTTTTTCAGCACCACTGGAGTCAACAGCTGCTCCGATGACTAATAAAAACAAAGTGCAAAGTACACTATATAAAATAGGAGCAGCAGATTTGTATCAGCAGGAGTTAGGCATAAAAGCCTGATAAGCCCACCAAGAACTAGCACCTGTATTACATTTTGCTTCTGTGCTGATGCAGACAATTGCTCAAAACACTGGTAAATGTAAAGTGTAGAGTGCAATGTATAGAAAGACAGCAAGCTTTTGTCAACAGAAGTAAGGTGCAGGAGCTTGATGTTCCCTAGGGAGGCTAGGGCCTTGCTTTCTCAAGCTACTTAAAACCAAGACAGCCAAACTAACAAAGGTTTCATGGACAAGCTCGACCAGAAACATGCTGTCACGCCGGTGGGAGGACCCCCATCAATATATATCATGAGTTCAGAGAAAA
Source organism: Lissotriton helveticus (assembly GCF_964261635.1). Taxonomy (NCBI): domain Eukaryota; kingdom Metazoa; phylum Chordata; class Amphibia; order Caudata; family Salamandridae; genus Lissotriton; species Lissotriton helveticus. The sequence goes on from NC_136073.1 coordinate 899,300,797, forward strand.
GGTCTAAATTTAGAATCAGCAAGAGGACCAACATGAAGTCTGCCTCTGAAGTAGGGATGTATGTCGTTACAACGCATGCCTTTACGACGCAAGTTTTACAATGCAAGTCGTTACAACGACTTGCGTTGGGGGGCGCTGGATAGTGAATAGTTTAATTTACTATTCCAACTCCAGTCCCCGTGGATAGTAGGGAAGTTGTTGGATAGTAAATTAAAACTATTCCCTATCCTAGAGCGCCCCCCAGCGCAAGTCGTTGTAAAAGTTGCGTTGTAATAGTTGCGTCGTAAAGGCACTTCGTTGTAAAAGTTGCGTTGTGAACGCTGTTCCCCCTGGAGTAGAGACAAAAAGCTCTGGCAAACTGGCATGGAGACTGCTCAGTATGAAAGCAAGAAAAGCTCTGGCACACTCCAGAAAAGGCACTTTTTATATGTTTTTAAACTGTGAACGTCACACTCCTGACATTTTGTGAAATAAAGTAATGACAACAACCATAAACCATGATACATTAACTAACATTTCTAGAGAGCGCTTCAAAATGCATAATTAAGGCCAACCCTTAACCAAAAAACAAGAGAACAACATTATATCTTTGCATGTATTGAATTCAGCAGACCCTTCAGAGTCATCAACAGGAACTGGAAATGTCCTTGACTTGTTGCAAGAATGAGTACAGTCAAAACACAGCTTGAGAGGAAGTTACAAAATACATGTAAACCAATAAAGCAGGACCTGGCCCAGAGGGTGAAATGTGTTTAGTACTTTCAGAAATTAAAAACGATACTAAGTGGCACTATGAAACAATTCATTTAGGAGAAATTCAAAGAGCCAGGCAGAGGACATAATAGTAACAATCTACAATAAAAAATTATTAATAAAATGGCAAAGATCATTTCAGCGAAGTAGGATCTCTGGGACCTAAGAGACAATTTTCATTGTAGTTGGGCAGTAGATCTATACACCCCATGAGCACCCCCAGAGTACTTGAGTCTGTCTCTTTCCAAACACTTAAAATTCTCGCTCTTGAGATTTTGCTTTGGCCTAATTCCACTAAGGTACTATTGGTTTCGCCGAAAGAAGGAATTAAATAACACTCAATGCAAATGGTGTAATCAAGCAGAGTAGTTGCTAATGCGTGTGATCTGTGTAGGTGAAGGATTATTACCCTTGAGGTGCCAATGGCTTTCTTCAATGTTTCAGACCCTAAATGTGAGGCCTTTTCATGGCAGTTGTATTAAACTGCTTGAAAGGTGATTCTAACCAGGTCTAAGGGCGGCGGTTTTTAAAGTTTCTGAAAGAAGTAAACGCAATCCAAAATGTTAATGAATGATTTTAGAGGTAACAGAAGCGAACTTGCACACGCAACGCAGCACAAAGCACTTTTTATTTGTACGAAACTCAGTTTGGCCCCTATGGGGTCAACTATGATGGACTAACATGGATTAATAGACCCCTCTTGGATTTTCTGCCGTTTGGTTTGCTGTTCATACCTGACTCCTCGCTGTTTCCTGAGACCTGGTGACCTGGTGTGCCCCTGCAGGGCGGAGGCGGCTTCTTTGACGACTCGCCGGACCCGCTTCGCGGGTCCCGCAGCGCGTCTGTGGCAGAGGAGCCTGATAGTCTCAGGCGTCTGTTGGGAGGAGCGCGGGAGTGGCGGCCGGTCCAGCGGGGCTGCGAGCTGTTAGGCAGGGACTCCAGTCTCCAGGAGCCCCTGCGCGCCCATCAAGCAACACCTGGGCTGCTCTCCCCGCTGGCCACGCCCCCCTGCTGACGGTGTTAAAAGCGGTACTCTCCCTCACGCAGCTGGGACCCCTCTTGGATTTTCTGCCGTTTGGTTTGCTGTTCATACCTGACTCCTCGCTGTTTCCTGAGACCTGGTGACCTGGTGTGCCCCTGCAGGGCGGAGGCGGCTTCTTTGACGACTCGCCGGACCCGCTTCGCGGGTCCCGCAGCGCGTCTGTGGCAGAGGAGCCTGATAGTCTCAGGCGTCTGTTGGGAGGAGCGCGGGAGTGGCGGCCGGTCCAGCGGGGCTGCGAGCTGTTAGGCAGGGACTCCAGTCTCCAGGAGCCCCTGCGCGCCCATCAAGCAACACCTGGGCTGCTCTCCCCGCTGGCCACGCCCCCCTGCTGACGGTGTTAAAAGCGGTACTCTCCCTCACGCAGCTGGGACCCCTCTTGGATTTTCTGCCGTTTGGTTTGCTGTTCATACCTGACTCCTCGCTGTTTCCTGAGACCTGGTGACCTGGTGTGCCCCTGCAGGGCGGAGGCGGCTTCTTTGACGACTCGCCGGACCCGCTTCGCGGGTCCCGCAGCGCGTCTGTGGCAGAGGAGCCTGATAGTCTCAGGCGTCTGTTGGGAGGAGCGCGGGAGTGGCGGCCGGTCCAGCGGGGCTGCGAGCTGTTAGGCAGGGACTCCAGTCTCCAGGAGCCCCTGCGCGCCCATCAAGCAACACCTGGGCTGCTCTCCCCGCTGGCCACGCCCCCTTGCTTATCAGCCAACGACAACAGTGCCCATAGTACTTAGGTCCGCGGAGCTTCCGCTACGCGGGAGCGTGCCGGGAGAAGCCCGGGACAAGGGCGGGACCGTCTGTGGCCATCCGGGGCAGGAGGAGGCAGGGCAGGGCCACCCCTCTTTCATCCACCGTACCGGTTTCAACTTGTGGTGCTTCACTGTGGGGCCGGAACTCAGCATGTCAACTCGCTCCGGTAAGGCCTTGAGGGGTGGCGGGGAAGGTGCCCCCGGGGGCACTATGTTCGGATCTATGGACAAATTCCTGACTAGGGTGGCGGCTGTCATCGACAACGAACTCGCCATATCAGAACGGCGCCTCTCTTTTGACTTTCCTCCCTCTAAAAGCCCATCTCCAGCAATAGTGTTGTCTTCACAAAACTCTATTTCCCCTGCACTCTTGCCTGGGGACCTACCTGGGGATTCTTACATTGCACCATTAGAGGGTGGTATAGATGGGGTAGAAAGTTCACAGACTGATAACCACGGTACTAGCCCTTGTGCCGTGCCTATAGATCCATGCACTGAGTTTTCCATAGCATGCCCCCCTGGCATTCAGTCCCAACACCGCCCTGAGGTTTCTGCTCTTGACCCACAACCTCCGCCTAAAACTCGGCCTAACCAGGAGCTTAACAAAAGGAAGGGTAAAAGGGCAATTTACACTCGAAAGGGCTGTCCATCCAAGATTACTAACCATTCCAGGTACCCGCCCCAGAGGGGTCCTTCCCCCCCGGGTGCCGCAGGACCTGTATCTTCAGGGACACCTATCTGCGCTCCAACTGTTATTGATACAGTACTACCTTCCCTGCTGGCCCCATCAACGCCTGACCTAGCTAATGTGGGTCCCTCCCTGGAGTCGATCGAGAAGCTGGTCAGGTCTCTTTTGTTGCCACTTATAGACCAGGTCAAGAGGTTGGGGGATAGGCTTGACTGTTTTGAACAGGTTACCAGGGATAATTTCTTTGCCCTGAAAACCCTGTTCAAACTTCAGCCAAAGCTCAGTGAGGATAGGACAGATAGGATAGATAAGACCAATAGGATAGAGGTTCCAGTGAGACCCCCCTCGGGAGATCAGCTGACGCAGCCGCCCAAGCGACCAGCCCCTGGGAATACTATCTTGGTTGCTCCTAAGGATGGTCCTAGGCAGATAAAGCCGAATGCTTCCACTCATGCTGCTCAAGTGCATGCTACCCCTCCCCCAGCAGTAACAACCCCGGTGCCCATTCAAGGCCCAAGGCAACATCAGAAGGGAGGGACGGGCCCTACTTTGCAACCTGGGGCTGTTTCATCCGCTACAATTGGCGGTGTAGTATCAACTCCTAAGGTTGCATCTATCCCCGTCCCACCTATAAACCCTTCACCTTTAGGTCCTCCTCAGAATATTAGACGAAAGTGCCCCCCAGTTAACCTCCCCCCTGAGTGTCACCCGTATGTTGTTATTCTTACCAAAGTCCCCCCTATTAGGAGTACCCAGCGGGAAAACCATCAGGCACTTAAGAATAAGGTCATCCACTGGCTGAAAGCCAACAGGCCCTTGCCTTTGGGAGTGGATGGTATTATTCTTGGTGTACGCAGGGTGGGATGGATTGGAAACGGGAAAAAATCGCTTGAAGGGGATTGTGTGGTGGTAAATTTCCAAGATGCTAGGGTTGCCCATCTGATATGCTCTCAAGGTCAACCCACGGTTGGAACGGGTATCGACATAGTCGACTTGACATTCTTTTACCCACGGTCCATTATGACCACTCCCACCTTCCACCTTGGACAACCCACCCATATCAGCAGTTCTGGGGGCCAATTCCCTGTGGAGAACACTGCCCACGGCCTTTCTACCCCGGGAGTTTTCCCCCAGCGGCTATGCCTAGCTCCAGTTATACCAAACTGGGGACCCTGGAGTTGCTGACTCAGTAATGTTCCCGGGGAGGTCGCTGTGGCTTCAAGCCCTGTTGCTGAGCCAACACCTTATTTTAAAACCAATGGCTCCTCCTCCTCATCGCAAATTCAGGCTATGGCCGAGCTTGTAGAGGAGAAGGGGGAGATTGGGGCATCCTATAATCTTTTGGCTAGTCCCCCTGGTGTGGGTGCTGTGGTCTTATCACTCCCTGTCGAGGATTGTAGCATTGCGGCTGTAACGGACCCCCAGATTAGGGTTTTCAGCTGGAATGTGGCGGGCCTCGAGAGGAAGCTAGCGCTGCCGGACTGGAACGAGCTTGTGGAGCAATACTCCATATGCCTGTTCCAGGAAACCTGGAGTCGGGTGCCCCTACACAAGGTGGGCTATTCCACCCACTTTTTGCCGGCAGTACAAAGTGCAACTGGCAGGGGCCGCCCTTCGGGTGGCCTACTAATCTGGGTAGCCACAGAACTCAACTGCAGGGTGGAGGAGCGGGACACCAATTGCCCTGATCTCCTAAATATTTTGCTGAGAAATTCCAAGGGCAGAGTCATTCTAAACATTTTTAACATCTACGCCCGTGGCACTAAGGGGGGAAGAGAATCCTCAGTAATAGCTTGTCTGGAAGCCCAGCTCCGCTCATCTCCTCATAGGTCTTGTACCTTGTTGGCAGGTGACCTGAACTGCACTTTCGAGCCCCTGGACCTGGAAATCCTAGCAGACCAAGAGGAACATGATAATGGGTGGGGGATTCCGCCCCTCGAGCTTAGTCCTATTAAAAAGTGGACAGAAGTGGCCCTCCAGATCAACTCACTAGCTATGGAGTTTGGTCTTAGAGCTGCCAACGGCAGGACTAGGTCCGACAAAGCAGGGGCCCACACTTACAACAGGCCAGGGCACATGTCACGGATTGATTATTTTCTCCTTGACATACACCTGTGGAGCCTGGTGGAGGACATGGTAATTGTACCTTCTGTTGAGAGTGACCACAATCTCCTGTCCCTCACCCTGTCCCACAGGTGTTTCAATAGCACTGTGAGTAGATCTCCTTGTAACCCCGCCCCGGACCCGTCAGTGGTTACAAATTGTGGTCGAAGGCTAAAGTGGGCGAAGCTAGCTCTTTCGGAGGAGAAAACTTCTGCGATTAGGCAGCTTCTGGTCTCAGCCCTAGTTAATCTTGATTGCCAAGAGGAAGGGCTGATGGAGGTGGCACCCAGGTTTTGTGTCATAATTCAGGCCATTAGCGACCTCTTTGTAGTTCCAGCTCACCCGAGTGGAAGGAAACCAAGCTCACGATCGGGCCAGGGCTGGTACAATCAGAAGTGTAGGGAGGCGAAGTCACTTCTCATCGAGGCAGTCAAGTCCAAATTACCGTCTAGGACTAGGGAGGCCAGGAGACACTATGCACTCTGCCAGAAAAATGCAAGGATGGAGTGGGAGGTTAATTTCTGGCAGGACCTCCTGGCTGCCAGTCGTGGGAAAGATGCCAAAGGTTTTTGGGACATGGTGGGCAAAAGGAATCGTCCTGACGACTCCCGGAGGACGTGTACCATCAACGCCCAGACTTGGTTCTCCCACTTCCAAAATCTTTATTCTGCTGTCGAAGGCCCACTTAATGACTCCTTTAAACTCCCACCCTTTACTCTAGTTCGTGACCTGGAACTTTTTTCTGCTTTGGATGTCACAAAGCAGATCAAAACCTTGGTTCCCTTGAAAGCAGCTGGTCCGGATGGCCTACCGGGGGATATCCTCCGTGCTTACCCGGAAGAATGGGGGGTACTAATCTCTGCACTCCTCAACGCAATTATGGGGGGAGGCCCTGTGCCTGACTCCTGGAGAGGTGCGGAGGTGGTCCCCATTTTCAAAAAGGGCAGCCGGGATTTACCCGGGAACTATAGGCCCATAAGCCTAATAGACTCAAGCCAGAAATTGGCTGGGAAAACCATCTTGGGGAGGATCACCCAATGGGTGGACGACAATCACATCCTGTCCGATATGCAAGCTGGGTTTCGTTCGGGTACAGGAACTATTGAACAGGTCTTTAGGCTCTTGTTATTACACTGGAAGGTGGTGGTGCTGGGCAAAGGCAGTCTTTACTTGGCCTTTATTGACCTTAAGACTGCCTTTGACCTGGTACCAAGGGAGGAACTTTGGAGGGTGCTTCACGGTTTAGGGATGCCCCCGTACTTACTAAACCTCCTTATTAACCTGCACACCAACACCTATGCCCAGGTTAGATGGGGGCTGAATGGGGAAAAGACCGATAAGATCAGGGTCGAGAGGGGAGTAAGACAGGGCTGTGTTTTGGCCCCTACCTTATTCTCCCTCTACATTAACGGGGTGGTAGATCATCTACTGGGCGAACCATCAGACGCTCCCATCTTGGGAGGAGTAAAAATTCCAACTCTGTTGTTCTCCGACGACACCCTCCTCATCTCTAAAACCCCCCAAGGTCTCCAGACACTGCTGAACCGCTTCCAGGACTTCTGTACCACCAAGGGCCTTGTCATTAACGTAGACAAGACTAAGTACCTAGTCATGCATCCACCTCGTAAACTTGGCCGCCCTCCAATTCTGAACTCTATACCCCTAGAAAGAGTGGCAGAATTTGATTACCTGGGGATCCGACTGAATGACGTGATGAGCTGGACTGCCCACATTGACAAAATGACATTGGCCCACAAAAGGGTGGGGGGCGCCCTTCTTAAGGAGTTCAATAACTCTACAAAACATTGTGTTGCTCCTATACTTGAGATCTACAAAGCACGTGCGGTCCCTGCGTCACTTTATGGATCGGAACTGTGGGGCTTGGGCAAAGTTGACTCATTGAGCAAGGCCGAAAATAAATTCATCAAGGACCTCCTTGCCATTCCAGCGAGCAGCCCGACCATCCCAGTGCTCATGGACACTGGCTGTAAAGCCATAAGGGACCAGGCTCGGCTTCGACCCCTTCTGCTTTGGGCACGCTTGTGGAGGGTCCCGGAGCTACAATCCTATGCCAATGGCTTGGCAGAAGTGATGCACTCTGATGGTTGGCGTAGCATCAAATGGCTGAAGGATATAAAACACCTCCTAGGGGAACTAGGTTTGGACTCCTGCTGGCATAGCCACTCCGCTCCTCCAAAGAAGACCTTAAAAAAACTTTTCTGGGAGTGGGTTTGTGTGAAGCGCTTTAGAAGTCAGCAGCACTGCAAAACCACCGCAGCTTTCCTGCTGTTCAAAGACGCTGCCTTGTACGAGCCATACATGGACATTATATCAGTTGCTATGGATAGGTCCTTGTATATTAAATTTCGGTTAGGAACCTTGCCCTTGGCCGACCTCTGCTCAAGGTGGAACAAAGCCCAGCCCACATCTCGCTTCTGTGCTCTTTGCCAGGACAAGCCAGAGACGGTGCCACATTTCCTTTTCGAATGCCCGGACTATGGTCGCCCCAGATCACGTTGGCTGGGTCCCATCTGCAGAGAACTGGGGACTCGTCAGCACTCTGTTGCACTTCGGATTCTTTTAACCAATACAGCCCCTCCTATTGTTTGTGCTGTTGCTAAGTTTTTAAAATGGGCTTGGTTGATTAGACTTAGAAGACTGTCCACATCAATTTAATTCTTTTTTATCTAATTTATGCTGACCTAACGTGTTTTTAATTCTCACATTATATGTACAGTCTTACTTATTTCGACATGCTGTTTTTATCTTTTGTACTGCTTTTATGATATGTGCATATCGAAATAAAGCAATCAATCAATCAATCAGTAATGATAAAGATGACTATGCAGGTAGAAAACTTCCCTTTATGGTTTTGTAGCCTGGTTATCTTTTTGAATATCCACCCCCAAAGTTTTGGACAGATGCTGCTGTTTTCTTTACTCTGATGTGCATTGAGACCTCCTAACCAGACCCCAGTACCAGTGTTCTAATCCCTTGCAAAGTGTATGTTGAATTGGCTACCCCCAATGAGCATAAGCTGACTTACTTATAAGTCCCTAGTATATGGTACCAAGGATGCCCAGGACATGTAAGACAGAGTTCCCCCCAGGGCTGCAGCACTGGTGGTGCCACCCTGTGTGGGACAAAGTACAAAATGGCTCCCAGCCTGCCACTGCAGCCTAGAAGGGTTTTATACTGTAAGTTCGACTTTGCCATTTAAATTAATGGCAAAGCCCTCATTTACCTTAACAATATATTTAAGTCTCCCCTAAGGAATGCCTGTGTAGGCCTGAGGCAGGGAGCTATCTGTTATTAAGTTGGACATATGCTTTTAATCTGTCCTGACCTCAACACATCTAAATTGTTGTTTTGCTGTGGAAAAGTTAGTAGTCACATTGGGTAACACAGAGTTACCGGCTGAACCCTCAGCCTGGCTAACTTCTGAATGGGACTACTAAAATGGATACTTCAAGGTATCAAATTAGTCGTGGCATTAAACCCGACTTGGTGCCCAAATCAAATTTAATGTCACTGTTAAATAAAAGCAACTTTTAGAAAGTTGCCACTCTGTAGCCGGGTTTCTTCAATGGCCTCACACCATTACTGGCCACTAGACAGCTTTCTGCCCTCCTTGGGAGTAGTATGAACAAGTCTCAGGCTTAGGAATACCGGTAGCCTGCTACAGATGAGATATTACCTTCCCCTTGGAGGAAGCCACTAAGGGGGATGTACTAAATGGCCCACTCATGTGGTTAAGTACCCCATGATGACCGTCAACTATCACCATCCCAGATGGATTGTAGAGTCCTTGGGAGTAGTATGAACAAGTCTCAGGCTTAGGAATACCGGTAGCCTGCTACAGAGGGAGATATTACGTTCCCCTTGGAGGAAGCCACTAAGGGTGTGTACTAAATGGCCCACTCATGTGGTCAAGTACCCCATGATGACCGTCGAATATCACCATCCCAGATGGATTGTAGAGTGTTATGTCATTCAATTATATTGCATATGCCTACCTAGTGAGAATAGTTATGAAATAGGGCAGTGTCGCTTTCTTTTGAGACCTTATTATCGACTTTGACACAGTCTTCTGTCAATCTTATTCTTTGGCTTTATCTTGCTTTACAGCAGGGCTTGCCATTGGCTTTGACATGATCTCAGGTTACCTTGCGTACTAATTTAGTTTTGCTCTAGCTTATTTACGTGCATGACAACACTTGTAGGACTGACTCAGTTTTCTTGACTGTCGCCATTTTCTGAGCTTCACAAGGTGGGGAGGGCATGTTTTGTTCCCCACTTGTTTTTCACACCTCACAGACCAGAACGAACTGGATGTTATCAAAGGAATGTACAAACTTCACCTCAAAGCCAAAATACAGAGGCTTGGCCAGGTTCTGTCTTGACCTTGACGCAAACTGGTACGTGCCAGCCCGATTAACTCTATGAGAAGGGGGCGAGGCTTTCTAGAAGCTTTGTTTCTTGATTGAAACAGTACTAAAGCGAGGGGCCTCCGTGGGCTAGATGGAAGTTCGCCATAGAATAGACGTATTGCTGTGGGATCGGTTGTAACTCTGTGTCCTGATTGAACTCTCGCCTGGCTGCAGTATTGGACTCCCCTCAGCTTGGTTGGCGAGAGATGGCTTGGAAGCATCACTCGGTGAGGTGTTTCTAACCACACTCTGTACTATTTTCATTCTATTCTGGCTATATATTGTTGTCTTTCTTTCCATTAGTTCTCAATCTTTTCATTCATTATTACATGTATATATTGCATTTTATTTTTGGTATCCTATTGTTACTTGGGAGTCTGCCATGACTAATGCTTTAGGTTTGCCCGTGTTGAAATAGTGTATGAATAAAAGTCATATGTGTTATCCAGTATCATGGGTATCTTTCATAGATTCACATGCCTGAATCATTCCCCGTCGTCGGGGTGGGAGTCCCCGGTACATAATAACAGTAATGTCATATAGACATATACATACTAATAGGCCAGAGGCCTCACATTAGTAAGCTATCCAAGTCCTTTTGTAAAAAGGACCAAACTTTGGCCAGGAGCCAATCAGCTACTACCACCCTCTAGAACCTTCCTGGAAGGAGCCCTAGTCCCTCAGATTTTCTTTCGCACGTCGTGCTAAGGGAGTCTCCACTGAGCTCTGCCCAGCTTTCTGGTATTTCTGGATTTTTTCCATATTTTTTATCTTCAAAATGTACTCTTGTGGAGGAGTGCTAGAGCAACTATGTCTACCACTCCTAAAAAATGGCTCTTTAGACTCTGTGCCTCGTGTAGTAAGCTGAGACTACATGTAGATGACAAGCATGAGGACTGCCTCTACTGTCTCTACCCTGAACATTCTGCCAAGGATTGGAAGGTCTGCCGCACTTTCTCTGTCAAGACTTTAAAAGATAGAGAAGGACGCCTGCTTCTGTGGCTTCAGAGACTAAAGGACAAGGATCAAACAGTCTCTTCAGGTGAGAGCGAGTGTTCCTTCAGGAGTTCACACTCCTCTGCCAAAAGGCCAAGACAGACATCTCCAGGTCCTTCTGATATGCCACCTCAAAAGAAGACGCCAAAGTCTTCAGAGGGTCGTCCAAAAACCATGGCAGTTAAGACTCCTCAGGAAGCCACCTTCAAGAAGCCTGTGCTGGTGTCTTCTGCAATGCCTGTGACAGTGTCGACAGTAACCATCTCTACGTCAACAGCATCGGCCTTCACTACCTTCTCGACAACTACCTCAGCATCGTCGTCCACGGGTAGGTCTGTGACATCTATACTTCCTGTCAAAAAAGCATCGACGACGCCTCCGTCGACGATAGTTTCCACGTCGACGAAGTCGAAGCCATCGTCGTCGACGAAGATCCTATCGACGTCGACGACAACATCGTCGACAAAGCCATCGACGAAGCCATTGACGTCGACACCAGCGTCGACGAGGCCATCGACAACGAAGTCGTCGACGAAGCCATCGACGACAGCTCCAGCGTCGACGAAGAAACCATCGTCGACGACGCTACCGTCCTCGACGAAGTCGGCAGAGGTGTCTGCTGTGGCTGACAGCATCCCACCGCCGATGATCACCCGTCGACGGGCCCGTCGACAGAGGAATCTCCTAAGCTGAAGTGTACTTATACACACTTCAGAATGTCAACGCGTATGCTGACGCCAGTGACTACGTCTGCTAGCAAGGTCCAGCCACTGCCACCGGTGCACTTACTGGAGACTGAAGATTCGGATGATGGTGCCATGTTCCACACTGCAACAAGTCCTTCACAGCTCCATGTCAAGGTCCAAGAGATTTCGGATTACGAAGACCTGGGTCAGGCAGAGGTGCCATACCAGGAGAAATATCAACCGCCTCCTCCTTCACAACCTACGGTGTGCCTCCCGGCCTCAATAGTCACGGACCTCTTATTCCTCATAGCGGACTACAAGCAGCGGTTTCCGCCTACTCCGCCTCCTTCGGTGGTGCCTCCAAATCTCGTGGCACCAGCTCCTCCTCCTCGCCCTAGACCACCACCTCTGGTCATTCGCCCTGATCCTGAGACTTTGCCTCCTCTTCCGTCTTCTGATGAAGAAGAAGAGGAAGCAGTAGGAGACAATGAAGAAGGTCTTCAGGAGGAGGGAGAAATACAGGATGACGAGTGGGATGACTATGTCATTGAACGTCCGGCATCCCCAGACCAGGCAGAGGCTGATTCACCCCCAGAAGATATCGGGGGGTTTCATAATGTTGTGGAGAGAGCAGCAGCAAGGTTCAAAATAGAGATGTCCACGCAACCTCAGGATTGCTTTCTATACGACTTTAAAGAGCCATTCAAGAAGACGGTTCGGTCAATCCCGATTATCGAACACATCTGGGAACAGGGGGTAAAAATAATGAAAAACCCCTCATCTTTACTACCAGTGCCGAACAGGCTTGATAAGAAATATAAGGCCCCGAACACGGGTCCGGCATGCCTTACAGGCCAGATCAAACCGGACTCGGTTATCACCCAGGCCACGCAGCGGAAATCCAACAACCCTTCTGCTGCGCTGACTGCGCCTCCGGATAAGGAAGGCCGTAAGCTGGATAACATCGGGAAGAGATTCTCATCGATGTTGGCCCTTACTGTCAGGGCGGCAAACTCACTAGCGCTCTTAGGGCGTTACAATCGCCAGATGTGGGCGGACGTTGCCCCATATCTAGGCACACTGCCAGAGGAGCAGAAAGAAGAAGTAAAGAAGATCCTCCTTGAGGGAGAGCGGTCCGCCTCGGAAATGATTGACGTGGCGATCAACCGGATTTCGGCAGCTGGTGGGGGCAGTGGTACTTAGGCGCCAGGGATGGCTGAAAGCTACATCTTTCCGACCGGAGGTACAGTCCAAAGTACCGGACATGCCGTTTGACAGAGAGCTGCTCTTTGGGGAGCATATTGATGAAATGCTGCAGGGTATCAAGAAAGATACGGAGACCGCAAAAGCCTTGGGTACCCTCCAGTACAAAAATACTCCCTTTCGGGGCTCCAGAGGAAGAGGCCAGCAGACAAGAGGTGGCTATCAGGGATACAAATCCTCCTATGGCTCGTCCCAGCACTACAAGCCTCAATACCAACAGAGGCAGCAACAAGGCCAGTCCTCGTACAATAAGTCGTCCTTTCGAGGGAGAGGAGGAAAGAAGGGCTCTACCAGAAGACAATGACTTCTTTCTCCAACAGACCTCCACTTCTTCTCCACATTACGTAGTTGGAGGGAAAATTTCCAACTTCCTCCACAATTGGCAAAGAATAACGACGGATCGTTGGGTCCTCCAGCTGGTTCGCTTTGGCCATACTCTGGAGTTCGTGGAAACTCCTCCTTCGAATCCCCCAGGTCCCATGCAGCACAAGAATCTGCATCTCCTTCAAGCGGAACTCTCACTAATGTTCCAGAAAGGAGCCGTAGAAAGAGTTCCCAGAGGTCAGAGGGGGAAAGGATTCTATTCCCGGTTCTTCCTAATACGGAAAAAGGAGAAGAAATGGAGACCTATATTGGATCTCAGAAACCTCAACAGATACCTCAAGAAACAATCGTTCCATATGGTATCCATTCAGGAAGTGTTACAGCTACTCAACTCTAAAGATTTCATGGTGCCCTTAGACCTCCAGGACACCTATTTTCACATATCATCCACAAAAGTCACCGCCAATACCTAAGGTTTGTAGTGGCGGGCAGACACTACCAATTCAGAGTGTTGCCATTCGGCCTGAAGTCGGCGCCACGCATTTTTACAAAATGCCTATCTACAGTGGCAGCGTACTTTCGCCAGCACCATCACCAGGTATTCCCCTACTTGGACGATTGGCTCATCAAGTCTCCTACTCTAGAAGGCGGGAGCAGATCTGCCAACGCCTGTCTTCAACTCTTCGAGAGCCTGGGACTTACGCTCAACCTTGGAAAAGTCAGTTTTGCAGCCCTCTCAACGCCTCACTTTCCTGGGAGCAACTTTAGACACGCATCAGGAGAAGGCCTTCCCATCACAGGAGCGTCAGGTCAAACTGAGGTCTCTGGCAGCCCGCATTCAGGTCAAAAAGGCCATCAAGGTGCGACTCTTCAAGTCATTGCTAGGAATGATGTCCTCCAATATCCTCCTAATACCACACTGCCGCCTCTGTATGCGTCCCTTACAGGAGGCGTTATCATCTCAGTGGATCCAGTGTACGAGATCCTTCGACGATCTTATCAAGATCACTCCGTTCATGGTGAAGGCCCTGCACTGGTGGCTTCAAACAAGAAACCTGAACCAGGGCCTTCCATTCCTACTTCCAATCTCCCCACACGTGATAACAACAGATGCATCATTGGAAGGATGGGGTGCGTTCCTGCAGGAACTTCAGATACACGGTCAGTGGTCGCTGGCAGAAAAACAACTCCACATCAACCTGCTAGAGCTGAGGGCAGTATACCTGGCACTCCGAGCATTCCTGCCCCGGATCAGGAACTCCCCAGTGCTTGTGAGGACGGACAACACCACCACAATGCACTATCTAAACAAGCAGGGGGGAACTCGATCCATGACGTTGTCTCAAGAATCACAGCAAATTTGGAAGTGGCTACTCCACCACAACATTTCGCTGAGAGCGGAGTATGTCCCAGGAGCATGTGGAAAAGTAAATTTTGCCATGTTCTGTGTCCCTACGCGTCCTCCATCATATGTTATCTGTGCATGATTAATATGCATATGTATTCCCCATGTTCGATTAAAGACACAATTATATTTGTGTCCACCTCTAGTATGCCAATTTCCAGTTCTCGTGAATACTACGAATATCAGGCCTATGTAAAGCTACGTTGCCACGTTTCTCAGTGTGCACGTTATTCCATTGTAAAGTCCCCGTTTCTAGGCCTCAAAAGGGCCCGGACACCAGATTCAGCTCCTGTCTTCTGAGTCCTCGCTGAGGAGCGATACAGCCCCCACCTGTGTTCCTGACCCTTCACTTACTTCCTGCCTCGCAGTGCCCGGTTCAGCCTGGCTCTGCCTCTGAGTCTGCCAAGAGTATGTTATGATTCCAGTTATCAGTTCAGTCCTCCTTCTCTGCATTCCTAAGCTACTGAACTGCATCAATAGTTACCATCATAGTCTAGCCTTTACGTCTCCATGTTGGAGAAATACTGTATTAATGATCATTTAATACTCTTCATCACGCACTACATGTAGAATAATGCATGCTCCAGTCTTAGAGTCTGTTCGCCTTTACCCCGATAACTTTTGGATTCTATCAACATGTTCTCTAAACATCAGATACTAGATACTGTTTAGGTACATGTCGCCCTGACTCTCCAGACTCTCCAGACTTCAGTCTCTGCTCCTAGCACAGAGTTCATAGCCCCCAGCTTCTCCTAGTAACACGTCATTGTCAGTTTGCGCGCACCATTAGGTCAGAGGTCCCGGCTCCTTAGGTAGCCCCCTCCATGTCTCCACCCCATTCATGACATATTCTGTTACGTTTGCATCACATGTCTATGTATACGCCCCTGTTACACCTACTTTCACCCTTATCTTTCGCGACTGCTATTGACCACACCCACTGCTCCGCCTATCATATGTATTGTAATGCAACTGTTCTAGTATATATAATCGTGTATTGTTATTAAATGTTAGCGCGCTCATCCCAGATCCTGCCCGGCAGCTGTCGGGACCCCCCTGTCAGGCTCTGCCATTCTATTCCTATGCAGGTTGTCCTGTTCCTGTCCTTTATGCTGTAATAAACCTGCAAACTCCTACTACCTCGAATCTTGACTCTTATTTATTGAGCTATCTGTTATTGCTATGTCCAGTCAAACCTAGATCCGGTATTATTTATTTATATACCACATAATGGCGCCCGAATAGGGACTTGCCCTTTCCCCACGCGCCGGTGAAGCCACGCCGGCCCCCTGACCCTCTGCAGCCGTGACGGAACCATACCGTGCACGTGCAGATATTTCTGCTTCAAGTATCCCTCAGGCCCACGGAGGAGACGGAGGAGGCGGTCCAGCATCCAGACGAGGCGGTGGAGGAACGCGGCGAGTCCCGACCAGAGCCCAAGCCGAGAGTCCAAGGTCCGAGGTATCCGGAGGCCCACCCGTAACAGAAGTTCGAAGTTCGTCCGTCCGGCGTCGAAGCAGTCCAGTCCAGTCCGAGGCCTTCCGTTCTTGCTGCCCGGTGAGTACCGTTGCTGGGGTAGTATCTAGACAGGGTCAATCTAATTGACTCTGGTCCGTGGGTTGGTGGTACACAGACCCACAAAACGAAGTGTCCACTTTGGTGGATGCGGGTCCTGACGTGTCTCTGTATGAGACCGGTAAGTTTCGTACTGTTTCAGCAGTGCATCTAGTTTCTGTTCTAGTCAGTTCTGTTCTCGAGAAAATTCATGTATTCTGTTTCCCGTATTCCAGGTAGTATTCTGTTCGAACTGTTATTCTGAATGTTATTCATGTATTTTAATGTCGTGGTATGGGTGTGAAGTAATTATCGTGTTTATTGTGTATTGTGTTGTGTCCAGATTATAGTTCAGTCATGCCGCTATTTTCAAAACTGCGTCAGTTAAAAACCAGAAAAGGTCTGCTGGAAGCAGCAGTTCCTGTTCCGCCTAGGGACAGTCCAGGTCATTTCATGTATCAGAAGCATGGCATAAGCGCCATATTGTATCTAGATTTATGGGTAGAGTATACCAAACAGTTAGAGGAAAAGTATAGATGGCCCGTATCGGGTACATGGGATGCCGAGTGCATCATGAGAGTTAAAACCGAACAGTCAGACAGACAGAGGCATGCTCTTATTAAGGGTATGTATCCTCTTCTTGCCGAGGGCTTGCCAAAAGCGACCCCGGAGGCATTCAGTAATTTTCCGCCACCATTAGTTCCGACCAAGCTACGTCACAAACCGACCGCAGCTGATATTTTCATTTCGTCCTATTTGGACGACACAGTCCCAGAATATGCAAATCCTGTTCCTGCTCCGCCAGTCCCTGTAAATCAGGCACTTCCCGCTCCTCCAGACACCGGAGTACCTGTTACGGTACCCCCGGTCCAGCCCGCCATACAAGTCCAGCCTGCATTTCCATTTCCCACTCTGCCAGGACGAAGAGCATCAGTAGACGACTCTAGTTTAGGGGCCGCAGGGGGAGGTCCTCCAGGAACCCCGCCGCCACACAAGCGTTTAACGTTAGTCGAATTACATGCACAAGCGTCACAGCGTACGCCCAGACATCAGTCTGTTGCAGAAATAAGAAAAGCCCTTACCGAATGTGGCTATGATCCAGTCCCAGGCGAGGATAATATGGTTTTATATTCATTACGCGTGAGAAAGGTGACCGAGTATCTAGTCACCCTACCAGATATGAAAGGAGATCTAGACAGAATATATCGTTTCATCCGTACAGGGGATGATCCAGAAAGTATTAGTGAAGTCATGTCTCAAAGGAAAGCTGAGATCCAGCTCATGCTATTAAAGTTCCTGATTAATTGTCTAATAAGAGAACAAGATTCCCCGACTAAAGATCAGGCCGAAATGAAAATCCTGACAAGGTGGAGTGATAATATAGCCGAGGGTAAGCATAAGAACATCAGTAGTATAGAGAGTATGTACAAGAAAATCCGTAAGGAAATAATAAGGTTACACGATCAACGTAAGGCAGCACAAGTAAGCGAGAAAGAAAATGACTCTTCTACAGAAGAGGTAGAGGATGAGAATCCCGCCAGAATAGCGTATGTAGGAAAATCTAGATTTCCAGATCGCCATTTACGTCTAGAACACAAGTCAGTTTTACATCATCCAGCACCAGAACCAGGTTCCCTAGAACAAGTATTTCAAGCTACCGATCACATTCTGAAATCACGAATCGGTTATAGCGAGTTAAGTACCATGCATGAACAAGAACTAGTCCGATCAGCAGTCCGATGGATTACTGATTCTACCACTTTTCCAGACGAAATAGTGGCACAAATGTTCCTGAAATTGCCCCCAGCCGAGCAACGACTGGTGGGTATGTATATGATCCAGCACCTCATTACTTTGTATGAGGATCAACATTCTGATCCAGGTCCGTTACATGATGTCCTGAACGAGTTACTCCAGTACAAATGGAAAGGTTTAGGTACCGATTTGATTAGTGTCATTCTAGAACAGCGCCACAAATACAGAACGTTTTTGAACCCACATTTTGTTCATGTCTCACCCCCAGAAAGTAAACCCTTTTACATAGACAGACAGAATCCGTTACGAGAAGTGCATCCAGTTAGGACAACAGATGGTGAAATGCAACGAGTGTTTGTTTACACTCCAATTACAAAGATGGAACTCTTAGAGATGAAAAAGTTAATTCCCTGTCATGATAAAGATCCAGCAGGGTTCCACCGAGAATTAAAAGACATGCTCCGTATGGGAGAATACACGTATCCAGATATTATTAAAATGTTAAAGGTCCTGTTGCCCGCAGGGGTATATGAGAAACTCAAGGAAAAAGAATGGGAGGTGGGAGAGAAAAAGATCGATTGGGCAGTTCTAGAAGCCGAAGACAAGGCACGAGTACCAGGTACCGGTCTTGGAGATAAATGTAAAGAATTACCAGAATTATTAATACAAGTTTTGCCCAGACTATTAGCAACTAAAAAGGAAGACTGGGATGCAATCTCAGCATGTAAACAGAAACAAGACGAAGACACTAGTGATTTTTACTCTAGATTTGAAAAATGTTTTATTATAAACAGTGGCCTCAAGACGAGTAGCGAGTCATACCCTCATCTTTTTGTTACTAAACTAGTCGAGAATTCAAGTCCACAAGTTAAGAATCGAGTTTTGAAAGTCGAAAGTACCTGGCAAGCTAATACCCCATCCCAGATGTTACAGATGCTTCAATATCACCAGAATAGAATCAGAGAAGAGCAAGAACATGAAAGGAAACGTATGAAAGACACGAAAATGAAAGTACTAGTTGCACAATCCGTTCCTCAAGACAGTCAGAAAAGGGGTCCGAATCAAGCCAGTCATCCTGCAGCTCCCGTTAAAGGAAACTGCAATTATTGTAAACAGCCAGGTCATTTTATAAACGAGTGTGCAGTTCTGAAACACAACATAGCTACCGGTAAGACTAAAGAAAGACCACGTCCGCCGAGACAAGAACAAGTTACACAGACTCCTCAGTCACAGAATGCACCACAGACAGTTACAGCACCGCAGCCTATCGCTGCAACACAGCATGTTACACAGCAGATGTACCAGTATGCACAGTCTGAGTATCCAGAGTATCAGCCATATTCATGAAACAGCCTAGAGAGGGAGGTAGGCTTGCCTCTCATCGAGATACCTGTCGATCAAGAAGGTCCCTATGTTCATAGTCAAGTATTAGGGAAAGACAGAAAGTTTTTGATTGATACAGGGGCAAGTAGGACCACTATAAGTCACGCCGAAGTTCCAGGGGCTCCGCTCTCAGGCTCTAGAAATGTTTCCCTTGGATTTTCAGGAAAGCCTATTGTAAATGAAATATCAAAGCCAGTTACTCTAGAAGTAGGTCCGTTGTCCCGCACTACTGATCTGTTACTTACTAAGTCATGTCCAGAAAATCTATTAGGCATTAAGACACTGAAAGAGTTAGGTGCAGTTATATGCTGTTCCCCAGAGGGAATACGATTGTTCCTACGCGACTTCAAGGGTCACTATGTATTACGAGATTTTGATCCTAGATTGTCTAATGTTCCGCAGCATCTATGGGCGCAAGGTCCAACTGATGTTGGTTATATGCAAATCACACCCCATCGTGTGACTCTTAAACCAGGTGTAGTCCTGCCACGAATCAGACAGTACAGATTGCCACCTGAGGCTGTAGCAGCCTTATCCAAAATTATTGACGAGCTCATGGCTCAAGGAGTAGTTGTAGAAACCGACTCCAATGTATGTAATTCTCCGATCATTCCAGTCATGAAACGTACTGATCCAAATGCACCTCCAGTATATCGTTTAGTGATTGACCTTCGGGAACTTAATAAATGTATTATTCCCCAGTATCCAGTTGTCCCAGATATCTCTTCCCTGTTGACAGCCATTGATTCAGAAGCTTCATTTTTCACTGTCATAGACCTCAAGAATGCGTTTTTCAGTGTCCCCATTCATCCAGACAGCCAGTTCCTTTTCGGATTTTGTTTAAATGGAAGGAGCTATATGTTCACACGCGCTCCTCAAGGTTTCACAGAAAGTCCTAGTATTTACAGTCAAGCACTCAAGAGACAACTAGACAACATTCACATGCCAACTGACACTGCCCTGCTCCAGTATGTCGATGATCTCCTGATCACAGCCCGTTCTGAATGTGCTTGCGAGCGAGCATCCCTTACAGTCTTGTATTTTCTAGCCGAGATGGGACACAAGGTGTCCCCTTCTAAGCTTCAATTCTGTGTCCAGCAAGTGGTCTACTTAGGACACTTACTGTCCAAGAGGGGTAGGCAGTTGACACCAGACCGTATCCAGTTAATAGCGAGTCTTCCTCAGCCCAAGACCCAGAAGGAGGTACGTGCTTTTATTGGCCTTACTTCTTATTGCAGACAATGGATTCCTCAGTATGCATTTCTAGCCAAGCCACTGATACAGTTAACGACACAGGAGGCAGCCGTATCGACTGTCCTCCCTTGGACATCTGAACATACACTTAGTTTCAATGAGTTAAAGAAAGCCCTATGTCAAGCCCCAGTTCTAGCAACACCGAACTACAGTAAGTCTTTTACACTTTTCGTCACAGAACGTGAAGGTACAGCATTATCTGTCCTCACACAAGATCAAGCAGGACAATACAAGCCTTGTGCTTATTTTTCGAGCACATTAGATCCTGTAGCCCAGGCTCTGCCTGCGTGCCTTAAGTCAGTTGCAGCCACAGCACTTGCTATCAGACAAAGTGATTCCATAGTATTAGGACACTCCCTGACAGTACAAGTTCCACACTCCGTGGAAGTTCTTTTAAACCGAACACAAACTCAGCACTTGACAATAGCACGTTTAACAGGTTATGAATTGACACTGTTCCAGCCACACATAGAAATCAGACGCTGCAACGTTTTAAATCCTGCTACATTGTTACCATCAGTTACTTCGAATTCTGCCACACACGACTGTGTGGAAGTAGTTAACATCATGACAAAGCCAAGACAAGATCTGACAGATATTCCATTACCAGATCCCGACCTGACACTTTATGTGGATGGTTCCTGCATGAGAACTAGTACAGGAGAACTAGTAGCCGCGTATGCAGTGACTACTGACAATGAAGTCATTGAAACACACCGTATTGACACCCTGTCTGCTCAAGCAGCAGAGCTAGTTGCTCTGACTCAAGCCTGCATACACGCCAAGAACCTGAAAGTTAATGTTTACACCGATTCACGTTACGCATTCGGAGTTGTACACGACTTCGGAGTGCTCTGGCAGGAGAGAGGTTTCATGACTTCTCATGGAACCAAGATTCAGCATGGTCTCCTTATTCAGGCTCTGTTAGATGCCATACATTTACCGACATCTATTGCTATCATGAAGTGCAAAGCGCATACGAAAGTTACTGACACTATTTCTCAAGGTAATGATCTAGCAGATCGCACAGCCAAGCTTACAGCACAGACTCCAGACATATCAGTTAATCCAACACAGACACATACTTCAGATCCGACTACCTGTATGACAGTTAAGGACCCTACTCAAGATGTCATAGATATCCAGTTACATGCTACTCCCGATGAAATCAAGAAATGGTCCGAACAAGGAGGGGTACAGACAGATCAAGGATGGTTAACGAAGGGTAGAGCCACATGGTTTCTCCCCGACTCTATGGTTCAAGTCATTATTAATACCGCACATAGTCCAGCACATTTAGGAGAAAAAGCTATGTTAGACAGTATCCAGAATATTTGGTTCAACAAGCATCTACGAGCTGCAGCCAAGCAGAAAGTCCGTACCTGTATGATATGTTGTCAGTTTAATCCAGGTAAAAGTGTCCCGGTGGAACAAGGTGGATTCCAGCCCCCTGACCACCCTTTTGAAGTCCTCCAGATGGATTACATTCAGATGGAGCGATGTCGAAGTTTCAAGTATGTTCTTGTAGTTGTATGCGCTTTGTCCAGGTGGACGGAGGCATATCCAGTTCCAGACTACACAGCCGCGACCACTGCCAAGCAGTTGGTTCGTGAGTTCTTCCCCCGTTACGGACTCCCTAGAGTCGTATATTCTGACAACGGCCAGCCATTCTCATCTGAACTCATGAAGCACGTGTCCCTTTTGTTAGGGTACCAGTGGAAGTTCCATTGTGTACGCCATCCAGAAGCAGCCGGTCTCGTAGAGAGACATAATCAGACCCTGAAAATTCGAATTGCAAAAGTTTGTCAAGAGAAAGGTGTGGACTGGCTCATAGCTCTGCCGGTCGCCCTGTTCTATATGCGCATGGTCGCACATTCCAGATCAGGTCTGTCCCCGTATGAGGTCGTTTTCGGCCGCCCCCCTAACATGTGGGGTACTCCTAGACCCCGAAGTATTACCGATGTTTCAAGTAATATGCTGACAGATTACCTAGCTTCCTTGATGTCTGCCCTCAACTCTTGTCGTTCACAGGTTGCCGCCGCATTTCCAGACAATACCGAGGTGGCACAGCATGAAATCGTTCCCGGATCCATGGTCCTAGTGCGAAATTTCGATCGTTCAAGTCCACTGGAGCCTCGCTGGAAGGAGCCCCGACAGGTCCTCCTGGCCACCCGTACAGCCGTGAAGTTGGAGGGACGCAAAGGCTGGGTGCATCTTTCGCATATCAAAAAGTTTTATGGATTGAAACCAGTTTCAAAGAACATTTCCGAGGATTTAAAGGACTGCCAAAGTACTATTCTTAAGGACTGTCCCGCAAAAGACACTGATACTGCACCCTCCCTGTTAGAGACAACTCCGCAACAGGAGTATAAGAAGAAATTAAGGTCTAGTAAAATAAGTCAGCCAGTTTGATTGTCTAAGTCCTCCCCTAGGTGAAACGGTTAGACCGGTTTCTGACATGTATAAAATAGACCCCCATAGTGAGAGAGTTAGTCAAAACTCAATCCGATGTATCATTTTTCTATGTTTCGTTTTATTTCTCAGCATTATGATTTCCTGCACCAGTTATGCATTTTACTTGTATTTTCCAGTTTCTCATGTAAATAAGTCCTCTAATGCTACAGTAGAGCACACGTTTAGTGATCTGCCTCCTCATGAACTCTCTTACCGCCTCGCTATGCGTAACAATTCTTTTATCCGCATGTTACATTATTCACACCAGACCAGCAATGCCACTAATTGTTGGGTGTGTGGTCGACTCCCCCCTTTCCAGACCCCGAAGGGAGTTCTGCCACTCTTTCCTTATCCATTTTCACATAATGGTTCGTGTGGAGCATGGTCCACGTTAACGTCATCCTCAACAGATATGTCTTTTCTTAACAGTACATGTTTCCCAGACAAGCAAGGTCTTCCCCACAGAACAGGGTTAGATCTAGAAAACGAAGTTTACAATTTAGGTAATTATTCTTCGAATTTCATGGTCCTGAATGTTCAGTCTGATTCCACTCCAGACTTACCTGCTATTTCAGTACTACCAGTCAAAGGCGAATTATGTGTTAGAAATAATGGTTCTGTACATGTAGGACACAGCGATTGTACTACTATTGTCAAGTACAGTGACAGTGGGAAATCTATTTTCAAAGCTTCACGTCATTCTTATTTTATTTGTGGTCAGACCGCATATGTCCGTCTGCCCCTCAATTGGGAGGGAACCTGTTACATTGCCTTCCTACTGCCACCAGTTTTCCTAGCCCCATCTGACTATCATAGAAACACACATCTAGTACACCTTAGACATAGAAGGGAGTCCCCCATTGTCGATTATACTGAAACTGCTCTCGAACAGTATACAGATTTCAATAGAGGTTTCTTCTTCTTTATAGGACCTATCCAGAATAGTAAGCTAATTCGTAGATTAACCAGAACCCTTGAAGCAGTAGTCAATGAGACTGCCTCTGCTCTAGGTAACTTAACTGAAGAGCAATCTGCTATGAGATTTGTCGTTTTACAGAATCGTCTCGTCCTTGACGTCATATTGGCCGATAGGGGCGGGGCCTGTAGAGTCATCGGATCTAGTTGCTGCATTTTCATTCCAAATAACGCGCCGTCTGTTTATTCAGCTATAACCAGACTCCATAAAATTGCCCATCTGTTACACCAAGATCCAGGCACCTGGACATGGTCCGGTTGGTTCTGGAATATAATTTCCGCTTGGGGATGGAAAGTCTTGTCCCTTCTAGGTATTGCAGTAGCGATCATATTCAGCTGCTGCCTCTGTATACAATGTGGCCCTGCGATTTGCGGCATTTGTGCTACCTCTTGTATTCCTAGTCCCAAGCCCCGTTCTAAAACCCGTTCCAGGAAAATTCGAGACGAGCAAATGATACTGTATGAAATGATAGATGGTATCATGAATATTGATGTTTCCTGATAGAAACGTAGTGACAAGGAGGGAATGTGGAAAAGTAAATTTTGCCATGTTCTGTGTCCCTACGCGTCCTCCATCATATGTTATCTGTGCATGATTAATATGCATATGTATTCCCCATGTTCGATTAAAGACGCAATTATATTTGTGTCCACCTCTAGTATGCCAATTTCCAGTTCTCGTGAATACTACGAATATCAGGCCTATGTAAAGCTACGTTGCCACGTTTCTCAGTGTGCACGTTATTCCATTGTAAAGTCCCCGTTTCTAGGCCTCAAAAGGGCCCGGACACCAGATTCAGCTCCTGTCTTCTGAGTCCTCGCTGAGGAGCGATACAGCCCCCACCTGTGTTCCTGACCCTTCACTTACTTCCTGCCTCGCAGTGCCCGGTTCAGCCTGGCTCTGCCTCTGAGTCTGCCAAGAGTATGTTATGATTCCAGTTATCAGTTCAGTCCTCCTTCTCTGCATTCCTAAGCTACTGAACTGCATCAATAGTTACCATCATAGTCTAGCCTTTACGTCTCCATGTTGGAGAAATACTGTATTAATGATCATTTAATACTCTTCATCACGCACTACATGTAGAATAATGCATGCTCCAGTCTTAGAGTCTGTTCGCCTTTACCCCGATAACTTTTGGATTCTATCAACATGTTCTCTAAACATCAGATACTAGATACTGTTTAGGTACATGTCGCCCTGACTCTCCAGACTCTCCAGACTTCAGTCTCTGCTCCTAGCACAGAGTTCATAGCCCCCAGCTTCTCCTAGTAACACGTCATTGTCAGTTTGCGCGCACCATTAGGTCAGAGGTCCCGGCTCCTTAGGTAGCCCCCTCCATGTCTCCACCCCATTCATGACATATTCTGTTACGTTTGCATCACATGTCTATGTATACGCCCCTGTTACACCTACTTTCACCCTTATCTTTCGCGACTGCTATTGACCACACCCACTGCTCCGCCTATCGTATGTATTGTAATGCAACTGTTCTAGTATATATAATCGTGTATTGTTATTAAATGTTAGCGCGCTCATCCCAGATCCTGCCCGGCAGCTGTCGGGACCCCCCTGTCAGGCTCTGCCATTCTATTCCTATGCAGGTTGTCCTGTTCCTGTCCTTTATGCTGTAATAAACCTGCAAACTCCTACTACCTCGAATCTTGACTCTTATTTATTGAGCTATCTGTTATTGCTATGTCCAGTCAAACCTAGATCCGGTATTATTTATTTATATACCACAAGCAGACAACACACTGGTGGACTCTCTAAGCAGACAACGCTCCATTTGTCATGAGTGGGAGCTCGACCAACATGCTCTCGACGCAGTACTCTCCCGATGGGGCAGACCTCGCCTGGATCTGTTTGCGACGGAGATCAACGCAAAATGCCAACATTACGCAAGCTGGCTTCCCCAGAGAGGATCTCTCAGGAAAGCATTTTCGATGGCATGGTGCAACGTATTTGCTTACGCATTTCCTCCATTTCCCCTGATCCCCAGGGTCCTCCGGAAACTGAAAGCGGAGCATTGCACCCTGATCCTGGTAGCCCCAGCGTGGCCGCGCCAACACTGGTTTACAGAGCTACACATTCTGTCGCTGGAGCCTCCGATTCCATTCAGGCCTTACCCGCATCTTCTCACTATGAACCAAGGGCAAGTCCAGCATCCAGATCTGACATCTCTCAGATTATCGGCTTGGCTCCTGAGTTCAGAGAGTTCCAGGACCTAGATATTCCTCAGGACTGCAGAGTCGTCTTAGCCCGGGCCCGGGCTGACAGTACTAATAAGACGTATTCCCTTAAGTGGAAGAGATTCTGTTTGTGGTGTAAAGCTAACAAACTGCACCCGTTCACGTCATCTCCGGCACAACTTCTGCCTTACCTGCTTCACCTGGCCAACTCGGGATTGGCCCATGCCTCAATCAAAGTCCACCTGGCAGCCATATCTCGGTTCAGGCGCTCTTCGTCTGGTATTTCCCTATGGTCCAATAGACTGGTCAAGCAGTTTCTGAAGGGCTTATTCAGGACTTGTCCTCCAATAAACCCTTTACCACTTACATGGCAACTCAATGTTGTCTTGGCTCAGTTGAAGAAAACCCCCTTTGAGCCAATGCATAAAGCAGATCTCAAATACTTGTCATGGAAAACAGCTCTTTTGCTGGCTCTCACGTCAACAAGGAGGGTGAGTGAACTGCAGGCTTTCTCTATTCAGGACCCGTTCCTTCAGTTCAAACAGGACAGGGACATTCTACGAACTAACCCCAAATTCATACCAAAGGTTCCATCTGCTTTTCATCTAAACGAGCCTATTGTCCTGAGATCTTTCTTCCCGAATCCATCTTCAGCAGCTGAGAGA
Source organism: Lissotriton helveticus (assembly GCF_964261635.1). Lineage (NCBI taxonomy): Eukaryota > Metazoa > Chordata > Amphibia > Caudata > Salamandridae > Lissotriton > Lissotriton helveticus. Next base: position 899,327,456 of record NC_136073.1, read on the forward strand.
TCTCTACATTCCTTAGATCTGAAAAGATGTCTGAAATTCTACATTCATGGAACGGAACAATTTCGCAAGTCCAACCAATTATTCATTGCCTTCAGCAGGCCCAGGAAGGGCCTACCATTGTCAAAGCCGAGCATTTCAAGATGGATCTCTGCGGCCATCGCCTTCTGCCATCAGCAGTTGGAACATCCTCTGCCCTCCAAGGTTCGGGCTCATTCCACTAGAGCGGTCTCCACCTCCATGGCGCTCTTTTCCGGGGTGCCCATTGTCGACATTTGCAGAGCGGCGACATGGAAGACACCACATACGTTCACCAAGCACTACTGCTTGGATTCGGAACTTATGAAGGATGCAGCAGTGGGACAGGCGGTGCTCTGTCATCTATTTCATTAGAGGTGAGCCTTCTTCCTTTCATCCCACCTTTCCTATTACCTAATTGCACATTTCTTATCCTGCTACTGTTTGCAGTTTATTGTGTTGCACTATTGATAAGTTATTATCAAGTGTCTTACATGCTATGTTATACGAAATGTGCTGCCTATTGCTTGCTACTCTGATTCAGGCATGTGAATCTATGAAAGATACCCATAATACTGGATAAGAAATGCGTTACCTGTAACTGCAGTTATCCAGTATTGGTATCTTTCATAGATTCACATGCAACCCACCCGCCTCCCCTGGAAGGGCTCACCTTAGTTCTCTCAGTAGGTACTACTTAGCACTAACAATCTGAGGGACTAGGGCTCCTTCCAGGAAGGTTCTAGAGGGTGGTAGTAGCTGATTGGCTCCTGGCCAAAGTTTGGTCCTTTTTACAAAAGGACTTGGATAGGTTACTAATGTGAGGCCTCTGGCCTATTAGTATGTATATGTCTATATGACATTACTGTTATTATGTACCGGGGACTCCCACCCCGACGACGGGAAATGATTCAGGCATGTGAATCTATGAAAGATACCAATACTGGATAACTGCAGTTACAGGTAAAAAACGCATTTCTTATATTCCATATGATTGGATAGGTATTATTATCTCGCCTCGGGGGAGGGCTGGGTTTTGCCTCGACCTGAGGGAGTAGTGTAGGTAAGATCTGTCCTTTTGGTGAAAAGCAGATTCCAGAACAGGGTGTTAGCCCAAAAGGCGAGCTTCAAAGGCGAAGCAGCCTTTGATGGGCAAATGGCTATCCCACTCCTGAGTGGTTGCTCCTTTGTTCAAGTAGACAAGTTGGTTGCGGCAACAGAGAGGGGAGGCCAGTGCCCAAATCAGTTTTTCCTTTGGCACGTAGTCCACAGGTAGCCACACCTCTAGGGTGGGCTACCAAGCTCTTAACATCCATGGAAGGAATGAGACATCTTGGGATGGGGCAGACTTGTGAAGCCTGGGATTGCTAGATGCCGTACAAAGCAGGAGGTCATCACAGGGAGGAGGATTCCAGGTAGCCCATTGGTTAGTGAACGCATCATTCCCTCCAAGGCACATTCTGGGTATAAATATGGCACCCCTGGCAACCTGAACCTCAGATCATGGCAGAGCTGGAGGAAGGACTGATGAAGGACTGCCCTGTTGACCCCTGGACCTGGCAAAAGAGGCTGCAACTTCTGCTGGACTGCACCCTCCGCACATTGGCTAGCGAAGGGAGGACTGTACCGATGGCTACTGACTCGAGAAAAAGAGGCTCTTGAGCCGCAGACCAAAGAAGTGATTATAATAATAATAATAATAATAATAATAATAATAATAATAGGCATTTGCAGAGCATTCAGCTACCCCAAATGGGGTGTCCCGGTGCTATAATAGACAGTGATCAAGGCAGAGGACAGCGCTAGACTAGTCATTCCGATTAAAAAGTCAGATCTTCAAGGCCCTTCTGAATTCCTGTTCGGACTGCATCATCCGTAAGTGGGGGGGGGGGGGGGGGTGAGGGAGGTTGTTCCAACATTTGGTGGTACCCACTTTGAAAGTTAAACCTCCCATTCTTGCTTTCACAAAGCTCGGTGTGGAGATGAGGCGGTTGTGATTGGACCTCAGAGGTCTGTCTTGTTGATAGGGGCGGAGTCTCCTCAGATAGATAGGGCCACTCCCTTTGTCTGCTCGAGAGGCAAATGTCAGTGCCTTAAATTCAATCCGCTTGGCTATCGATAGTCAGTGCAGTTGTCTGAGGTAAGGAGAAATGTGGTGTTGAAGCGGGACACTGCAGACCAGTCTGGCTGCCGCATTTTGAGTGCTCTTGAGTCTATGGATCCGTCCAAGCGGCAGCCACATGTACAGGCCGTTTGCATAGATGGGAAGTGATTAAAGCATGGACCACGGTTTTGCGAGTTGAATCAGGCAGAAGGTTTATAAATTTCCTGATGGTTTTAATTTTGCCAAAACAAACTGCCGAAACCGATTGTACATGGGTCGTGAGGGACAGATCTTTGTCCCACCTCACACCCAGATTTTTGATCGAGTCCTTTGGGATGGGGGCATCACCCAGCTCCAATGGCCACCATACATAGGACAGGGGGGTCGGTTGATTAAAAAACAAAACCCCTGTCTTGTCCGCATTAAGTTTTAGAAAATTGCGGTTCATCCAGTCAGCAATGTTTTTGAGACGTTCTTTTAGCGGGTCAAAGGTGGAATCAGATAATCCGCTAAAAGAAAACAGCAGCTGAGTATCATCAGCGTAGGATGTCACCTTAATCCCCATTTTGGTAATAAGCTCCGCCAAGGTTGTTAAATAAACATTGAAGAGAAGCGGGTTCAGGGCTGAACCCTGGGGTATCCCCCATTTCAGAGGTTTGGCAGGTGAGGTGAAGGGGTGGGTCAGGACCTGTTGGTTTCGGCCATGCAAAAAAGATGTCATTCAGTTCACAGCTGTAACCTGGATGCCTATGTCCTTCAGGTGGTCTAATAAGATGGAATGAGACACAGTGTTGAATGCTGCAGATAAATCTAACAACAGCACCAACATGGCCTTAGTGTCTCCATCCACAGGGAGAAAGCCGGACTGAGACTCATGTACGAGGTTATTAGACTCGATAAACGCTGCCAAATGCTGGTGTACTGATTTCTCTAAAACTTTTGCCGGGGCCGGGAGCAGGGAAATCGGCCTATAGTTGCTGGTGACTTCGGGGTCGCATTGGCTTTCGTCAAAATTGGAAGAAGAAAAGCATACTTCCAAGCTGAAGAATAAACACCCTGTCTAATAGACGAATTCAAGATGGTATTTAGGTGGGGGTTGAGACACTCCGAGAGGGAACTGTATAGTTTGGCTGGCCATGGGTCACCCGGGGACCCTGATTTGCATTTCTGAAGCTCTGTCAGCGATGCTTCCATGGAGATCTCAGCAAAATCTGAGAAAACTGGCCTAGGAGTCTGATCAGGTTTATGAGCATTTGTCATCCCAGAGGGACAGCGAGCTGCTGGGAAGGACATATAAATCAGAGCTAATTTTCCTCAAAAAAATCTGAAATTTTGTTACACAGTTTCTGTGAGAGGGGACAAGCGTAAGTGAGTGCAACTGGATTCGTGAAAGCCTTCACTATTTTAAAAATTTCCCTAGAAGAGTTCTTAGCGCTAGTAATACGTTCAGCAAAGAAGTCTCTTTTTTTTATAATAAGGAGTTTATGATCATCTTTGAGTGCTGCCAGATAACAGGCTTTGCTTTCCTGAGAGTAGGTTAGCCTCCAGCTGCATTCCAATCTTCTACATTCTGATGTTTTTGCTCTGATATCCTCAGAAAACCAGGGTGCCCCTCTCCAGGGCCCGAAGGGGGATGTTCTCGCAAAGTTTACCAGTCTAAAAGGGGCCATTGAGTCGAGGGCGCCACTGACCCATTTGTTGAGATTCGTGATGCTAGTCTCTAAATTATTAGATAAAGAGGGCAGGGAGTCCTGCAGGTTTTGCAAGAGAGACTCTGGGGTCACCCTACTCCATTTCCTTCTAAAATCTTTTGGGTTGGAGTTTGGGAAGGGTTCTCCCTTCGATTTTCAGGTGTATCCGAAAAGGGATCTGGAAGTGGTCTGACCAGATCACCAGTTCAGGAGGATGGACTGTCATGTCGGGAAGGTTTGAGCAAATAAGGCCTAGAGTGTGACCAGCCTTATGTGTAGGAAATAGCACATTAGATTACAGCCGGCCAGAGTGGATCATCCACATGAAAGTTAAGATCGCCTAGCATCGTGAAGTTAAAGTACCTAGTGCTGGCCTGGGCGATATAATCCACCAGAGGGGGGTGGATTTAAGGCTGCAGGCAGGCGGTCTATAAAGCAGGAGCCCCGCGTAGGAGGTGGAGGCAGAGAGTTTTATACAGAAGGGAAGACCTTCAATGTTATCAATCTGCACAAAGTTGGAAGTGGCGATCTCCCATATCACTTTATGGATGATCACTAACACCCCCCCCCCTGGCTTCTTGCTTTGTCTATTAACACAAACTATGCCATATCCCCCGGGGATAGCTAGAGTCACTGCAGGGTTGGAATCTTCCCATAGCCAAGTCTCAGTCAAGAACATAAGGTCCCATTTGTGTCTGCAAGGGACTGATGTATGTCCAGGGCGTGCTTGGGCAGAGATCTACAGTTGATTAGGCAAGCTTTTAGCTCCACAACCAAAGGGGGCTTAGCAAGGTTAGCACACAGACCCTTAAGTAGCCCCATGTTGCGACTGGTGGTAGGGGTAAACCCACAGCCCTGACATAGACTGCATTGAACCCTCAGGTGCAAGAAGAGTTGGATTGCAGCAGGTGAGAAGTCTGAGGGCAAGTAGCTTCTCACGACTCCAACTAAGCAGGGGATCCCTGAGAATTTGGGCAGCATCACTGGCCCTGGCCCCCATCCGGATGCGGACGGGCGCGGACGGGCTTGCCCTTGACGCGCCTGCTGTGCGTCGGCACCATCAAGCCCTAAAATAGCCCGGCACGGGGGTAAGGCTAGAACATCACCCTGCCAAGATGGCTGCCCGCAAATGGCCCACCGGAAGTGCAGGGCGTCGATGGGTTCTCTCTCAAGCCCAAGATTCTCCCTCCACTTAATCAGCAAGGGTACTGCTGAGATGGACCGGGGAGTAAACGAGCAAGGAGGAGGCAAAACTTAAAGTGCAGGTAGGTTTACAAGAACGTTTAAAACAATAATAGCAGTTTAAAACAATACTAGCAAGAGAAAAGCGCTAACGCAGCATTGCCAGCAAAGAGTTACCTCTGCTTTTCAGTGCGCTGCGTGTCGGCACCATAAAGCCCTAAAATAGCCCGGCACGGGTGGAAGGCTAGAATGTCACCCTGCCAAGATGGCTGCCCGCAAATGGCCCACCGGAAGTGCAGGGGGTCAATGGTTTCTCTCTTAAGCCCAGGATTCTCCCTCCACTCAATCAAGAAGCGTACTGCTGCGGTGGACCAGGGAGTAAGCGAGCGAGGAGGAGGCAAAACCTAAAGTGCAGGTAGGTTTACAAGAACGTTTAAAACAATAATAGAAGTTTAAAACAATACAAGCATGAGAAAAGCGCTCACGCAGCATTGCCAGCAGAGCGTTACCTCTGCCTTTCCAAGGGTCATTCGACTGATCCCCTGGAACCAGCACCAGGGCCATCAAATCTGAAGTAGCCCAACTCGGTAAGTCAGTAGCCACTTCTAGAGAATTGCTGCTAACTGCTACTAGGCACGCCAAGAGACCTATCATCGATCGCCAAATGTTGCACCAGAGTCTGCCACACCTGGGAGTGTCATCTTACTACAGATTTGTGGCCCAAGAGGGACACTAGCCTCCACCAAAAAATACCTCTGGACCCGCTGTGGACAGAGACCGGTAACCCAGTGGCAGGTGCCCTTCTACTGGCTCAAAGAGGACTTTGAGGGACACTGACCTCTGCTTCCAAAGTCACACCCCCTGGCCTATGGACTGAGGAGCAACCTTCAGGACAACTCTATTTAAGTATATGGCGGTTGTTGTGTAAAGTTCAACACTGGACTGTAGAACACTTCTGTGACCAGGTACCAGTCCATATCATCCCTGGTGCCCCCCCCGCCTGACCTTCTATCTGCCGGATTTAGTTGGGCCAGTGTAGCCGAACACAACTTTTTCAAACTTTACGGGTTACCAATGCTTGTTTGAGGTTGTGACTAACAGAACTGAGATTTACATTTGTTTAAATCTATAACTATGGAACCCTCTGGTGAATTTTGCTCATCTTGGTCTTTAAAAATTAATAAAAAAATAATCTATTTTTATACATTGGTGTCCAATTTCTTTTGTGTTGTGTGACATTCTTATTTCGCTGTTTAGTGCTTTTAAATGCTTTACACTAGTTCCTTTGTTTAAGTCTTACTGGTCGAAGCTAGAGCCACCCAGAATTGAGCTATAGGTTTTGCAAAAAAGCTGGACTGGACCCAAGACAGTGTTTACAAGTATATTACACGGTAAGGTCGCACAACCATAATACACCCAAATCGTCATATGCTCTGACAGTAGCTCTTCACAATTCTATATTCCATCCTCACCTTTTTTTCCTTTAAGGCAGTGTATTTGTCTCTGATGGCTCTCCTTACCGAGAATAAGAATAGGACACTAAGGGCCAGATGTACGACCTAGAATTGCATGCGCAAATGGGTTTGCGACCCATTAGCGCATGCAGTTTCGGTCTTAGCCATGTACAATTCCTAAATAGCGAGTCGCAATTCATTTGCGACTCTCTATTTATGAATTGCAAGTCGCAATTAGGAAAGGCGCGTTCCCTTCCTAATTGCGTCCGCAAATCAATGTACAAATGTTTTGTGACCGCATCCAGAACACATATACCGATATCAGAAGCAAAAATATTGTTACACCTTTAAATAAACAAGTTTTGTCAAAAATATTTCCTCACACAATATCGACTACAATTATATTGCCAAAATAATTACATTATCCTTAACAAACATAAAAAGTACTACTTTTCAATTTAAACACATAAATATAATGAACATTAAACAATATATACGTGTTCTAACAAAAGAAAGTATGCGTTATCATCAAAATAATTATAATTCACCCCTAGAAAAGTAACTAAATGCATAATAATATGACCAAAAAATGAATTTCATAATTTACAAACATTTATGCAACAATATAAATAAATATATATATGCATTTTTATATATATATATATATATATATATATACACACACATATCAAATAATATTCAAAAGTATCAAACTACATATTAAACACTATAATTAAATAAAAATAGCATTAATCATGGAAGGACAATAACTGATCAAAAAAACCTCAAACCGATACTAAACTAGTCGATAAAATCAAACTGTAAACAACTTAACCAATAAAATCACACAAACAATTACATTAACAATATAAAAGCACACACATTTTGTCAACTTAATACTGCAAAAATGACAAAAGCTTCAAGAGCATACCCCGCTCTCAAAAAGCACATGGGGCAGTTGTGCGAGCTTGATTAGTCTGACAAACCAGAAGGACCTGGGGGTAGACTCGGCGCCTGAGGGGCCGGCAAGGGCCGAGGGCCCTTAAATTGAGGGGGAATGCTTTTATTCTCTTACTGAGGACTCTGATTCTGAGAGTGTTACAGAAGCAAGCTCAGCTGAGCGTTCAGATGCAGGGTCCAGCATATCAGGTATATCAGACATATCAGGCAAAGGTACCGCACAGAGGAAAAAATCGATAAAAAAGAGAAAGCAGATTGATGAGTCACCGGGGGGCACGGAGAGAAGGCTGGTATGGGACTATGCGGCTACCTCACAGACATACCTAGAAGATGACAGCACTCTAGAAGCATCTCCGGAGCCCGTAGCACAACAGGCCCCTTCTGAACCTATCTTTACTATACTCAGGCAAATGCAGGCAGAAGCCAGATCAGAAAGCCGCAGAGCAAGACAGGCTTCGAAAAAAATTCAGATTACTATGAGGAAAGTCAATAAATTCTACGACGAAATGGCCGACAGACTAACAGAAGTGGAGGAGAGGACAAGCAAGCTGGAGGATGAGGTTACCAGTTGGCAAACATCCATGACTGCACAGGAAAAACTCTCTCAAGATCTTCAGTGGAAAATGGAAGATTGTGAAAATCGCCAGAGGCGGGAACAACATTAGACTCTTGGGTGTGGCAGAAGGGCAGGAAGGGCAAGATATCATGCGTTTTGTGGTGAATTTACTGAAGGGGGCATTTCCAGAATCTGAGTGGCAGTGGGAGAAGGAGATACAACGGGCACATAGGTTTCCCTTTACGCAAAAGAAAGGAAAAGGAGCAGGTGCGGGTGGCCAGGGGTCTTTTCCCAGGGCTATCCTTGTGAATGTGGGGAACTTTCTACTGAGAGAAGAAATTATTCAGAAGGCTAGACCGGATTCCAAGCGTACATTTGAGGTTATCACCTTCTTCGCCAGACCTGACTTCTGCCATGTCACGGTGGAGAGAAGGTGGAGACTTAGGCAGATGATTTCTCCATTCCAGGCAGTGGGCTCTGAAGCGTATCTATTATTTCCTGCTAGACTAAAGGTGGTCACTAAAGGGGGGGTTAGAATGTTTCTGTCAGAAGTCAAAGCCCAACAATACGTAGAAGAGCTCAAGAGACAGAAGGGAGGTTAACATCGCTATGGCTCAGTTTGAGTCTCCAGCGTACCAGAAGGGGGAACATCAGGGTTTGGGATATCTAGTAATACAGTAGAAGGGTAGGTGGGGGTGGGGGGGCGACGATCACGACCCTTAAAGCAGCCACACATAGGTCATTCCTGACCCTTTTGCCAGTAGTGGGGGGAGGGGCAGCAGAGGGGGGGGAGGGGGGAGGGGGGCAACGCAGCACAAATGGTTAGTCTTTTTTGTTTATTTCAGCACATTGTAAAATGCTTTAGAACACATAGTATTCGTATAAAATGGTTTGACGACTTCAAAGTTTACTTATATAATTGATTCTATGCTACAAGGTCTCCAATTTTATATCTATGGCGTGCAGGATAGCCTCAATTAATGTATGTGGTCTGTGGTTCTGAAATTCTGGACCCTACTGTTGTCCCGGTATCGAGGTCCGATACCCGTGTCCCGAAACATCAACGTACCATGACGAATTTGGTGTCGACGAACCGATAATGATTAGGACATCATTCCTATGCATTTGCGTCATGATCGAGGCATGCTAACACCCCTGAATCGTAGTTTCCGTCCCGACCCCTCAGACTCCATTTTGTAAACGGTATCCATCTTGTGTCTTGCCCTCATGATAAGTCAATTAAAGGTCGAGCTTGATCTAAAAGGACACGTCCACCTTCCCTGACTCCCCCCTGACCTGTCCCAACTGACTCCCTTGCCTCCAGCCAAACCTGTTTGGGCAGCTCCTCGCCCAGTGGCCTAATACGATAGCATCAATGCATAACATGCCCCAAACCATTCACTACATCCAGATCATGTTTTCTACACACACGCCTGTCCGCGTTCCCTGTTTATGGCCAGTTTTATGACTAGGAGGTGCCTTCTTTTATTGGGGCTTCACGGATATCTGATGGGAGTTCCGGGCTTGGCTGGGTAATCTATCACGAATTGGACATCTAAAATACGGGCTTGCCTACATGACTTCGCTCTTTTGTATTGTCGTAGAAATATGTGTATAGCCATATCGTAAACTCAAGAATTCTTGCTTGCAGCTATTATTTTTGTATATAAGGAGAAGGCTGGTTCTGTAAAAACGAACAGTCTCCTGAGAACACATGACCCGTGTTTGTCGTGCTTCTAGGACACCTGTTACTTGGTAGCTGCCAATAAAACTTGATCTCTGACTGCGACTAGAAGACTCAGTGTTTCTGTGGCCTGGAACAAGGGAGAACTCAGAGGTCTTCGGGTGTTATCCCCTGGCGCCAAACGGGTTCCTAAAAACCCGTTACCTCAGTTGGCGCCCAACGTTGGGCGGTATCAAGCGGCGACGGTCCAAGCCAGATGTTCGTGAGGAGCTTCGTGTGAAAATTCCAGAGGACGGCCAGCCACTTCAGCGACCCCTGTATGTCGACGTGGTTCCGAAGGTCTTTGCTGCGAGGTTCCCCGCGTCCCGACGGCTACGAAGGACTGCTGGCCTGACTATCGCCTTGTTTTGGACCCAGTGATCCTTGGTAGAGCGAAACGATAGACGAGTCTTCTAGCGACGTCACCGATCTTCAAATACTTCAGTTAAGTATAAGTGGAGCGTCTCCCAGTCCTTAGTTTGTCCTTAGTTTTTGGTATCCTTGAGATACGCCTTGATTTGGTACTTGCAAGCCCCAAAGCCGAAGGACTTGTGTATTCACGAGAAATATCGTAACAGATAATCCTTTGAAGTTTGAAGCTAGACTAGTGAGCAAAGATGCCTGGTTTTAGCAGACTTGGAAACTTGTTTTGTCTTGGTTATAGTAAGGACTCCCGATTAGAGGATTCCTGTCCGGTTCCTCCGATTGGAACTCAAACATATGAGCTCTATGTAAAACACGGCGTAGGTCCTATCACATATAATGAAGTGTGGATAAAATACACCCGCAAGGATGGTGTTTTAAAATGGCCCCAATATGGTAGTTTCGACTCAGAAATATTAGATAACCTAGAGGTCAAATTATTCAAGAGAAAAGCCCGGCCGGCGATGTTTGACTCTTTCCGCTTATGGCGCAAAGAAGCCAAACAGAAAGAAATAAAATTAGCAAAAAGGAATAAAAGAGGTATGTCAATGGTGCAAGCTGCCGTTGCATACAGGGATAACGAGGAAGAGCAGGAAAACGAACAAATACTTAGGAGCAAGAAACTAGCAGTAGATAAATGCTACCCGATGTTACCAAATAAGGGACAAGGTCAAGAGGAGAGATTCGAGAAAGATCCATTAATGTCCCACTTATTAAGCTCACCTCCACCGTATGCGTTAGACGCTACTACAACGCCAAAGCATTTTACTATACCGCGCCCCGGCGCACGTAACCCAGCTCTTGCACGAACGCCAGCTCCTCTTCAGCTGGTTTCTACTTCTCCGGCGCAGCCTTTTCAAGGGCCGCCATCTTTGCTACATACTCCATCTACTTCTACGACTTTGCCTACAGCTCCAGCTATTGTCTATGATACTACGTCTGCTACTACTTCGACTTCCTCTGCTATTGCCTCTACTTCTTCTTTGCCTCAGCCTGTTTTTTCCGAGGCACTTACTCCTCCGCAAGGTTCTCCTTCTATTAGACAAAGAGTGACAGGTACCGTCACTAGTCTATTTTCACCTTTCTTTGGGTCGCCTAAAACAACGCCTAAAACACAACATAGACAGTCCCGTAGTCAACTGCCTGATTACGAGGAAAGAAAAGTGCTGAATGAACTAGCACGCCAATGGATTACGGATACTGTTAGATATGATGTTCAGTCTGTTATGGAAGTTTTCCGTCAATGGAATGCACCCACTCAGAGATACGTATTCGAAGAGATGTGTGTATATCTGGGCGAAGATTTGGAGACGAATGATCCCAAATACACAATGAACGAACTATGGCGTACACGCTTTAAGTTCCATGAAGGTATGATTACAGGCGCAGATGTTGAGAAAGCGATAGAGTTGTTGTTCTCTTATAGGAGTAAGGGAAACGTCTCTAGATCATTGTACCAAGACGACGTATCAGGTAGGAAAAGAGCGAGACAGTACCCCATGAGAGAGGGTCCTCCGGTTTGGAGGGAAGGTGATGCGAATGCGAATCCATCAATTCTGCCTCATTTCCAGCGTGTATGGGTACATGTCCCCTGGAAACGATCCGAAGTCTTAGCACTCAAGCAGACACTGCCTGATCCTCGTAAAAACCCGACTGGGTATTATAAGGAGTTATCGCAAACTGCAAGCTCATGTATAATGAATTTAGCGGATATAGACATGTTGTTTGGGAACGTAGTTCCACATCCTTTATGGAGCAAAATACGTCCTACGAACCATGACCAAGAACTAGGTGACTCACGGGCGAACATTGCCGCTATAGATGCTAGACAAATAGGTGGTTCTAAACCTGAGCCGTTAATAGCTGAACTTCCCGGTAGAATTATCGCGTACATGAAAACCATAATGCCTGAAGTACGCGTAAACTGGGACAAGCTATCTGCGTGCAAGCAGAAGAAAGATGAGAATGTGTCTGACTTTTTCACAAGATTTGAGGAGACTTTCACCGATCATAGTGGTCAGGATATGGCTACCGAGGGTGGTCAAAGATTGTTTGTAGACAAATTCGTACATAATTTAATGCCTGAACTGTGTAATAAACTGAAAGATTCAGAGAGTGCTTGGGCTGTCTCTACGTCAGGGCAAATTTTAGCTACAGCCCAGTACTATGAAAATAGGCGCAAAGACGAGCTAGATAAAGTCGACAAAAAGACAAAAGATTTAAAAACTAAAGTTCTTCTCCAGCAAGCCTATCCGCCTCGTACGGCTAGTCAGCCCAATTATCAACCACAACAGCAGTATTCGAGAAACGCGCAAGGAAACGAGTTTTCCCATCAGCGTATTGCTTATGGCCCGAATCAATTTGCGTATTGCAAAGAAGAGGGTCACTTTAAAGGTAATTGTCCGGCTCTTGCGCGACTAGCCAAACCCTTGCTGGCACTACTCTGTAAAGACACGCCAAATCCTATGCCCTGGTCTGAAGATTGTCAGACGAGTTTCCACGAGTTGCGTGATGCATTATGTTCGGCTCCTGTGTTGGGAAACCCCAACTACAGTAAGCCTTTTACATTATATGTCCATGAGAAGGAAGGTTGTGCATTATCAGTTTTAACACAACATTTTGGGGACAAACAGCGCCCATGCGCGTATTTTTCGGCAACTCTAGACCCTGTGGCTAAAGCCCTACCAAGTTGTCTGAGGGCTACCGCCGCAGCAGCTGTCTGCATTCGACAATCCGCTGGATTAGTCATGAATAATACTCTGATCTTTATGGTCCCGCATGCAGTAGACATTTTACTAAACAGTACGAAGACACAACATCTTACTAGCGCTCGACTATCCAGTTACGAACTTACACTGCTAGCAAGTCACATCCACATAAAGAGGTGTGATACACTGAACCCCGCAACGTTATTACCCATTCCGACAGAAACAGACAAGATTGATAACCATGACTGCTGTTTTAGGACAGAAGAAGAGACAAAAGGGAGAGTAGACTTACAGGACACTCCCCTTCCTGAATGCAACGATACTTTATGGGTTGATGGTTCATGTTTCAAGCTGCCGAATGGTGATACGACTGCAGCATATGCCGTAACGACATTACACACCATTATAGAGACCGCGCGCATTTCCCATAATTCTGCACAAGCTGCAGAGCTAATTGCGCTTACCAGAGCATGTGTGTTAGCGAAAGGAAAGCGAGTGAATGTGTACACTGACAGCCAATACGCCTTTGGTGGCTCACAGTTTTGGGCGATTGTGGCGTGAACGTGGATTCCTGACGTCACATGGTGCAAAGATACAACATGGTCAGCTAGTTAATGAGCTCCTCGAGTCACTGACCTTGCCACTACAAGTTGCGATTGTGAAATGCAGTGCACACAAAAAGATTCAAGATGATGTTGGCCGCGGGAATGCATTTGCAGACGAGGTTGCGAAAGAGACTGCAAGGAACACGATGAGTCGGATGTATGTTGTAGGTCCCGCTAGATGGATTACGGATGTAGGAATGTGTGAGGACACCATTGAAAGCGTAAAATCTATACAAGCCGAGGCAACTGAGAAAGAGGTGAATGAATGGAGAGAAAGTAAAGGTAGACTAGACGCGAATGGTTGTTGGGTCGAACTGTCAGAACACCAGCGATGGCTATTACCTAACGCATATGTACTTGCAGTAGTAACCATGGCTCATGAAGTTGCGCACATTAGTTCGAGAGGAATCTGTTAAGTATTGGCCCCAGTATGGCAAAATGGTAATATCCCGAAATATGCAGAGAATGTGGTCAGAAACTGTATGCTGTGTTTGAAGTACAATCCCGGTAGGGGAACCCCAACTCCAGCTGGTCATTTTGCGCCTCCAACGTATCCGTTCGAGGTTTTGCAGCTCGATTTCATTCACATGGAGAGATGCAACAATCTGAAGTATGTGCTCGTTGTTGTTTGCGCTTTCTCCAGGTGGGTGGAAGCGTACCCCCTTAAGGACAATACTGCCTTGTCAACTGCCAAAGCCCTTGTCAAAGAGTTCTTCCCGAGATTCGGTATGCCTAGAATCGTCTGGAGTGATAATGGAAGTGAATTCGTAGGACGCGTGATGAAGAGAGTGTGTGAGTGTTTAGGCGTACAACAAAAGTTTCACTCTGCGAATCACCCCCAATCAGCTGGATTAGTAGAGTGCTACAATGGCACTTTAAAGCTCAAATTAGCCAAGATCCAAGCCAGTACAGGTCTTAAATGGCCTGACGCCTTGCCCCTAGCACTCTTGTCAACCAGAATGACAGTCCATTGCAGGTTAGGACTTAGTCCTCATGAGATAGTGTTTGGCCGCCCAGCCAACGTCTGGGGCGTGCCAAGGCCAAAGAAACTCAGCGAAATAGAGCACCCCGTACTGCTTGACTATTTGTGCGAATTAACAACTAAATTGCGTGTTTTACACCAACAGGTTCACAGTTCCTCTCCACCAGCCTCTGACGATCCAGGTCACTCCATCAAACCCGGCACGTGGGTCTTGGTGCGGAATTTCCAGCGCACAAACAACGGACAGCCGAGGTGGACCGGACCGTACCTGGTACTTCTTTCCACGAGATCAGCTGTTCGGGTGGAAGGCAAAAAGAACTGGGTGCACTGGACCCATTGTAAACGGGTCCCTCTGCCCCTTCCATACGACCGGTGGGTCAACGAAGGAATTGCCGACTCCGAGACAGAATCCATACCTCGCTTCATCCCTTTCAGCGATGCACGTTTAAAAGAAACTGGTACCGAAAAGGAGAGTGATCAAATTTTACAAGGACTTGTGCCACCGTCAATGCAGTTGGACACTTCAGAACCTAAGACATTGTTTGAAGACCACACCGTACCTGGGAAACAACAATATAATCTAAGGTCAAGACAAAGAGACTAATAAAAAGCAAACTAATGTGATTTCCCTTTCCCCAAGAACTATTTTTGATTTTTTTCAGCTCTCTCACTCTCAGGAAACTTGCTCATTTTTTATTTTCGAACCGCCATCCGGTTCTGCTGCTAGGGTCGCGGTTGAAGTCTGGGGAGTGCAACTGGGGACGTTTAGGTCAACGGTTCTGGTTGGTCCAAGGGAGTTACCCCGGACTGAACAGAGCGCACTCCCTGGCAGAACCAACCTACCACCGCGGGCAGCAACTAGAGGATGGAGTTTCCTAGGGTAAAGAGACCTGCCAGACTCACGGACTTTGAAAGACAATTATGCCCGATACTGGCCAAAAGAAGTTTTTTGATAATATGTATTTTTATGTTGTGTAGCATAGCAATGTTCTTGACTGGTTATACTCTATTCGTCTTTCAAGTTTCCTTGTTCTCAAATGACACTCGGCCAACTCCTCCTCTCACTCTCTCCACACACTCCTTTCACCCTCTACCTGAACACGAGTCTGCCAGAAGACTCGAATTTGTAAATAACTCATTCATTTAACTTCTACACCAACACCAGTCCATAATGAACACATCGAACTGTTGGGTATGCGGACTCATGCCGCACACGACTGATAAGGGTATCCCATACTTCATCCTGCCTTTCAGTTATTATGGTTCTCTGTGGGCTTTCCAGACCATGTTCCTATTCGCCCTAGAACCGTACCCGACCCGTTCTACTGAGAGTGATTCCAGTAACAAGGCACTAGTAGCAGGGATAAGAAATATGAGTAGAGAGTTCGACACCTATCTAACGATTCCCAAAGATGAACTCACTCCGTACACTCGTTGGAACGTAACTAAATATGGGGTTTACCTGAGTAAGAGCCAGACAGCAAAGAAATCCCGCCCAGTTTGGATAGTACCCAACAGAGGTCACTTATGTTTACAAGGTATCGGTAGGGATCCCAAAGCACAATTAGGAAAGAGTATATGCACGGAAACATATGTGTTCGCTTCCCGAACTTCCCCTATATTCTTCGCAGCCAAAGGCACGTATTTCGTCTGCCATGACCAAGCCTACACCTGGTTGCCCCCTGACTTCTCAGGTACATGTTTTATCTCATTTCTGCTGCCTCCCACCTACACGGCCAGAGCAGATTACCATCGGACAAGGACAGCTAGAGGTGTCGTGAGTAAAGACGACACCGCGGGTCAGGAATTCGCTGACTTCGCAAAGGGTTTTCTGCCATTTTGGGGGCCTATGGTGAACAGCAGGAATATTCGCCAGTTATCGAGGATAGTTGAATCCGCCGTGATTACAACGGCCGGAGCCCTTGGCAATTTGACGACCGAACTTCAGTCGGATCGACTTATGACCCTTCAGAACCGAGTTGCCCTAGATATCATACTCGCCGATCGTGGTGGTGTGTGTAGAGTGATCCAATCCAGTTGTTGCATTTTCATCCCTGATAACGCACCGACAGTGTACCAGGCCATCTCTAAGCTACACGAGATATCTGGTTCCCTTCGCGTAGAAAAAGGGGACTGGTCCTTACTAGGGTGGTTCTGGGAACTGATCGCTACCTGGGGATGGAAAACACTGATCTTCATTGGGATGATCTTAGCACTTCTGTTTATGTTCTGCCTGTGTGTACAGTGCGCTCCTGCACTATGTGGCCTTTGTGCTACCTCATGTGTACAGAAGCCTGTGTCAAGGGACGAACTGAGCAACAGAATGATGCTACAGCAGCATCTCCACGAATTCCTTCATACAGATTTAGACTCGGATTAACATGAATTATTGCCTTATATGAGGGCAAAAGGAGGGTCTGTGGTTCTGAAATTCTGGACCCTACTGTTGTCCCGGTATCGAGGTCCGATACCCGTGTCCCGAAACATCAACGTACCATGACGAATTTGGTGTCGACGAACCGATAATGATTAGGACATCATTCCTATGCATTTGCGTCATGATCGAGGCATGCTAACACCCCTGAATCGTAGTTTCCGTCCCGACCCCTCAGACTCAAACATCAACGTACCATGACGAATTTGGTGTCGACGAACCGATAATGATTAGGACATCATTCCTATGCATTTGCGTCATGATCGAGGCATGCTAACACCCCTGAATCGTAGTTTCCGTCCCGACCCCTCAGACTCCATTTTGTAAACGGTATCCATCTTGTGTCTTGCCCTCATGATAAGTCAATTAAAGGTCGAGCTTGATCTAAAAGGACACGTCCACCTTCCCTGACTCCCCCCTGACCTGTCCCAACTGACTCCCTTGCCTCCAGCCAAACCTGTTTGGGCAGCTCCTCGCCCAGTGGCCTAATACGATAGCATCAATGCATAACATGCCCCAAACCATTCACTACATCCAGATCATGTTTTCTACACACACGCCTGTCCGCGTTCCCTGTTTATGGCCAGTTTTATGACTAGGAGGTGCCTTCTTTTATTGGGGCTTCACCGATATCTGATGGGAGTTCCGGGCTTGGCTGGGTAATCTATCACGAATTGGACATCTAAAATACGGGCTTGCCTACATGACTTCGCTCTTTTGTATTGTCGTAGAAATATGTGTATAGCCATATCGTAAACTCAAGAATTCTTGCTTGCAGCTATTATTTTTGTATATAAGGAGAAGGCTGGTTCTGTAAAAACGAACAGTCTCCTGAGAACACATGACCCGTGTTTGTCGTGCTTCTAGGACACCTGTTACTTGGTAGCTGCCAATAAAACTTGATCTCTGACTGCGACTAGAAGACTCAGTGTTTCTGTGGTCCGGAACAAGGGAGAACTCAGAGGTCTTCGGGTGTTATCCCCTGGCACCAAACGGGTTCCTAAAAACCCGTTACCTCAGGTCTCAACGAGGTAAATAAGAGGATGAGAGTGGCGGCATATCTTAAAACTTTGCACCTAGACCTGATATGCCTACAAGAGACCCACATAGAAGGGAGCAATGTATATCTTCTGGAGCAATTAGGATTCACTGTTTTAGCAAGTACTAAACAGGGGACCAGAACTAGAGGGGTAGCAGTTTTAGGTAAAGGCAGGGATGTGGTAGTAGGGAGGAAAAAGGAAGACCAATGGGGCAGGTGGGTGATCTTGGAAGTAAATCTTAAGGGCCAGAAATTAACACTTGCCACAATCTACGGTTCAACATATGACGATCCAGACGTCTTCCAATTCCTCGATTCGTAGTTAGCTCACTGGCCTGAGCCTATTATTTGTTGTGGGGATTTTAATATACATGATTTAAAGAGTACTTTTGCACAGACAGGTGGGATATATCAGGGGAGGAAGAAGAAGGTGGACAGGGCACTAGCCTCCATGGTGTTCCATAATGCTTTGGTGGATCCTTGGGTAAAGTTACATCCATACCTTGACGGGAGTACTTTTTTCTCTGCCCCTCATAAAATCATGGTTAGGCTCGATTATTTTTTAATTTCTAATTCCTTGTTCTCTGGGTCGCAGATAAACATCCTCGGATTATATCCGATCACAGCCCGCTGATTTTAACACTTAAAATCGGTCACGCCCAAAGAACGTACTCGCAGTGGACTTTTGAAAGGGCCCTGTTAAAGGATCCCGTATATAGGGAACATATGACAACATGGATACAATACTTTTGGGATATTAATAGAGGGACAGCAGCTCCAGGGGTCGTATGGGACACTTTCAAGGCTGGGATAAGGGGAGAGACAATGAGCTTCGTGCTAGCCAGACAAAAAAGGGAAAGGGATAAAAGAGAGGAAGTCCAACAAAGGTTATTAAGAGAGGAAGAAGGCTTGTCTGTTGCAATTTTATGGAATCTACCTCTCGAAGAATATCTCTTTAGAATGATAGCCTTGAAAGCTGAAGCTATGGAAGGTCTGGCCAGGAAAGCAGCAGATAATTAACTAACGAAAAGGGAAAGAACATACGAGTTCAGTGAGAGAGTAGGGCAGGTCTTGGCCATTAGAACTAGGCAGAGAACAGCTGCAGCAGAAATTAAAGAAATTAGGAATCCACACGGTAACTTGATTACAGATCCCAATTCAGTAAGGGAAGTGTTCATGAGTTTTTACACAGATTTATACACCCCCGAGACTTCAGGGAGGCTGGGAGATATAGGAATTTTTCTTGGGAATATACCTCCTCCCAATATGTCTGAAGAAGACCGGGAGACTCTGGAAAGACCTTTGCGGTTGGAGGAATTCATAGCAGCTCTCAGTAGTCTACCAGCAGGGAAAGCAGCTGGGCCGGACCAAATCCCGGTTGAATTTTATCAAGTATTTAAAGATGTACTCTTGATAGATATGTTCAATATAATGTTACAAGCGCAATCAGGGGAATCCAGCCCTGACTCATGGGGGGGAGCTGATATGGTTGTAATTTTAAAAAAGGGAAAGCCACCAGAGGTACCTGGTTCTTATAGACCAATCACTCTGATGAACTCAGACGTTAAAAGATACTCTAAAATGCTGGCAAAAAGATTGGCAGGGATTATCGAGCAACTGGTAAGCCCAGCACAGCATGGGTTTATACCTGGTAAAGGGACAACGCAGCATGTTAGGACAGTGGTTACGATGTTTGTTTCGGCAGGTGTCCTAGGAGACCCCGTCGCAGCTCTCTTTTTAGACGCAGAGAAGGTGTTCGACAGGGTCTCCTGGAACTATCTATGGCTGGTTATGAGGTGGTGTGGGATAGGGGAGGTGTTCTTAAAAGCTATACAGGCCCTTTATAAAGACCCTACCGCAAGGATCAGAGTTAATGGAGGGTTGTCAGCTGCAGTAAAAATTGCTAGGGGGACCAGGCAGGGGTGCCCTTCCTCACCTCTGCTCTTTGCGCTGTATCTGGAGCCATTACTGCGGCGACTTGAAAGTAACCCTGAGATCCCACCAATGAGGG
This sequence comes from Lissotriton helveticus, assembly GCF_964261635.1. NCBI lineage: Eukaryota > Metazoa > Chordata > Amphibia > Caudata > Salamandridae > Lissotriton > Lissotriton helveticus. Next base: position 899,347,343 of record NC_136073.1, read on the forward strand.
CAAGTAATAGTATAGTGAAGACACTGGCCTACGCAGATGATTTAGCCATATTGACCTCGAATCCTTCCCAAGCTATAAAGGAGGTCGAAGCGGAGGCCCAGGTGTTTGGGCAGTTGTCTGGGTATAGTCTGAACAGGTCAAAGACCCAGATAATAAAGAATATACACACTGTCTGTGATGATAGGAGGGTGGTTAGCTCTGCGGTATATCTTGGGGTGTCACTATCTGCTGATTTGGATGAGGTGGTTGGGAATAATCTGACCCCATTAATTTCTAGGGTAAAGAGAGATTTGGAAAGGATGAATAATCTCCATCTCTCCCTCATGGGCTGCACTAACGTGATTAAAATGTTGATTCTGCCTAAATTTCTTTACTTTTTTAGAACCACCCCCTTAGTTTTTGAAGCTAAATGGTTTAATATAATAGAGGGAGTATTGAATAGGTTTATTTGGGCCCATTGGAAAACTCGGCGGGCTTACAGATTCATGTCTCTCCCTAGAGAAAGAGGGGGTTGGGGGGCTCCTGACTTCACGCTCTATCAAATGGCAGCTGCATTACAATACATGCAGGGATTAATTGGGGGAGGAGGCTTCGAGCAAAGAGTTACGAGCATGTCCACGGAAGTATATTCAGTAGTCTTGGGGGTTGAGGCAGAAAACTGTTTTTTAAATAGAATGGACTTTGGGTATTATAAAAGGACAAAATTTAAGACGGTTATGGCAGCAGTGAAAATTTTGAATGCTCTATTAAAAAGGGCAGGATTAGGAAGATATAATAGGTATGTCCGGCTGTATAAGAACAGATCCTTCTCTACGGCTGTGTTTGCTGATTTAACAATGGCTGGCTGGGCACAAAAAGGGATTATACAGATTGGGGACTTAATGGATGAAGAGGGGATAGTTCAGTTTTCAGCCCTTACCTCCAAGTACGGCATTGATAAAAGGGACTTTTTTTAATATCTGCAGGTACGGAGCTTCCTCAGTAACAAACAGGGTGGTATAGCCGGGTTTGGTAGGAATGAGATATTGGAGAAGATAAAACTAGGTGGGGATTGCACGATCAGATCTTTTTATGCATGCCTCGCAATAGGAAAAAGTGATGATATTGACAAATATAATAACAAGTGGGTTGAAAAACTGGGCGGGGAGCCTGAATGCTTTCAGGAATCGCTGGATCTGGGACGTACCATCTTGTGCTCAGCTCCCCTCCAGTCTCAGCACTATAAAACTCTGTTTTCATTATACCACACTCCAGCCAGGATAGCTAAGTGGGGAGGAACCACTGGTATCACTTGTCCTCAATTCAATTCACCAGAGGCAGATATTGTGCATATGTTTGCTCTTTGCCCACAACTATTTACTTTGATTAAAGATTTGGAGGACTTCCTTGGTAGGATATTACGGTTACAAGTACGTTTGACACCTATGCTGATAATATTGGGGAGAGTTTTAGATAGAGATTTTGCACAAAATGAATTTATGTTTATGGCTATGGCAGTGTTTAGGATGACAATAGCAAGAGCATGGTTGGATAAGAATCCCCCGGTTATGCAAACCTGGCTGGCGAATTTATTAGCTACGTATAACCTGGAGAAGGCAATTTATGCACGAAAGGGAAAAAGGGGAAGAAGCTTAGGCTTAAAAATTTGGGAACCAATAGCGAAATGGAAGGAGACCTTGGCAATATAGGGTATATAAAAGGGTAATTTATGTGAAACGTAACATGAATTATAAGGTATATGAAGGATGTGAAAATGTTGGTAGCTTCAAGAAAGTCGACAAACCGGCTATTGTAATAGATACATTTAAATGTAAATAGTCAAATGTATAATATATACAATGTGCGTACTTGGGAAAAATAAAAATATATATAAAAAAAAAAAGCTTCAAGATGAGAAATCTCTGCCAAATTCTCTGACCTAACCCGGAAAAAAGAAATATATACAGCTCATCAACTATTTTGCAAAGTAAGTAAACCTATATTCAAACCCAAACTTACTTTTATTTCAAATTAAAATTGTAATATTACAAATAATTAACAAAACACTTACCAACTTCTTTCTCTTTACATGTAATTACTAAAAGAAAATACTGCAACATAGAGAAAGTGTTAACCTGTCAAAAGACAACACCGATCACAAACCAGAAAAAAAACATTCAACTGTAAGGGGTCGATTCCGATGTCGCTAAAAACGCCTTCCCAATGCTATTCGTAGGCTTACCTTATGACCGACTCGTATCTTTTCTACAAACGAGCAAGTACGATGCGTATTACAGGCAAATTTCCGACCGAATCGTCGGCTCCGATTCACGCTCTATTTAACGACTGAACAGGCCCAGGAAACACAGAAATCGAGTCATACGGAGGCTTTTCCCAACCAGTTTCCAGACATGCAAATACGATGCGTTTTTTCTACGCGTCGTAGAGGGTGCTGCTTCCAGCACGTCACAGCATTCGGGCGAGTCTGTTGTGTCGTGTTAATGCTTGGCTACATGGAGTCGTTCGCGTACGTGTCTGACGCGTCGTGTATGTGCTTGGCTGTGTAGAATTGTTAGTGTACGTGTCTATTGGGTTGTGTTAATGCTGGAGTATGTGGCATTGTTCGCATCCGAGTCTGTCGTGTCGTGTTAATGCTTGGCTACATAGAGTCGTTCGCGTACAAGTCTATCGCGTCAGGCTCCTTTCTTGCCGACTCGGCTGTAAAAAAAAATTACGGCCGAGTCGGCTGTAAATTTTAAGCATCACATCGTACTCAGCCATTTGAAAGGCGCGTGTACGGTTCGGTCGGAAAATATGACGGGTCCATGTCGGGAAAAACGTTTGCCAGCCAAATTCGGAATCAGGCCCTTAGTGTATGTAAATTATTATAAAATAGAAACTCACCCCAAAAACAAATAGAAGAAACCCTAACAAACTCAACCTCCACAACCAACAATTAAACATTTAAAATGAAACTGACGCTCTTTATTTTTCCAACAGAAAAAAGCACCTTCTCCACAATTCAACATCCCCAACAGAAAATATGCAAAAAAGTGTGGAACATACATGTAAGTATAAATAATAAACGAAGTTGCATAATTTTTCATGTAAATAACAAAGTTATAAAAAAAAAATACGTTGTAATTATACAATTACACTATTTTTACACATGATGACAGAAAGGAAAGCAATTACTTGGCTGCGTGGGCTACACCCATAGGCGGATGACACAGATAAAAGTGGTGGGGCGAGGTGGGGGGTCGGGTAAGTCGACATACGACAGGAGAAGTAAAATTAAATACAAAATAAAATCACTTTTCTTGTGCTTGGCGAATCACCCCGCTACACCTACAGCCAAGAAAGTACATCGATCGAAAAAATGAATTGGAAATGTACAAAGGGCTGGATTACGAGTTCAGTGCTCCATCGGACCCGCAAACCCATGGTGGTGTCCCTGGACCTCCAGACTGGTGGTCCGCCTGCCGTAATATGAATACGGCGGTGGGACCACCACAGGACCGCCGCAATTGCTGGGGATCATGGATCCCGTGGAAGTCAGAGGCCCGAATAAGCTTGTCGGGCCGCTGCTGCACCCCCAAGCAGATTTAGTGCTTAATTTGTGAAAAAATATATGCCAGGGCTCTTGTCAGGAAGCCACTGCAGTTTCCACCACAAATTGCCCCTGAAAGGCTGCCAATGATAGTAACAACACAACAAATAACTAGCACACTCCTACAAGTGTGATAATTCAGACCATTTCAAATCTCCAAAGCTATAAGAATGACTTGGGCAGCAGGTAATAGTCATTTTAATGGATATTGAATTGATAATTAACTGTTGTGGTCTTCTCTAAATTAGCCAGACAGTGCCACCTTGTGTCAGAACTCAGTCCAGGACACTTGCATGTGTCAGGGACACTGGCAGCGACTGGTGCCAGGGAAGACAAATTAGGCAGAATACTGGGTACAGAGCTGCCCAAGATCACACAGCGAGTCAAAGGAGAAAGGGAATCCTAAGAGGAAGCTCTGTACAAGAGAATAAGAGTTAAGGCTCAGAAAGGACAGGCCCTCAGAGGTGATTTAGCATTCAGAAAAACTACACACAGGACAGATAGGCCATATATATAAAACAACATTAACAATAAAGGGGATGTGGGGTAAAGCACTAGTACTGAAGCTCAGTAAGTTCCTCACCCACAATTGCTGTTACAGATACTGACTGCAAATACCCACATATAGGATATGCATGCAAAGGCAGGGTCTGTGGAGCTGATACCTATGGTGATGTTATAAATGTAACTCAAAGACAATACTCACAGTGAACAAGAAACACCACCTAGGTTGTCAGCTGTGCCCATGGATCCTGGCGATCAAACAGGTACACACAAGGCAGTAACAGTAAGGGGGTAGAACTAAACACAAGCACGAAAGACAAGGAGCTAGCAAGGAGGAGTGCTTAATAGGAAAGAAAGGAAATCACAGGACACACTTGGCAGAAAGCATGTAATAAACTTACAAGGTAATTTGGAGCAAGACAGCAGGAATAGAAAGACAGCAAACTAGGAACTGGAACCAAGGAAATGGGAAGAAAGGCAGGCACCGAAAAAGGATATACAGAAGGGGAGGCGACATGGGTTACTGGAATGGTGCAGGTTCAGGAATCAAGAAAATAAAGTAGCACTGAAGGCTGTGCTGGGGCAGAAACAAGAATTGAGCGGAGGCTCAGGAGTCAAGTTAGCACTGCAGGCAGTGCTAGTTTAGGAACAGGGAATCACTAAAGCTCAGGAGTTAAGGTAGCACTGCAGGCATCAGGAAACAGGAAATAGCTACAGCTCAGGAAACAAGGAGTCAAGAGAGCACTGTAGGCAGTGCAAATCAGGAACAAGAAATAGCTGAAGCTGAAGCACAGGAACAAAGAATAACTGTAGCTCAGGAAACAAGGTAGCACTGCAGGCAGTGCTAATGCAGGCACAAGGAATAGCTATAGATCAGGAATCAAGGAACAATGAATAGCTATAGTTCAGGAATCAAGGAACAAGGAATAACTATAGCTCAGGAATCAAGGAATATCAAAAGTTCAGGAAACAAAGATCAGTCTCACCGGAACACACTACAATGACCAACACTTGACTGAAGGGAGCTGGGGCTTAAAAGAGCTCACAGTAATCACATGCATTAGGTGTGAGCAGGCTAGCAGCAGCCAGCCACAGGTGAGCTGCATTCCTCCACCCATCCTTAGCCTGCAGAGGTGGAGACGAAGCAGTGAGCAGGGAATATTCTAGGTCATTGAGTGTCAAACATGAGCAGGCTGGCTACAAGCATTTGCAGGCTGGGTTTTACAAAACCTGGCATGGACTGGGAATGGATGACAATTTGTAAGTAGAATCCAAATGACTGGAAGTCAGTATATGCATGAAGGGGACGGTCTGGAAGCTTAATGGAACACTAGAGAGCCCCACAATTCAGCCCCCTGATGGTGGGCACGAGAATGCAGGGAGCGAATCGTGACACCTTGTGGCAGCATGTCAGGCAAGCTCCGGTGCTGACAATTAAGTGCTGGTGCCGAGCACCGAAAACCACTGGCTCAAATTAAGCACTGAGCATACTAGGAGTTTTCTGACCGCCTCACTTTCAATGGTGGTTTGCCTGCCATTAAAAGTGTGGTGGTGAGGAAACTGAGGGCCCTTACAGAGGCCTCCCGTTGCCTCAGGGCAATGGGAAACATGCAGGGGGCACATTGTGTCCCACCAGACCAGAGGAAAACTCTTAATTTGGTGCGGGTCTGACTATGAGTTTGGCGCTGGCATGGCGGCCCCCTTCAGGACCGCCAAACTCCTAATCAAGCCCTAAATATTGTTATAATGCATGCTATCGCAGTCCTCTACAAAATATGATGTTGTAATTCATGTAAGGGCACACACCTACCCCCCAAAGGTAACAGAAATAGATGTCAGGGAGGTATTTGTATGATGTAAGAAAGGCAAGCAACAGCTAACAGAAGCCCACAACAAAAATCCTAAAAGATATATTTTTTAAAGTCCCCAAACACACAGGGCAACCACCACCTATACCAACTCTAAAACGTTTAATTGCATGAACTAAAAAAGCCACCAGTGATACCCCTCCTGCCCCTCGAAGATATCAAGATATCGAAATACCCGAACACTTAAAAATTGCACATAATGGGGGAGGAGCTACGCGCGCATCTGAGATAGCCGCGTGAGCACAGGGCTCCCGAGGACCCTCGCTGCCTCCCGCATTTATCCTGGATAATATCCTGCTTTGATGGAAGATCATTGAAGACACAACCCGGCTGATGTACTAGCAGGTTTTTGGGTCGGAATCGGACACAGGGTCCCCAAGTTCTGCCGTCTTGAAATTTGTGGCCTTCTCCATGGAACAGCCCGGACCTTGAGTTGTAGCAGTGCCCAGGTCGTAATTTAACAACAACGGCTTGAGGGGATCAGACCACAGCCTCACTTCACTTTCGGTTTTGTTTCTCCAGCGCACTGTCTCCTATCTGCGGTGTGTCTGTTGATCGGACGAACTCCGATGCCAGCTCATTGAGCTTCGAGCTCACGACGGTTTGGCTGTGGACTCAAATTGGCCCTACTTCGGCTCCTGTATTCTTTTGTGTGAATTTTAAGGAGCCATTTGGACCAGATCCCAAGCCTCCCTCCGGGGCACCCGACTCACCATGACGGGCAAGCCCGAGGGTGAAAAACGGAAAGTCAAGACCACTATCCGTGGAGGCTCAACCCAGACGAATGTCATGGATCGCTACACACTTTCCAAAGGATCCCCTGGTGGCGCACCTAAGCCCCGGGAGGAGGCTGCCGACGATCCTGCTGTCTTGGCGAAATTAACGCTACAGGACGTGATGGGCGCCATTGCTGGTATTCAGTCTTCTATTGGTCAACAGTATGAAGCCCTAGCTCTGAGGTTGGACACGGTGGCTATTGATGTCAACCTCATTCGAACTGATTTGGCCAAGACGAACGAGAAGGTGAAGTCATTGGACCTGACGACATCCAGCCTTACCACGGATGTGTCCGACTTGCAAACAGAAGTGCGCAACCTTAGATCTGCTAATGACTTTTTTGCTCGTCGCTTGGAGGATTTTGAAGGCCGTGCACGGCGCAACAACGTGCGTATTATTGGGGTCCCGGAAGATTCTAGTTCACTCGCCACTGATCTTCGAGTGGAGGACCTCATTCTTAATCACCTTGCACCCAAGGGCCTGAGCAAATTCTTTGCCATCGAACGTGCGCATAGAGTGCCAGGGGGACAGGTGAAGCCCGGTTTTCCCCCCCGTCCGATCATTGCACGGATCTTCAACTTCAGAGATCGCGACGCCATTCTGCAGGCGGCACGGACAAGTGGCCCTACGCAGTTCGAGAACGCTGCTGTGAACTTTTATCCAGACTTTTCTCAATCGGTCCAGAAACAACGAATGGGATTTCAAGGGGTGAAACGGCGACTAAGAGACATGGAACTAAAATACGCTATGTTGTTCCCGGCCCGACTGCATGTTGAATATGACAATCGAACATTCTTCTTTGTCAGGCCTGAGGAAGCGAGTGATTGGTTGGACCCTTTGCCGGCTCGCCGTGCTAGCCAGGAACATGCTGGTGGTGCTGAGGGGGGACTGATGGACCAAGAATGATTATGGTGCATGTGTCCGGAACACTATTCAACGTGTCCAGCTGAGGCTCACTGACTTCTTTGATCATTCCGTTCGTATCTTGGGAGGTAGCGGGGATGGCGGGACCCCTTTCCTCCTCTGGGGTTTTCTTTGTGTAGATTAGTTCTTGTTTGTAATTGTTAGGGCGACAGGCACACTTCAAGTTGGGGTGGCTTTTGAGTCGGTGCAGGGGTGCAGGGTGGGGGGGGAGTTGTGTTGGGAACCTTGGGGGGGGGGAGGGCCATGTTTGGGAATTGTTTGTTTTTTCTTTTTCAAGGCAAGGTACTTTCATTATCTTTGACATTGGTGTGATGCTCGTTTTGCAATGGGAGTTCACTTCGGATCTGGATGGGGGGTAGAGGGTTGAGGGTATTATGCTGGAATGTGAATGGGTTGGGTGATCGGATAAAGAGAGGGGTGGTTATGCAGCTGTTGCGGCGCCTTTCGCCTGATGTTGTTTTGCTACAAGAGACGTGCTTGATAGGAAATACTTGTCACGCTCTTAATAGACGGGGTTATCGTCTTGCTGCCCATTCTGGATTTACATCTAGTTCTAGAGGAGTGGGTATTTTGCTTAGGGTTTCCCTCCCCCTCGAGGTTGACGATGTGATCCTTGATGCCAGAGGTCGATATGTTGCACTTGTTGGGCGGTGGGAGGGAAAACCAATTTCGTTGGTGTCGGTGTATGTCCCTCCAGGCTTACAATCCACGACATTCACGGACCTGGGGCGGATGGTTCTGGGTCTCCCGGAGGGTGTTTTGATACTGGGTGGTGATTTTAACTCCGTCATTTCTGGCAGAATAGACCGCTATCCGCCCGAGATCTTCCTGCTGCGCAATCCTGGTTGGGTGACTTCCTGGAAACATTGGGACTTATAGATTGTTGGAGATTAATGCATCCAGAGCAAACAGTTTACTTTCCACTCGGGAGCTCATGGTAGTCTTTCTAGATTGGATTATATCCTGATACCAGCTGCCCTGTCCCCCTCGATTGGAGAGGTTAGACACTTGGCCCGGGGTATATCAGACCATTCCCCCATTTGGTTTCATTTTAATCTCAACACCGGCGCCGAAGGAAGGGTGGCCCCGATTAACCCCTGGTATCTTCTTAACCCTAAGACTCGCACTGAATTGATTAAATCATTTGATCTGTATTTTACTGAGGATGCTGGTTCTGTATCCTCGCCTGTTGCGTTATGGAAAGCTTTTAAGACTGTGATCAGGGGACAGGCATTGTCTTTGGTGGGGTGTGCTAAGAAATGTAAGAATGAGGCAATTGTTCAGCTCGAGATTGAAATCACAGACCTGGAGACTGCATTGGAACGAGAGGTGTCTCGAGAAGCATTACATGTCCTCCGCCTTAAACAATTAGGATATAAAAATTTGGTTACTGATGCGGCAAAGATGATGAGTAGGGAACAGCAGGGACGGCTGTATGATGCGGGTGATAAAGCAGGAAAACTGATTGCCTGGCTGGACAGACGGGAGAGAGCGAGTCGAGTGGTTCCGGTGATTGAGACATGTGATGGTGTGCGTGTGACGGACCCTGCTGAAATTCTTGAATGCTTTGCTGATTATTTTTGAGAGGTCTATACCTCGGTGTCCGACAGGCCCGAGGAGGATTCGCAGTTGTTGCTTCGAGATATAGCACTTCCATGTTTGTCGGAATCGGATCGGGACTGTTTGGATGCCACGCCCTCGGTGGATGAGGTGGCTCTCGCGCTACGCTCCATTTGTTCTAGCAAGGCTCTGGGTCCCAATGGCCTTCCTGTTGAACTGAATAAATTACGCCCCGATATTTTAGCTCCCTATCTCCGTGATATGTTTTTGGCTGCGCGGGACGGTGGCTCCCTCCCCAGAGATCAGCGTCTTGCTACCATTGTGGTGATCCATAAGGAGGGTAAACCACGGGATCGTTGCTCGTCTTATAGACCCATTTCGCTATTAAATGCGGAGCCTAAGGTCCTCGCCAAACTGCTTGCTAATCGTCTGATTACGGTTATTAGCGACCTGATTCATCCGGATCAATCGGGTTTTATCCCACACCGTAACACGGCATTAAATTTGCGACGTTTGCATGGTGTTCTCGCGAGGGCCCCGACGCTGCGTGAACCGGCCATCTTGGCGTCCTTGGACGCCACGATGGCCTTCGACACAATCGAATGGTCTTATCTCTGGGCGGTACTCGCCAAATTTGGATTCGGCGCTGGTTTTATTGGTTGGGTCAAACTCCTGTATGAAACGCCACTGGCACAGGTGGTGGTTAATGGCCGTGTCTCCGTGCCTTTTACTCTTGGGAGGGGCACGCGGCAGGGTTGTCCGTTGTCCCCGCTCCTCTTTGCTTTGGCGTTGGAGCCACTCGCCGCTTGGCTACGGTGGGTACCTTCGATGAAGGGTATACGCTGGACGCCGGAATTTGAAGATCGCATTTCCTTATACGCGGATGATATTTTATTGCACCTCACATCTCCCCAAAAATCGGTCAACGTATTGTTTGACGTCCTTAACTCCTTCGGGAAGAACTCGGGCCTTATCATTAATTGGTCAAAATCCTATATTTATGTACTTGCGGGTGATGTCCCCCGTTTGCCGCGGGGCTGTCCCATCCAGGTGTCGCAGTCTGGTTTTAAGTACTTGAGTGTGTTTATCTCGTTAGATCCGGCGGTTCGCTATGAACGCAATTTACTCCCCCCACTCCAAAGGTTGCGCTCCGATGTAGCGCGTTGGCGTAAATTACCGTTATCTCCCCTAGGGCGTGCAACCCTTTTTAGAATGATGTCCTTACCGCGGTTCCTATACGCATTTCAGAATAGTTTTGATGTCATCCCGTCGAAATATTTTCGGGTAGTAGAATCGTTGCAGAGGCAATTAATATGGGATGGACTTTCACGCATCGCTCTTCCAAAATTGACACTTCCCTGGTATGATGGCGGATATTCGTAGGTATTATTGGGCCTCCCACCTTGCTGCCATCAACCACGGGATGTATGGCCCGGCGTTTAATCCAGCATTTGAAATGGATAAGTGGCTGTTCCCGGGTGGTGATTACTACAGGACGCTTTATTCGGGACCCTTGCGTTCGCAACTCTCGGGACCTACCGCTATAGCCGTGCGGGTATGGCATAGCGCAACGGCGGCTATGGGCTGGAGTGATAAACTAACTGGTGCAACTCCGCTCTATGCCTCTGCGAAGTTGGGTGGCCTATGGAAGACGAAGGGATTTGATAAGTGGGACACGATCGGTATTAGTAAAGTGCGTGATCTCTGGGTTAAAGGAGAGGTGAAGACCTTCTCGGATCTGCAAGTAGAGTATAAGCTGAGTGACAGGGAAAAATTTGGTTATGTCCAGGTACGCCATGCTCTGCACTCTGTGTTGCCAGTGGGTAGTGATATTCCGAAATCCTCCCCCCTCGAAGATCGTATACTAGACGGTTATGTGCCAGACAGTACTATCTCATTGTTCTATAAGAAAATGATTAATGACCGATCGAGTCTGCTTGATTGTCTTCGTGAAGCTTGGATTGCAGATGGTATTGAACTGGATGATGAGGACTGGCAGTTCGCGATCTCCTCTCCCAGGGAGGTGGCGATTCCGGCCCGCCTCCGTCTGGTCCAACTCAAGATCCTCCACAGAATCTATGTCACCGGTCCCCGTCTGATCCACATGGGCTACTCCACGGATGGCATGTGTAGGCGTGGGTGTGGTCTCCTTGGCACCTATCTCCATATCATATGGGAATGCCCTGAGGTGGTGCGATTTTGGAAATGTATACATGAGGTGATGGATGAAGTAACGGGTGTTGTGATGATGCCGGAAGCCCGACAATGTTTATTGAGTGTGTGGGGTCCGAATGATTATGACGTGTCGCAGCTTCGGTGGGTGACTCTTGCCAATATGGTTGCGAAGAGGGATATTGCACAGTTGTGGGGGTCCCCGAGGCCGCCTACAGTGACTGCTTGGAAAGAGAGTCTGGACTGGTGCATGTTCAGAGAGAAGACAGTGTATATGGCAAGAGGCAGACCCAAAAAATGGGGGAAGATTTGGAACCAGTGGAACTCATACCGTGGAGATATCTGTACGCCCCCACTCACTGCGATTCCTAGTCCTTCCCAGTCCTTCTAGCTGTGGTATATTGTGCTGTTCATATGCAATTCTACCTTTCGCACCCCCCCTCATCTGTATTCAAAAATCTTTTCCCCTGTTGTCATATATCTCCCGTCCTCCTTGAGCGCAGACCTAATGGCTGTATTATTGCTGTATTGCCTTGAATGTATGTTTGTTGTTTTGTTTCCTTTTGTTTTATATAATAAAAAAAATGTTTAAAATAAATTTGCACATAATGATAAACCCTTACTTGTTATATGACAATCTAAATAATGATAAACGAATCCTAATATTTTCTACAGCGGATAAATTACTAAAACTAAGGGCCTCGCTGGATAACTGTAGTTACAGGTAAGTAACGCATTCCTTCTCTTAAAATTGATGGAAGGGCAAAATCAAAATATCAATTGATTAACATAAAAATGCCCTTTTCTCTCCAATGTTTGTAGTAAAATGATTTATGATGAAATTTGATGTATTTATCAAACCATAGTGAAGAGGCTAGGAAAGATTGATAACTGTGAAAGTCCTTTAAAAAATTGTATGCAAAAGGTATTGAGAATATTTCAAAATTGGGTATTTAGAGATAAAGGTACAATTGGTCATAAATACAACATCCTTTAAAGAAAAATCATTTAATAGTGAACATTCAACAGTAACCCAAGATGGCCTAGGTAAATCTTGATAATCTTTAGACATAGCATAAAATTGACGAATCAAAAAAGCATTATGATATAGTCTAAAATCAGGAAATCGAACACAGCCCTCGGTTTTAGGACAAATTAATTTAGATAAGGCAATCCGTACACGCTTATTATTCCATAACAATGTAGTACAAATAGAATTAATCTGTGTAAAATAATAATTGGGGATTTTGAATGGTAACATTGAAAGTGTGAATAATACCTGGGGAGGTTCTACGGCTTTACAACGCGTGCTTTTACACCGCGTGCCGTTACAAAGCGGTTTTTTCAACGCAAGTCGTTACCACGACTTGTGTTGGAGGGGTGCAGACTTAGGAATTTTTTAATTTACTATTCTAACACCAGAGAGTTTATCAAAGAAAATGGACACTAGTTACAATCTTAAACCATTGGTAAAAGGTACTGTGGTCCCCTGTAAAAACTCAATGTTAATTCGGTTTTGCGGTGTATATTGTTTTTCCGCCCCACATTGTAGTTTTTGGCAGTTATCATTGGGTACCACAGTTAGTGATTTGTGCCCGCCTCATCCAGAAACTCTCTACTAAACCTGGGGAAGTAAATGGACATTTATTCCTCCTCCCTACCTCCTGATTATTCAGTCTATTCTAACACCAGCCTACGTACAGTAGGGAAGGTGTTGGATAGTAAATTAAAAAATTCCTTGTCCTGCAGCGCCCTCCAGCGCAAGTCGTGGTAACGACTTGTGTTGAAAAAACCGCGTTGTAACGGCAGGCGGTGTAACAGCCGCGTCGTAAAGGCTGTTCCCCCCTGGGGAACGATCATCATTTTAATCGATCTAGTCCGCCCCACCAAGACAGAAATGAAGGAGACCAAGAGGCCAACAAATTACTAATTTAAAGTTTTAGAGCAGTAAAATTGTGGGATAGTGTGTCATGAATGTTAGAAGAAAACCATGTTCCAAAATTTTTAATTTTTTGAGGGCACCATGTAAAGTTGGTTGAATCAAACATATGACGATAACATAGTGAATTTAAAGGTAAAATCTCAGTCTTGGAGAAATTTTGTTTATAACCTGAGACTTTGGAGAATGATGAAATCTCTTGTAAAAAGGGGGGAAGTGAGGAAACAGGATTGAACATATAAATAAGGATATCATCCGCATATGCAGAAAGTTTAATTTGATGGGATTTCAGTATAAAAACCAGGTATAAGGGGGTTATTTCTAATACGTTCAAGGAGGGGTTCTAAGCATAGGAGAAAAAGTAATGGGGAAAGGGGGTACCCCTGGCGTGTACCTCTTTGCAGATGAAAATACAGGTAGAAGAGACTGTTAACAAAAACACATGCTTTTGGAGCAGCATACAATAGTTTGACATATGAAATAAACTTTGGCCCAAACCTAAACCATTGTAAAGTGTGTATCATGAATTCCCAATTTATTCTGTCAAAGCTTTTTCAGCATCCAAAGATAGGGCGGCTAAGGGAAAGGGATATTTTCCTCCAAGAGTTAGAATATTGGAAAACATTCTGGCATTATCAGAAGCCAATCGTCCTTTGACAAAACTAGCCTGGTCTGGATTAATGAGAAGAGGAATAACTTTCTCCAAAGGGGATGCCAACACCTTTGCAAAAATATTACAATCATAATTGATTAGGGATATAAGACTAAAATTTTAGCAAAAAGAGGAGTCTTTGTCAGTTTTGGGAATAACAATAATAAGGGCTTCTAAAAAAGAACCACAGGCCTTAGAATTAGATAGGAATGAATTAAAAAGGTCTAATAATTTAGGGGCAAAAATTGGGGAAAAGATTAAAAATAATTCAACTGAAAAGCCATCCGGACCCGGTGCCTTAGATTTTTTCACGGATTTGAAAGCATTGGATATTTCTTGAAGAGAAATATCCTCTTCCAGTGGTAAAAAGATATCAGCGAGAGATTTAGGTTTGGGAATATCTTGGAAGAAAGATACAACATCTCCTTCAGAGGGATTAGTATTTTCTGTATATAAGAGATTGTAATAAGATTGAAATATGTCTATAATGTCAGAGTCAGATGTAAGGAGTTTATTGGTTGTTTCTGAATGGATAGGTCCGATATTCTTACGTTCTGATTTAATTTTTAAATAATTTACTAACATTTTCCCTGCTCTGTTTTGGCCTCCGTGAAATTTTGATTTAATCTTAAGAAGGATGTTACAGGCATCCACATGGGCAATTTTGTTCAGGGTAGATTTAGCTTTAATTAACTCTTGTAATGATCAGGAGGATTTGGGCGAAAAATATTTATGTTCCAAAGTTTTAATTTGTAGCAGGGTTTCTTTATATTTAACATTTAATAGCTTTTTTTCTTGGAAGAGTAAGCAATAGTGAAGCTCTAAATGATGCTTTAAATGCATACCAATTATTGTGAATTGAGGTATCCAAAGAATTGTTAAGCAGAAAAAATTAATTAATGAAAGAGTTTGTTTCTGATATAAAGGTTCGATCTGACAAAAGGTGATTGTTAAATCGCCAGCGACCTTGTTTGCATTTAGTGAGGGACATATCAATAGAGATAGTAACGGGAGCATGGTAGGAAATAAAAATAAAACCAATTTCAGATGATTGGAGAAAAGGTAGTAATGATTTAGAGATTAAAATATAATCAATACGAGACATTGTGTGGTGTACAGGAGAAAAAAAAGTAAATTCAGAGGCATCTGGAGTGGAGGAGTGTGGCTCAATGGTTAGAGCGGCAGACCCTGATGCAGAGTTCTGGCCAGGGACGAGGGTTCAATTCCTACCTCGGTGGGGTCTTGGCTTAATTTCCTCGGACCTGTTAATTCTCGCCTCGGTGCCTATTCTAATCACAGGCCCCACGCTGCAACTCTGGGCAATAGCTTGCTTAGCCTCCACACCGGCCCCAACAGCGCTAAGGATGCCTGGCTTCACCCTGGGGGTGCCCAGGAGTGGACACTTCACAGGGAAAGCCAGGAGGGGTTCCACAGCCGTATGAGTATCAGCGCCAGGATGCCGAATAGGCGACACCGCAAGGTGACCGTCTGGTGACAGTGCGCTCTATAAGTACCATGACATTTACATTTACATGTTTTCCATACATCATAAAAATGTCGAGATGAAATGGCAGACGAAATGATTTGTGGGTTGTTTCTGGTTTAAATTTACATTTGGATTTCCTGTCAGAAAAAGGGTCCAACTAGTTATTAAAATCACCACCAACCACTATATTAGAATTAGATATAGATGATAATTTCAATTTTATAGAATGCCAAAATTCAGGATCTGGTTTAACAGGTCCATAAATATTAAAAAAGGTTATTTGCATTTTGTTTATGAGTGTCCACCAGCACCCAACGACCATTGAAATCACATTCTGATGACAATATTTGGGCAACTTGGATGCTATGGCATGTCCAAGGTCCTAATGTAATTTCCATTGAAATGAATGGGCACTCCATGACGAGTTACCCTTGTCATTAGCATCCAAGTAGATATGTGAAACAATATGGCAACCCCACCATCAACTTGGGTGTTAAGTTTAGCCAAATGAGACAATACCTTATGACGTTTGATAGGATGACCTAGACCATGCACATTCCACGAGACAACGTTAATTATGTTGTTGGATTAGGGAGTACATGTGGAAACAGGAACACGAAACTGCAGGACCAACAAAAAAGAAAAAGAAAGACACCATTTATTATGTGATGAAGAAAAAACACTGCAAGAAGTGAAACAGGTACAATAAAAAAGAACCAAAAGAAAGAGGAATCGACAGGTATACAAAGGAAAAGAGAGATAAAAGGTGGAAGAGAAAGAAAGAAGAAAAAAGTAAACAGATCAAGGAATAAAATCCAGATCTTTAAAGAAAAGTATGTTCGAGTTGAGAGGAGCATAGTGACGTCGAAGGACACGAACAACAGTGATAGAAAAAAACGGATAAAATGAGAACCTCATGAAGAAGAAGACAAAGAATTATCAGAGAATGTCTACTAAGTAAACTTTTAGAACCATATTAGCACTCCTGTAATGTAATAAAAGTCAAGAATTAGTATCCATGCCACAAGAGGAAATATGAAGAAAAAGTTTACGTTTATCGGGATCATCAAAGGAACGTGACCATCCATCATGTGTGATTTTACAGAGGCATGGATGAAGAATTCCATATTGGATGTTGAGATGTCTCATCTGAGGGCGTAGAGCAAGAAATTCTTTGCGTCGAGCATTTGTTGCATTGGAAACATCTTGAGAGATGAAGATATTATGGCCCGACCAGTTAAGACAACGTTTAAGTCTTACAACCTTCAGGACGTGCATGAGTTCTGTGAATTCCAGGAAAAGCATTATAATTCCACGTAGTTTGTTTTGAAGTAGGATGTAGACCAGGGGTCCCCAAACTACGGCCCCCGGGCCACATCCGACCCATATAATCAACTAGAGTGGCCCACTTAACGAGCCCAAACAATCCTTTGCTTCTTGTCTCATGCAGAGACACGTATTTCTCACTTCCAGGTTGCAGGTGGTTGGCGGTCCAGTTCCAGGCGACCGGAAACCGCTGGGGTGTCTCACAGCGCTTCCGGGGTAAATCGCTTAACACAGAAGTTCTCGCCAACACAGAGCTTCGGATTGATGCCTGTCCTTTTCCTGCTTCTACGCAAGTAAGAACCGTGTTTTCTGAGGCCGTGTGTTCTCGACCTTTACTGAGGTTCTTTGACACCGCGGAGGAGCGCTATTCTGTGTTTGTTTTAACACCGCGCTGGAGCGCTATTCTGGATTTGTTTCCACACCGCGCTGGAGCGCTTTACTTTGGGTTTGGTTGTTTGTTTGGGCACCGCACTGGGGCATTATCCTGAGTTTGTTTTGGCACCGCGCTGGAGCGCTTTACTTGTGGTTTGTTTTGGCACCACGCTGGAGCGCTTTACTTTTAGTTCGTGACAACGCGCTGGGGCGCTTATGTGAATACCTTGGACACCACGCTAGAGGGCTTTGATTACGCGCTGGGGTGCTTATCTTTTTTCGTTTCTACACAGGAGCGCTATCTTCTAACTAACCACTATAGATGACTTCTACTCACTGGGTTTTCCAAAGCTCAAGGTAAACACTGTTAACCGCATGTGCACAAGAAGTAAACATAGAGAGGGCTTTATCTGTGCCGAATGTAATCAGGTCTCCCTTACTTCCCCTACCAGCCCGAGAAGAACATACCTGGGGGTCCATATCTTTCACAGTGCTACTGATATGCTAGATGGGAATGTGGGAAGATGTGTGAGAGCATTGGAGGGGAGCATGGCCTTTTGGGCAACACCCCCACTGTCTGTGACAGGTCGTATAGCTCTATTGAAAATGGTGGCATTACCTATGCTACTATATTTTTTAATAATACTGCCTGTTTGGATACCGAGTTCAACATTTAAAACATTGAAATCCTTGATAATGGGGTTTTTATGGGGAGCTGGAAGACGGAGAGTGGCCCAAGCAACGCTGATAAGGCCAAAATCAGAGGGGGGGCTGGCAGTCCCAGATTTTGAATTGTACTGTCTAGCAGCCCAGCTACAGATATTGACGCAAGCAGTAGCAAGGAAAATTAGCGGCCCTGAACACTTGAGAGGCAAGGGGATACTGTGCTAGGTCAGTCAAAAGACACTGAGATTGTGCTGGAATAGATCACAGCGTAGGGCGGGAGTAGTACACCCATATCCTCCCGAAATCCCATTAGGTATGGCGACTGCGCTACCACATGGAGGCGACTGGGCATCTCTTCAGGACTGGGAACAGGCGGAGATACAGGTGATTGGAGATTTGTATGAGGATGGGGAACTGATACCTTACCAGGCATTGCATGAGAGGTATGATCTGCCCAGGGGGGGATTTTTGATCCACGCGGCTTTGTTCCGTGCCTTAAAGGCACAATGGAAAGGAAGAATAGCGGAGCCCAAGACGACAATGGCGAGCCAATACACAATGATGGCGGCCGGGACTTTTAAGGCAGTCCCATGCTTGTACTCCAGAATGTTGAATGAAGGACTAGCGCCAATGGATAATTTGAGATCAAAATGGGAAGTGGGGATAGGGAAACCCATACCAGAGACAGCGTGGGAACAAATAGTACGTAGGGCTTGGAAAAGCACGAGGAACGCAAGATTTCAACTAATACATTTCTACATACTCCATAGGGCATACTTAACACTGGGGAAGATCAGGAAGTATTTCAAAGTGGAAGAAGTGGCCTGCCCTGTAGTGTAGCTCCTATCATCCCAATAGGCTCTGCGCATTGGAATAATACCTACAATAGTAAAGGCCTAGACCAGACGTTAACTAGGTCTATTACTGTCGATATTAGACTTAAAGTTTTGGGTTTGCCAGCTTAGCTCAGAGTTCACTAGAAACTTTCTCGAATGTTCAGGAAAGAATAAACTTCCCTGATTAGACAAGAAGGGATTTAGTTTCTGACAACCATAGAAAATGACAACTTTGCTCTCCCCTAATCAAGAGTAAATCTCGAGAGTCGTGTGAACAAAAGGCAATTTATTTTACTCAGTCAGTACGTGCATTCTTAGTCTCATCAGATTGTAGAGAAAAGGAAGAGACGGGCGTGTTCAATAAAAAGGTGTTATTTATTGATCAGTCTCTTTTCTCATACAAGAGAAATGGATCGATATTATTGCAATACTTATAGTTAAGTAAAGTGCATACATTAAAAGCAGCAGTATAAAATAATACTGTAAAAACATTGATATGGTTTCTAAGCCATAAGATGTTTAAAATGAATAAAATATATCACATACACATATACATTTGACTAAACGTACTCAACTGGTGTTTCTAGATATGCCTACCCCGTGTACCTGACCTAAGTCTAATACGAGGGCGGGAATAGAAAGTTACAGTTTAAGTTAAGTTTGTTTTTGCCAAGTGAAATAACTTAAGAATTCTCTGTGAGGGGTTATTCAGTTCTGTACCTGGAAGTTAGGATGAATGAGGAATGGTATCTCTTTCTCTGGTCTCGATATTCCAGGCTGCCTGCGAGGGCTACCCGGAAGCGCCGGTGCTTGGTTTCTCGGCAGGAGAAAGCAGCTTCTCGTTCTCAGCGCGTCAGAAAGGCGGGGCTGCTGCCAGCGGGGTCTGCTCTGCTTCTGGGCTTCGGCAAGTATGGCTGCTCCGTCTCGTCACCACGCGTGTGTTTGCATAGGGCAAGATCGGTAATATTTATACCTTTAAGGTGCCGAGATTGACGTAAGGATGGACATAGATACGTCAATAAGGATGTCATACGACTTGCTCGTTAGCACATTCTTTTGCTGAAGTTCTCGGTGAAATCAAAACAATGGCCGCAGGGTTTTGCCCAGGTTGTCATAGGTTTGATTTGTTATGAGAACTCCGTATGCCTTATCAGGGGCTGGAGGAATATCGCTTGTCTAATTAGATCGCAAGCGTTATGACCTAATCAGATAACACGTTCCTGTGCCGTAGTGTGACTGCGTCAGATAACGGTATCTGCATCATGGGGTTTTTCTGCCTCATGGGCTGATTACTTAGTTAACTTGTTAGTTTGCTAACCAGAATAGGGTCAGGAATAGGGGGATCGATTCAGAACCTATAGGAATACATCACACCCACTCCATGCTAACTATGGTCATATTTACTAATCTATGCATAGTATAACATAGTACAACATACTATAGAGTATAGTGTATACCTTACCACCCCAAAATACATAAATGCATTTTGAAATTTTCAAATATACAGAAAAATTGCAGTCATATGTATTGCATGCACTCAAGCTATGGAATAATGCTAAAGTAATCACGCATTTGTATACATTATTGCTTATTTGGTATATGAGAAATTACACATGAAATGGCTCTTAATACAGAAAAAAGTTCGAGACCATTCCATCACAGAATAAAATATTTACGAACATACCAGCGGGCAGCTAATGTCTATATGCTATCTAAAATTTAGAATTCTTAGTTCTTTAAGAATAGTTTCTTACTTTAAGCAGAAGATAGTGTCCCGAAAAATATGCAAAAATATTTTGGGGCTGCTGAAAAACTTGCTGTCCGTGAACTGGAGGGAAAATTGTTCATGTGACTTTATTTTTAAAGTTGAAGGCCGAATTCAGGGAACGCCGTGTGCGAGCTTGCTCAAAAGTCTCTATTTCTGCTCTGGAGAGAACATCATATCATTCAGGCTTTCGAAAAAGCTGTCAACAGCTTCCTGGGAAAGTTCCACTAACTCGGAAATAGGTGTAATCATGCATTCGTGCGCATGATTGTCTCCATTGACATTCTGATTCGCATTGCTGACAGAAGGTCGTACCTGATCGATGCTGCTTTCATCTTGAACTTCACTACCCATTAATCGTAGTGGTGAAGCTTCCACGAATGCCGTCATCAGGATTGGTAGCCTTTGCGGGCAGCACAAAGCATGAACCTTGATCGGGCTCAACAATGTTTCTGCATCCATTGGCGCATCCGATTGTAGCGTCAGACAGGTGTCTAACACGCATTCTTCTCCGCATAGCAGACACCTTAATACAGGTAAAACACATCTTTGCCACATTGGTCGAAATGATAGAAACCAAGTCATGTTCAGGTCTCTAAGCCGGGAGAGTCCCAGGATTTTTGATATCCGGTCCCGGTATCCAATGGCTAGGATTGTTTCTTCCCTTGTCGCAAGAGTTTTGTCTGTGACATGGGTTGCCATAACGAAAAATAAGGACCAAGAATAGTATTCCTGCAATTAGTCCCAAGATCAGGGGAAGTCCGCCAAAAATCGAATGGACGAAATCTGGAAAAATACCCAGTATGGCTTTGAATGGTGTTAATGCCATCGAAAATACTGTCTTAAATACCTTTGAGACCCCATTGGTATCAGAAATATTTAAGATTTCGTTTAGTATTTCTGCAAAATGTATGGGGGAATTAGTTGATAACAACGAATGTATCTCTGCAGTCGTCCTTGCGACTTGTAGATCATATGTTTCTTTTGATGACGAGAGCCTGGTAGGCATCTGAAGAAGCACTGTTTTCATTCTGCTTAAAGTATCTATTCGAATAGAAGTAATTTTCAAATTGGGCCATGCCCTTGCCTCCCTGTCTGGAAAGGAGCTGGGGAACAATGAGCGTCCACAGCACTTGACCTTCGCAGTCGTAGTTACGAGATAAGGAGTCCCGGGCATAAGACTACAACATCTGCGATCTACAATTAGAATGTAACTCCCATTATAGAGTCTTTGAAAGAATGGTTCTATTTCTGTTGCAGGTGCGCCTTGCTGGTGACATGAAAGGTTGTATGAATTCCCTTCACAGGCTCTATGCAAACTAATTCCGTTACACAGAAGTGTGCCACTTAGTGACATCGCACAATTGTTGCCACTAAGAAACACTTTCTGTCCTTTATTACTGACACATGCATGTGAATAGGGCAGGTTCTATGTTGTTTTAATGTACCCCTTTCCCAATTTCTCGTACATGCCAGCCTGTATATATTTTTGGCAGTATTGAAACCTGAAGGTTGAGATTGGAATATTAATTATCCCATGTATTATCCATTCACTGACAGGTCGTTCTGACATTGTCACTGGTAATCTTTCTAGTTTTTCAATGCTCAAGATTGTATAATCAGCACCCCTTTGCGCCATACTGATTTGTCTATCAGTAAGGTTAAAGATTTGGAATAGTGACGTTGTGTTGATTAAACGCCAAGGCACATAGCCTGAACGCAGGTTTTGTAACGTCCAGCCAAGCTGTACAATAGAACGCAATTGGGACTGACCGTGTTGTAGCAACAGTAAGTCCTGCGATAATATGTCGATTGCTGAAGACACAATGCTGTCCAAAGAAAAAATTCTGGAGGACAGAGTCATTAACCCATTGTCCACTACAGAAAGGGATTTTTCCAAATTAATAAGGTCAATTTCCCGTATTCTCTCTGCTGTCTCAATTTGAGTAACCTTCCAGGCCTCATTGTATGCTACATATACAGAGGCTGCTATGAAACGTTTTTGACGCTGTTTGCGTGGTCCCATTATGAAATCACGCAAGTCAGCACCATCAGTAAGTAAAGTTAGGTGTTGCTTAATTTCTGCCAGTGTGGAAGTTTGTAGCCATTGAAGGCATAATTTGCCCACACTGTAGGTTGTTATTATCCCTGGGTGATGTCTTTGGGGATATCTAGGGTCTGGCCTGGTCATTTTGAACCCCTGTGTTTTGTTCAGGAATCTGTCTTGACAGTTATTAGTATCTGTGGGCCAGATCAACCATTGTTTCCAATCAGGATGTGTTCTGTTTTGGTTTAATATATTGTTTACGTCTATCTCTTCATCTGTAGAAGTGTTGCTAAACATTGTTGGCTTTGGAATAGACGGTTTATTTAAATCTTTGATTTTGGCTAGGCCAAGACAGGTGGTTTGTTGAACAGTGTCATTTAAAAATATCATTTGTTCTGGGATCATGCAGGCTCTAAACAAAGCTTCTATACCCTGTACTTGCCAATCTTTTGTACCCCAAACACTTTTCAATTCAACATTTTTGTCCCAATAATCAAAACCAAAAATATTCATTTTTTCAAAAAATGAGTCCGAATATATCAATTTTGTGTTGGTTATCATGGTTTTTGTCCCTGTCTTGTTTAATAATTTAAAATAAAATGTTTCAGCATTACTTGTGTTAAACCCTGAAAAATATGAGTATTTGTCGTAAACGGTTCTTGAGCTTCCTTTTGGAGGTGTTGCACAATGTTCCCATTGATTATAATTTAAAACATTTCTAGGTTGTGCAGATTTATGTAGAAAATGGTTACCATAGTGGTTATAACAGTACATACTATCATAATTGGTAGAACCCTGCAAATAATCATGTTTGGTAAATTTAGCAGACATTACTAAGTCAGACATCATATTATTAATGCTTTCAAAGTCCCAATCATCGGCAAATGAGTTTGGTTTTACAAAGTCACTCAAGGAGATCTTAATTTGGTGTGGATATTTCAGGATTTCGACCGGACCATAAATTTCATAGTCAGTGTTGTCCCATGCTACCCCACCCGGTATAGGATTGGCTGTGAAGTTGGCTGAAGAAAGTTCTCTTTTCTCGACGTGTGAAGATGTGTGTGGTTTGAGGATCAAGTTGATTTTCTGACTTGCTGTGTCCATTTTAGCATATTTTCCCTCAATGAAGCGTCCCAAAGTTAGTACCATGATGAGCCAAAGTATGAGGATAAATGCACCAAAACCCACCCAAAATTCAAGCCATGGAGAAATCAGATATGTTTCTTTCAGTTGTTTCAAAAGTTCTTTAGCTTTATCTTTAAAGGTTTTTGATGATGGCTGTGTCTTTGATTCACTGAAGCCTTCAGAGGAATCATCGAAGTTTATGAAGTAGCCGGATGCAGTTCTGTCAATTGTTCCAATTGCTTCAGGATTTCTGTTTCTTGCATGTTCACTTGGTACTTCACTATAAATTGGTGTGTCTCTGCTAAATGTTTTTATTTGGGTTTTCAGAGGTCTGAGTTCTATTGCATTGTTGCATAGTCCTTGTTGTTCTTCTGTAGGCGTTTCAAATGTGATGAGCCTCTTCGTTAGGACCTCTGTACTGGTAGCAAACCTTGGTGTTCTGCTACTTATAGGGAGTCCACTTGGCCTACTGTTTGTTATTGGCCACATGATTGTGGTTTTACCAGGTCGATGGATACAACTCGGTTCTCCTTTTTTCCAGCAAGTGGCGGTAGTACAACTGATCTTGTCCCGTTGACAGACAAGACAGGAACTGCTTTTCTGTAAGAAGGCCCAAATTCCTTCTTTACCGCGATCTTTTCTCTGACTAGATCCCCGACTTTTGGAATCCAGACAGGTCTTGCTGGGACAGGTGGTGGTTCTTCAGTGGTTGTTGGCTGTTGTTTCAACTTTATGTTGCTCAGGTCTTTTCTTGTTTTGTTTAAGTCCTGCAAAATAGCCAAACGATCTTTGATATCAAAGCTTTTTTCTTTCACCACTGAAGTCTGACTGTCAAGGTCAGAGATCAACATCCTAGTTCCGAATAATAATTCGTACGGACTGAATCCCTTCAGAGAATTTCTTGGCAAGTTATTTAGACTACGTTGGACACTTATTAGATGTTTGACCCACCCAGCTCCCGAACCTAATATCCTTTCCGTTATAGATTGCTTTATGCCTTGGTTTTTTCTTTACACCATCCCGTATCCCTCAGGAAGGAAGTGAGAAGATTCCCGCTGTGCTATGCTCATTTGGCCATGTTTCCCATCAGGCTGGAGGGCTAGAATGAAAACAATGGTCAAACGTAGCATGCTCTTAGCGTATATGCCATTTAGACTCGCAAATCTTTGTATAACAGTCCAGACGTCAGCCGAGTGCTGAGGATCTACATTATAAGTGGAAACTAGCCTGTATATGTTAATCGCAACCCTTCCTTTTTACTCTTGATTTTTTCTGGAGCAAAACGGCGAGGTATTAAACTGTTTCTCTCCCCACTGCGATCTCTGTTGCAGTTTGGGCAGTTTTTTACAAACATGGTGTGACGCAGGCTCATGCCTGGCCACCAGTACCGTGATTGTAATTCTTCCAGAGAATCTTTTAGTTTGAGGTGTCTGAGACCCTCGCCCATATGTGCGTCTGTGATTAACAAGTTTCTCCTGTCCATGTTTGGAATCACTCTATCCCCCACTCCAGGGATTCGAGCAAAAGGGACGGAGTTTGCATCGATTATGTATGTATAATTGAGTGGATAGTTGATCGGTAACGCTGAGCAGTCGCCTTTTGATGACGTTTTCACCGCCAGCACTGTTTCACCGTCAATGTATTTTAATGTACGCTTTTTTCGAACTACGGGAGCCGTTTTAGTTGCTGTCGCTGTGGCTGTTTCAGCCAATGAATTCCCTGCAACGTGAACGCCATCACGCTGATGACTCAGTGATTGTGTCACGTGAGTCTTTGGTAGTTCTTTTTGTAAAAGAGCTATTTGTTCCCAGAGCAGTTTCTGCTTTATTGGTGCATCTGTGTCATCTTTGTAACCATTTTGAGTCCATGTCTGCAAATCCTTGTTATATGATTTGACGCAGTAATATGAATCTGACACTATAAGTGTCGGGAATTCGCGATCCGCATTATCTAGCGCCATTTTCAATGCTAATATTTCAGTCTGTTGTTCTGAATTAGTTTCTACTGAGTGTGTTTTTGTTAATAGAGGTTTTAGTTTACCTCCGCGCCACACTTCTTTTGTAATCCCACATGTTGGGTTGTATGCCTGTTCTCCCCAAACGGGGGGTTGAGCATGTCCGTCTGTATAAATTACACAGGCGTAATGTCGTAAAGGCAGAATGTCGATTGGCAGAGGGTATGTTTTTTCATATTCTAGATTTTTTAATTCTTCTAGTTGCTTGGAGTACGGCACATTTTTCTAGAAAATTGTCAGCCAGGCTATACTTGATAATTCATATCCTAAGAACAGGACTGTCAGATGGGCAATTCTGGATTTTTTAAAGTTGAATTTGTAACCCTCTGCTGCGAACCCAAGTATTATGGTGTTCACTCTCTTCAAGTGAGTCTCCAAGTCAACATCTGTTAAGTAAATGTCATCGACATAAGATAATGCTTCATCATCATATAGTTGTAGTAATTCTGTTACTCTCGCTGAGAATACCCCCGGGCTGTTCTTGTACCCCTGGGCTAACCGACAGAATTGTTTTTGAGTGCCATTTATTGAGAACGCAGTTAAATATCTGCTCTCTGGTGCTATGTTTTGACAAAAGAATCCATTGGAGATGTCTAAGGTTGTTTTGTATTTTTTGCGCACTATGTTATTCATTAGTGCAGCACTGTGTGAATTTTGCACTGCAAAAGTTTTGCAACATGTGTTAAGGTGTCGGTAATCCAAAACTAGACGATATGAATTGTCTGGTTTGGAGACCGGAAACAAAGGGTTGTTCATTTGTGAGGTGCAAGTTTTTTAGCTTCTTGCTTAATTGGGTACTGCCTTTGTGCAGTAGGTTGTGATTTTAACTGGATTTTGTGAGGAGTAGAGTCCTCATCCCATCCCACGTGATTTTTATATAAAGCAGGAGCTAGAGCCACTGCCCACTTTCTAGCAAGTGTGTATTTTTTATGAATTGGGATATGATTTGAGAAGGCAGGCATAATTACTTCTTCGCCATGAGGGCACTCCCTGACAAACTCTGGTGGCCAGTCTTTTTCAGCTAGAAGGATATCATAGCCCTTGGAGAGATTATCCCAAAATAGTCCCCTTATTTTTCTAGTCTTATCCCCCTCTATACGCAATGTTATTTCGTATATTTTGTGAGGTTTGCTAACTCTGGTGTCCGCAGTTTCCACTTGAAGATATTCATTCGTGTCCACTGTCTCCAGATGATTCATAAGGACTTTGCGAGCTATGCTCACTTCTGCTGCGCTGTCTAGCATTGTCTGAGCCCATTCTCCGTTTTTCAGTTGTGTCCTCAGTATTCTCGGCATTGTTAACTACCTTGATACTGGCTACCTTCTTTTTTGGAAATTGTAATTTCTTTTTTAGCTGAGCAGGTTCCTTGTCTTTGGACTTGGCGTGCTCTTCTCTTTGTTCTGATCGTCCTCTTCTTTCCGATTTCTGCGAGGAAGTCTGAAAAGATTGAGAGGGACGTGTATCAATGTCTTGATATCTATCAGGCTTTTTTATATTATCCCTATTTCTAAGGTTATATCTTTTCCCAGAGGGGTCACTCTGGGGCGACCTGTGTCTTTGGTTCGGAGATTTTTCTCTTCGCCTAGGAGACCTTCCTCTGGACTGGAATTTCTTTTCTTTAGGATTGGATTATTTGTTTCCATCCCAGTTCTTTTTTGGTAATGTTGAATTATTAGTAAAAAATATTTTTTCAGGACTTTCAATCAGTTGTGGTTTTACTGGTATTCCACCTAAACTATCTCTACCTAGTTCCTCATAGGATTTTTCTATGATTCTGGCAATTTCAGCTGGTGGGTCTGCTATATCTGTCTCTTTTAACCTCTGGCGGATCGCCACGTTTGCTGCTTCTCCCTTTATGTTGGCTAATAATATAGCCGAGACCTGCTTGAAGTCTTTTAGTAATTTCATACCAAGAGTTAAAGCGGGTTCTGGACCGTATTCGTCTTGAATTTGTTTTAGCACATCTGGTATTACCGAAATGGATGGAACACCGTGCGTTTTTGTGTAGACGGAAGCAAAGACTGTACCCCAAGTGTCACAGTCTTCTATGTGTGGTGCGATTCCCATTGGGAGACAGATAGTCAGAATCCTGTGCTTTTCTAGCGGGGTGGTGTCTGGAAACACCGCCTCTATTTGGGTGATTTTCTGCGCCAACCAGAATGGTATTTGTTCCTGTTTAGTCAGTACTTTACCTAGGCAGGATTGGATGTTCTGTGGTGTAATTTTATTTGTGTTCCCCTGGTGAGGGGTCAGCTGTGGAAGTTTAATCGCTGGCTGAATTGTTGAAGTCCGCATCACATACTGGACTAATTGTCTATGTATTTTTATTAATTGTTTTAGCTGTGTTAACAGCTCTGCTGCAGACATCCCATTGATGTCTGGATGTGGTGTGTATCCGGCTAGGACCGGCCACGTTGCTCCTGGTCTTCCTAAAGGACCGAGCCTGGTGATGTGATTGTTATGTTTTAGGGCGCCATCAAATAAGAGCAAATGCTCTTGAAATTTGAGTGGTACTTCCACCTCCTCGAAAGGAGTGTACTCATTAGGAGGTTCCTCTATTTTGTAATAGTGGAAGTACTTTGTTACAGCATTTGCTGCTGGAAAATGTATCCATGAATAGTATACCTCTGTCTGCCGATATTCGTGTGCCTCAATTACGAATATGACTGTGCCACCTCTAGGTGTCAGTCCATTTTCTATAAGTTTTAGAGTTATAGATCTCCTTTTGATGACCGGGATGAGTATTATATCCTCGTCCGCTGCCTGCATGGTAGCATCAGCTGCTGCGAGTTCAGTTGCTAATCTAACTGCCTCTCTTTCATCCTCATTGTCTGACATTTTACTGTCCAAAAGGTTATTTTGTTTGTTTGCAGATCAGGTTTCTTATGGAAACAAAGATTAGATGCACAATATTTTGGAACTGTTTTTATCCTTCAACGTTGACTAAACCAAGTACCATACATAGGAGTTTCCTCCTGCGAGGTTTGGCGGATATTACCTTTCACCCACTCCAGACGTCTTTGGAGTATTGTGGGAAAAGGGGTCTGAGTGAGAAAGCACGACTGAGTTACTCTAAATGTCTTACGTTAGTTTTATCGCCCTTTCCAAACGCGTTGGGCTCCATGTAGTGTAGCTCCTATCATCCCAATAGGCTCTGCGCATTGGAATAATACCTACAATAGTATATTAGACTTAAAGTTTTGGGTTTGCCAGCTTAGCTCAGAGTTCACTAGAAACTTTCTCGAATGTTCAGGAAAGAATAAACTTCCCTGATTAGACAAGAAGGGATTTAGTTTCTGACAACCATAGAACATGACAACTTTGCTCTCCCCTAATCAAGAGTAAATCTCGAGAGTCGTGTGAACAAAAGGCAATTTATTTTACTCAGTCAGTACGTGCATTCTTAGTCTCATCAGATTGTAGAGAAAAGGAAGAGACGGGCGTGTTCAATAAAAAGGTGTTATTTATTGATCAGTCTCTTTTCTCATACAAGAGAAATGGATCGATATTATTGCAATACTTATAGTTAAGTAAAGTGCATACATTAAAAGCAGCAGTATAAAATAATACTGTAAAAACATTGATATGGTTTCTAAGCCATAAGATGTTTAAAATGAATAAAATATATCACATACACATATACATTTGACTAAACGTACTCAACTGGTGTTTCTAGATACGCCTACCCCGTGTACCTGACCTAAGTCTAATACGAGGGCGGGAATAGAAAGTTACAGTTTAAGTTAAGTTTGTTTTTGCCAAGTGAAATAACTTAAGAATTCTCTGTGAGGGGTTATTCAGTTCTGTACCTGGAAGTTAGGATGAATGAGGAATGGTATCTCTTTCTCTGGTCTCGATATTCCAGGCTGCCTGCGAGGGCTACCCGGAAGCGCCGGTGCTTGGTTTCTCGGCAGGAGAAAGCAGCTTCTCGTTCTCAGCGCGTCAGAAAGGCGGGGCTGCTGCCAGCGGGGTCTGCTCTGCTTCTGGGCTTCGGCAAGTATGGCTGCTCCGTCTCGTCACCACGCGTGTGTTTGCATAGGGCAAGATCGGTAATATTTATACCTTTAAGGTGCCGAGATTGACGTAAGGATGGACATAGATACGTCAATAAGGATGTCATACGACTTGCTCGTTAGCACATTCTTTTGCTGAAGTTCTCGGTGAAATCAAAACAATGGACGCAGGGTTTTGCCCAGGTTGTCATAGGTTTGATTTGTTATGAGAACTCCGTATGCCTTATCAGGGGCTGGAGGAATATCGCTTGTCTAATTAGATCGCAAGCGTTATGACCTAATCAGATAACACGTTCCTGTGCCGTAGTGTGACTGCGTCAGATAACGGTATCTGCATCATGGGGTTTTTCTGCCTCATGGGCTGATTACTTAGTTAACTTGTTAGTTTGCTAACCAGAATAGGGTCAGGAATAGGGGGATCGATTCAGAACCTATAGGAATACATCACAGCCCTAGATGTGCGAGGGCGGGAATGGAGCTTGAGCATATGCTATGGGAGGACATAGGAGACACTTTGGGCTCGATCACAGAGAGGCGGTTGACTTTCGACTTAGCAACATGTATATTGCACTGGTTTCCTCACACCTCTAAGACTAAGATTTCCAATAAATTTATAGACATGGGGTTAATATTTGTAAAGAGAGAGATAACGAGGCACGTGGTTTGTTTTGAAGTAGGATGTAGACCAGGGGTCCCCAAACTACGGCCCCCGGGCCACATCCGACCTATCTAATCAACTAGAGTGACCCACAAAAGACAGTCCCAGTAGCGAGAGATGGAAGGCTGAATTCATAAAATGGGTGCAAAGTGAGAGTACGATCAGGTACCAGCAAGCAAGAAGACTAAATAATGATAAGGCACTGGACGCTGCAAATGCATGGGAAGCACTGGTCCAAGCGTTATTGGATCACCATGTAGATGAGGATTCAGAGCAAGACACTGAGGTTTGAGGGAGGCTCCCACATTCACAGGTACATAGAGAAATGTGAATAATGGTAACTGCACTAGGAACTGAAGCTGGAACGAGGCTAGCAGTAACGTGCACCGGTGAGGAGGGAGGGGGGAGGGTAGTTTGAAGGGAGTTGGGAACGGTTAGTATATGATTACATTTTGTGAGATGATATGTATGTAATAGAAATACGTAGACCATCAGGACATCCTGATGAAACATCACTATTGGTCGTTCGGAGGGGGTAATGAGGGGAATACTGAGATGTATGATTACAGATGATGATGATAAAGGGATACTGTTTATAATCAGATGCATGTATGAAACCAATAAAATATGTTTTTTTTAAAAAAAGCATTAGGTGAAATGGGAGGCTGTCGCCAGATCAAAAGAGGCCATAAACGAAATCTATAGGTTGTATAAGATGAATTTCACATTTTTGTGTGTCATGCCTTATATCACCTACCCAGATTATAATAATTCTAAAAATTGTCAACTTATTTGTAAAGGACTGTAGTAGTGGAAGGGGACTCCGGAGACCAAGAGTGATCAAGTGGTTCAATGAATCATGCAAAATTGCCAAGAAGGCCCTAGTAAATACCCTAAAGAGTAAGCAAAGAACACTCATTCCGGAAAGTACACTAAGGGTATTCAAATCTGTAAGGCCCAGTGGGAGACTGGTATATGGGATGGCTTATTAGAGGTGGTTAGGCTCAGAGACAATAAGCATTTTTGGTATTTGGTTACACATAACGGTCATAGAGACCTAACTCACCCAGATTGCCACCTTGCCCCAGAAGTCTGGGTGAACCGCTTCTCAACACTTTATGGGGAGGCAAATGTAGGTGATGAGTCATCAGAGACCTCACCAGTCTGTACTAGAGAAGAGGAGGTTAAGCCATTCACTCTAAAAGAACCTTTAGATAAACTTTAGATGCAATCCAGGCCCAGAAATCTGCAAAGCCCCTGGGTTGGACAGAATCCCTGCAGATGTATTCCATAGTGAACTTCAGATGTGGGGACCATATATAAATTGCCTGTCTAATGCATTGATGGCTGGAGCACCGATCCTGAGTTCCTGGAAAGGAGCGGTAATAATTCCCATTAATAAAAAAGGTGACAAATCTACACCAGGAAATTACAGACCCATAAGTCTGATTGATAACATTCAAAAAGTCTATAGCATGCACATTTTATCTAGGCTATGGGACTGGATTTCTCAAGCTAAAGTTTTATCCCACTTACAGGTGGGATTTAGATCCAACACTATTAATATTGATCAGATTGTGAGGTTCCTGGCTATTAAGTGGAAGATAATAGACATTGATAGGGGGTTGTTGTATGTTGCCTTAGTGGATGGTCGGGCTGCATTCGATGTTGTCCCAAGGGCAAAACTTTGGGTGGTTTTGCATAAGATTGGGGTCCCATGGGACTATTGTCCCTAATACAGGCTTTATACACATAAAACTTTGTGAGCGTTAGGTGGTGCCCTACAAGGGTACTGACGGAAGATATTCCAATCAGGAGAGGAGTAAGACAAGGGTGTGTTTTGGCTTCTAAACTTTTTATTTTGTACTTAAATGCCTGCACCACCTATCTTTTAAATTACGAAAATGACTCCCCAAAGGTGAAGGATTTTAAAATAAAGTGTCTCCTTTTCGCGGATGACACTGTGTTATTATCGAAGACTCCCAATGGTCTATCTGGCCTGGAAACTAACAGAAACAAAACTAAGTACATGGTCTTTGGTGTCTGGACAAAAACAAGCAAGAGTAAGGTATTCTTAAGCGGAGGGGCGATGGATAGGGTACATGAGTTTGAGTAATGGGCGCATGGTTGAAAGATTCCCATAGATGGGTAGCCCATGTACAGAAAAGTGTTATGACTCTAAAACAAAGAGAATGGCCTATCATAATATTTGCCAATAGATCGCCTACTTTTGCCATCTCCCCCCCACTTGGAGATATACAAGATTCAGGCTTGTGGGGAGCCATGTATGGGGCAGACTTATGGGAGCACTGTACCCTTAGTACCCTTGAAAAAGCTGAAAATGCCTTTATAAAGACCCTCCTGAGACTCCATACTAGTACGCCGATGCTGTCAATTAAACTTGAATTAAACCTAAGATCAGTTTCTCACATTGCTATGTTGAGACCTATCCAATATTGGATAAGGCTCAAGACCAACAAAGATTTAGGACCTGTAGTGAGGGCTTGGCCTGGATTGCGCACATTGCTATGTTAGCATAGGCTTATTAGAAGTTTACCTTTTGCTGCTTTTGCACACAACACTGCATATAGGTGTTTTTGTAAGTTAGGCTGCGTGAATATCTTCACATGAGAAAGGCTTGTTTTCGGCATCCTTAGACTTATATCGTGACCCTAGTCTGCACAGTGAGTGCTTCCCACCATTCCTGAGTATAACCTAAGTCGCATGTTCTGGGTTGTCTAATCATTGGTTCCTTTGCTATAGGACGAAGAGCTAATATGACACTGATGCTAGCTGGTTGGGGTTTTCTAGGTACTGAGGTGAGTTTTTTGGTCCACAATTCACTGGGCTCCTGGTACTCTGTGCACAGTTCTGTGTAGGAGCAGAATCCTTGCAATATGGCGCACCTAACGTTTGGTCTTATGTTTGAGACTCTCGAGTAGTGCTTATATCAGTCCACGACCCCCTCACTATTGTTTCCGGTTGACAGTGGTGACGGATAAACCTACCTATAGTTAAATAGGTCTTTTCAAGTTTGATCATTTAAAACGGTTTCTATTGGATTACTACCCAGTTGTGCTACTTTACTTTGTATTGTTCATTTTTCTCTACTGTGTCGTTATGGTTGAAGTTGATATACCCCAGCATAGTAAGGATGGCGGTCCACAATCATTTGCAGACTTATAACGTTCCCTTCGAGGGCATGGCAGTTGTTTTTGTGATGAGTGCAGACGCAGCTTACCCGTTTGAGATTTTCTACTCATGGGTTACATTCCCTGCGGTGAATACCGATAGCAATACATTTCATGTTTACACTCACACTGCCGTGCCTATGGAGTACACGCCATATAGGACACAGGAGATTCCGAATTCTGCTTGGCAGCACCGAATTTGGTTTAATGGCACCCTCCCCCACTCTTTAACGGCGGTTCGATTAGGTCCTTTGTCCATCACAGGCGCTTCTTGGCCTGTTTTTGCTGGATTTTCCCCGCACCCATGTGCCGGAACGGCTCTCGTTGGTGAAGTGAGAGCCCTTTATGCCTCTGCTGTAGGGGTTATAAGGGCCTTAGTTCAGTACATTACCCGCAACTTCCAGGGCGGGCCCCTGGAGCTGCGGCGCATCCAGTTGGACTGAGAGGGTTGAAGCTTAGTCCCATTATGGTTAATGCGGTTACGGACAAGCGTCTCCAAGATAAGGATGAAATGGCTTTTTGGCTTGCTGAGAAATTTGACCAACTGGAGGCAGTATTTCCAAATACAACTCCTGTGAAGAAACACAGGACTCTTACGATAAGTTTTCAGAAAGACTTATTGCCTGAAGTAACTGATTGTACCACATGGGGTATGATATTTGCGGCAGTCTATACTTGGTGCTTCGGCACACCGTCCATGGCTGTCTTGCCCTCCGTCATTAAACATGTTCAGGATGAGCACGGACCAGAGGTAGCTGTTGAATTGGGAATGAGACTCTGAGTGTTTGACGTAGTTTCCGATCTCGTCCTTGGTAATGTTAAGGGAGATGCGGATCCTAGTGTGACTACTCTTATCGTAAGTGACTCTTACTACTGTGTACAGTCTTACAATGACAATTTGTTATTTTGGACTGAAAATGACTATCGAGATTCCAAAAGTAGCACAATAAAACATAAAATTATCTGGGTTCGAGTGGCTGAGTTCAAAGAACGACTGCCACTCGTGTTTATGATTCATACTCTTGGTCACGAGCGTGTTGGAGTTCACGATGTTGGCAACAGTCTCGCTGATGAAGCAGCGTAGGCAGCAGTAGCAACATATGTGGTTGCAGCAGTTACACGTTCCAAAAGTAAGATTGATGATGACATCTTGGCAGCTATTGCCGCAACAGAGAAGGGAAGTAATTACCCTAGAGGTTTCCCTTCCAGATACTCTTATCAATTAAGTCCTGATAAAATTCCTTATGTGAGAATTACCGACGTTGGTGACAGGTTGATCCCCAACGCGGACCGCAGGTCCACACTTATTACAGCCGCTCATGAGGGTATGGCATCCGCCCATGCCGGCGTCTCTGCGACTGTATCACTTTTACAACAGCGTTACTGGTGATGCGGATTGTACAAACAGATGCGTGATTATGTCCTTCTATGTGACATTTGCCATCTGATCTTACCTTCTACTGCGACACGCCCGCCTCAGACACAGTTGTACATATCTAGTAAACCACTTGGGTGTGTTTATTTGGTCCACCACAATTCACTGAGGTCCTGGGTCTCTGTGCACAGCTCTGTGTAGGAGCAGAATCCTTGCAACAGACCCTATATGGATTGCATCAGAGTGATATTAGATGATGACCAAGTGGCTGGTTACGATGGCGGGCGGGCCTGATTTACCCCTCACCATATTATAATGGTGGGGGTATCGCGGCGGACGCAGAGTGGGTTGTGCATGGCAACGCACAACATGGCACTTTGGCATTGCGGTGGGTGCTGCTTACAGCAGCACCCGCCGCAATGTCAAAGATGTGGAATGCGAGCGCCAGGGTGGCGGTCGCACCATAATTAGCTGTGCGGGACCACCGCATGTCTGGTGGCCAGTCCCAGCACCGCTGGGGTGGTGGCATCCTAATGACCCCCCAAGTTGAGAAGATTTCCTGGCTTGTACATATTGAACATTGGATATTTAAGTTGGGCCTGGAAGGTTTTGGCTGCAGCTTTCTCCATTACCCCATGGTGCTGGGCACATGTTGAAAACGTCCTTTTGGACCTTTGTCTTAGGAGCCAAACCTTCTGCTTCATCCCCAGGTACCCTGGAAGACTCCTTTTTGTTGTTTAAGTGTGTATTTGAGTGTGAGCAATAATTGAATATCGTTATTAACCCTGCTGCACATGCACTTTACGTAATATTTAGATTGGGTATTTAAAGTTGGCCATGTTCTCTCGTTCCTGGACGAAAAAGGGAGACATATCAAATCTGTGCCCGGTGGGTTGTCAGGTACCTGAGAATGTGGAACATGTGTTATTTTTCTGCAAGGCCTATGCTAAACAGCGATCGCACTGGATTATTCCTCTATGTAAACTCCTTGGTTTTATGGATTATTTAAAACCAATACCAGAGACTGTGTGGTGTATTCAATCGTGAGATATCTGATGGCAATATGGTACATTAGGTCGAATGCATTTTGAAAACAGTAAGTCTAACATTTGCACACTTATCATCCTGTCTCAAATGTGTTTACAATTGGCTTCAAATCCTTTTTTTTATTGATGTCTCACCTAATTTCTTCATAGGATTTTACGTGACTTCTTTGTCAATCTTTTTAGCTTTGGGATGCTTCTTTTTTTATTTTATTATATTGATTTCAATTTTATGTATTTTAAAATATGATGAGATTTTTATTGTTGGACTGTAATTCCCAAAACGAGTTTGTATTTCCTAGGAAAAAATATTTTTACATGAATGTGCATGCTTTTATTGCATTCTTTTTTAAAATGTTTTTTACATTGTACCTTTTATGGTTCTAGTGAATCAAAATAAAGGAAATATGATGATGAATTAGCATTACATTTAAATTACAATATCCACTTTTTAAACATCTCCCCACCATTGTCCCCTAAAAAACCATTATTCTGCTACTGAAAAATAAGTATATTCATTATTTGTATACATTGATACAACTAAAAATAGAAATATAAAACATTTCACAATTAATATACTATCTTACCAAAGACACAAACAAAAAATATTAGACATATAAGATCAAACACACTGCAGTAAAACATAAACAAAATAACACTTCAAATCATAGTATATACAGCGTTATTTTCCATATCTATTTTTTACAACAATATAAAAGCAACACTTTAAACAATGTTCTTGCCTTTGATATTGTCTACAATATTTTTAACATCCCAATATTATTGACACAATATTTTTGTATCACAATATGTTTATTCAATATTTTGTCCAAGCACAGGATTAATTTTGTACGGTATTGTAAGGTAAGGAATCTGCAGCTAGATAGATAACGAATTAAGAGTCTGGCGGTC
Source organism: Lissotriton helveticus (assembly GCF_964261635.1). Lineage (NCBI taxonomy): Eukaryota > Metazoa > Chordata > Amphibia > Caudata > Salamandridae > Lissotriton > Lissotriton helveticus. Next base: position 899,384,157 of record NC_136073.1, read on the forward strand.
CACCATGGGGGCGCAGTCATGGGGAGGTCTCCTGATGGCCCTATTACAATAAGGGTGGTTGGACTGCCATTGCCCCGTCTGGCGGTGTTGCAGCGGTCAGGAAGGAGTAATATGCTTGGCGGGACCACGGCGGTCCCGCCAAGCATAAAACAAGTTTCCTCTCTGCCACGGTTTTCATGGCGGTTACACCACCATGAAAACTGTGGCAGAGAGGAAACAACCTGGTGCCTCATGCCCTGTGGATGCACACAGGGGTGCACAACATGTGCCCCCCGTGTGCATGCAAACCAGCTCCTGGATGGCATGGACTTTACAGTCCATGCCGTGCAGGAAATGTTTTGGTGTTCCCATCTTCAGGGCACCGCCATGGGAACGTCAAAAACAAAGCCAGCCAATCAGTAGGAAACTCCTTATCTGGTGGGCGGACTGACCATGGCTTTGGTGGTACAGAAGCGGGGCGGACCCGGCGCCTTACCTCCAAAGTCTTAATCAGGCCTATAGACTCTCTGCCAGATAAGGCGTTACCGAAGATAAGTAACTTGTTCATCTGCTGTAAAGGTACATCTGACAGTGAGTAAGGCCTACTGAAAATGTCCTTCATAGAGGTTCTTTTATTGCACTCCTGGTCGTAAAACAATCTTTGAAGGGGCTAATGAAATTATATCCCCTGGTTACACAAATTATCTGCACTTAGGGAACTAAATTTGGTTTTCTCTAAGTTAATGTCTCCTCATTTTTAATCTATGCATAAGGCAATATTTGTCATCAAAACCATTCTTAGTGGCTATTACATCAGTGCATAGAGTTGGCGGGATTAAGAAGCTGTCAGATAATGATCCCTATACTGTTTCCCACTGACAAAGCGTAATGATGAGAAAGCACCCTTCTTCTGTGCACAAAGGAGTTTCTGATTTTCTTGTAAATCTGTTTTTATACTGATTTTCTTTAGTAACCCTTCTAGTTTGGCTAAGTGGTCACTTCATACCCTAGAAGTAAGGAAGGTCCTGAGGTTTTACTCAGAAGGGACTGCGTGGCCATACTTTACATTAAGAAACATTTCAGCTTCTGCAATTTTTAAAGAGGAAGGTCCATTGTTGACACATGTGAAACTGTTTGCCTAGTTTCCCTACCTCGTATTTTTTACTTTTTGAAAAAGGATTTACAGTGGTGTTTCAATGTTCATTTTTAGCCCCAATAAGCTCTGTGGGCTTTCCATTTGGACAATTTCCTTGTCATGTTTATTTGATACATTGACTGCATTTAAATTTAGTGCTCTGCTATCTATACCTAGCGGGGCCGATTAACAGAACTAACTTAAGACAAAATCCTAAACTTACTACGTTTGGTATTCACAGAAGTTAAGATTTTGTCTTAAGTTTGTTTTAAGACAGACTTAAGACAAAATCCTAACTTACGTCTGTCTTAAGTCTGTCTTAAGTATGTCTTAAGACAAACCTAAGACAAAATCCAAACTTCTGGGAATACCAAAAGTAGTAAGTTTAGGATTTTGTCTTGTTAGTTCTGTGAATCGGACCCAGCATGTTTATCCTACCTTTCATTGAGGTGGGTATTTTTCAAAGTGAGTAAGTCTATTTTGATGTCAGTGAACCTGAGGCTATTTCTAATTTCTCCAGTATTGGGGTGTCTTTCATAGATTCACATTCCTGAATCATTCCCCGTCATCGGAGTGGGAGTCCCACGGTACATAAAAAAGCAATAATATGCACATAATAACCAAAACACCTTGGTAATAAACAACCAGGAAGTAAAGTAGCCCTAAGCTACAAGAGAAAAAACTTCCACACTCATCACTTTCATAGTCATTTTGTATAGTCCAAACTGCAGCCAATCAGGCAACAGCACCCACCAGAATGTTCTCCCCAGAGGCTCGGGCTCTCAGATGTTCTACCGCATGTCGTGTGAAGGGAGTCTCCCTGAGCTCTGCTCAGTACTTCACTGTTTTTTCTGGATTTCACCTCCTTTTCAGGATGTCATCTGCTAAGAAGTCTCTCTTTAGACCTTGTGAGTCTTGTGGGAAGCTCCAGCTATTTTCAGAAGATCCCCACAAAAAGTGCACCTACTGTCTTTATCCAGATCATGAGGTGAGAGATTATAAGATCTGCAGGACCTTCCCTCAGAAGACTCTCAGAGATAGAGAGGGACACCTACTTCTGTGGCTACAGAAGATAAAAGATCAGGATAATCCTTTATCTGAGGTGGGAAGTGTGGCCTCAGGTACATCTGTGTCCTCCAGGAAGAGGACAGCTGAGGAAGAATTATCTTCTCCTGGGGCCAAGGTGTTGAGAAAAGTTCAACCCTCTAAGGGTTCTAGCTTGCCTTCATCAAAAAAGGCTTCTCCACCTTTAAACCCAGCTCCTGTGTCGCCCCCCAAAAAATCTGGAAAGTCTCTGGCATCGAAAAGGCTTCCTGAGAAAGATTTTCCTCAGAAGCAGACCACATCGCGACGGCGTCGTCGACGGCTTCTTCGTCGACGATTCTCATCATCGACGCTACTTCAACGTCGACAGTTACCTTCACGTCGCCGGTTCTATGAACGACTACGCGACATGTGAAGATGGCACTAAATCCTTTAATTCAGAGGGATTAACGCCACACATACTAGATGGGAAGCACGCATAACATTTGAATTTCCCTAATACATGGCGGAGAATTTTTAAACATATCGAGGTGGCTATCCCTGTGCACAAAGTGAAGGATTGGACAAAAATATCCTCATGAGCAACTGTCGAGTGTAGACTGACAAACAATACAAGAAGGATACTATATGGAAACAGATAAGGGTGCTGCCCTATGAGAACACTATAAAACTGTGAGAAAAGATTAGAGAACCAACCAGTACAGATTGAATCACCACTTTGTCGCCCTAAAGAAGTCCTTATGGACGAAACGCGTTGGCTACGATCGTTTGAAGAATAAGAATAAACAACATTTAAAAAAAGACCTGCTGAACGGATTCTAATTTTTGCTACACTTACTTGCTATTTACGTTTTGTGGGAGTGCTGGATCCTTGTATTTCATTGTAAATTGGGGGAATATTCCCTTGGAAGCTTAGGGGTATTGAGCACAATCACTTAGACTACATTATTGATTCATTATTGCCTTATACCCATGGTTCTCTTTTGTTGTTGTTATATATATATATATATATATATATATATATATATATATATATATATATATATATATATATATATATATATATATATATATATATATATATATATATATATATAGAGAGAGAGAGATATGGATATATATATGTATATACTGTGATGCAAGGAGCGTCTTACGAGCATTATGTTATGTACTGCTGTCTACTCTGATTCAAGGTAGAAAGGGGGGGATTGGTTCAATTGAGGAATGTCTAGAGGCTGGAATCGAGTGAGAAATGTTTCATATGTCCATGTCTGGGTTGTGTTTGTGCATTTGTAAAAATTGAAAAAAAGAAGCAAGATAAAAGAAAATATTCCAACGTTACTTAAAAAATCATTTGGGTATCCAAGGAATGTTGAATCCATGGTGTCAGAGGCACGTTGTTGTTGTATAACTGTCTACTCTGATTCAGGCATGTGAATCTATGAAAGACACCCCAATACTGGAGAAGAATAATAGTTACTTACCTGTAATCTATGGTTCTCCAGTATTGGTGTCTTTCATAGATTCACATGCAACCCGCCCACCTCCCCTCTGAGGCTCTTTAGGCTAGGGTGTTTTTAGCTTCACTCCTGTGCGAGAAAATCTGAGAGCCTGAGCCTCTGGGGAGAACATTCGGGTGGGTGCTGTTGCCTGATTGGCTGCAGTTTGGACTATACCAAATGACTATGATAGTCATGAGTGAGAAAGTTTTTTCTCTTGTAGCTTAAGGCTACTTTACTTCCAGGTTGATTATTACCAAGGTTTTTTGGTTATTATGTGCATAATATTGCTTTTTTATGTACCGTGGGACTCCCACTCCGACGATGGGGAATGATTAAGGCATGTAAATCTATGAAAGACACCAATACTGGAGAACCACAGATTACAGGTAAGTAACTATTGTTCTTCTAACAGGAGAGAGTGAATATCCTCTCTGTCCTCATAAAGGGCCTCACCCCCTGCAGTTCGTTCCTATATTCCATCCTTGCTCCTCGGTTTCTTGTATACAGAATCTGGCTCCTGGATCTACCACACTTACAAGAGCAGTCCAGGCCCAGAGGGAATGTTGCTTAACCAACATGATGGTACGAGCACTGTCAACTCTTCAGGTGAGCTACTGCTAGTGGCCCCTAGTCCTGCCCAGCCTCTGAGGCCTTAGACAGCCACACTGCTGCAGCAGCTCCCCACTGCCACCACTTGCCTTTGGGATGCCACTGATGGGCCTCATTGCTGCAGCATTGGGTCCACAGAGGATCATGCAAGCGACTGAGGTAAGCTTCGTAGATTGACAGGATTATTAAAGGATTAGACCACCAATGGCTTAGAGCCCCCCACCACAGCAGTTACCCACCAGTGCACTCAAATTGACCAAATAAATGGATGGTCTGGATTGGATGCAACGTGGTAAAGGCAGCTGGGTGTCCACTACAAGAATATTCTTTCCTCTACTGCTCAGATGGGGAAGAATCTCAGGCTTCAGCCACATCAGTCATAGCTAAGCTTCCATCGGTTGGCACTCCACCCTCTTCGCTGTAGTTCTCTCAAAAACTACTGCAGACTAATCCATTTGGTGTTGGGGAGCGACAGTCACCACAGTCATTTGTACTACCAGCAGGAACAGTCAGAGATGTTTAACCAGAGAGTCTTCGCGTGAATCAAATGCAGTGGTGGGCGGCTAGACTACACGGACTGGCAAAACACTCCCCTGCACACCAGCCCCCACATAAGACAGGTGCTACAACTGTCATAAGGGGAGGTATCTTCTGGCCAGCACACTCAAAGCTACCTCTTATGTTCCACACGCCAGGCCTGAGCCTCACAGGACGACCTTCAGGATCTGAACCAGAGCCCACCAACCTCTTGATAGGATGCACGCTCCGGCCTCTTGTATGCCGAACGAAGCTCCCACATTGACCACACTTGCAAGGGCAAACCAGAACCAGAGGGGATATTGCTCGACCAACATGATGATAAGAGCACGGTCAAGTCCTTAGATGCGCTGGCGGTCAAGTTCTCAGGTGCACTGGTGGCTCCTGGTCCTGCCAGGCCTCAGAAAGCCACCCTGTTCTAGCAGCTCCCAGCTGCCGATACCTGCCTCTGGGACGCCACTGATGGGCCTCATTGCTGAAGCTCTGGGCCCCCAGCAGTCTATGCAGATGTCTGAGGTAAGCCTTGTAGATTTACAGGATCATATATGGATCAGATCGCCAATGGCTTAGAGCACTGGAATCAAATGGACATCTTGTTTGGCATCCAGCCATGTCCTCTGTACCCTGGTCTCAAATGTATTTTGTTGTGATCAAAATTGATTCTGATCGCCGGGGGTGGGAAGGGTGGGGGAGGTTGGTTGTTTGGAGGGTTTGATTTTATTTGTATTGCCTTTCATATTCTCCTGTTTTTAAAATATGTAAAATGGTCAAAGTCAATTTTTGTATTTTTCATGCGGCAGTTGTCTCTGGGGTTCAGAGATCTGCGTCATATGTGCTATTTTGACAAATAAAATCTGTTTTAAAAAAATAATTTGATTCTGATTGATTTACTTTAGAAGATAAATAGAATGAAACATATATTTTATGCAAGATGGAGAACTAGGTGTACAAGTAACTGTCATCTAGATGTGACTTCTTTTGAAAAGCAGTTCTGACTTTTTAGTGGAATTCTAAAAACTAGTAATTTACTGCCACATGGTGGGAAAGTAAGTAGGGAAATGTAATTAGACTATATAGGAAAATCTGGTACATGTTTGTAGCTGATGAAGGTACTATACTCTACTTAGTAACTAGTTCACATTTTGGAAGCTAATTCCACTATCAAAATGCTACTGCTTAAAGTTAAAGTATTGACAAGCATTGTTCCCAATAATGATACCTAGGGAAGGACAGAACAACAGCTGGTAATCTTGGTACTCACTAAATTAGGGAAACAGAGGTCACGACCAGGGCGCCGAAATATTGTCTTAGAAAATCCTTCAAACTAGGGATTGATAGCATTTTTGTCTAAATTATGTACAGGTTGAAGAAGCTGCATTGGGGTGGATATGGGGCCCAGCCTCCCCCAGACTGTTTGGAAGAAGTAGACAGCTCTTCATCTGAAATCTACGTCTCTAAAGAAATGCAGAACCAAGAATCATTTAGCCACCTAGGCAAGCAAAGGGCATCTTCCTGGAATGTGGAGCAAAGCAGCTTTCTCAGAAATGGGCAGGTGAGACATTCATTCAGACATATGAAATATCTATGTATTTTCTTAGGATTTTGCTTTGGCAAAGTAACCTAAGATAACTTTATTTTAACCTAAAAGGAAAGGAAGTAGCACCATCTTGGATTGGTCAGTTTCATACCATTATAATGAAATGTGTCGCAAAACCTCTGAGATCAGACAAGAAGTACTTTTTGAGAGATATGGGCCAAAAGTGTTGAGAACAAGAGGCTCATTTATATTTTGGCAGATTGGATTTTCTTTTTGAAAATAAAAAGTAATACCCCCCTAGCCATGGGAGTCACCTCCCTTGGCGGGGTTGAGCATTATTTGGTATTTTTTGTCACTTAGCACCAGGGTTTGGCTGGTGGTGACAGAGAGTAAACAAGCGGTGCCTAAACACGCACTTTATACTAATAGTCCTTGCTTACGAGAAGCAAGGCTGGCAGTAAAAGAGGCGCAGTTACTGCAAGCCTTGCTTCTCGTAACCAACGACTATAAGTACAAAGTGTGCATTTACGCACCGCTTGCAGGTTTTCAAAACACATAAATAAAAAGGCAGTCATTTACAATGCCAATAGCTCAAACCCTCGCAAAGGCGAGACCTATTGCATTGCAAATGCTTCTTATCTTTTAGGCACCAGATTGCTTTGGCTAGAGTGCCTGATGCTTACAATGTTATGAAGCATAATGTAGTTGATGAACGATTGATTAACTGCCTACACAGCCGAGGCTTAAGAAAGTCTGTGTCTTAGCGAGCAAAACTTTATTCGCATGTACATTTTGTAATTTTCCACAAATGTAGATTAGCCAGAAAGAATGGTCCCAGGTAACAGAAATATTCAGCACTTTTATCGAGTGATCACTCATCACACGCAGTGTGTGAAAGCTTATAAGGAACAGCACAGGTTAAAATGTCCCAGTTAATTTGAACCAGGTCACCCATCTTGATATATGTGCAATATTTAAATAAACAAGATTCAATATGAATTCATATCATCGCTGCTTGATTACAGTAGCAGAGTAATTTATCTGTGGTGCTGCATTACAACTCACAGTCAGTATATAGTATTATGCATGCGCCCGGGAGATCAATGATGCGTTTAAGTGAGTTAGTTAATTTACCACTGTAGATATAGTTTCACTTTAACTGAGAAAACAATACTTGAATGTAACAGCAGTTGTAATGGAATATAACAGCAGTTGGCCCCCTCACATCACGATAGATAGAAAAAGAAAAAACACCCAAATGAAATGTCGGAGGCAGGAGAGACAAGTGTTTGGTGCTGTTTTCTTCTGTGTAATCCAAAGCCAATAGGATATATATTACAGAAGCGATTTATTAAAATATTCATGCTTCCAGCCACCGTGCACAAAATAACCTAACAAGACAAGTCATGCTCTTAGTGCCTTAATTGGGCAAAGGATAACATGATCTATCTAACCAGAGCACCAGTGAGAATGTTCCTTTTTTGCCCGCCTCTCAGATCTAGCTATCTGGTTATCAAAAACTCACTACTATATGTGTCGCACAGCTAACAAATAATTCTTCACCATCCTTGGTCAAAAGGTTCAACTTTCATCTAGGCTAGCAAACGAATGGGTGTGACCACTGTTGAAAAGGTCTCTTTGTGGAGCGAGGGAAGGGGCCTTTGCTAAAGCTGTACTCTATGTGCTCTACAATTTCTGACGTCTCCTTTTGTGCGCCTCTGGATCTTAGGACAGCATATGATATGGAGGCTTCTGCCGTGCAGAGAACGTCGAAGATGTCGGTGAGAGCAATTACCCTTTAACAAGCCTCTAACAATTGATGGAGTGAGACTTGAGAGAGAATGGGGTTGTTCGACACCGAATGGAGCAGACGAAGTCTGTTGTGTTGTACAGCTCCATCCAGTATCCTTGACCGCATGGTGACAATCACAGTGCCTGTCATAATACCGGGCGTGAGCGGGTCGTGAAACTGCCATGCCTTTCTCTGTGTGAGGTTGAGAAGGCAATACTTTAACACATAAGTAAGTCTGCCTACGGCACATCAGAAATTACTTTTACTGGAACGTGCTTAACTCGTAGGCATAAAGGGCTATGTATACCTAAGAGTTAGGTACCTCCCATGGACACCCTGAAATTGGCGCTGGGTGTGTCCGAAAAATTTGTTCCACTGCCTGAAACAGTAGTTTGATTGCCGCCATTGTTAAATTTATATGGTGCAGACACTAGTCCAGTGACGTCACGGCCAGAGCTGGGCAATCCGGTTTGAATCTCGAAGCAGCTTAACATCCTGTGAATGACATGGTTTTAAAAAAGTCAATTACTGAATACCATCATCCACTCCCGAAGTTAAAATACCTACATCTGCTAAAAGCAGCATTACGGAGAACCCTTCATCTGCTAAAATCTGCTTCACAGAGAAAGGAACACCATATGGTGTAATAGCTAATGCGGCATGGCTTTGGAGCTGAAGAGCAGGATTCAAGTCTCCATGTCGACTCAACATTCGATTCTAGGCTATTTGCTCGATTTGCAGTGGAAAATGTAAACAAATAATTTAAGCAGCCTCTGCCAAATGTAAACAATTTAGTTTAAGTGGCCTCATGAAAAGTATTAGAAGTCCTCATACGTCACTGTACAAAGATGGCTTTGGCCTGTCAAAATGGCCCGTAGTAAAAGAGGACAAGGCGGTAACAAGTAAGCCAACAAACGTGCTTCAATGACCTTTGTGCTTTTCGAACATAAACATTACACAAAAGACTAACCATGGTAAATAAAACGATCAATTGTGGTTGTAAGAGAGCCAAAAGGCATAGAGGACTGAGTTGTGAGGCACTACAAAACAAAGTAAGCGGGGGATCCACGGATAAGACAGACAAGCATCGTAAATATTTATACTGGTAAACAATCACAGCCTTGTGCTTGCCTGGTAGCAGTGCGAGAAGCAAGAACCACTAACCGTTTCATGAATATGCTCCACTGGGTTAGAACCAGGCCATAGACAGCATAATTCACGTACATTCGGGAATTTCGCACTCTGCTGGTTACACAAAATCCCCGAAATTAGGCCACTGGGCTACTTCGCGTAATTACATGGCAAAAACTAGGCCACATTTAAAAAAACAAATCCCCGCCGGGCCGCCGCGCTGCCTGCGACGACCCGGAAGCGGTTGGGAAGCCGGCCAATCACAGCGCGGCCCCAACCGGAAGTCCCGCCCCATCGCGCCGAGAGGGAGAGAGAGCTGCCCGAGGAGCCACGAAGGCTCCGCATTGAGTCCCGGTCCCGAGATGGGGGACCGGGTGAAGAGCGGGCGGATGGGGAAGGCGGGGCTCTCATGTGGCGAGAGAGCCCCGCAAAGTGCTACCGCCGCCCGAAATGCAGATCCGCCGCCAGAACAGGTGAGTGTGTTGAGTGAGAGGAGGGGTGAGTGGGGGTGGGGTGTACGCGTGTGTGTGTGTCTGTTTGAGTGTGTTTGTGCGTGCGTCTGTCTGTCTGTGTGCGCGTGTGTATGTTTAAGGGGGGGTGCGTGTGTGTATATGCAGTGTGTGTATGGCTTTCTTTGTGCGCATGCGTGAGTGACGACGTGCGCGCTCACGAGGTACAATCTCGGAAAGAGAAAGCGCGTGCAACATTGTTGTCCTCATTCCCCCAGAAGTAACAACATAGGTCGTCTCGCCCTAGACAGCAAAGCTTCGCTTTGCTTTCGTCTAGGCGAGACCTAAAAACAGGAAACATCCTTTACGACGCAACTTTTACCACGCAGTGCCTTTACAACACAGGTTTTTCAACGCAAGTCATTATAACGAATTGCGCTGGGGTGCGCTCTAGAATAGGTAATAGTTTAATTTACTATCCAACACCTTCCCTACTATTCACGGGAACTGGAGTTGGAATAATACATTAAACTATTCACTATCCAGCACCCCCCAAAGCAAGTCGTTGTAACGACTTGCGCTGAAAAACCTGCGTTGTAAAAGCATGCGTGGTAAAAGCATGCGTTGTAACAACGTACATCTGTAAAAAACACATGGCTGCATGTCCGCTCATCCTGATTGGTTGGGCGGACATATAGCCATTTCTCCGACAGCCCTTTTTCAGACAGGGCTTGGGAGAGATTTGGCTATGACGATGACAGGGTATCACTGCCATAACCAAACCGAAGGTCTGCCCGCAGTGAATGGGAAGAGAGACCAGAACTCTGCCTGATGCCCCCAAACCGTTACAGAGTGTGAAGCATCCTACGCCTGCCACAGGTTAGTTAGGGCAGGTTAGTGTTGGGAGATGCTGCTGCATCGATGAACAATGCACAGGGCTACCAGAGGCATAACAAGTCAGTAATCCTCACGTTGCTGCCTCTGAATATTGAATCTGTTTGTACCTAATTCATACATGCAGCATTTGTGATACCTTATTTGGAGAGCAACTCACTTCCCTAACTGACCTCACAATTGGAAAGGCTTCTTCAGAATGATGTTGTGCTGTAATTCTCGAGCAGTGGATCTTACAGGTGCTTTAACTACCTTCCTTCCACCAAGCTAGGAATACTCAGAAAATTTTCATAGCAATAGTAAAAGAATCACACTTAATATTGGAGACTGTTCACCTCTGTAAGTATTTTCTGTTCCAGCTAATAAGGTGATTTTTATCTGCAACCTAGATGTCATCTTTAGTTTCACACTGCAAATCTGGGTGAGAGAATGTGCACATATAGCTTGCTATCAGGTCACTGGTTTTAACTATAAGACTCTTTCCATATCAGAGATATCACCTATTGTAAATATAAGAATATATTTTGTATGGAGGGAGGTTCCAGACTCACATGTACATTAATTTCTGGGCCTGAATGAGGCTTTCACAGGGCCTGCTTGCTCTTGTCACAAGTTTGCAGAAACACAGAAAAAGGACTTTAAAATTAGTTTATGTGAATCAACTAGTGATTCTTAGTGTCTGTTACAACTTGCTAGCTAAGACTAATGCAGTGATTCAATTTGTCACATTGTGTGCTGTCTGCTTTCTGAAACATGAGTCTATAAGGGCTATAACCCAAGTGATAGTTCTCTTGTTGAAGGATTGAGTCTTAAGGCCTATAGTGGAGGTGCGGTGATGGTTGGGGACCGCCGCACTAGTGGTCTGACTGCCCTATTACAAGTACAGTGGTTGGACCATTTTGAGACCACCGCAACTGCGTTCCCTAGAGGTAGCATGGTGGCACCGCCAAGCATATTCTTAGTTTCTCTTCCAGGGGATCCTCATCAAAGTCATAAGCATTAGAATATTCCCGCCCATGTGCGGGACCCCGGAAACACTATATTATATGTGCCCCACATATATATATACTCATATATATATAAATACATATATATATATAACATGCAATAGCAGCCAATAAAAACAGAGCTGAAATATGCTGTGTAGAATTTCCACCATACATGTATAATAATAAGCATTAGAAACATGAGAAACAACAAAAAAGTTTGTTTAGAAATTGTTTTAATGCTCAGAAAGCAGTAGAAATTCTTATAACTCACTGGAAGCATAGAAAGCTCCCAGGCTGCATTGCAAACACACAGTCTAAAAAGACTGAAAAGCTAACCTGTAGCTGCATAGCAATAAACTGACACCGTGCCTTTAAGGCACTCATGACCCCCAGTATCCCATCATGCCTCAGGGGTGACAGTTAGGTCAGTTGTTCTTTCCGGCTCCTTCAGTGAAGGACCCTGGTTACACAGCTCCACTAATTTTCCTGGTTTTTGACAGAAAAACTCTTCACTTTTGACAATTTTTTGTTCTTACTCGACATTTAACATCTAGTCAAGTAAGACACTGTCTTTTTCAGTCATTTTGGTGAGCATTTTCTCCTGAAAATGCCTTCACTCTTTGACAAATGCCCTTCTTGTGGCAACAAGAAGGCCAAGTCAGACAACCACGACGTCTGTATCCTGTGTCTGCCTGAGGAACATGATCCAGGCACCTGTCCTCATTGTGAACACCTGTCAGGAAGAACTTTAAAAGACAGGGAGAGGATTCGCATTTATGGCCTAGCTCATAGGTCATCAAGAGGAAGATCTCCGGTGAGGAAGGGCTCCAAGAAGACTCATTCATCTTCCAGAAAGAAGTCTTCACACCCCTCACCCTCAGCGTCGGGCTCGGCGCTGAGAAAAGAACCACCGGTGGATCATTCATCGTCTAAACTACAGTCGACGGCGGGCTCGCCGTCGAAGAGAAGACCAGGTACGTCGACGACGTCGAAGGATCCAGTTCCATCGTCGAAATCCCCTCCGCCGGCGTCAACCGGGCGACGTCCGACGTCGAGGAAGGGAACTCCGCCGCCGTCAACCGGGCGACGGTCGGCGTCGAGTTCCAAGACCCCTCCGCCGTCGTCAACCAGGCGACGACCGGCGTCGAGGGAGGTCACCCCTCCGCCGTCATCATCCAGACGTCGACCGGCGTCGAGAAGTGTGACTCCTCCGCCGTCGTCGAAGAAGCGACGTTCGGCGTCGAGGACCAAGACCCCTCCGCCGTCGACCGGGAAGAGTCGATCGGCGTCGAGGAGGCAGTCTCCGTCGGTGTCTCGTCAGCTCTCGGCGTCGAGGGTGTCCAATACCCCTCCACCGTCATCGCACAGACATTCGACGTCGAGGCAGAAAACTCCGTCGACGGCTGATCATCACCGTTCGACGTCGAGAGAAAGGCCTCCGTCGACGATTGGACATCGTCACTCGACGTCGAGGCAGGGTGCTTCGTCGATGACAGGACATCGTCGTTCGACGTCGAGATATCCGTCGACGACTGGGCATCGTCGTTCGACGTCGAGAGAGAGGGCTCCGTCGACGGCCGGTACTCGCCATTCGACATCGAGACATGGAACTCCGTCGGCGGCTGCTCATCGCCGCTCGACGTCGAGAGACCACACATCCTCGCATAGACATTCAAAAACAAGATTGTTTGATCCGCCGACTCCACGAAAGCACTCGACCACGAGGGAAGATCGCTCAATGTCGAGATGTTCAGATGTGGTGATGGTAACGGAGTCAGCTTCCCGTCATTCCACCTCAAGGTCCTCTGGCTCCTCCACGGCATCTTCGAAGTCCAGAAGTCCGGTACGCAAATCACCTGAGCGTCTGACGGACCCTTGGGCGGATAAAGTCAGACTGTCACCTAGATGGTACAGGTCTTTGGACCATTGGAGAGATTCTGGGGCTGCAAAGCGTATGCAAGACTATGCCAGCTCGCAGCACAGGTCTCCTCTTCAGGATCTGGTGGAGGAGATGGACAAGCATAGCCCTCCCAGGCGCAAATCTCCTGTGAGACCACCTACCAGATCTCCCAGACCCCGATCTCCCAGAAATGAACCACAGGAGCGGGTCAGGTCTCGCTCTCCTCGACGAGAAGAGCGTTCGAAACGATCAAAAGAGAGGAGGCACAGTGTTCACCGTAGACGTCGATGAACTCCGTCTACTTCATCTACCTCTTCTACCAGGTCTTCCAAGAGTGACTACTCCCCTACTTTGACGGACAGTCCTACGTCCCGATCCTCCCCAGTGGATGACATTGGCACGTATCTGGATGTCTTGCAAAGAGGAGCTCATAAGCTGAGCATTGAAATGTCTGTCCCTCAGGTTACAACGACAGTCATTTTTGAGACTTTACACAAAAAGGCGATCACCCGTCCTCTACTACCGTTAGTCCCGGGGATTATGGATCCTGTCAAGGAGGTATTCCTAACTCCGGCGGCTATCAGAGCTGTGCCAGCCCGCATCCAGAAGAAATACAAACCGGCCTCTTCTGACCCGGTTTTTGTACGATCTGACCCTCCAGCAGACTCGGTTATTGTGGCAGCGGCGAGGAAGACACACGCAGTTGCCGGTTCTTCTTCAGTCCCACCAGACAAGGACAGCAAGACTCAAGATTCCTGGGGTCGCAAAGTTTGCAACTCAGCTGCGTCGACTCTTAAGGTTTCTAGTGCGGCTGCACTTCTGGGTCGATACGACAGAGCCTTATGGGACTCTATGGAAAGGTTCAAAGCCAAGCTGCCAAAAGAAGACCAGCAGGATTTTGAAGAGACCGTGACTGAAGGATGTCTGGTGGCGAATCAGATGATAAGCACGGCTGCGGATGGTGCTGTCCTGGCGGCGCACTCCTATTCTCATGGGGTTTGTGCCAGGAGATCGGCATGGTTGCGCCTGACAGGCCTGAAGCCGGATGCTCAACATCGCATCCTTAATCTCCCCTTTTCGGGTTCCGCTCTCTTCGGGGAGCATGCTGACGAAGAAATGACCCGAATGAAGACGGAACTGGACACAGTGAAAGCGGTGGGCTTGGAAAAGAAGAAAGAGTTCAAGCGCCGTTTCAAGCCCAACAGGGGGAGAGGGGCTCAACAGAGGGTTCAAACCCCTCAGTGGTCCCAAAATAAGAACCAGGGGAAATCCCAGTTTCGAGGTAAACCTGGCAGAGGTAGAGGAGGTCATCAGCAATCCTCTAACACCACGAGAGGAGGAAAAGCCTGATCAGTGGCTTCCTCTGGCGCCGTTGCCCACTCCAGTGGGAGGAAGTGCTTCACAACACCTGGCAGAGTGGGTCAGCATCACCAAGGATCAGTGGGTGCTGAATATACTGCGCAATGGATACAGGCTACGTTTCCGTGCCCCTCCAAAGAGCATTCCTCCAAAGAGCGCTTACCCTCATCCACTAAGCTTGCTCCGAAGAGAGGTAAAAGTCCTACTACAAAAAAGAGCGATAGAGGAGGTTCCTCTTGCTCAAAGAGGAAAGGGAGTTTACTCCAGTTACTTTCTTGTCCCCAAAAAAGATCAGGAGGACAAGTTCAGACCAATACTCGATCTACGACTTCTAAACAAGGTCATCGTCAGAGAAAAGTTTCGCATGTTGGCACTTCACCAAATATGCCCACATCTTCAAGTCGGAGATTGGATGTGTTCGGTGGACCTACAAGATGCTTACTTTCACATCCCTATTGCTCCTGAAAGGTCCATCTCCAGTGCAGGTAAAACACGATCTACATCTGTGTCTACTCCAGTTGCACAGGCTCGGCCTTCATGTGAACCTGGAGAAGTCAGTCCAGCGGCCTACTCAATCAATCCACTACCTAGGCTCCGTTCTGGACACAAACGTGGGAAAAGCGTTTCCTTCGGAGGAGAGACTTTTTTCCATGAGCCAGAAATGTGGAATCCTGCTGAACTCTCGGCTTCCAACAGCCCGACAAGTAGCATCCCTGCTAGGTTCCATGGCGTCCTGCATCTTTCTCATCCCAAACGCCAGGCTGAGAATGCGTCCTTTACAGCAGGCTCTGGAGGATCAATGGGACCAGGCGACAGATCTTTGGGAGGATCGCATCAAACTCTCCCAAGCGACAAAAGACGCCATCAAATGGTGGACACGGAGAAAGAATCTGCTGGTGGGGGTTCGGTTTCACCAGCCTCTTCCAAACCAGTCGATAGTGACGGATGCCTCTCTGCAGGGTTGGGGAGCGCATATGGGTCCTCTTCAGATTCAAGGCCTGTGGTCTGCGCAGGAGCAGACATACCACATCAATATGCTGGAACTCAGAGCGGTATTCCTGGCTCTCAAAGCTTTTTTACCAGCGATAGAGTCCAACTCAGTCCTAGTTCAGACGGACAACACGACCACCATGTTCTATCTGAACAAACAAGGAGGCACAAGGTCTCGCCCTCTGTCTCGAGAGGCTCAGGCAATCTGGCATTGGCTCCTCTCTCGAGGCCTCACGATAGTGGCGGTGCACCTTCCAGGCGAGTTGAACGTAAAAGCAGACGCACTCAGCAGGCACTTCGAAGATCAGCCAGACTGGGTGCTAAACGACAAAGTAGTGGAAGAGCTTTTTCGTTGCTGGGGTCGTCCAACCATAGATTTGTTTGCAGACGACGAAAACTCCAAATGCCACGCCTTCGCGTCCAGGTTCCACCGACCAGGGACTCAGGGGAATGCTCTGCTGATGGATTGGTCAGGGGCATTCGCTTACGCGTTTCCTCCCCTGGCTCTGATTCCGAGAGTAGTTTCCAAGCTCTGCAGGTCGAACATGGAAATGATCCTGATAGCTCCGGATTGGCCTCGGCAGTGGTGGTACCCGGATCTTCTACATCTGTCTGTGTGTCCACACAGACGACTTCCTTGCAGGCCGGACCTGTTGAGCAAGATGAACGGGAGGATAATGCATCCCAACCTCCCATCATTGAACCTAACAGCATGGCTCCTGAGGTCCTGCAATATGGACATTTGAACTTGCCTCCTGAGTGCATGAACATTTTAAAGGAGGCTAAGAGACCTTCCACGAGAGCGTCCTATGCGTTTAAGTGGAAGCGGTTTTTCCTATGGTGTAGGGATCATCACCTTGATCCGACTAAAGGACAGGAGGACGTCATCTTGCCATACCTCCTTTCCCTAGCTATGGCTGGTTTAAAATACGCTTCTATTAGAGTGCATTTGTCAGCCATAGTGGCATACAGAAAATCACCAGATCAGGTGTCTTTCTTTCAGGTTCCAGTGGTTAAGGACTTCCTCCAGGGGTTGAAGAAAGTGTATCCCCCTGTGCGAAATCCTTCTCCTCCATGGGAATTAAACCTGGTGCTATCCAGGTTAATGTCACCACCTTTTGAGCCCATCCACAAGGCCTCTTTGCAACATCTCTCTTGGAAGGCGGCCTTTTTGGTGACGATTACCTCTGCTCGCAGAGTCAGCGAGATTCAAGCTCTCTGTGCGAAAGAACCATACACTATCTTTCATCACAATAGGGTAGTCTTAAGGGCTCATCCAGCTTTCTTACCTAAAGTCATCTCTGATTTTCATATAAATCAGTCCATTTCCCTTCCGTCATTTTTTCCAAATCCTACGACCCCAGCCGAGCGGTCACTTCACTCCTTAGATCTTAAGAGAGTGCTCAAGTTCTATTTGGAAATGACCAAAGGGATTAGGAAAACGGATCAACTGTTTGTGAACTATGGTTCAATGCGAACAGGTTTTCCAGCGGCCAAGAGGTCCATCGCGAGATGGATTGTCTCTTGCATTAAATTGGCTTATCAGCTTGCAGGCAAGCCTTTGTTGCAGTCACCCAAAGCGCATTCCACTAGAGGGAAGGCCGCTACAGTAGCCTTCTTGCACGACATTCCAATGTCAGAGATATGCAAGGCTGCGACTTGGAAATCAGTTCATACCTTTATGAGACATTACTGTCTCGAGTCTGATTCCAGGGCCGATACTCAAGTAGGACAAGCCTCTTTGAGGAATCTATTTGGGTAGCCTACGGCCTATACGAGCTTAGTATTTTCTAGGCTTAATATGGTTTATTACTGTATTGTTACTCCTTTGCCCGCAGGGAGATGAGGTGAGGCTCGCTATTCTATTCTAATGCTTATGACTATTGATGAGGATCCCCTGGAAGAGAAGGATTAGTTACTTACCTGTAATCCTAGTTCTCTTCCAGGGGTATCCTCATCAAAGTCATAAGCAACCCTCCCGCCTCCCCGGGCAAAGGACATTCTTTAATAAGGAGATATTGTTAACCTATTTGTTATTGGGTTTATTTTCAGTCTCCGAAAAGAACAACTGACCTAACTGTCACCCCTGAGGCATGATGGGATACTGGGGGTCATGAGTGCCTTAAAGGCACGGTGTCAGTTTATTGCTATGCAGCTACAGGTTAGCTTTTCAGTCTTTTTAGACTGTGTGTTTGCAATGCAGCCTGGGAGCTTTCTATGCTTCCAGTGAGTTATAAGAATTTCTACTGCTTTCTGAGCATTAAAACAATTTCTAAACAAACTTTTTTGTTGTTTCTCATGTTTCTAATGCTTATTATTATACATGTATGGTGGAAATTCTACACAGCATATTTCAGCTCTGTTTTTATTGGCTGCTATTGCATGTTATATATATATATGTATTTATATATATATGAGTATATATATATGTGGGGCACATATAATATAGTGTTTCCGGGGTCCCGCACATGGGCGGGAATATTCTAATGCTTATGACTTTGATGAGGATACCCCTGGAAGAAAACTAGGATTACAGGTAAGTAACTAATCCTTCCCCACCACCAGCCTTTTCATTGCAGTGAGCCCTCCATGAAAAGGCTGGCGGTGGGGAAACTGAGGAGGTCCTACAGGGGCCCCTGCTGCCCCAGAACACTGAGATGCATGCAGGGAGGTACATGGTGTGCCCCCCCTGTGTGCATACATGCCCGGTACTTGCACAGCATTCACTAAACAGTCCATGCCGTGAAGGAACTTGCTTTGGCATTCCCATTGCTGTGCCTCTTTCAAAGGTACCGTAGTGGAAATGCCAGAGGACCGCCCGCCAGACCAGGAGAAAACTCCTAATCTGGCAGGCGGTCGACATTGGCAGTGCAGAAGCGGGCGGTGGTGTGACACCCCGCTCCACTGCCCCGCTCCTGCACCGCCAAAGTCATAATCAGCCCCACAGACCTTTCATAGATTCACATCCTTGAATCACTCCCTTTTATCAGGCTGAGAACCCTTGGGAACTACACTCAGTAATGTTATAGAAAACCACAGACTGCCTACAGCCAGTTTACCTTATTGTGTGACCCTAACTTCAGCCAATCAACCCTAGGTCCTCAGCTTTGATAGACACTTCCAATTGCCAGGTTTTCTACTGCATGCTCAGAGATTTTTTAAAAATGGTTACTGGACGGTCATGCCACTATAGAATGGTGGAACATCTGGCATAGTTTGTTTTTACATAAACATCTCCCATATCAATAACAGTACTTTACATGACAAAAGGCTGCCAACACAGCAGGCAACTTTAGATTCAGAAGGCAAGCTGCAGCAGCTTGGCCAATGTGTATCTATATTGATCCCTAGGTCCTTTAAATTCCTTTGCATCTGCCCTGTATGGCGGTGAAACATATACCTTCTCATTTATATTTTCAGTCTTTCACGAAAAATATGGATCACAACGTTCTGTTTAGGGAATTTCCTAAGAATGGGACTTATTTATTGCTCCTCCATCAGCATCTAATGTACCTTCATTTTAGCAGTTGATGCCTGGGCAAGAGATGAACATTGTGACTTTGTATGTGTTGTGAGCCTTTCTGAATACAATTTATTGTGTATTCTACCCATAAAATATACCACCATCACAGAATAGTTCTGTGCCCTTGAAAATACAATATTTAAATCCGGGGTGGAGAGCCTACCTTAATGTTAAACTCTTCAGTCTTGTTGTTTCTGTGCCCTTTTTTGGTTATACTTGGAATGGTAAAAGAGTGGTCACCATTTTGACCGCAATATAGTGACCCCCTCCACACCCACACAGGTAGTAGGAGGGCTCTTCTCAGCATTAGGTGAGGCCTTCTCAAATATGAATGGTGTAACCTTCCTCCTGTGGCTCTCAATTTCTTTTTAAGTTTTGGTTTCATCTCTTCATCACTGATTTCTGATGATGTGGAGCCGTTCTGTGAGATGCTATATGGTTCTTCAAACCGTAGTGTCAAGACCACAGGGTGATGCGTTTTGGCACTCAGCAAGGCGCGGAAGTTGAGAATCAGTGGCAAGACAGTAAGTCTGTGGGTACAGATGGGTTCCGAGGTCATAGGCCAAATGCTATCAGAACAGAGAACATTCTCACAGACCTGCAGCCTAGCTTTGGATAGGTGAATATAACAAATTTCATATCATTCAGTAAAGCTTTCACTGATGTGTTAGTTTTAATCCTGGCAAAGGATTTCACCCTTCAATTCTTCTGAGTTTAATCGCCAAATCAGATACCTTTATATTGAGTAATTGTATAAAACATTCCTCTTTACAGCACATAGAAGTGACAGGAGTAAACGTTAAAGTACTAAATAGATTTAAAAAAAACAATGATTGTTGGTTTAATTGTTTAAGGAATCCCTAAGTCTTAGATATGTATGTGTGTATTTGCACAAAGCAATGTACTTGTTTGACTGACACCACACTTCAACAAACTGGCCATTTCGTGAATCAGGCTGACTTTTATTAATTATTAATTTAACAGGCTCACTCTGTAGCCCTGTTTATTTTGGGGGGATTTTAAGTCCTATTCCCCAGTTCAGGTTTAGGTGCAGTTTGTAATTCCAGCAACCTTTTCAGTTATGATAAGAATAGTTAGATGAAGCAGGACATTTAAGCTAAGTAGTCTTTTGTATTTAATCTTGTAGGAGGCTGGCTTAGTATATGGTGCACACTTATTTAAGTGATGCATCTTACACTAATCCAGGCAACCCTTATAGGGATTTTAGTGGTCTTTGATAACTGTAGAAAGCTCTCAAAGAGGCAGCTGTGGAGAGCAGCCTTCAGGCTTATCTTGAAGGAGTGTTCAGCAGCTTGTTTTGCCAGTTTAATCATGTAGTGTATGTTAAACGAAAAGAACCACACTGTGTTTATATAAAAATGCTTCTATGTATTACACAACTAACAAATTGTTATATTGTTATACCTCCTACCGGGAGATATCAACACAATACACAAAAATACTTACATTGAAATAAGGTAAGTAGCACAAAATACAGTGGTCTCTCGGGGAGAGCAAACCATATATTAAGAAAGTGCAATAGGAACTGCAAAGGAGGGCGGGATTTGGACCAGAAGACTCAGAGGAGCTGGGAACACAAGGAACCACCCAAGGGACATACCCGGGATCCCCCAAGGAGGCTGTGTGCAGAGTGGGAACACAGCTGTGTGCTCAATGGAAGTCAATGGAGAAGTTGCAGTTTTGCAAAGAAGGACCCTGCTCAGATCCCCGAAGAATTCCTTTGGAGGATGGAAGGTTGGAGAGCTACCCCACCCGTGGATGCCCCGAGAACCAGTTTACCTACAATATGGAAGCCAGGTGCATAGGGATGAAGAAACGTCGGAAATCTCCATAGATGACAATGGAAGACTTGGAGAAAAGTGCCTCTGGGGAAGAAGATGAAGAAGTCTGTTGGAATCCAAGGGTAGATCCTAGAAGTGAAGAACCTGTAAGCAGAGGGGATAGAGTCTATGCCACTCAGTTCTGACCAGGAGGCAAGGAAGAACAATGCCTACCGATGTTGGACAGTTCATAAGAGTTGGCGGTGCCCTTCTTGCTGCAACTGTGAGGACCAGGCGATGCTGAGGAAAATCAGGAGCCATGCAAGAGCTGTCCCACGTCGGAAGTCAGTTACTAGGTGGTCGGTGTCTGACAAGAGCAAAAAAACAGGCCTTCGTAGCCACAACTGGCGTGAAGAGCGGAAAAGAAGTAACGTTGGGACCAGCAAGGTCCAAGGGACTCACCACAAGCAGGATAGTCAGAGTGGGCCCTGTGCAAGCAAGCAAGCCCACTTAAGTAGGAGAAGACCCTCAGGAGGACCCCCGGGCCTTAGGCATGGGAGTCTTCACCTCATTGAAACCCCAACAATCAAGAGGTCTAGAACCGGGAGTCGACGCTTCTCCCTTAACGCTGCAAAACTATGGAATGCACTCCCACTCCATCTCCGCAGCTATCACGTCTTCTGTAAACAATTTAAATCTTTCCTATTTCTCTAATGTCTGTGCTTCTGAGTACTGATCACGCCTAGCGCTGGGAGGCCTGTGGGTAGCCATGCGCTATATAAGTGTCACTTTCATTTCATTTCATTTCAAGAGGACCTCAAGCAGCTCATCAAAGATGAAGGCCCATGGTGCAGAGGATGCGGCGAGGACGCTGTACTTGGCAGGCAGGAAGAGATGATGGAGGCTGGAGCTTCTTGTAGCCCGGAGATCTCTGGAGTGCAGAGCCAATAAGCCTTGGCAATGGCAAGTTGACTTGGGACATCTGGAGCAGCAGACTGGTTAGCTTTGTTATCCAGTATTGGGGTATCTCTCATAGATTCACATGCCTGAATCATTCCCCGTCGCCGAGGCGGGAGTCCCACGGTATATAAAAAAGCAGTGCCAACAGTAAATTACAGTAGTAGGCCCTATGAGAAAGCCTGAGGCCTAGATTGTAGTAGCCTATCTACCTCATTATGCTAAAAAGACCAAAGACTTTGCACCAGCCAATCAGCTCACAGCACCCTCTAGAAACCTCTCTGCAGAGCCTGTTCTCCTCAGATTTTCACCGCACGTCGTGTGGAAGGGAGTCTCCCTGAGTCTTGACTCAGTTTCTTCATCAAAGCTTCAGGATGTCTGACAAGAAGGCCTTGTTTAGACCTTGCAGAACATGTGAAAAGAAAAGGGTCCATGTTGATGACCAACATAAGGACTGCATTTATTGCCTTTATCCAAAACATGAGGCAAAAAATTGCAAGATCTGCCGCACCTTCCCTTCTAAAACTTTAAGGGATAGGGAGGCCAGAGTCCTTTTGTGGCTAAAATCCTCTTCTATGGATGACGAAGACAGAGCCTCTACCTCCAGTAAGAGAGCGAGATCTCAAGAGGATAATTCAAGTGAGGGGAGAAAGCATGTTAAAACCTCCCACTCCACTTCAGGCTCTTCACAGAGATTTCCATCTAATATCTCTGGGGCCTCAGCCACCAAGGAATCTTCTAAGAAAACCGTGAGTATGAGTTCTTCTGTCTCCTCACCTGTGACTACCATTTCTACTTCTACTTCTTCATCTACGGCTATGATCTCCACTACAGCCATTACTTCTCCTATCCTGTCTACAAGAATCTGTATTGTGGCTACAAAAACCTTCGTCGACGATTCGTCGACGACAGCCTTGACGACGAAGAAGCACTCTTCGATGAAGAAGCCCCCGTCGACGAAGTCATCTACGGTACCGTCGACGACCGTCTCGTCGACGAAGAAGCAAGGTCCATCGACGATGAACCCATCGACGACGAGTCCGTCGACGGCGGCCCCTTCGATATCGAGCCTGACGTCGAGTCCGTCGACGGCAGTCCCGTCGACGTCGAGTCCGTCGACGATGAACATATCGACGACGATAACACCGATGGCATTAAGCCAAATGGATACTGCTTCAGCTAAGCCTTTAGCTGTGAAACAGGCTTTTTCTACCCCGCTTCCTTCAAAGACCTTTCAATTAGTATCATACCAGAGGCAGCAAGGATCTTACATTTTGCCACTCATGCCATCTCATCTACTAGAGACTTATGCTGATGACGATGAGGAGAGTCTTGAGGATGATGACAACGAGGGAGCTTTTGGAATAGCTCACCATCCCTCAGAATTAAATATTAAAGGCCAGGAGGATGATGAAGAAGAAGATGCTTATTCTGGGCATTATTATCAAGAGGACATTGTAGTCCCTCATCATTCAGAATACTGGAGGAGGCCTCAGGTTTCGGAGGCCAGCCATTTACCACCAAGCCTCATTCAAGATTTACAGACTATGCTGGCATACAGACTATGCTGGCAGATTACAAACAACGTTTTCCACCTCAACAGGTTGTGCCTCCAGCCCAACCTACTGTTCCAGTTCCTCAAACTGACGTTCCACCGCCCAGGTCTCCGGTCACAGAAACTCCACAACCTGCCTTACCTACGCTGACCCCGGACACTTCTTCGGATGAAGAAGTAGAGGAAGGAGAGTTACCTAACAATCCACCGTTGGATCCATGGGACGGCTACGTTATTCCCATGACGTCTCCATTAACTCCACAACCTTCTTACTCACCACTTGAAGACATAGATGGTTTTCATAATCTCATGCAGCGAGCTGCATCTAGATTTCAGTTGCCGGTGACGGGGGGCAGTCAAAATGTTTCCTCCATGATTTTAAAGAAGTAACTAGGAAGGTGTCAAGAGCCATTCCTATTATAGATTATATCTGGAAGGAAGGTGTCACGGTGATGAAAAACCCTGCTTCAGTTCCAGCAGTGTTGCCCAGGATTGACAAAAAGTATTGTGCTCCTCTCACTAGTCCTGCATGCCTCATTGGACACCCGCTGCCGGATTTGGTCATATCACAGGCCGCGCAGCAAAGATCAAAAAACCCAGCCACCCCTATCACTACACCACCGGATAAGGAGGGGTGTCGTTTGGACCTTATTAGTAAGAAATGTTCCACCATGGCTGCTGCCTCGATCAGAGCTGCAAATTCTTTAGCGATTATAGGGCGCTATGATCGCAAAATGTGGTCCGAGATGGCTGGTTTAATTAATCTAATCCCAGAAGATAAAAGACAGGAGGAACATAAGATCTTATTGGAGGGGGAACGTGCAGCGGCAGAAACCATTGACTGCGCTTTGGATATTGCTAATACGAACTTTAGACAGCTGGCAGGAGCTGCAGTTCTCAGAAGACAGGGCTGGCTAAAGGCTACCACTTTTAGGCCCGAGGTCCAACTTAAGATCCTGGACATGGCTTATGATGGAGAGTATCTATTTGGGAAACACATTGACGAGGCTCTCCAGGCAATCAAGACGGATACTGACACTGCAAGATCCCTAGGATCATTGCAGTACAAGAGAGGATCGTTTAGAGGTGCTAGAGGACGTGGATACTCCTCTAGAGGAAACTACTACCAACAAGGCAGACAATATCAACCTCAGTACCGGCAAAGTTATCAGTCTTCTTATCGACAGTCCGGAACAGCTAGTTTCTCTCACCAAGGTGGACGGAAGCGCACAAACAATCAAGGGAGAGACACGCACAGAAAACAGTGAGATCAGCCGGGCGCCAACCTCATTTCCTTCCCTCCCTGTGGGCGCGAAGATATCTGCCTTTCAAGAACAGTGGCAGCGGATTACATCCGGCCAGTGGGTGCTAGACTTAGTACAACATGGTCACACCCTGGAGTTTATCACTAAACCACCAATAACTCCGCCCAGGGGTCCCCCTCCCCCTGGTCTTCACTTATTGTTCAAGGAAGTTCATTAAATGCTCCTCAAGAACACTATAGAAAAAGTTCCAGTACATCAGAGGCACACAGGCTTCTATTCCCGTTTTTTCCTCATAAAGAAGAAATCAGGGGAATGGCGACCAATTCTAGACCTGCGCAAACTCAACAAATATCTCAAGAAGCAGGGCTTCCGCATGGTCACTCTTTCGGAAATTCTAAATTGCCTCAACGAGGGAGATTTTATCGCTTCCTTGGACATGGAAGACGCATACTTCCACATCCCAATCCACCCAAAACATCAGAAGAATCTCCGTTTCACTGTGGCTGGTGCCCATTATCAATTCAAAGTTCTCCCATTTGGCCTCAAGTCGACGCCAAGGATTTTTACAAAGTGCCTGGCCCCAGTAGCATGAGTGAGATATAAATTGAACGATTCAACAAATTATTCATATAAACAATGAATGCATCCACACTGTTTTATTCACAATGGGACTAGGTATACTCAATATACAAACAACTGATCAATCATAATAAACGGTTGTACAGTGCCCCAGGGAGGAAGGGGAAGGGTGATCAAGTGAGGATATTGTGATGGAAGGGAATTGGTGACAGTAAAATCAGCCAGTTAACAAAACTGTATTGGCGAGATATATACAAAACCAAAGGACCAATGGTTCGAAGTTTGAAACAAAAACAATGTCATACTCCACAATATACAGTGAATGTAAAGATAATGGCGTGAAGTTGACAATCAAACAGGATGTTGTCGACGTTTTGATTGCGAGTCATGGCAAGTGATCCCGTGTGACCACAGTCCTCGACCCCTCACCAATTGAGATAACAACCATGGTTGCTGGCCCCAGATTCTATCCTGATGAAGACCCCACAGCAAGGGCAAGATTAATCCCTGCGAACTCTTGAGGGTCGAAACATCGACGACATCCTGTTTGATTGTCAACTTCACGCCATTATCTTTACATTCACTGTATATTGTGGAGTATGACATTGTTTTTGATTCAAACTTCGAACCATTGGTCCTTCGGTTTTGTATATATCTTGCCAATACAGTTTTGTTAACTGGCTTATTTTACTGTCACCAATTCCCTTCCATCACAATATCCTCACTTGATCACCCTTCCCCTTCCTCCCTGGGGCACTGTACAACAGTTTACTATGATTTATCAGTTGTTTGTATATTGAGTATACCTAGTCCCATTGTGAATAAAACAGTGTGGATGCATTGTTTATATGAATAATTTGTTGAATCGTTCAATTTATATCTCACTCACGCTGGGACCCCTTCCTCTTAGTACTTATAGAACCCAGGTCCCAGTGACTATGTTTGGATAAAACCCCCCTACTTATATACCTGGCCCCAGTAGCGGCAGCACTACGCTCATCAGGGATCCAGGTTTTCCCGAACTTGGACGACTGGCTAGTCAAAGGTCCATCAAAATGCAGGGTGCAGAGCGACATAAAAGTGTGCTGCAATCTCTTTGCATCCCTAGGTCTCACTATCAACGAAAAGAAGTCTCAATTGGTTCCAAAAACAATCCTACTTTTCCTAGGAGCTTGTCTGGACATGATACAATGCAAAGCATTCTTGTCTCAAGAAAGGCAGCTTCGTCTACAGGCTTTGGCCATACAAAATTTCCAAAACAAAGTCACTTTCTGTTCGCCTCTTTGCGTCACTTCTGGGAATGTATTCCTCAGCCATAAATCTTATTCCGTTGGCACATCTCAAAATGCGGCCTCTACAGGAGGAGCTACATCTCCAATGGCAGCAAGTGACAGGCTCATTCGAGGACATTATCAAAGTCACCCCACGTATAGTGGATGCTCTGCAATGGTGGACACAACTTCACAATCTAAAACAAGGACTCACGTTCTTACAAACTCCTCCAGACTTCGTCCTGACGATGGATGCGTCCATGGAGGGCTGGGGAGGCCATCTCCAAGACTTGCAGGTGCAAGGCAAATGGTCTCAGAAACACAAGAAATGCCACATCAGCAGTCTAGAGTTGAGAGCCATCTTCCTATCTCTACAGGCATTCCTCCCCAGAATCGCGGGATCTTCAGTCCTGGTCTGAACGGACAATACCACCAGCATGTTTTACGTAAACAAGCAGGGAGGGACAAGGTCAGCAACACTATCAAAAGAGGCTCAAGAGTTATGGGAATGGCTAACGCTGCACGATATAACTCTCAAGGCGGAACATGTTAAAGGTCTGCACAATACCCTGGCAGACAAGCTAAGCAGATCCTTGTCGGATTACCACGAGTGGGAGCTGGACAACATGCAGTTAAACAAGGTGTTTCAGACTTAGGGCAAACCAACGTTGGATTTATTTGCGACCAACCAGAACAATAAATGCCGGTATTACGCCAGCAGATACCCTCAACAGGGGTCAAGAGGGAATGCCCTGTCCATGCGATGGTCAGGGATCTATGCTTAATCCTTTCCTCCGATCCCTCTGATTCCACGAGTGTTGCGCAAGATTAAATTGGAGAGCTGCCGTCTCCTTCTAATTGCTCCCAGATGGCCTTGTCAATATTGGTTTCAGGAGCTCATGTTGCTGTCACAGGAGCCTCCGATCAAACTTCAACCGGTTCCAACTCTACTGTCACGCAACGGAGGTCAGATTCTTCACCCAGACCCTCAATCTCTGAAATTGCACGCATGGCTCCTAATTTCTTAGAATTTCAACACCTACAAATTCCTCAAGACTGCCGGGATATCTTGAAGAAGGCACGAGCCCAGAGCACTTTGAAGACCTATTGTCTCAAATGGAAGCGTTTCTGTTCCAGGTGTACTTCAAAGGCTTTACACCCTATCAAAGCTCAAGCGGAGAAAATTCTACCTTATCTTTTACATTTGGCTCGCTCTGGTCTTTCATTCTCGTCCATAAAGGTCCATTTAGCGGCTTTATCCAGGTTCAGGAAAGTGGCTGACACTCCATCACTATGCTCTTCGTCACTGTTAAAACAATTCAAGAGGGGTCTTTTCCGGGCTTATGCTCCAATTAAACCTTCACCACCGGAATGGGAACTCAACACGGTCCTCTCACAGCTGATGAAGCACCCGTTCGAACCAATCCACAAAGCCGACCTCAAATTCTTGACATGGAAGGTCGCCCTGCTTTTAGCCCTAACTTCTGCCAGGAGAATAGGAGAAATTCAGGCTTTCATCTGAATGAACCAGTGAAATTGCGGGTTTTCTTTCCAAATCCTACAACCCCGGCGGAAAGAACACTACATTCTCTGGACAGTAAACGATGTTTAACGTTTTATCTTCAAAGAACAAAGAACTTCAGAAAGTCAGATCAGCTATTCGTGGCTTATAGCCAAACTACACTGGGGAAAGCGGTCACTAAAGCCACAATTTCCAGATGGATAGCCTCTGCGATCCATTTCTGCCATGTTAAAGCTAACCGACCACTATAAAGGACTGTAAGATCTCCCTCTACAAGAGCTGTAGCAGCATCTACAGCATTGTTTGACGCTAGAGAACATTTGTCGTGCTGCGACATGGAAGAATGTCCACACGTTTACAAGACATTACTGCCTGCAATCGGCAAATCAAGAGGATGCGGCAGTTGGTCAAGCGGTTTTACGTCACCTGTTTCCATAAGAACATATTCAGGTAACAATATTTGGTTCATTTTAAGATGTGTGTATATTATTCAGTATTTTTGTTGATATAAAAGAAGGACATGTTTAGCGTATTGCTTGTTTATGTTATGCTAATATTCATTTCCTGAGGAATACTAGATGACTACTCTTTTGAATTTAGACATGCTTTTATTAGTAGATCATTTACTTTGCAATTGTTGGTTGTTAAACATACGTTTATGGGGGTGCACCACAATAAGTCTCCCACCATCCGCAACCGACTTTTACCTGGCTTACTGCTTGCTATTCTGATTCAGGCATGTGAATCTATGAAACATACCCCAATACTGGATAAGAAAACAAGTTACTTAACTGTAACTTCAGTTATCCAGTATTGGTATCTTTCATAGATTCACATGGACCCACCCTCCTCCCCGGAGCGTCAGTTCTCTAAGTTTGGGATACTCATTCCCACTTGTGCTACCGAAAATCTGAGGAGAACTGGCTCTGCAGAGAGGGTTCTAGAGGGTGCTGTGAGCTGATTGGCTGGCGCAAAGACGTTGGTCTTTTTAGCATAATGAGGTAGATAGGCCACTACAATCTAGGCCTCAGGCCTTCTCATAGGGCCTACTACTGTAATTTACGGTTGGCACTGCTTTTTTATATACCGTGGGACTCCAGCCTCGGCGACGGGGAATGATTCAAGCATGTGAATCTATGAAAGATACCAATACTGGATAACTGAAGTTACAGGTAAGTAACTTGTTTTCTTGCGGTGCCTGCAGATGGAGGGAAGTTACTCCTTCACTCCAGGGAGATTACTTTGGGTGTCCTTGATGCCCACAGGCCTGTTAAAGATCCTGGAAGAGGCACAGACAACGAAGAAGACTTGCAGAACAGCGAGACCAGGAGCAGCAGGAGACTTCCTGGATGTGGTCTTGGTTCCAGGCGAAGTCCAAGTGTCCACGTGGTTGAAGAGTGACATGATTTCAGGCTTGAGTCTTGCCCCATGACAAATCTGAGGACCCACCCACAGGTAAGTCCTTAAATACTATAAGAAAGGGTTTAGGATAACTCAGGGGTCCCTCCTAGAGGAGGGGCTGGACAGAGGATGTCCTCTGTCCTTTGTCCATGTTTTGCACCAGAGCGAGAGCCAAGGTCTCCTTGAACCAGATGAAACCAGGTTATGCAAGGAGGGCACCAATGGTGCCCTTCAAGGCAGTCTGGTGGAGCTGGCAAGTGGCCCCACCCCAGCCTGATACACTAAGTCCTGTCTGGGAGGTGGTCACCCCTCCCTGTGACAGGAAACCTATTGTTCTACCTTCCCCTGCTCGGGCTCAGCTCAGCAGCAGGAGGTCAGAATTGTGCCTGAGGTCAGAAGGAGCACTAGCTTGCTGGCAGACCTTGGAAGGCTGTTAGCGGGAGTATTGGGAGCTTCCCGGAGGAGCCCTCGACTGCATGGAATCATAAATCTAACACTGGTAACATTGTTGGGGTATGATTCCAACATGTTTGATACCAAACATGCCCAGGTTCAGTACAGCCACTATATAGTTAGCCATCGCGCAATGATGGATGGCCAGTATCAAAATGGCTGGCTGCACTTACAATGCCTGGAGAATCAACTCCGGAGTTAGTAGGGGTCTCCTGCTCATGCAGGGACTCCCTCACATTTATAACCCAGCACCCTGCCTTCAGGATTGAAAGGCATGCCTTAGAGGTGACTTATGGGTTTTATGTGCAGTGACCTCAGATATAAAAAAAACTATATCTGTCGTAAGTGGTGTTAGCACCAACTTTCACAGACTGCAATGGCAGGCCTGCAGTCACAGTTTGAGTGGTCTCTCATGGGTGGTACAAAACATGGTACCTATGCCCTGGGTACCTCAGTGCCATATACTAGGGACTTATGGGGGGGTACACCAGAAGCAATTGTGGAGATACAGAAGTACTTGCCATCGTCAATTTAGAAAGGAAGAATGGTGACTGGGGTCCTGATTAGCAGGATCCCAGTCAGACTGGTGAAATACATCCTTATACCAGCAAAAAGTGTGAGTAACCATGAAAGCAGATCATACCTTTCTACAACCCTGAAAAAATCTGACGCTCACGTTCAACTTTGAGGGCTGTGATGCAGAGCTGCGCTACCATGCCATATTGTTTACTGTCAAGGACTTAGTCGACTTTGAAGAGAAGAGGACACTCCATATTGAGTAATAATACACGGTTGACATTGAGATACACTATAACATTGAGGTATTCATTGACGTTGAGACACGCTGGTTGTGAGAAGTTGGCCTGATATATGATGCTTCCAATTCTGGAATCACCTTGTATCAGTCCAAACAATCCCTTATGGTGTCTGGTTGTAAGTCAACCTTGTAGACAAGCTATCTTAAGGGTAGCATAGACTAAGCAGCCTTAAAGGCTTAACTCAAGAGGTTGTGTTAAGCGAGCTGTTTTACCAATCACAGTCCTGTAATACCAAATGAAAGGACACCACACAAGTATATATTATAAAAATATGGTGCACAGACATAATATCGACTCCAAAATATCGTTTGGACAGAATATCGAGTTTTAAATATCGTTTGGACAAAATATCGACAGGACAGAATATCGACAGTCAAAATATCGTTTTTAAGGTAAGTGAAGTAATATCGACTGTAAATAATATAGAAAGTGAAAATATCCAAGTATATAATCTAGATAGTAAAAAATATCGTTTTTTAAATAATATTTAATTATTTATAGTGTTTTTATGTTATAATATGTGTGAAAAGTGTAATTTTATGTTATAATTATTTTTAATTAATGATTTTTTTTTAATTATTGTGTAATTTTATTCTGTAGCGGGTTGCGGGTTTATAGGGGAATAGGGTGGGAAGTAATTTAATTATAATTAATTAAATATGTAAATTTATTAATTGGTAGTAATAATTAATTAATTGGTAATTAAATAATATTTGTTAATTATTTAAAATTTAATTGGTAATTAATTTAATTTAATTGATTAATTGCTAATTATGTAAATTAAAATAATTTATTTCCAGTAGCGGGTTGTGGGTTTATAGGGGAATAGGGTGGGAAGTAATTTAATTATAATTAATTAAATATGTAAATGTATTAATTGGTAGTAACATTTAATTAATTGGTAATTAAATAATATTTGTTAATTATTTAAAATGTAATTGGTAATTAATTTAATTTAATTGATTAATTGCTAATCATGTTAAATTAAAGGGGTATTTTTAGGGTTCAGGGTCAGTTTTTGGTTTTTGGGTAAAGGGGTATTTTTAGGGTTCAGTGTCAGTTTTTAGTTTTTGGGTAAAGGGGTATTTTTTGGGTTCAGGGTCAGTTTTTAGTTTTTGGGTAAAGGGGTATTTTTAGGGTTCAGGGTCAGTTTTTAGTTTTTGGGTAAAGGGGTATTTTTAGGGTTCAGGGTCAGTTTTTAGTTTTTGGGTAAAGGGGTATTTTTAGGGTTCAGGGTCAGTTTTTAGTTTTTGGGTAAAGGGGTATTTTTAGGGTTCAGGGTCAGTTTTTAGTTTTTGGGTTAAGGGGTATTTTTAGGGTTCAGGGTCAGTTTTGGGTTTTTGGGTAAAGGGGTATTTTTAGGGTTCAGGGTCAGTTTTTAGTTTTTGGGTAAAGGGGTATTTTTAGGGTTCAGGGTCAGTTTTGGGGTTTTGGGTAAAGGTTTTTTTTTAGGGTTCAGGGTCAGTTTTGGGTTTTTGGGGTACAGGGGTACAGTGTAAAAATAAAGTAAAATTAAATTTACATTAATTTAATTTAATGAAATTAAATTACATTAAATTCATTTTAAATAATTTAAATTATAAAAATTATTATATACTTACCAATACTTATGTTGTAATGGTAGTGCGTTGTAAAAGTTGCGTTGTAACGTCATATATCCACTGTTGCACTCCTTGGAGTGGGAATAGTAATTTTAACCCCTACGCTATCCAACGCTTTCCCTACTGTTGCACCCACTGGAGTGGGAATAGTAATTTTTACTCTTTTGTATTTGTACGTTAATAATATTGGCTATTATTTAATTAAATTTTGTTACTATATATATACATGTTTTAAGAAATATGATTAAAAAAATATTATTTTTTTACTTTCATTAATTATTTAATTATTACAAGTTATTTTAAGTATAGTTAAGTATATTTTAGTAATTAATTTTTTATATTAATGTAATTAAACATTGTTTTTATTAAAGTCGATATTTTTTACAACTATATTTTTGTAAACGATATTTTTAACTCGATATTTTTGTACTTACCTGTTTGTAGATAGAAACTCGATATTTTGTCTCTCGATATTTTGTCAACGATATTTTTGTTGGTCGATATTCTGTCCCTCGATATTATTTCAGTGATCCTAAAAATATATGTATTTATTACTTAAAATAATCCCCAGTATTCTTTATGAACAAAGGGGCACAAGCGTTAAATCAAAAGCACAGTATAACATACAAAGTTGCACAATTATGGATGAGGGCGGTTAATTTCTAAAAGAGCCTCAGATCCACAAAATGGATGCTTCTGCCACAGACACAAGTCTGACCCCCTGTAGCTGACCGAAACTCAGCCAAGGGGGCCTGGACAAAGGGTCTCCTGTCGCA
Organism: Lissotriton helveticus; assembly: GCF_964261635.1. Classification (NCBI taxonomy): domain Eukaryota; kingdom Metazoa; phylum Chordata; class Amphibia; order Caudata; family Salamandridae; genus Lissotriton; species Lissotriton helveticus. The sequence goes on from NC_136073.1 coordinate 899,417,506, forward strand.
GGGAGGTGTCACACCACCCCAGACAGGAGTTAGTGGTTTGTAGCAGGGAGGTTTGAAAGAAACCAGACACTGCATGGGGAGCACAAGGCTGCCCCTTGCATAATCCGGTCAAACCGGTTCTGGGGCACACCAGCCCCAGTCCCAGCGCGGCCTGGATCAAAGGAAAGGGGTGTATCCACCCCCTTTCTGGGTCCCACCCATAGGAGGGGACCTAGCAGGTAATCCAGCCCCCCAGATTCGAATAAGAGTGGGAGCAGTGCCAATGCACTTCAGATTATCCTGATGAAACATAAGAAACGAAACTCTGGACCCTTTGACATCCTACTCAACGTAGAAGACTGAAGAATCTCCCTTGTGGTCAAGGAGTGACCACCCTGTGCAAACAGGCACCATCCAGCCATCGACGTCTGCTTTGTTGCAGTTCCTGCCGGAACTCGAGCAACAGAGATCGACGAGATCAAGCTTGCCTGCCTTCTAACAGCCCGATCCACAGTCCCTGCAGAGCTGAGACCCGTGGAGGCGACCGGAAGCGTGGGGCACGCCATCTTGGAAAGACCATGAGACGCTGACCGTGCAGCCCACGAGTGACCCTCGAAGCTGTACACCGGGGTTTGAGAAGCCCCAACCCTGAGCCACTCTTGCACCGAAGTTCAGCCCTCCACACTCGACGAGTGCTGCTTGGGGCCCTTCTGCTTCTTTGGCTCAACGCGTTGGCCCGGTCACTTGCCAGCTGGCTTGTGGCCCCTGTGCCGACGAAAACCGAAATACGATTTGTGATTCTGGTTGCTCCAGATTTGCACCCACTCCCCTGAAAAGGAGTACCCACTCTGACCCTCCTGGTCCGAGTGAGAAGCAATCTCCCGGTTCCGCGTGGATTGCTTTTGCCAAGTGTTGTTTGCTCCAATCTTGAAGCCGACAGCGCCGACGGTGAGAGACTTCGTGGGACAGATCGTGACCCGCTCCTGGACTTCGTAGATGCCCCAGAGCCCACGTGACAGCGGAGAGAAGCTCCTCGACAACGACCTGATTGCGCCCGACATTGCCTGGTTCCATCCTGGTTCCACCCTGGTCACTGCTAAGTGACCCAGACTCTGTCCCCTCTGCTTTCAGGTACTTTTCGACTTCGATCCACCCTTGGATTCCACCGGACACTTCTCCTTCACAGCGCCTGCAGCTTCTTCAGCTTCAAGCACCAAGAACCAGCGTGACGAAACCCGACACTACTTCGACCCTGTGCACCCGCTTCCTGTGGGTGAGGTAACATTGCAACGCCGGTGTTCCCACACTGGTACACACCTCTAGGGTCTGTGTGTCTTAAGTTTTGTCTTTCTAGGTTCAGCGGAAGTGTCCTAAAACTCTATTTGTGTAACTTTTGCGCACCATTGACTTGCATTGGTGCATGCGTGTGCTTTCAGCACTGCACCCGAATCCCGCGGGCTTTTCCTGACTTCAGCATTGCTTGTCCCGACTGCTCCCAGCGATTCCCTAGGCCCTAGGCCTAACCACTGTTCGATTGGTATCTCTTATACCACTTTCTTAGTATATGGTCTGAGTGGCCCCTCGCCCTCATCCATAATTGTGCAACTTTGTATGTTATACTGTGCTTTTGATTTAACGCTTGTGCCCCTTTGTTCATAAAGAATACTGGGGATTATTTTAAGTAATAAATACATATATTTTTATAATATATACTTGTGTGGTGTCCTTTCATTTGGTATTACAGGACTGTGATTGGTAAAACAGCTCGCTTAACACGACCTCTTGAGTTAAGCCTTTAAGGCTGCTTAGGCTATGCTACCCTTAAGATAGCTTGTCTACAAGGTTTACTTACAACCAGACACCATAAGGGATTGTTTGGACTGATACAAGGTGATTCCAGAATTGGAAGCATCATATATCAGGCCAACTTCTCACACTGGTCATTTGTAAATCAGCCATTTGGAGAAAAGGGATGAAGATGAGAAGGTTACCTACCACATCAGACTCTGAATACTATAGAGCGTATTTTCCATCTACTCCATTATACCTGTTGGCCATTCCGGAATCTCAAGCTCCTGCCCCTCAGCTTCTCTGTAGACTTCACCTCCACAACACCCAGTTTTGCCAGTGACTTCGCTACCTCTTCCTTCTGCTACTCCTCTGCCTCCTCCTTCTTCTCCATTAGTGCCTTTGATTTTGTATTTTTTTTTGTAAATCTGTTTTTTATTGCAGCATAGTTATTCGTACATTCACATGTTACGCGTTATGTTCCCCGGTGAACAATCCCCTTATAAATTTTCTATATATACGTGACACACAGCTCTTTAACTCACACCCCGGAGGTCGAGCAGCGCAACAGCAGAGATATACATGTGTAGGGTGTAATGACATGGAACAGTTGAAATCAGCTTTCTGGGGAAAGACAGTGCTGCTTTTCAGTCCTCTCGCTCCCTCGCCTAAACGCTTTTGTCCATTTAAAGGCAGGAAGGTCTCTCCTTTACATCCGAACAAGAACTCCCCACCCTCAACACCCAGCTTGCCCCCCTCCACCCCTTCCCCCCCTTCAGAACTATCCCCCTTCCCCCCCTCCTCCACCCCCCACCCCCCCAGACGTGCCAGTTCGTCACCAGTGCGGGATCATAGTCATCTCGACCAAAGCAGTCCCGAAGTGGGTCATCAGGAGCATCCAACAAACAACTCATCGTCCTCACTCAGGAAGTAGGGGCTCCATTAGTGCCTTTGATGTCTCAACCTCCATCCAGACTATCTGGGGCACCAAAGAGATTCAAGTCTCCTCTGCCTAAGTCCAAATCTTATCACAGATCAAGACCAAGATCTAGACACCGCTCTCAATACACCTCCTCTTCTAGACATTCTCCTAGACATAGACATAGGTCTGCAACACGTTTCTACTCTTCTAGATCAATGACTACTTCTGATAGAAGAAGGTTTTCGCCTCCTTTGACTGATTCTCCACCAATAACAACCACACCAGTTGATGAAAACAACCCATGCTCATCCAGGGAGCTAACAAAGTGAATATTTCTCTGCCAGCTCCTACAGCGAACCACGTCTGTGATTTTTTTAGATGCTTCACCAGTGTTTGACCACAAGGCCGCTATTTCTATTAGTTCCAGGCCTAATTGTGCCGGTGATGGGATTATTCCTTATGCTTGCCTCAACTTAAGTTTCTTCATCTAGGCTACAAAAAAAGTACAGGCCTCCAGATCAGGATTCCCTTTTCCTGCATTCAAATCCTCTTCCTTACTTTGTAGTGGGCCTAAGACCAAAAAAATGTTTCATGCAATTGGTCCCTCATCTACAGTTCTACCAGACGGGGAAAACTGAAAACTTGATTCTTTGGGACGTTAAATGTGTGTCTGTCTCCATGATGTCGGCAAGTGCTACAGCCCTTCTGGCCAGATACAACAGATCGTTATGGGATTCACTTCAGCAATTTGTTGACAATCTTCCAAGAGAACATAGAGAAGATTTAATTGAAATTTTGAACAAGTGTATAATTTATTTTCATTTTTTTTTTTTGACTGAACAAAAAATACAATTGTATAGCTCATACGAGTTTGGAATAAACATAAGGATGCAAATATAGAACAAAGGCATGATAGTGTCCGATCAAATTATCGCTTCGGCTGCAGAGCTTTGGCTACACATGGATATTGTTCTTGGCTAAAACTAATGGCCCTCAAGCTAAAATCTTAACAACAGATTCTATATTCACCTTTCTCTGACACAACTTTATTTGGAACTTGTACCGTAGATGAAAGCCAAAATAGAGACCTTAAAGGCTGTTATTCTGGAGAAAAAAACAAGCAGAAAAAGTACTGCAGCAGAGCTTATGATCAGCAATATAACCAGCCTTAAGGTCTTTCCACCAACAAAGATACTAACCAAAAGATAGAGGACTAGATTCCTGATGCTGTGTTACAAAAAGTGATTCAGAAAAGGGGGTGGTGATGAACAGAGTGTCTGAATTAAGCAGACCACTCTTACCCAGTCCAAAGATCAGGGCTTGATCCATCACCGTTATTTAGCTCACTGCCCCATCCCAGCTCAGAACCTGGCTATATGCAAATTAGTCTGTCCCTGGCCCAGTACATCATGGGAACAGGGCAGACCAAACTACCAAGCCAATTCTTCACCAGAAAGGAGACAAGCTACCGGGGACCGGTTTCTGGCATTTCAGCCTCGTCGGCCCGGCTTGCTTGAATCCTGATGGAGCAGTGAGCAAGGGACTCATGTCTGAGTATACCCTGCCACACCTATAGTGGCCAAAAACGATTCAGAAAAGTGGCATTTTTGATGATCTCGGGCCAGGTATTGGAAATAATGCTGGAATTGGAGGACATGGACAAGAGTTCAATAATATATACCCTATTGTTTCTACCTTCAGGACTCATTGGTTGCCAACTGATCAAACCACTGCTGGTGAAAGAGAAAAAGACAACCTCACAGCAGGAGGTGGCTTGAAACTACTGCTGGCGAAAGAGAAAAACACACCCTCACACTTGACAGTGGCCAGGCCAGTGAGGTTTCAAGCCATGCTCACACCAGATGTCTCTTTGGGCTATCAAACCAATCCAGCCAAACCAGGACCCACACTCTTACCTCATTCTAAAAACTCCCTCTGGCACCATTTGTAGAAAACTAGGTGCTGGGCAGCTCTGTGGGGCTGTTTTTTTTTAACATTTCTGACTACCCCATTGGGGGGGGCTGTGTTCAGATGAGCTGGGAGTGAGAACATGGAGTGCTGTGAAATTGCTGAGAGAAGTGCATTATGATTGTGATTTCTAGGTCAAATCCTACAAGACATTGCTGCTACCTGGTTGCTAAGGACTTCTTGGGGATGTTCTGAAAGCTGACCTAAGAATGCATTACACCCATTGCTTACTATTCGTTTTGTGGTTTGTAACTCACATTTGCTTTTTCTGTTTGCTGGGTTTATTTATTTTAGGATGTCCAGCATGTCTTCGCCCCTCCCGTGGATTATACCTGTTTACTGTATTCTTCCACGGGTGCTCGCTTTCTGTAAACTGGACTTTGAATTTTGTTTTCATCTTGTCACATTTGCTGTGCATTCAAAGATAGAGGTCAAATGTCAGGTTCTGACTTCCCTTCCGAGGGAGCTTGATTTTTATTTTTTTTCCTCTGAATTCGAAGTGAAAGGATTTGTCTGACAATCAGGGGTTGTGACAGAAAAGGCTGTTTTTCCAGCACACAACAAAATGTAAATGTCTGTAAATGAACTGTGCAAATATTTCTGAATGTATAAGAATTAGGAAAGCACAAATTAAGCACTTTTTTGTAATTCTGAAGTGTGCTGGAAACGAATATTTTAATACGATCAAAACAAATCAATACACTAGGTGATGCCATTTGTGGGTTGTATAGTTTTATCAGTAAAACTGTATATTGTGCAAATGTAATGGTCATTTCAATTGCTAATTTGTAATGGGCGTGCACTACCACACGATGCATACTCCACTATACGCCACTCCACGCTGCTCCATTCTGCGACACTCTACGCTGCACTCTACTCCACTCTAGTCCACTACACTCCATGTCACTCTACTCTACGCAAATCCACTCTATGACTCTTTACTTCACTCTACGCTATTCCACTCTACAAAATCCAACTCTATGCTCCTCTACTCTACATCACTTCACTCTATGACACTCTGCTCCACTCCACCTCACTCTACTCCACTCTACGCCACCCCACTCTGACACTCCTCTTTACTCTATGCCACTCTGTGACACTCCATTCAACACCACTCCATGCCACTTAACTCTAGGCCATTCTGCTCCACTCAACACCACTCTACTCCACTCTACCTCACTCTACGACACTCCAATCAATCAATCAATGCATTTATATAGCGCACTACTCACCCAGAGGGTCTCAAGGCGCTAGAGGGGGGGGGTCCGCTACTGCTCGAACAGCCAGGTCTTGAGTTGCTTCCTGAAGGCGAGGTGGTCCTGGGTCAGGCGGAGGTGGTTCGGGAGGGAGTTCCATGTCTTGGCGGCGAGGTAGGAGAAGGACCGTCCCCCTGTGGTGGCTCTTCGGATGCGGGGAACGGCGGCGAGGGCGTGGCTGGTCGATCGAAGCTGGCGTTTGGGAGCGTAGAAGTTGAGGCGGCTGTTGAGGTATCCTGGGCCCTGGTTGTGTAGGGCTTTGTGTGCGTGGGTGAGGAGTCGGAAGGTGATTTTCTTGTTGACCGGGAGCCAGTGCAGGTCTCTCAGGTGTCCGGAGATGTGGCTGCGACGGGGGATGTCCAGGATGAGTCGTGCTGAGGCGTTCTGGATCCGCTGGAGTCTCTTCTGGAGTTTGGCGGTGGTTCCGGCGTAGAGGGAGTTGCCGTAGTCCAGACGGCTGGTGACGAGGGCCTGGGTGCCCGTCTTCCTGGTCTCGGTGGGGATCCACCGGAAGATCTTCCGTAGCATGCGCAGGATGTTGAAGCACGACGAGGCGACGGCGTTGACTTGTCTGGTCATGGAGAGGGAGGAGTCCAGGATGAAGCCCAGGTTGCGTGCGTGGTCTGTTGGTTTGGGTGCGCTGCCTAGGGCGGGGGGCCACCAGGAGTCGTCCCAGGCGGAGGGTGAGGATCCCAGGATGAGGACTTCCGTCTTGTCCGAGTTCAGCTTCAGGCGGCTGTTCTTCATCCATTCGGCTACCTCTTTCATCCCTTCGTGAAGGTTGGCTCTGGCGGTGGCGGGGTCGTTGGTGAGGGAGAGAATCAGCTGGGTGTCGTCGGCGTAGGAGATGATGTTGAGGTTGTGCTGGCGTGCGATGTCTGCGAGGGGGCTCATGTAGACGTTGAAGAGGGTAGGACTGAGCGAGGAGCCTTGAGGGAAGCTGCAGATGACTTCGGTGGCTTCAGATCTGACCGGGGGGAGGTGGACTCTCTGTGTCCTTCCGGCGAGGAAGGAGATGATCCACTCCAGTGCCTTCTCCTGAATTCCGATGTTGCTGAGTCGCTGCACTAGTGTTCGGTGGCAGACAGTGTCGAAGGCCGCGGAGAGGTCTAGGAGGATGAGGGCTGCTGTTTCTCCGTTGTCAAGCAGTGCTCGGATGTCATCGGTGGCTGCGATCAGGGCGGTCTCGGTGCTGTGGTTGGCCCGGAAGCCAGACTGCGAGATGTCGAGGGATCCGTTCGTCTCGAGGAAGGCGGCCAGCTGCTTGTTGACGGTCTTCTCGATGACTTTTGCAGGAAACGGGAGCAGCGAGATGGGGCGGTAGTTCTTGAGGTCGGTGGGGTCGGCTGATGGCTTTTTCAGTAGAGAGCTGAGTTCGGCGTGCTTCCAGCTCTCCGGGAAGGTAGCGGTGTCGAAGGAGGTGTTGATGATGTCCCGCAGGTGCCACACCACTCTATAACACTTGACAACACTCTATGCCACTCTACTCTTCTCCACTCTACACCACTCTACTATGCTCCACAGCACTTCTCTCCACTCTACAACACTTTACTCCACTCTACGCTCAACCACTCAATGTACTCCACTTTTCGACACTCCACTCTACACCACTCAACTCTACAACACTGCATGGCACTGCAATCTATCTTATTCCACTGTTTCCCACTCCACTTAACACCACTCTATTCTACGACACGAACTCTACGACACTCCACTCTACTACACTCCACTACACTCTGCGACACTGTATTCCACTCTATGCCACTCCACTCTATGAAATTCTTCTCCACTCTATGACCCTCCACTGTGCAACACTTTACTCCACTCTACTCTACTCCACTCCACTTTAAGCCCCTTCACTCTGAAGCCCTCCACTCTACACCCCTACACTCCATGGCACTCTATGACTCTAACCTGCATGACACTGCACCCCACTCCACTCATCTCCACTCCACTCAATCCAATCCACTCTATAACACTTTACTCCACTCTGCAACACTTCACTCTACACCACTTCATGCCACTCTATGCCACCTAATTCTAGGCCACTACACTCTACTCCAATCTACAACACTTTACTGCACTCTACACTACGCCACTACATTCTACACCACCCCACTGTACGACACTCCACTCTATGACATTTCACTTTACAATACTCCACTCCACGACTTGACACTCCACTCTATGACACTCCACTCTACAACACTCTATGACACTCTTCTCCCCGCCACTGTACGCCCTCATCCCTAATGCCCTTTCACTTTACGACATTCCATTCTAAGATACAAAACTCTACTCAGCTCTACGTCACTCTACTCCACGCCACTCTACTCTACTCTACACCACTCTACTCCACTGTGCTCCACTCACTGCCACTCCAGTCTCCACCACTCTACTCCATTCTGTGCAACTCCCCCCTATGCCACTTTACTCCACTCTACATCACTCCACTCTACTCTGGCACACACCTCCAATCTACACGACCCCTAACCACCACTCTATGGCACCCCACTCTATGCCTTTCCACTCTATGACACTACTCCACTCTATGCCCCTCCACTATACGTCCCTCCACTCTATACCACTTCATACTACACCAATCCATTTTACACCACTACAGTCTACACTACTTTGCTCCACTCTACATCACTCTACTCCACTGCACACCATAACACTCCACTCTACCCCACGACACTCCACTCTACTCTACTTCACGACACTCCTCTGTATGACCCTCCACTGTATGACACTACAATGTACAAGACTTCACTCAACAACACTGCACGACACTCCTCTCCTCTCTACACCCCTCCACAACACTCAATTCTAGTAGTCTCTAAGAGGCTCGGTATATCTAGAAGCCTCTAGCGGCATATCTCCTCTGTACCTGGTCCCCACGAGCAGGAGTACATTCACAATGCCATCGAGCTGAACCAACAGAAGAGAAGGCTCATAAAACAACAGTCTTGCTGATAAATTTGGTGAGGGGTAAGATGCAGCAGTCCACGCTGCCCAGCCCATGCCCCTATAATGGCTCCAAACTTACCAGCCGCATTAAAGGTGATGGGAGGAATGCTTGAAATTAGTGAACCAGTGCCAGTCACTTGAGGTAGCATTTGAATCCATTGTTCTTTTGCCCACCATACCCCCTCTGTTTGGACCCAGCCATTTTCAAATCAGTCTTGATCCTGTCCCAGTAGGAACGGTCCAACCTGAACTGCCCAGCCACGTTCTCCCTGAAACAGAATTGAAGCAACTCAATGCTGGTTTCGCCCATATTGAGACTCACCATTCAAGTCTAACTTAGTTCCAGTGGCACAGTGAGCACAAGACCATGTCACTTGGGGCGGTACATCAAACACACAAATGGTGATGGGAGGAAAGCTTGCAATAAGCCTAACCACTGGCAATCGTTCGGGTAGCCTTTTAACTGAATATTCTTTTGCCCACATTACCACCTCAGTATGGACCCAGCCATATATATGACAGTTAGATCCTGTTCCAACAGGAGCAGTCCAGTCTCAACTGCCAGGCCAGGTCCTTGTGAACCATAACACAGGCAACCCCAGAGCGGTTTCACCCTGATTTGGACTCATCAGGCAGAATGAGGTTGGTTCCAGCGGCACAGTTAGCACAGGACCCACATCTGGGCATACTCTCGCCGCATAGGGTGATACATAAACACACTAAAAACTGATGGGAGGAATGCTTGCTATATGTCTAACCACAGGCAATCACTCAAGTGAGTATTCCAAGCCATAGCTCTTTCTCCCACCATTCCACCTCAGTTTAGACCCAGGCATGTGTAAATCAGTCTAGACTCTGCTCCAATAGGAACAGTCCAGCCCGAACTGCCTGGCCAGGCCTTCCCTGAACCGGAATGCAAGCATCCTAGGACTGGTTTCATCTTGATTGGGGCTCTTCAGTCTGGTGTAGGTTGCTTCCGGTTTGTATAAGGCGGGTCTCTGTCTAGAAACAGTGGTCTGGCATGCGGCCCAGAGTGATGGCCAGTGGCTGAGATTGAGTCCCGCCTTCCTTCCATCACCTTGCTTGCAGGAGTCCATGGTGATCCACGGGTGGACACAGAATGTTTGGTGAGCGACAGCGCCCCTCCTGGCAGCGGGAGGCAGGGCGGCAGGGATCTCCACAGCAGGGTTGAAACCTGGCAGTCGAGCAAAGGAGGTGAGGCCTCGATAAAGTGATGTATGGAGCTGAGACTGAGAGGTCATGGAGCCACGTCACCAGTGGTAGTGGTGAGCTTTTTAAAACACAGCCCTATGTTTGAGACTGGCCATCTTGCCACATAGGCTGTTTATTCATGGCTGAGCCCCTTTGTCAGCCCCCAAGTGACAAAGAACTCCGAGGATGCGCTGGGGTCACCCCACACTGGTCCTTTCCTGCCACGAGGCAGGCGAGGGCGGGCTGTGCTGCTCCTGACGTCTGTCTCGGTGTGCTGTCAGGACAGTGTGTCTCTTCCGAGGCGGCATGGCTGGTGCATCGTGTACACAACCCTTTGCACAGATCAATGCCTTGTTGTTGTTCTCCTGCTCTCTTTCATTCGCGCTGCGTCCCTGAGGGTGGTGTGTTTTGTCGTTCCAGCTCCTGTATCCCCGGTGGAGTCCGGAAGTGGAAGAGGCGTTCTTGGTCCCTGAAGAGCATCCCGTGATGTCCTACGTCATGGCCACGGCAGACAGACACAGCGGGGCGCCGCCGGGGTGCCTCACCCGGGAGATGCTTTGGGGCTCTGAGCACCAGCCCGAAGAATAGTCCCCGAGGGGGGAGAGGGCGCCAGGGTGTGCACAAGCCACACTCACCTCACATCCCTCCGCCAGGGTTATTTGTACAGTAAATTATATGTACCTGTTCGGTTACTGAATAGAAATAAAGGCTGCGGCCGCGTTTTAATGCAAGGAACCTGCGCCCCACTTCAGTGACTCCCCTGCTTTGGTGATCCGTGTGGATGCAAGTGGAGCCCCCAGCACTCATCAAGCTGTGACCCAGACGATGAGGCAGAAAAACAAGCACTGGCAAAGCAAATAGGCCTCACCTACGGGAGAGCTATCCGCTTTGTCGTTGTCTTTTAGCCATGTTATTTCCTTTTAAAAATAAAAAAAGATTGTAAACGTTACATTCTAGTGTGGAAACTTTAACTGAATGGTCTGTTTGAATAATGTATGTTGGATGAATGGGGCACTGATAGCCCAATAATATACTAGTTTCTCCAGGGATTTTCCTTTGACTTTTTTTTCTTTTAGCCATGTGTTACAGCAGCGTGGCTGATTAGCATGGATAAAAGGAAAGTTAGAACAAAAGTATTATTATGCGGCCAGCGCTGGCGCCGTACCACAGCGTTTTTTTCCAGGGGAAATGGGGTGGGGAAATGGGCAAGCAAGGACAAGAAAAGGGGTTGAGGGTGCCGGCAAGCAACAATGACGGTGAAAGGTGGGTGAACGGGTGCAGCAACAGGCAATAGGGTGGAAGGGGAAGAAGCAGCATGGAGAAAAATTGGATGGAAGGAGAACCAGCAACACGGAGAAGGGGTAGGTGGAAGATGAAAGAAGGAACACGGAGAAGGGGTAGGTGGAAGATGAAAGAAGCAACACGGAGAAGGGGTAGGTGGAAGATGAAAGAAGCAACACGGAGAAGGGGGAGGTGGAAGATGAAAGAAGCAACACGGAGAAGGGGGAGGTGGAAGATGAAAGAAGCAACACGGAGAAGGGGGAGGTGGAAGATGAAAGAAGGAACACGGAGAAGGGGGAGGTGGAAGATGAAAGAAGCAACACGGAGAAGGGGGAGGTGGAAGATGAAAGAAGCAACACGGAGAAGGGGGAGGTGGAAGATGAAAGAAGGAACACGGAGAAGGGGGAGGTGGAAGATGAAAGAAGCAACACGGAGAAGGGGGAGGTGGAAGATGAAAGAAGCAACACGGAGAAGGGGGAGGTGGAAGATGAAAGAAGCAACACGGAGAAGGGGGAGGTGGAAGATGAAAGAAGGAACACGGAGAAGGGGTAGGTGGAAGATGAAAGAAGCAACACGGAGAAGGGGGAGGTGGAAGATGAAAGAAGCAACACGGAGAAGGGGGAGGTGGAAGATGAAAGAAGGAACACGGAGAAGGGGGAGGTGGAAGATGAAAGAAGCAACACGGAGAAGGGGGAGGTGGAAGATGAAAGAAGGAACACGGAGAAGGGGTAGGTGGAAGATGAAAGAAGCAACACGGAGAAGGGGGAGGTGGAAGATGAAAGAAGCAACACGGAGAAGGGGGAGGTGGAAGATGAAAGAAGCAACACGGAGAAGGGGGAGGTGGAAGATGAAAGAAGGAACACGGAGAAGGGGGAGGTGGAAGATGAAAGAAGCAACACGGAGAAGGGGGAGGTGGAAGATGAAAGAAGCAACACGGAGAAGGGGGAGGTGGAAGATGAAAGAAGCAACACGGAGAAGGGGGAGGTGGAAGATGAAAGAAGCAACACGGAGAAGGGGGAGGTGGAAGATGAAAGAAGCAACACGGAGAAGGGGGAGGTGGAAGATGAAAGAAGGAACACGGAGAAGGGGTAGGTGGAAGATGAAAGAAGCAACACGGAGAAGGGGGAGGTGGAAGATGAAAGAAGCAACACGGAGAAGGGGGAGGTGGAAGATGAAAGAAGGAACACGGAGAAGGGGGAGGTGGAAGATGAAAGAAGCAACACGGAGAAGGGGGAGGTGGAAGATGAAAGAAGGAACACGGAGAAGGGGTAGGTGGAAGATGAAAGAAGCAACACGGAGAAGGGGGAGGTGGAAGATGAAAGAAGCAACACGGAGAAGGGGGAGGTGGAAGATGAAAGAAGGAACACGGAGAAGGGGGAGGTGGAAGATGAAAGAAGCAACACGGAGAAGGGGTAGGTGGAAGATGAAAGAAGGAACACGGAGAAGGGGTAGGTGGAAGATGAAAGAAGCAACACGGAGAAGGGGTAGGTGGAAGATGAAAGAAGCAACACGGAGAAGGGGGAGGTGGAAGATGAAAGAAACAACACAGAGAAGGGGGAGGTGGAAGATGAAAGAAGGAACACGGAGAAGGGGGAGGTGGAAGATGAAAGAAGCAACACGGAGAAGGGGGAGTAGGAGGGAAAGAAGAAATAGTATCTCAATCACAGTGTGAGCAGAGGACAAACACTAATCAGGACGAAGCAATCTGTGCATTGTCAATGCTCCACAGCAAGAGAAGGAAGTGATGCTCTGCAGGTGCTAGCCAATTAGAGGCAGTAAAGAAGAGTGACAAAGACGCCAACAAATGGTAAGCAGTGGGCAGGATCCACGCCCTTTTTTGTGAACAGTACTCCTCGCAGCGACAGCACATGCACTGTCGACAGGAGAGACTTGAAAAGGGAATGAAGAAGAGAAAGACAGAAAAACGGTGCCCAAGAAAGAAAGCAGGGATGAGAAAGAACTAGCTAGAATGAGAAAAAGAGGCATGGAGTGTCTGGTGATAGTATAAAGTGGTATGAGGTGCAGTGTCGGACTGACCCATATGGCAATAAGGCACTGCCCAGTGGGCTGGTCTAACAGGTTAGTGAAGGGCGCTTTTTTGGCTGTTTGAGGGCCTGTTGTATGGACTGTTGGGCTGGTTGTTACGGTTGATTTCCCTGATATTAAAACAAACATTGTCTGCAGCATGCTCAAATCCATGCAGTTTTTCATACCTTGCAATACCTTTGTACAGCATGGATTTAGAAGTTCAAAATTGCCACGGTTTACACAGCCACTTTGTTAGCTTTCTAATTCACTAATGGGGACCACTTTTATGTTGGTGCCTGGCCCTATTTTCTGTCCCAGTCCAACCCTGATAAGGTGGAATCAAAACTACACAGCCTTGGTATTTGGCACCTCTGGCATCCAATAGTGCCCTCCACTGACCTCTGGGCACACATTTGGGCCAAAAACTTCACAGATTAAGCACTGCCACTACTTATTTTAATCCTATTTGTAAAACCAGTTCTTATGTTATGACCCTCTTTGCGCTTCCCTGTGCTTTCCTACTGGCAAGATGAGGTTAGAAAATAGTCAGGTGTACACTAGGGCACAGCTTTGTCTCAAGATGTTGGAATGAAATTGGTGCAACTTCAGGTGAACTTTTTATCAAATAGTCATCAGTAGAGCACTTTTCGATTGTATCCAGTGCCTTTTACATAATCCCTCTCCCTACAATGAAATTGTTACCGCATCCATATTTCATGGTCCTTCCCATGCCATGCACTGTTTCATTCTTATACTTATTCTATACCTGCACACTTTCCTTGCTCTTCAGTACCAGAGAAAGTAAACACACATTTTTTGATGTGATAGGGGAACTCGCTGATGATTGGTATTGGCGTATTATGTGTATGTACTCTCTTGTCATTTTCTTTAGCACAGCAGTAATGCTTTTATATGTGGATCCAGCTGGTGACACCTTCAGCATCTCAAGGGTCAGTATTAATAATCTGCAAAAAATCAATACCAGTGTTAATGTATCGTAATATAAAACACTCCTTAGCACACGTATATCAATCTTTGTAGTAACATAGGTACGTAATATGTTCAGTAAGCACAAACAGAAATAATAGACAAGAAATTGTTCTTCTATCTTCTTTGTCGTTCGATTTAATATGTGCAAGTCTTCACAAATTGTTCTTTACAGCCAACACGTGTTTCGTCGCATCGGGAGGTCGTCCTGCAACTTTCTCAAGGCTGTGTGAATGTAAAAACACAAAGAAACCAATGTATGTGTTGGGGAAAACTATCCCATTGATAACAGCCCAAAACCAATCTCTATATACACACATGTTGGCTGTAGAAAACAATTTGTGAAGACTTGCACATATTAAATAATTGTCTATTATTTCTGTTTGTGCTTACTGAACATATTACGTACCTGTGTTACTACGGATCTACGGAGTTCAAGGCGGATGACCATAGGTGAAGCAGCCGATCCAGCAATCTATTCAACTAGGTCTAGCATTGCGGACGTCCGCCTGAAACTCATGATGTTTGTTCTTTGAATACTGAAGTACAAATTGACAGGAAAATCTCCTCTTACACATTCTAGCACCTTAGCTTGTGCTACACATAAGGTGCTCAAACACACATAGCCCCTTATTCACCCCATCACACATAGGTCCTGATGAAAGCCAGTTTCCAACCAAAGCCTGGCTGAAACTAGTTGACCACACGGGACGTGGGAGACCATAAGTCTCTCAACCACGTCCGAAAGCCTTGTTTTTAATTCTGCCTAGGGCCCACCAATAAGTTTATGTAACTGGGACCTCTAGGACAGCTTTTTAACCGCACTCAAGTCACTTCACTGCACACTCACCTTACAAAACCAGCTACGCTGTAGTCGGGCGTCGCAGCACACCCAAGGCACACTTGGTGCCTTGGGTGGAGCCCGATGATGAAGCATGCCACCAACTAGGTTGGTGGGTCAGGGCCTTCATAAAAACAAGTAGTTTTTCCTCCCCCCAAAACAATCTTTTTGACTTAACAGACACATAGCCTTTTCACAAGTAGCTAGCTCTTATTGATTCAAACATATCCTCAGTGGAAACGAACTAGCTACTCTAGTTCCTCACTCTCCACTTTTGATTACAAGTAGTATCATAATGCTGCCATCAACATCGAAACAGCACCTTCCACCAGACCCGATTAATTTTAGAAGTGTAGTTTGTGAATAGTAAAGGGCTTACTCTTTTGTGGATGGGTGTTTTTCATTGTGCCTGTCCCTCTCTACACCCCACCTGACCCTATCCTAAATCCCTCCCATTTATGTGTAAGTGTTCCCCATGTTCCAGCCACTTCCTCCTTTCCTCCCACGTTTACCACTAAAATGTAGACCCATGTGTGCGGAGATCTCAGCACTGGAGGTGGAGATCTCCAAATAGAAACAAAAGGCGATGCGGAGGTGGAGATTTCCACTCGCAGGTTTGTGAAATGCACTTTGTAGTACATGAATAGCCGTACTGTGGTAATACTAAACATACTACAAAGTGCAATTTGTGAATACAGCTCAGAGTATCCTAGCTGGATTTCCTGAAATCTGTTATGGATTTTACCCTCTGTAGGAACTGGGGTCACCAGTTCCCCGGGGGTAGCCTGGCACGAGCAGGTAGACACCCGAAAGCTCAGGTGTTAAGTGACTACACAACACACGCATCCACTGAGACAATACGTGCACGCAAGGACTTAGACCACACCAGTTACGTTTGATTCAAATTCATAAGCTTTTATATAAGATTAGAATCAGGGTAATCAAAAATTCACAGTAACAATAACTTATTAGCTCCCTTTAAAAATACATATGTTTCATCACTCGGCAATAAATACTGTACTGAATAAATATTAAATATTAGATAACATAAGCTTTGCAATAGTCCTGCTCTTACTCAGCACCTGCAAGAAATTCTTTATAAAGTCATTCGGATACCATTGCAGCAAGCACCAATAACCATCTCTACATGTAAATAACCCTTTCAACAGTACATTTCATGAGGGGAGCAAAGGACATGTCGTCATCAATGCCACAACATTTCCTAGCTGCAGGAATAAACGGTGCATTAAATGAGAATGTAACACTTCTCACAATGTAAAACATTTCATTAGATGTCAACCATCTTCTTTAAATGTAAAACGTTTTCTTTGGCCAGCTGTAGCCCCCTCTGTCTCAAAGTTACTCAATATTTCCTGAGGCTCTGGTCCAGTCTACAGTATTCGTATGGGCCTTTTAGGGGCTAACGGGGCCCAACAACAGTTTCCCCGAGGGGAGGGGCGGTTCCGAGGCCTCCTGTTCCCTCCTGGGAGGCCCCGCGTCTACTCCGGTCCTCCGCCCTCCCCCAGGGTTTTACCTTCACTCTTCGGGCCCACGGCCCCTTGTGGAGCAGCTGCAGATGGTGAAGAGGCCTCCGGCGGCCTGCGGATCGATTCCCGGCCCTTCGGGGCCCAGGCGCTGACAGGTGGGGGCCCTGGCTCTTTCTCCGAGCCTTCCAGGGTCCCAACAGGTTGTTCCCGGGCCTCTCGTGGCTTCCCGGCCCGGGTACCAATCGGGGCGAGGCACAACGGAGGCGCGCCCGCAGCCGCCAATGGCAGCGCGGCCTGCGGGGCGCGATGACAGGGCCCAATGGGAGCGCGGCGGGGGCGGGGTTGGTGACGACGCCCCCGTCACGTGAGCTGAGATGATGCCTTCAGGGCCTTACGCGGCCTGCGGGGCGCTCGAGGCCTGACAGGAATTCCTGAAGCGGCGGCCCTCTCGTGATGCTGGGGGCCGCCGGGGGGGAACAACCAACAGCAAGACACTCGTGGGGGGAGCGCAGAGGCCCCGAGGATGTCAGCGGCCCTTCGTTGACTGGGCGCCTGGCCACAACAGTGAGTTCACATACGGCGCTGGTGAATGGCAAAGCGCTGGGAAGCCTCGGCGCTGGGGCGTGGAGTTGAGCAGCGCTGGGAAGATAAAGCGCTTCGTAAATCTAGCGCTTCAGGGCAGGAAGGTCTCTAGCACTTCGGTACTTCGCACAAGCACAGTGGGGGAAAAGTTGGCCCCTCTTGGAGGCCGCGCTCCGGACCACAATCACAGCGCTAGCTTGCACCCAGCAGTTCTCTGGATCACAGCCGGTCTAGGCAGTGCCGCGCTCTACAGAGGCCACCGCAGGGGAGCGCTGGGCAGGCAGCACAGTCAATTCAGGCAGTTCACACAGGACAGGGCGGACAGCACCGGAGCCCAGGTTGGGGGAAGTGAACACAGGTCTGTACCTGGGGGGTCCTTCAGCAGTCCTCTGTAGTACAGGCAAGGAGTCTTCTTGGCGCTAGATGGTCCTGCGCCCTTGATGGGTTGTTTCTTAAGAAGGGGGGGGTTTGAGTTGAAGGCTTGTCAAGTTTCCTCACAAGGTCACTGAAGATGGTCCCTGGGTTCCCCTCCCGCCAGGCCAGATCAGTAGGCTAGCTCAGGGTACCTCACCCTACTTGGAAGGCAGCACCTAAGCCCTGTCACTCCCAGTGGCATAAGTCCCTGACTAGGCCCTACCGCCTAAATCTCCTGCGTGGGTCCCCCAGGTCAGTGATGCCCCAACTGACAGGAAAGTTTCCCTCCCTTTCCTTATATAGCGACAGTTGGCAGTTGGCAGTGGCAGCTGGTGTCACCTCCCCTGTTCTAGAAGGTTCCAGGAGCTTCCCTCATTCTAGCTATGGGCAGGCTGGCAGGCTGGTATTGCAACATTGTTTAAGGGTTCCAGCCAGCTCCTGGCTACTAGAGTGCGTCTACAAAGACCGCGCTGCAGTAGCAGGGGTCAGTGGCAGCCATGTTAGGGGAAGAGAGCACCTGCACCTTAACATTGGGAAACAATGGGAAGGTGCCCAGAGACCTAAGGCCAAAAAAAAGTAGGTGGGAAAAATGAGGCCAAGGCGAAAAAAAATAGGGAAAGACCACCCTAGGGCTGACAGGTCTAACACCCTCCCTAACTACTCGTATACGCTATATGATAGTGGGGCCCTATGTATGTTGTGGAGCACCATAGTTCACAGACCCAGCGATAGAGGACGCCTCTTTCATTGGTGGACATCTGCTAGTTGTTTTCAATATCCCATTACTGCCTTCTTCTAAATGTCTGAATCCACATATTCACGTAGCATGAAGGACCATGATTCACCTACCATAAAGAACACAACTAAAATAGTGGAAATACATAGATACATTATGTAGAGTCCAAAACTCGGTCTCCGTTACTAGAGTATCGATGCTGAGCTGTAAACTGTACATACACACATTCACCAGAGCCAGATAACCAGACATCTGCCATTCGGGAGCATGCTTCTGGAAACATGCTCCCTCCTGTCCAGCACAGGTATCAGACAAAGACCCCATTACGAGTTGACTAGAGACGTTTCCCTGACTAGGATACCGCTCTGCTCAGTTATAAATGGGCCCAGTGTCCCACAAACTGTTTTTTAGGGTGCTGGAACACTGGTCCCCATTTTACAGATTGTAAAATCCATGTAGCAAAATCGCTATGGGGTAGAGCTGCAAATGCAGCCATGTCTTGGTCCCCAGCCTCTGCCCGACTATTTTCTAAGTCGCGACGGAGCATTTAATGCTGTGGCAATTAAAGCGTATAGTTAGGCACGAGAAGTCTTGAATACCAAAAGGTATCTGTAAAAGTGACTCACCAGGACATCATTATGAAACCAGCAAAGAATGACTGCGTCAACGATTGATTGGGAACAGATTCCCTGTACCACTGAATGACACAAATATTTAATTAAAGCCACTTTTACACATCCCTTCGGTATTGTATTCTTCTTGCACACAGGAGATGTTGATTTATGTGTTTCTGATATACATGATGTTTCCATTATCTGTCCTGATGAAGACCCCTTGCTGATTCATTACTGACACTTTCTTCTGGCGAGTCGAAACGTCAACGGAATCCTTGTGTATACCTGGATTCCAAAAGACATTCTATTGAGACAACGGATTTTGTGAATACAGTACAAAGTCCCGTGGTCCTTGATGAGAGGATGGGCACTGCGTGGAATTTCTGGCAGAAAACAGGGACAGGACCCAGAATTAATGATTGCCACTTTCCCCTCAAGTGGTTGCACCCAAGGACCACTAGGTTCATCAATTGTATAGAGATGTGGTAGAGAGAACTTTGTACCCAAAAATTCAGTCATGGTATCCTGTAATGTTCCAGTCCAAACGGCATTCCTTTATTTGTATACTCATTTATTCAAAGTAGATCCAACGTTCTTAACTAAAATGTTGAAGTAACAGCCTGTTGTTTATTCATTTTATTTAAGAACGTTATTTCTACTTTGAATAAATGAGCATACAAATAAACGAATGTCGTTTGGACTGGAACATTACAGGATACAATGACTGAATTTTTGGGCACAAACTTCTCTCTACCACATCTCTATACAGTACAAAGTCCCAATTGCAGAGACTTTAATGAACCTTGTCCTTCACCAGGCTATCTTGCTAAAATATTGTTTGTGCATTTGTACCACACATCAGTTGACACACTGCACAAGCACTTTTGCACTAACCACGGAGCACCCCCCTCTATAATTTCTATGTTGTTATGTAAACCTGAATGAGTTTGATCCAGTCATAAGATGCTATTTTTCATTTTAACCTCCCCTGTGGGTGTTTGTGTGTAGGAATTATTCAATTATTTTTTCGATGTATACAAAGTTATTCAGAGAGAACCAATTCTTGTGTGGCATGATATGTTGCCCAGGTTCTGAAGGACAAAGGGTTACCCCACAGTTGATAACAGTGGATCGGGCCCAGGGCCAGAAATCCTAGCCATACTCCCACACAAATGGATGTAATTACCTACCCGCCTGATGTTGAGACCCAAGCCGCAAACACTTCCAGTAAGAACGATCTCCCTTATCTAAGATATAGCTCTAAGCAGTTCATGGCCCTAAGGACCCCAATCAAGCAGAATTGCTCTAAATTACTTTTGAAAGGCGAAACTACTACCTGTCTGAACTGCGGCTTATCAATTACAATCAGGCATAATTTAATCAAAGACAGGAAGAGTCACAAGCAACCTAATTGTAAAACATTCTCCTTTCTGAGCCTTAACTGTAGGTCACTACCTAAACACAAGTTTGAAATTTTCAACTTGTTATTAGATGAAAAACCTGATGCCCTCTTCTTAACCGAATTAACTAAAGACAAGTGATGCCAATGGTATTTTACTTAAAGAAAAATTATTAGCAGAGACAGATACTACAAATTATCTGTCTCAAAACATTATGAATTGTACAGAATCAATCTATCATAATATTATAACGTTCATCTAGTGGCTATTAACACCAACTGAAAAAAAGATACACAAACAGTAGTTATGATTTGTAACTTTCTTTTAAAAGTCCTTTTTCATTTTTTTATCATATGTACAAATCAACTAGTCAAACAATATTTAATCTTGTGAGAAAACAATCAACACAATCAAAATTTCTTTTTGTTAACCCTTAATCCTTGGGTTATGTATGAAGCCCAATTAATTATGTACAAGGAAAATACAGACAATGTCTTTTCTGGCCTTAATTTCTTTTCGAACACCAAAATATCAAGGAGCATAGGAAGCAAAAATCAATGTCTATGGCTTCTAATCAAATTGTACTCCTAGGGATTGTGTCCAAGAAATTTCAAAATCAAGAGGGTGTCAAAATTGGTGATGACTGTCGCTGGGGGTCGCGTAACTAGTCAGCTCTTTCTCGATTCTGTGGGTGGTGGTGCATGGCCGTTCTTAGTTGGTGGAGCGATTTGTCTGGTTAATTCCGATAACGAACGAGACTCCTCCATGCTAACTAGTTACCCGACCCCCAGCGACAGTTATCACCAATTTCGACACCCTCTTGATTTTGACATTTCTTGGACACAATCCCTAGGAGTACAATTTGATTAGAAGCCATAGACATTGATTATTGCTTCCTATGCTCCTTGATATTTTGGTGTTCGAAAAGGAATTAAGGCCAGAAAAGACATTGCCAGTATTTTCCTTGTATATAAGTAATTGGGCTTCATACATAACCCAAGGATTAAGGGTTAACAAAAAGAAAATTTGCTTGTGTTGATTTTTTCTCACAAGATTAAATATTGTTTGACTAGTTGATTTGTACATATGATAAAAAAATGAAAAAGGACTTTTAAAAGAAAGTTACAAATCATAACTACTGTTTGTGTATCTTTTTTTCAGTTGGTGTTAATAGCCACTAGATGAACGTTATAATATTATGATAGATTGATTCTGTACAATTCATAATGTTTTGAGACAGATAATTTGTAGTATCTGTCCCTGCTAATAATTTTTCTTTAAGTAAAATACCGTTGGCATCACTTGTCTTTAGTTAATTATATTTTACCCAGATGCCTATTGGTTTATCGGGTACCCCTGTTGTTAATAATAAAAACTCTTCTTAACCGAAACATGGCTCCACGAGAGCTCAGGATCGGGTGTTGCGGTGGCTGTGCCTGATAACTATGCAATTGAGAGGTTTGACCGCCCCAATAAAACAGGAGGCGGAATAGCTGTTCTATTTAAAAAAGAATACAACTGTGATATTACGAGCATTCCCAACACTAATGGCGAAGCAGCAGTTTTCAAACTTGCTATCACCCCTAACTTCACATTCTCTGGTTTGCTGGTCTACCGTCCACCGGGTTCCGCCACAGCCTGGACGAATGCTTTACCGGAAACCATAAGTCCCCTAGTTTTGACAGCCGCCAATTTTTCTCTTATCGGAGACTTTAATATACATCTGGAGAATCTAGCTTGCACCACCACCTCGGAATTTATATCCGATCTAGCCGCCCTGAACCTAACGTTGTTAAATTCAGGACCAACCCACACGGCAGGTCATTTACTTGACACTATCTTTTCCAACCTTAAAGCAATTAATGTTCTCCCGGCACTACCACTCAGCTGGTCAGATAATTATTTGATCACATTTTCATTCCAAGTAGCCTCACAGGAGTATAATGTCACATCGGATCAACCAAGGCAGATTAGAAATTGGAAAAAATTGGACATGGAAACTTTGAACACCTTCTTAGATTCTCACCATCCCTGTTCAAAACAATCTGTACACTCATTGTCTGTAGCAGTTCAGAACTGGCTCTTGACGGCAATAGACACTTGCCTCCCATTGTCCACGGCGAAATGCAAGGGCCTACGACTTCCTGCCCCTTGGTTTACTGAGACAGTAAAAAAGGAAAAATCTGAGTGTAAAACCTTGGAACGCAGATGGAGGAAAAACTATTCCTTGGATGTGAAGAAAGAGTGCAAAAGTAGATAAAACAAATATCGGACCCTCTGCAATAAGGCACGAGCAGAGCATGTCTGCTCCACGATTGCGTAGGCCCTAAATCGCTCCCAAACCTTATTTAAGTTGGTAAAAGAACTTGCAGGATCTAAAACCATAGCCACGCCTCCAGATCTAAATAAATTGCAATGTGAAACTTTAGCGTCCTTTTTTATACAAAAGGTGGACAAAATCTATCAAGGAATTACGGCAGCCCAGAATAGTGGGGTCCCCCCTGATACAACACATCTGAGTCCTTCTGCTCACAATATTATCAGCAGATCCGATACAGATGCTTCTCAGAATCCTGGAAGTATCTTGGATAGCTTGCCCAGACTAAACACTGAGACTTTACTGAAACTGCTTAATACCATCAAATCGGGGTCACCAAAAGACCCTCTACCTTGTACGATACTTAAAAAGCTTGGCCCACACTTACTCGACATTATTACAAATCTACTTAACACCTCCCTACAAGAAAACACTGTACCTTCCGATTGGAAACATGCCATGATTCACCCATTACTAAAAAAGGCTGGAACGGATCTTAATCAGCCCTCCAACTTCCGGCCCATCTCTCTGCTACCCATCTTTTCCAAGATTCTAGAAAAACATGTGAATCAAACCTTAACTGAATTTGTCACCACCCAAGATCTACTACCCCCCTGTCAATCTGGGTTTAGAGTGGGCTTCTCGACGGAAACCAATCTATTAGGAGTCACGGAAAACATTCGGGGCCTTTTGGACAAAGGAGAGATGGTGGCCCTTATATTGTTAGATTTAAGTGCTGCCTTTGATTCTGTATCACACACTGTTTTAATTAACACGCTTCGCTCTCTTGGTATTTGTGGTTCAGCATTGGAGTGGCTCATTACCTTCCTAACTGGAAGTTACTGGACGTTTCAGGTCTTCTCTCATACAGCATGCTCAGACACTCATGTCTTTGAACACGGTGTACCTCAGGGTTCTATAATCAGCCCCCTATTATTTAATTTGTATATGAGCCCTCTGGCTAAGGTAGTAGAAGAAGCGGGTCTATCAATGTACTCATACGCGGATGACTCACAGCTAATTTTCTCCCTCACATCTGAGAATATGGATGCCCCGTCCACCCTCAAACACGGCTTAGTGAAAATAGCAGGCTGGATGCAGGACAACTTTCTCCAACTAAACGGGGAAAAAACGGAAGTCATCATTTTAGGTAAAAACAAAAACATGTGGGGCCCTCAACATTGGCCAAATGAGATGGTCATGCTTCCTGTCCCAGTACCACCAGCGCGTAATCTAGGTGTAATCATTGATGACTCTCTTAAGATGCACAAACAAGCTGAAAAAAACGCAATTACGTGCTTTGCCATGGTAAAATGGTTGAAAAAGATATGCTGGATGCTGCCTGAGCCAACAAGGAAAACGTGATTAATTCCTTGATCACTTCAAGGATTGACTATGGGAATGTCCTTTATTTAGGCTCAAATAAAGCAACCATCCGTAAACTACAGGTAATTCAAAATTCAGCGGCCAGGCTAATATGCAACATTCCTAGATACACCCCTACTACCCAATATCTTCGGGACCTTCACTGGTTGCAGGTTGAAAACCGGATAAAATTCAAAGCATTATGCTTTTTGCATAAAATTAACTCTGCTAAAGCCCCAAAATACCTTCTATCTCTGGCCCTCCCTTATCGCCCATATCGAATCCTGCGCTCCCCCACACAAAGAAAGTTTGTTATTCCTAAAATCAAGCTGTCCCGTATGGGAGGCAAATCTTTTTGCTATCAAGGGCCCGTGCTATGGAACTCCTTGCCTTTCTCAGTACGCGACGAAGATAATTATTTCAAATTCCGCAAAATCTTAAAAACCTGGCTATTTAACATCTAGGCCCTCTTCATCCTTTTGACTCAGACATTTCTACAAATCTCGCGCCGGGAAACCCTTTGTGGGTAGCTGTTGCACTTAACAAATGCAATAAAAATAATAATAATAACAGTAGGTTATAATCTGGGCCTGAGAGTTGAAGAGGCCCATCTCCATTTGGAAGTTTTGGGGAGAGTCCAGTGCTTCCACGCAACATGTAATCTTCCTTGCCTTGACTCGTGTGTCTCGTGTTGCACATCTGTGATGCCAGGCTTCTTTCCAAGTGCTGTAAAGACAAAATATTGGGAACAAAAATATTGCTACAAAAATGTCGGGAACCAAAATATTGAGTTTAAATGTCTTACATGAAAACTACAAAAATATTGATCATATATATTGTGGACCAGAATATCGTCAAAAAACATGCAAGTATATTGAAATATCTATACATACAGAATCATGGTTAATTTATTTTAAATTATTAATATAATTAAACATGAATATAAACATATTTTATTGAACTATTGTAAAATAAAAATAAATATAATATATGTGTCACAATTCGCTCCATGCGCTCTCGTGCCCACCACCAGGGGCCGAATTGTGGGACTTTCCACTGTTATAATAAGCTTCTGGACCCTCCCCTCATGCATTTACTGACTTCCAGCCATTTGGACGCTACTTAGAAATTGCCATCCATTCTTAATCCATGCTGGGTTTTATGGAAGCCAGTCTGCTCATAATGGAGATTCCATTACCTTGAATTTCCTGCTCACTGCTGCGTCTCCGCCCCTGCAGACCAAGGATGGGTGGAGGAATTCAGCTCACCTGTAGCTGGCCACTGCTAGCCTGCTCACACCTGATTCATGTGATTACTGTGAGCTCTTTTAAGCCCCAGCTCCCTTCAGTCAAGTGTTCGTCATTGTAGCTGTGTTCCGGTGAGACCGATTCTTGCTTCCTGAGCTTTTGGTATTCCTTGATTACTGGGTTTTGTTATTTCTTGTCCCTGTTCCTGAGTTGCAGCTATTCCCTGTTCCTGATTAGCACCGATTGCAGTGCTCTCTTGCTTCCTGAGCTGTAGCTATCCTTGTACCTGATTAGCACCACTTGCAGTGCTCTCTTGATTCCTGAGCTGTAGCTATCCTTGTTACTGATTAGCATTGTCTGCAGTGTTTCCTTGACTCCTGTTCCTGAGCTGTACCTATACTTGTTCCTGATAGGCACTGCATGCAGTGCTCTCTCGATTCCTGAGCCATAGCTATCCTTGTTCCTTATTAGCACCGCTTGCAGTGCTCTCTTGATTCCTAAGCTGTAGCTATCCTTGTTCCTGATTAGAACCACTTGCAATGCTCTCTTGATTCCTGAGCTGTAGCTCCTTGTAGCTGATTAGCCCTACTTGCAATGCTCTCTTGATTCCTGAGCTGCAGCTATTTCGTGTTCCTGATTAGCACCGCTTGCAGTGCTCTCTTGATTCCTGAGCTGTAGCTTTACTTGTTCCTGAGTAGCACCGCTTGCAGTGCTCTCTTGATTCCCGAGCTGTAGCTCCTTGTTCCTGATTAGAACCACTTGCAGTGCTCGTTTGATTCCTGAGCTGTAGCTATTACTTGTTCCTGATTAGCACTGCTTGCAGTGCTCTCTCGATTCCTGAGCCATAGCTATCTTTGTTCCTTATTAGCACCGCTTGCAGTGCTCTCTTGATTCCTAAGCTGTAGCTATCCTTGTTCCTGATTAGCACCACTTGCAATGCTCTCTTGATTCCTGAGCTGTAGCTCCTTCTTGCTGATTAGCCCTGCTTGCAATGCTCTCTTGATTCCTGAGCTGCAGCCATTCCGTGTTCCTGAGTAGCACCGCTTGCAGTGCTCTCTTGATTCCTGAGCTGTAGCTATCCTTGTTCCTTATTAGCACCGCTTGCAGTGCTCTCTTGATTCCTGAGCTGTAGCTATCCTTGTTCCTGATTAGCACTGCATGCAGTGCTCTCTTGATTCCTGAGCTGTAGCTTCTTGTACTTGATTAGAACCTCTTGCAGTGCTTGTTTGATTCCTGAGCTGTAGCTATTACTTGTTCCTGATTAGCACCGCTTGCAGTGCTCTCTTAATTCCTGAGCTGCATCTATTCCTTGTTCCTGATTAGCACCGCTTGCAGTGCTCTCTTAATTCCTGAGCTGCATCTATTCCTTGTTCCTGATTAGCACCACTTGCAGTGCTCGCTTAATTCCTGAACTGCATCTATTCCTTGTTCCTGATTAGCACCGCTTGCAGTGCTCTCTTGATTCCCGAGCTGTGGCTATACTTGTTCCTGATTAGCACCGCTTGCAGTGCTCTCTCGATTCCTGAGCTGTAGCTTCTTGTTCCTGATTAGCACCGCTTGCAATGCTCTTTTGATTCCTGAACTGTAGCTATTCTTTGTTCCTGATTAGCACCGCCAACAGTGCTTCTTTCTTCTTACGTTTTCTACCCATTCACCAGTGCTTGCTTAGGTCCCTGAATTTGTCCCAGACAGTCCTGGACATTTCCTGACAATATGCTTTACACATTTTTAAACTACATGAAAAATAAAGATAAATAAATGATGTTACAAGGTCAATTAATAATAATAATAATAATAAATAACAAACATATATATAAAGAGCGCCGTCACTGCCCGACATTGGACATCCGTTCGTTTCTGCGCAAGCTACCAGGGCATTAGGCTGCCGCCAAGGACCAGACTTTGGTTTAGGCCCACAGCAACCTAAACGTGGAATGCAAGTGGATCCTGGCTATTCCAAAAAGCAGCACATCAAAAAACCGGCATTACCTATTGGAGGGAAACACCGTGAAGGTAATCAGCACACTACAAGAACAAGCATGCCCGTAAGAATAAGTCAGCCCGTCGTGGTGGCCACTAGATGGCGAATACCTTTAAAGAGCCCAGCTGATCAGTGTGCTGCATACACCCGTGAGATGCCGAGGCGTTCTCCCCTGACGAAGGTCGAAGCACAACCGAAATGCATTGGGACAATACTGAACTCGCCTACGCTGCAACATTAAATATATGCTTTTGGAACTGTCCAGGATGTGTGCGGCTCAAATTCCTTTCTCCCAGAGAGGCTCCTGTTACACACATATATATATATATATATATATATATATATATATATATATATATATATATATATATATATATTCACTTTGAGATGTCATCAGTGATGTCACTGACCATGTCATGAATGATGTAATATGTGACATCATCGGCAGTGGATTGCGGGTGCGCGAAATATAGTTAGTACAACTAACTATATAGGAGCAATTTCAATGGTTTTGTATGAGTGAAATGTCCAGCTAACTATAACACCCCTAAAACTTATAGTTTTTTGAATGAATTTTAAAGGTTTTTTAAATGCTAATTCTTAACTATATGAGGCCTGAAACCTATGGTTTTTCAGTGAATTTCAAAGGTTTTTTAAATGCTAATTCCTACCTATATAAGGCCTGAAACCTATGTTTTTTCAGTGAATTTGCAAGTTTTTTTAAATGCTAATTCCTAACTATATAAGGCCTGAAACCTATGTTTTTTTCAGTGAATTTCAAAAGTTTTTTTAATGCTAATTCCTAACTATATAAGACCTGAAAGCCCACCAGGAATCTCCAGTATGCGCCAGGGGACTGCATTGCAGAGAGGTGTAATGAAGCCACGCCCCTTTTTACACCTCTCTGCAACGCAGCCCCCGTGCATGTTTGAAGAGGGGGAACTAATTCCCCTTGCATACTGGGGGCCCCTGGGGGCCAACTAGCCCACCTTGAACCTCCAGTATGCGCCAGGGGGCTTCATTGCAGAGGTGTATTGAGGCTATGCCCCTTGTTACACATCTCTGCAACGCAGTCCCCTGGCGCGTTTGCAGAGGGGGAACTAATTCCCCTTGCATACTGGGGGTCCCTGGGGGCCAATTAGCCCACCAGGAGCCTTAAGGAAAATAAAAGCATTTGAATATACACCAAGATTCAGCGCTTCAATAAGGACTCTAAGTGATATGATTTGATTGGACTTATTGTGCAAGTGGTGCTGTGCCAAACTTTGGAATATTCTTCACTACTCTCTACTAATTACTCTATACTACTCCACTACTCTCTAATACTCACTCTCTACTACTCATTCTCTACTACTCTACTACTCTCTACTACTCACTCCGTACTACTCACTATCTACTACTCTCTACTACTCACTCTCTACTACTCTCTACTCTACTACTCTCTACTACTCACTCTCTGCTACTCTCTCTACTGCTCTCTACTACTCCCTACTACTCACTCTCTACTCTATTACTCACTCTCTTCTCTCTACCTCTCTACCTCTCTCTACTTCTTTCTCTACTAGTCTCTACCTCTCTACCTCTACCTCTCTACCTCTACCTCTCTACCTCTACACCTCTACCTCTCTACATCTCTCTACACGCACACATATACACATATATATGCATATATATGCATATGCATTTATGTATGTGTATATATATATATACATATATAAACATATATAATCTGCATATCTATATAAATACAAATATAAATGCATGCATACATATACATATATGCATACATATGCATGTTATTTACATGAAAGTTTTAAAAACACTAATAAAAGCAAAGCTAAAAAGCCACCTCATTACAAACAGAATGGCTTTAACTTAAACGAGGGCGAGATCTATTGCATTTTCAATGCTTGTTTACTTTGGTTCCATCAAGAAGGCATTCAGGTGTGTCACACATTTGCCATAAATTCTGAATGTTAGCACTCTAGTTGCTCATTAGATCACTGTAGTAAAGCTACTGCTCACCAGGGAAGTCTGCTGCTAATCATACTTTCTATTTCTATGGCAAAATGAACCCCCTCATTTTGTTCCTTTTTAAATTAAATGTTTTCAGACTTACCACTTCATTCCAATCAAGATGGCTTCTGGTGTGCCATACTTTTGTCATAAGTAAGACTGTTAGCGCTCTAGTTGTTCTTTAGAACACTCTGGGACATTCTGTCATTGGGCTATACTTGGGCTACATCTGGGTGATATCTGGGCTACATTTGGGCTCTTTTGTCTCTGGTGGCCATCTTGGGAGACTGCATGTCAGAATTTTTTAATGAAATAGAAGAGGATTTGGGAAGTCACTCAAAATGTGCTCTAATTTTTCTTTCTGCAGCACTAATCATACTTTCTATGGCATAATATACCCCCTCATTTTGTTCCTTTTTAAATTAAATGTTTTAAGAGTTACCACTTTATTCCAATCAAGATGGCTTCAGGTGTGCCATACCTTTGTAATAAGTAGGACTGTTAGCGCTCTAGTTGTTCTTTTGAACACTCTAGGAGGCTGCAGTAGAACACAAAGGAATCAACTGACAGTCTCTGTCCTTGTTGGATGTACATGTTTTACTGAGAATGTCAGACTTCATTCTCACATGACTGAGAAAGATAATGTGAATTTACAGAAAATATGCTTTCAGTTTATCTTATAGATCCCCTTCCAAACCACTGTGGGAAAAGCATGAGATAATAGTTTTCTTTCAAACATGATTCATGATATCCCAGCAGAAGGCTTTTTCACATGGTAAAATCACCTTAGAAAACACCACAATTCCTAAAATGAGTATGGTACTGATCCAGCGGCCCTATAGAAAATATGCCATAAGCTACGCTACCTAACTCCACAATACTCACCATTAATAATAAATCTTTCACAAGGCCCATAAACTAATATGACATATTTTGAGCAACTGAATCATGTGACCTAATTAATAAACCTATTCACAAAATATATACATTTATATACATCTGCAGAAAAACAACTTCATCATACATAATAAACCCTATGTTTAATTAAGCCACTGTGGTAATAGATCTGCTAATGGTAACCTAGACACATGAAATAACAAGTCCAGCTTGTTTTTTCAAAGATTATTATTTATTTTAAAGAAAGTGCATTAGAAATCTTTTTATTTAAGCATTTTTATAAAATTTTTAGCGAAGTAATGACAGTTTCAAGTTATATCAAATAGCATGAATTTTATTGAAATAAAGATTTTGGCATCATCAAAACCCTAAGTCCCTAGCTACACTTGCCCCATTAAGTAAAAGGGAAAAGTCTTTAAGCCTAGAAGGTCTCTTACGTGCTCCAAGTAAGTCCAAACAGCACGATACGCCCTTCTGGAAAACAGCAAACAGCAGCGGCTTCCCTCCCAGGGGGACAGTTTTTATACCCTTCTAACTAGCTTATCTAAGAAAATTAAATACTTTTCTGCCACTCAGAGTCCTCATTGGCTGACAAGTGACAGACCATAATGTCACCACATTCTTTGGAGCCCAGTTCCGACTTTTTTTAAAGAGTCTATTGTCCTTTATTCCAAGTCACGAAGCTTCCTACAGTTTGCAACATTTAATAAAAATGTCCGCGACTTCCTTAGCTTGACAATCTCTCTGCCGGTTCCTGGCCTTGGCCATGCAGACCAAAAGTACAGTCAGTTCACTGAACAACCACGTTTGTATTTTTTCTCCCTTAAAACTTGGCAAGAATTTTTTCCGCACTGGACTCTTGCTTACTCTGAGCAGAACTTTGTCAACTGCACATTAGGACGGACTAGGCCTCAAGCCTTTTTTCCAGAAACTAGTGCATAAACAAACACAAAAGAATAATTAATGCAAGAAATAAAGTTCGTTCTGTTACCCACCCACCTTTGCTAATTATTAACCCATTAATCTATGTTACCTGGCATAGGCAAATGAAAGCAACAAACAAATTCGTGCAATATTTAAGACAGAAAAACAAAACATGAGCACACAAAATTAAGCACATGCCATTATTTAAACAGCCGCATTTAATTCTGACAATCACAATAGACAGAATTAATTCATTATTTTCACACACATGCAAATTCAACATAATGCACATTTATGAGCATACATATTAGTTTCCCACATGTTTGTGTAAATGCAAATTTTACTCTAGATTGGTTAGTACTTTTCACCACACACTTTATTAATAATATTAATTTATTATGGAAGTTAAACTTCACGAGCAGAAATAAATATATTTCTAAATCTCGCTCCATCAACTCCCTCATCTGGTGATTTCAAAATCACCAAACCACACCCAAACATGTAGCAAAATGTTCTTAAGATGAACATGATTTGATTTCACTGTATTAGTATTTCTAAAGACTTGTTTTAGCCGTCTGCCTGCAACTTTCATATTGAACTTTACAAAACTCTTCTAGTTCTATCTCTTTCTCTTGTTCCTTTCTGATCTTGTAAATTCTCTTCTTTTCCCTCATGTATTTCTTCCTTTTGTGTAACATGCAACTGATCTTCAATAAAAGTATCACAACAACTATTACAAATAAAGGTGTTAGAATCTTGCCAAGAACTGAACCACCAATTTCTTGAAACCATGTTTTGATTGCCTGAAATCTTTTAGAAAGACGTTCTGAAAAATCATTCTCTTCTAAGGGAACAATTTCTGAGTGCATTTCTGTAATATTTTTGATGTACATCTCAATGTTTTTACTTTCATCGGGGATATACGTACAACAGTGTTGGACATGTAAAATCCCACAGACTCCTCCCTCTTTTGCTAGGAGTATGTCTAGGGCAAGACGATTTTGCATTACCATCGATCTAATTGCAATAACCTCAGTATCCACTAATTGGAAACCACCAGCTGTATCAGTTGACAATCTGTCAACAATCGTGGACAATTTTCTGATTCTTCCTGCATTCAGGGTTATACCCACCAAAGGTATCACTGCTTCAAAAATGTCTCAAAAATCTCTGAGAAACTTTCTCTTTTGTACCTATTTACATGATTACTGATTTCAAATGAGCCTTCTGCATTTCTGTCAACATGAAATATTTTTGGAAAAACAAGTCCAACAAAACACGTCCCATACCAGTGATCTGGGAGGTTATAATAGGCTTTGTCTCCACAAACAAAATAAATTCCAGGAAAAATTGGGTCTTTACCACCTTTGAATCCCCAACCCCCCATGATTTGGTAAGTGTCCTCACAATTGCTAGCTCCCACAAAATAATTATCAAAAAGTGTGTTATCTCTTCTAATGCAAAGCTTACCACTAATTGGTCTGTCTATGTGAATTGCAACATTGTCAAAAGATTTGCCATTGAATGTTGTATCCTCTTTCTGCCAGAACTTTGATTTTGTCTGCTTGACCATCTCATTTCTTTTATAAATTGCCCTTCTCTCCTCAACAAGGTTCAGGAAAGTTTTTTCCTCAGTCCTCAATCTGCATGTTAGATTATGTGAGTTCATTAGTCACAATGAAGAATTCCCTCATCTGTTTAGCTTGTTTATGTTTATTTAAGCTTTTCTCTATTTTCAGGTTTGCAAAAATCTCATCATAATTAGAGTAATAATACTCTAATCCACCAGTCTGATAAAATAAGCTAGCTATCACACTGCAGGTTATGCCATAAGTAAGAGGAAGCATATTGTATGTTACTCCCTCTGAAACAGAAGCAGGCAACTTCACACAGATATAACAATCTTTGACTTCCATAACCTTTACATATTCTGCCAGAAGTCTTGAAAAAGTATTGCTAGAAAAATCACCAACAGACCTATCTTGGTGAACCTCTGGTGTGTGATCAATAACTTTGTTAACTTTTTCTGTTGCACTATGTTTGTCTTGACTAACTGAAGCTTTGCTTGTCATATTGACCTTGTACATCTCCTTATCGATTCCGAAAGGAAAGATGACAGCTAAAACTAACCAGAGCAGAATTATTAAGAGCACACATATCAGAGACATCTTGCAACAACTTTTAAAGATGGAGCATCTTGAGCTGTTGTTTACAAAAACATAAGGCATTTTCACTAAGTTTGTTATAGAAAAAGAAAACAAAAATTTTAAAATATCCCAAAATGTGTCCAAAAGTATCTAAATTTTAATCTTTAACACCCCCCTATTTAAAGTTTATTTATTTTTAAACCCTCTAACAGCTTTTCTTCGACCTTGTGTCACAATTTGTTTTCAAACTAACACAATTTCTTCGACCTTATGTCACCTAACACAATTTCTTCGGCCTTATGCCAAAAACAGAAAACCTAAATTTTCAACAAGTATTTCAATCATTGTCACTATTGTCTTCAATCTCTTCCTGACTGCTACTGTTTATCTCAACTACAGGCGGAATAATGATGTACGTCCATTCAGGTGATTTATATTTTTGATTCGGCCTTAGCGTTCTCTTTGTCTTTCTAGAAATAACCTCTATTTTCTTCCCTGTCTCACTTTTCCTTTCAGGATCCTTTTGACTAGTTATTTCATTAATTTGTTCCGTTGATTTCTTTATTAATTTAAATTTCAGCCCTTCATTCTCACTCGACCAGTTATCACCTTTTCTTGGTAATTTCTTCTTTGGCTCAGTCACATTACATTCTGTTCTCCAAGCTCTTTTTCTGAATTTTCTTATTTGAGAATCTTCATCACTCTCATCAGTATCAGTGTCAGAAATTTCAATTCAAGACTCAGGTTCTTCTTTACTAGGCAGCCTCACTCCATTAGGAACGTCATCTCTATAACTGGTGCTTGGTAATTCGTCCTCTTCCTCTTCTTCAATTACCTTCAACTTCCCAGCTTCGGATTTCTTGTTCCTGTATACAGAGCTTCTTTTCTGCTTTCAATACTCTCCTGGTCTTAATTCTGAGCTTGATCAGATTCTTCTGCTATATCTTTTTCTAACAGATCTTCATTATTTTCAGAGTCAACAACTATGATTCCCAAATCCTTTTCATTAGTATCTCCATTCACAGTTGAATTTTCCAGATGTCGACCAACCTGTCGATCTTCAGAATCTGGATTTCTTTCTGACTCTTCTTCAGAATCTGAATCAGCTGTGGTATCACTTTCTTCATCAGAATTTTCAGGTGTAGGCACACGAATGGTATGACTAGCATGAATCCACCTTGTTATGCCTCTACACTTCACTGCATTTGTAGTCACAAGAATCACTTGTCTTGCTTTCTGCCATCTTGGTACCAAACAATTTCTTCTTCGGTGAACTTTTGTCCTCACCCAATCACCAGGTGACAGATCATGTGCTTGCTCTTTTTCTCTTGTGTTTGTTATAAACAAGGGAACCCCATACAGGAGAACCTGGGGTAGAATGATAATTTTAAAGAACAATGGTTCGAGGTGGGCCGTAAGAGGTCCTTAGAGGGAAAAAGAGCGAGTATTTAATAAGTCGCTAGGGAGCAATGGTAGTAGGTAAGGATAAGAGTTTTTTTATTTTTACTCTTTTCTCTTAACGATATACATAAATATATATACTGTATTGCAGGTGCTCAGGTGAATAATACGGTGCAGAACGTGACATAAGTGATCAAAGTGAACGGACTGTCACACAACAACAAGGATAAAAACACACAACAATTATATACAATAGAACAAGTGAAATTCCTTGGGTAGGTCGACGGCGTTTCGATCTATTTTGTTTTAGATCTTCATCAGGACAGTTGAGCCTCCTGAAACTTGCCGGTGGGTAGGGCAAGGATAGTCATTCGTACAATACAGCTGGTTGGGTGTCGCTTTTTTCCAAAGAATTTTAAAAATTATCGGAATTACGTCTTCCAATGAGGAATTCAAGTAGCGCTCGTTCACTTCTATGTAGGCAAGGGTCCTACTTGAATTACAGAAGATTAATCAAGTTAAAACACAATCAGTGTAGAAGGGGGTTCCAAAAGCGCATTTGTCGCTATGGTAGAAATAGGCGCCTGAAATGAATCGTCGTAGTTCTGTGTGGCAGGAGAAGGGGGTCCGAGTACCTCTTTCGCAGTAGCTCACCAATCTACTGCGAAAGAGGTACTCGGACCCCCTTCTCCTGCCACACAGAACTACGACGATTCATTTCAGGCGCCTATTTCTACCATAGCGACGAATGCGCTTTTGGAACCCCCTTCTACACTGATTGTGTTTTAACTTGATTAATCTTCTGTAATTCAAGTAGGACCCTTGCCTACATAGAAGTGAACGAGCGCTACTTGAATTCCTCATTGGAAGACGTAATTCCGATAATTTTTAAAATTCTTTGGAAAAAAGCGACACCCAACCAGCTGTATTGTACGAATGACTATCCTTGCCCTACCCACCGGCAAGTTTCAGGAGGCTCAACTGTCCTGATGAAGATCTAAAACAATATAGATCGAAACGCCGTCGACCTACCCAAGGAATTTCACTTGTTCTATTGTATATAATTGTTGTGTGTTTTTATCCTTGTTGTTGTGTGACAGTCCGTTCACTTTGATCACTTATGTCACGTTCTGCACCGTATTATTCACCTGAGCACCTGCAATACAGTATATATATTTATGTATATCGTTAAGAGAAAAGAGTAAAAATAAAAAAACTCTTATCCTTACCTACTACCATTGCTCCCTAGCGACTTATTAAATACTCGCTCTTTTTCCCTCTAAGGACCTCTTACGGCCCACCTCCAACCATTGTTCTTTAAAATTATTGCTCTTTTTCTCTTGACTGTACTTCAGTTCCCACCTGATTAGACACAGAAGTCACGACATCAGACAGTTTCCTACAATACTCTAAAATTGCACTATCATTAATAGTCAACAATTTTCCTACTGGTATGAATGCCTGTCTCATGACTCTGCCCATAAGAATATCATGAGGACTTAAACCTGTCTTTTTATCTGGTGTACTTCTTAGAGTCATCAGAACAAGTGGAAGAGCATCTGTCCACTTTATACCTGTAGCTAGACACATCTTTGCAATTCTGTTCTTAATCGTTCCATTCATTTGCTCAACAACTCCAGATGCCTCTGGTCTGTTTGCACAATGCAACTTTTGCTCAATGTGTAAAGCCTCACAAATCAATTTTAACAGTCTGTTTTCAAAATGCCTTCCTCGATCACTCTCCACAGTCACTGGGAAACCGTACCTTGGTATTATCTCCCTTAAAAGTAACTTTGCAACAGTAATTGCATCATTGTGACGTGTGGGAAATGCTTCAACCCATCTTGAAAACAAACAGACAAATACCAAAACATAGTGCAATTTGTTATGCTGTGGCATCTCAATGAAATCCATCTGTAATCTGGTGAATGGACCACCCTCCCGTCCTATGGTTCCCATTCTAACAACAGTTTTCCTGATCGGGTTCATTTGTTGGCAAGTCAAGCACCTCTGACAAAGAGATTCTGCGATTGGTCTGAATTTGGTATTAAACCAAGTTTCTCTGAAAAGTCTTACCATTGAATCTCTACCAATATGTCCCAGGCCATGATACATTCTAGCCATGTCAGCAATCATGCAGTTTGGTAAAACTATTCTGCCATCTTTGTAAGTCCAAACTCCATCCTCATCTCGCTGTCTACATTCTGCTCTCAACCATGTGTTTTTCTCCTCATCATCAGCTTCATCTTGTAAATCTTTGACTTCTTGCCATGTCTCAACTATTGAAGTTAGCATTAATGAATTCAAAGCATGCTCATCATTCCTTTCCCGATTAATTGCAAAATTGTTTCTTGCGCAGTACTTAGCAATTTCGTCTGCGTAAGCATTTCCTTTTGTAATGAAATCATCACCTTTCTGGTGAGCTGCACATTTTACAACAGCAATTTTCTCTGGTAACTGAATGCCATCTATTAATCTTTTTATTAATTTTGCATTTCTGATTGGTGATCCTTCAGATGTCAAGTAGCCTCTCTGAGACCAGAGCTGTCCATAATCATGCACAACTTCGTACCCATATTGGCTATCAGTTATTATTGTGATTTTCAAATGTATTGCTCTTTCACATGCACGAATTAAAGCAATCAATTCTGCTACTTGAGCTGAACGAATTCCTTCAAGACATGATGCTTCCACAACATCTGCGACTGTGCAGACAGAGTAAGCTGCTCTCAAAAAGGCCTTCTCTGTTCTCAGACAAGAACCATCAACAAAATAAACACGATCTGAAACAGGCAATGGAACATCCTTAATGTCCTGCCTTGGCTTGGTACAATATTCCAAAACATCCAAACACTCATGATCAACATCAATTTCATTTCTGATTTCAGTAACAGCACCATCAGGCAATAATGTGGAAGGATTTAAATTCACACATCTTGCTATCGAAACATTATCTGATCCCAGAAAATTTTTTCATACTTAGTAAGTCTGTTACTGGTTAAGTGTTGCGTTTTACTTCTGGTAAGAAGAATTTCAACTGAATGAGGAACATAGACTTTTACAGGAAATCCCATTATGATTCCTTCACTTTGCTCAAGACTCACACTGGTCGCAGCTACTGCTTTTAAGCAGCCTGGTAATGCTTTTGCAACTGGATCAAGTACTGCTGAGAAATATGCAATTGGCTTTCTCAGTTTTCCATGTCTCTGTATTAACACAGACAAAGCACATCCTTCTCTTTCACTGCAATACAGCTTAAAATCTTTCTCATAGTCTGGCATGCCCAGAGCTGGAGCTTCACACAAACTTCTTTTTTTTTTTTATATATATATTTTTATTGATTATAACACAAGAGTAAAATGTACATATCAGGTGTCATTTGGCAGCACATATTACAGTAATGAACGGGCAAAGGAGTCAAGGAAGTACACTACAGTTATAGGCACCTGAGAAATATCAATACCAGCATAGAACTGGGGCAAAACCATACAATACAGATAACCGTAGGCAAACGTTATCAGAACCCGCCCACCAGGGAGTCAGGATATGTAGATTGCACACTCGACACCCAGATACGAATAACAAAAGGCTCAGGAGAATATGCCACATCTCTTGTGAAGAAGGGAAAAGGGAAATAGACCGGTCATAAACAAAATAAAGGAAAAATAAGAAACCCCCCCACAACCCCCCACCCTGCACCCCTGCAGATGGCTACGACCTAACCCCACTAGCAGCGTGCCTGTCGCCCCCTAAACTACACCCCAAGGAAGGGAAAAGATGGAGGAGGAGATATATTACAAAACGATACGGGCTCCCGGACTCCCCTCCCCCGCCAAAGGCAGACATCCCCTACCATGGTATTAAGCGAATTATAGCAGACTAATAAGCAAACAAATAGGGAACCCACCGACAGAGAAATGACCGTCCCGCCCAGCCCCCGACACCACAGAGGCAGCAAACCCCGTTTTCGAACATAACCGTCACACCAAACCCAGACAATCAGAATTCCATCTGGCCCTCACTCCCAAAGATACAACCCAGCAGAGCCAAAAGAAAGTCACTGTACCGAAGAAAAACAGTCAAATTCAGCCCTGGCCCTTACGATCCATTGTACACACCCCATACACTAGGACCAATATAGTAGCAAAAGAGTCAAAGCGTTGATGAAAAAGGAGATCAATATAGCCTGAAAGGGTCAAAAAGGTTAAGTCTCGAAGTCTATCAGATACACAAAAGTTAATCCAAAAAGTATCAGTGGAGGTATCCAAAAGAGAGGGAAGAAGTGAGTCCTGCACGGGCGATAACTTTGCCGATCTTGCTAGTTGTTCGGGGGTTGCGGTAACGTACCGCTGTAGTTGTGTGGATAAAATTGGCACCAGTGTCTGCTTATGGTCGGGGTCCTCCTCTCGAGGTAGATCAAGCTTCGCGGGGGTCACCGTATGTTGCAGGTCTGACACAAGGCTAGAGTCCGGTCTCAAACAAACAGTCTCGATGCGTGCAGTCAAATTGTGGAGAACAGTCTCCATTTGCAGGCGAAGAGCCCCGATGGCGGCCATCACGGTCCCCAGGGTCGGTCCACACGTCGTCCGATCCATCTCTGCGTGAGCGATAACAAAGCAGATCTTCAACCCCGGAGGCCGGCTACTCCGGGGAAACCAACAGGCGTGGAGTGGACGGAAGCGACTGGCGACTCACAGGCTTGGCACTCTTTACACCGCTGCCGAGAGCGGGGTCCCCACCCACGTACCCCGAGGGCTGCAGCTGGGTCCCGGGACCTGGTCCCCCACCCACCGCGGCAACCACGTCTCGTCGCCGTCGTCTAGTATTCGCCGGGACCAAGACCACCACCAGGATCGAGAATATGTTCCACTCCGATGAGACCGGACTCAGCCGGGTACCCGCGGCCGATGTTGTTCAACTGAAACCCGGCTGGGTCAGTACTCGAGGCCCCGGCTCAAACACTGGAGTAGGCCCAAAAATGAAAGACGGTGTAACTTCGTCAATAAAAGTGATAAAAACTCCGGAATTGCCCCCCCGGGCTCAGCAACGATTCAGACACACGGGAGTCTGGCGGGAGGTCAGGATAAAGTTCAGGATAAGTCCGCCAGCGACGGAGGTCGACGGAGCCGGGAGCTTATGCGGCCATCTTGGTTGCTTGCGTAGCTCCTCCCCCCACAAACTTCTTTTTAACTTCAAAAGCTTCCATCTCAATTTCTGTAAGGACAATTGGATCTTTTATGTCTGATTTTGTCAGTTTCTGTAGTGGCTTCGCAATTACCAAAAAACCACTAATCCATTGACGACAATAGCCAACCATTCCTAAAAACATTCTGACCTGTCTCTGTGTTTTTGGAGGCTGTATTCCTTGAATCATTTTAATTCTCTCAATTGTCACTTGTCTTGTTCCCTTTGCAATTCTGTGACCAAGGTATTTTACTTCTTGCTTACAAAACTGTAATTTTGCAGGTGACACTTTATGTCCTTCATCTGCCAAATGATTCAAAAGAGTAATTGTATCTGTAACACAGTTATCTCTTGTTTTTGCTGCAACAAGAAGGTCGTCAATGTACTGAACCAATGTTGACCTTCCAGGTAAATTTAAATTCTCCAATGATTTCTTTAACAACTCTTTAAAGATAGAAGGACTCTCTGTATACCCTTGAGGAATACGACACCATGCTAGTGTGCGACTTTGAAATCGGAACGCAAATATTTCCTGACTCTCTGGATGTAATGGAACAGTAAAGAACGCATTGCACAGATCAATGACAGTGTACCACTCTGCATCATGTGGAATTTGATAAAGAATCACTGCTGGGT
Source organism: Lissotriton helveticus (assembly GCF_964261635.1). Classification (NCBI taxonomy): domain Eukaryota; kingdom Metazoa; phylum Chordata; class Amphibia; order Caudata; family Salamandridae; genus Lissotriton; species Lissotriton helveticus. The sequence goes on from NC_136073.1 coordinate 899,458,086, forward strand.
TTGGAACAACTGGACAACAAGGAACAACTATCTGATTAATTTTTCTCAGATCCTGAACTATTCTGTACGTTCCATTTGGCTTTTTGATCCCCATAATCGGTGAATTACAAGGACTACTCTCAATCTCTTTTAAAACACCTTGCTTTATGAATTTTTCAATCACAGGAATGACACCCTCAATCGTTTCTGCCTTCATTTTGTATTGAGGAATGTTTGGAAAATATATTCCCTGCTTTACTGTAATTTTTACTGGATCAACATGTTTCATCAGACCCATTTCACTTCCTGACAAGTCCCAAATTTCAGTTTTAACTGTCTTTTTCAATTCTTCAGGTAAATTTTCTTTGTCAAAAACCGGAAATAATTTTGTTTTCTCTGCTTCAACCATTAACATTGTTAATTTATAAAGCCCATCTTCCTCCATGGTTTGTAGCTCAATACCCTCCGTGGAGCAATCTATTTTGCAGTTCATCTTGCATAGGATGTCTCTTCCCAGCAAGTTTACAGGACTGCTGTTACAAACTACAAATCTGTGTTTGTCTCTGAACTTCCCAATTTCTATTTTCACAGGCTCTGTCAAATCTGTTTTAATTTGCTGATTTGCTACACCAACTACTTGGATGGTATCCCCAGAGAGAGGCAGGTTTTCAATTTCCACTGATCTAACAGTAGAACGGGTAGCATCAGTGTCCACAAGAAAAGTGATTTCTACATCATTCACTTTACCATTTACAAATGGACCAGACTGGTCAACCTCAAGAGTGGCTCCAAGTACACACTCTTCCCCCTCTCTCAGGCACCGTCATAACTAATCATCAGAATCACTCCCTTGATTTTCTGTCAACAAAAATTGTCCAGAAGCATTAGTTAAATTTGGTCTTTGTGTTCTAATTACCTGATCACCACCGCAGAATCCTGTCTCTGAATTAAACCTTTGAACACCACCACAATTTGGGAGAGGAGGCTGTGGAATTTGACTCTGCTGATTCACTAATTGTCGCTATAGCTGTTGCTGAAGACTCAATTCATTGAGCTGACGCTGTAGCTGTTGCTGCAGATTTACATCATTCTGCATCTGTGGATTTAATGATGCATTTTTAAAATTTCTGGGCGGATTTTTACACTCGCGCTTCCAGTGTCCAATTTCGCCACAATTAAAACAAGGTAATTTTTGTTTCAGCTCTTCAATATTAACATTAAATTTAGGTTTATTAAAGTTTCCCTTACACTTTCCCTGACCCTGATTTTGATTGAAATTTACATTTTTATTCTCTAGATTAGCAATCTGATGTTCAGCCACTTTCACTTGTGCCCACATTGCTTTTTCTTTTAATTTCTTCTGTTTTGCTTCTAATTCATCACTACAGTATTTTGCCTTTCTCAAAATCTAATCAACTGAATTTGATTGCCATCCGACAATATTATTCTTAATCATTTCACCGATTTCAGGTCTAAGACCATAAACAAATCTGTAAATGAAGTGGCTCATGTCTTTTTCATTTAATTTTTCATAGCCACTGTACTGTTTGAAAACCAACAATAACCTTTCATAGAATGAATGAACTGACTCTTTTGGCTCCTGGTTTGTTCTATCTATTTTCACCCAATCTACCGGTTTCGGAGGAATCTTTTGTTTTAACCAATAAATCACTTTGTCATATAGTCCCATGACTTCTGATGATGGGGCACCTGTCTCTTTGTCCCGAGCTGGTTCTACTTTGGGCCAACTCACAGCAACTTTACATTCTGTCCAAAGATCTGATGGGACAACTATGTCAAAGAATCCATCAAGATCAATCCACAGAACCTTCAATACTTTGATGAATCTATCCACCTGTCGATACCATTCCACTGGCTTTTCTCTCAGCCGAGGAAAATCAATTGTGAATAACAAAATGTCCTGTCTTGACCAGGGAACATGAACATAACCACCACCAGCAATTTCTCTCATTGGGAACTGTTTTGCTAACTTTTCTTGTCTCTCCTCTTCCATTGTGCCAATTATTAACTCTCCTAATCTGCCTTTAGTCTTGCAACATCAAGCTTTGAAATATAATCTGTTTTCTCAGATAATTCAGTATCTCATTCTGCACCCATTGGTGTTTTGCATAATGAATCAGGGTTAAAAGTTAAATCAGGCATCTTTGTTTTTTTTCGATGTATTTCAGTTAATTCTGAGTAAAAATTTTCAGCTACCTTTTGAATTTCTGCATGTAATGGAATTGTCAAACCTGGTTGCTTAATTTCTCCTTGATCAAAAACAGGTTGAACAGGACCAATAGTTACTGGAACTGTCACTGCTTCCATGCCTTTAGTTAATTGTCGAATTAATTCTTCTTTTGATCGTAAATATTCTGAATTATCTGTAACTTCCTCATTTCCACTAACTCCCATCAGTTTTCCAGAAGTTTCTCTTCTCATTGGGGTTTCAGAAAAATTTCTGCTTTCATCGTAAATACTAGAATTTGTTCTTGTTTCTAACCTCATAGGAGTTTCAAAAGATTTAGAATTATTCGGATACAATCTGGGTGTTTCTTCATTTAATGGAGGAGCACTCGGTGTGGTTCCAGTAGAAACCATCGGAGTAGAACCAAGAACAAGCTGGTTTTAAAGAAGTCTGTTTTTTATTTACTAAATAAATATCTTCTAGAACTTGGTCTTCTGATTCACTTTCAACAACAGTATTATTTTTCTTTTGGATACTATTTTGACCTGGTATTTCTGTAATCATTTCTCTCACTATGTAGAGACCATCACACATATCTGCCTGTCTCCACCGACGCATTCTATCTTCATGAGTTTCATGTTTAAATTTTGATGAATTCGGAGGTCTTATTATGCCATTTGTTTCTCGCTGAAGTTGAAACATCTCATCCTCCCATTCAACTAAAGCCTCAAATTGTGTTGGTCTTGGTTTCGGAACAAGAGCTGTCATTTTCTCTCTCAAATTTGTCAAAATCCTCATATTAAATGAACCATCTTCTGGCCAAGCTAGAACACCGTCATTTTTAGTGTACTGCATCCAAGCATCAAACCAACGGCAAGTATGATAACCATATTCACCTTCTGTTGGACCTGGGCCTCTTGGCAGGGTCATCCCTAAACTTTTTGCCTTCCTCCAATACTCTCTCTGACCTATTTTTGTTGGTTTAATGACTCTGGGCACTTTTACCACTGCTGACCAGTGCTAAAGTGCATATGCTCTCCCTGTTGTAAAGTGTACATGTGATTGATGTCCATGATTGGTTCATTGGATTTACTGTTAGTCCCTAGTAAAGTGCACCAGGAGTGCCAGGGCTTGTGAATGCCAATACTGCTAGTGGGCCTGCAGCGCTGGTTGCGCCACCCACAGAAGCGGCCTGAAAAATGTGTCTAGGGTCTGCCATTGCAGAACCTGCGTGCAATCTGGTACTGTCACACTGGCTGGGCAAGTGCACACACTTGCCAGCCCCTAAAACCTTCCCTTAACTTCATATTAGTCACCCCTATGGTAGGCCTGAGGGCAGGGTGCATTGTAAGCATAAGGTAGAACATGCCCTGATGTGTGTGGCATGTTCTAATAGTGAATTACTGCCAAATTCGTTTTTCACTATTGTAAGGCTACCAGTTCCCTTCTAGGCCAGATGGGCTGCTGGAATTATTACACTCTATAATCCCAGCAGGCTCAGGGAACATGGTAGAAATTAATGTTTAGTATGCCTGAACTCAGAATAATAAAATACTTCTTTTAGTAAAGTTTATTTTAATATCCTGGGTTTGCAAATGCTACTTTTAGAAAGTTAGCATTTGCTGGCCTAACCATTTCAGCCCGCCTCTGCTTGGATGTGGATCTGACTGTCTGGTGTGTGTGAGTGACAGGGCTGGGAGTTGACAGGTAGTGAATAGTAGGATGACTCAGCCTGCACCTGGCCCAGGAAGGACCGAAGCTTGTCAACAAAGTGCTCAAGCTGCCCCTGTCTTCACAATGCCGGCTCCGCCCCCCTGGGGAGCGGCTGATGTGCCTGCCCTCACACTGCATGCAGAAGCCAGAAGTACCCACAACAAGTGCTCAGAGACTGGAGCAGTTATGCAGAGGCCCCCCTGGCCTGCTAGAACAAAAGAAACTGGGTATAAAAGTAGGAGCCCTGCTCCTTGTAAATTAGATCCTGTTTGCGCAAAGAAGAAGCTCTGCCCGAGGAGAAGGACCCTGGAAGCTGCATGGAGAAGTACTGCCTCTGACCCCAAGAGACTGGCCTGTGGTGGGTGCCTTGCTGCTGAAGGAGAGCAGGAGAAGAAAGACTGAAAGACTTTGCTTTTATTCAACTTGTGCCAAACTTTTACCCAGATCTCCAAGGGCTTGCTGTGGAACTTGCCCCCTGAACTGCGCCCCAGGAACAGTGGGCGCTACCCCCCCTGGAAAGAGAAGCTGCTGTGAGATCTGCATCTGCCTGGTAAATCCTCCTGAGGAAAAAGCGGAGTGCGCTGTGAAGGAATCACTGTGCCCTCTGAGAGGCCCTTGGCACCCCCGTCCCGCCGAGCAACGCATCTGCTTCCTGGCAGGCCCCAGCTGACATCGCCAGGACCAGCCTCGCTGGCCCCAGCACCGTGCCTGTCGCCTGCCTAACTGCGGACTGCACCGCAAGACCGGACTCTGCCTTTTGCCCGCCTGCTCCTGAAGGAGAGAGTGCCTTGAAGCCCCAGCCGCCGCCGTTCGTGTGCAGCAGTGGCGTGGGGAGAGAAGGAGCACTCCCTGTGCTTTGCCAAGGCTTGTTTTGTGCCTCACTTTGCTGCCCGGGGCGCCACCCCCTCTTTTCAGGACTCAAGGCGCTTTGTCTCTCTGGCCCGGCCCGCGCCGCAACGCCAACCTTCAAGCCCGAGCCGAGCCGCCGCTCTGACTGGCCCAGGAAGGAAGACACCGCGACGCAGGACACCGAGCCGACCTTGACCTTGCCGCCTCGACCCTCTTCTCATCACTCAAGGTACTGTGTGCCCCAGCGGTGCGAGCATCCTGCCCTTTGCAGCTCGCACCGCCCTCTGTGACCTTGTGTGCCCGGGAGCCCCCAGCTGCAGTCTGCACCTTGGCACGAGCCTCCCCTCTTCAGAGAGGCTCGCACCGCTCCTGGCTCCCCGAGGCCCCCCCTGACATTCCCTGTGGCCGGCGCCCCCTCTACAGCGAGTCCCACACAGCCTGTGACTCATCCTGAGAGCAGACCCGGCCGTGCCCATCGCTGCTCACGCGAGAAGCGTGAGCTTTGGCAGGCCGGGCCCGATTTTCAAGCAGGAGGTGCACAGAGGCGCTAGGAAGCACCCAGAAGCGCTAGAAAGCACTATACTTGGCAGGAGCTGGGCAAAAGGCCCCAAAGAACACCTTTGAGAGACTAGAAGAAGCAGAATAAGAACTGTGGCCTATTAACAAGTAACTGGAACCATTTTTTGTACCAAGACCGTATTTACAAGCCTGCGTTAAAATATATATAAAGAAGATATTTTTACAAAAATACAGTCTAGTGTCATTGTGTGGTGGGTTGGTGGTGTTTGGTGTGATACTGCAGATGTTTAACCCTATGTGCCCCAGAGATTAGCCTAGACTGCTTGCGCCACACTACCTAGAGGGTAAGCAGAGGTTGTTCTTGAAGGTAACCCTCAGCCCTGACGGGGAAGAGAGAGGCCCTGCTTGTCGCCAGTGCTGCACTGCGCCAACCAGAGACTCCCCCTTTCTACATTGGACGCAGCGCTGAGGATCGCGAATTTACGTTTGCAGTGTCTTTACCTTAACTACTGACCATTGCACAGTGATGACAGTCCAGTAACTAAGCCACAGACTCTTTTTTGAAAGGATTTGCGAGAAGAGATCTCCATGTGTTTTTGAAGTCATGCCTGTGTCAGTGAAAATGGAAGAGGCAGCATCCATTTCTTCTATTGACTGTGATTGGGAGAAACTAGAAAACTATACTGGGAAACAGCTCAGGAGCTTCTGCAAAAATTTGAACATTTCCATGACCGGACTCTCCAGAAGGGAGCAGTTCCAAAAGGCACTGAGGGCCTGGGTCAAGGCAAGGAATGCCCCTGGAAAGGATTTTGAATTTGAGGATGCAGAACAGCAGCTGGAGGGACCCCTGACTCCAGAGTGTAGGGGTGCAACCTCCCCATTGGGTAGCAGTGTTTCTGGCCGAGGTCTGTCGCCAGAGGAGCTGGCGGACAGACAGGCAACCCGAGATCATGAATTGAAGTTGGCAGAGCTGGAAATAAATGGGCAACTGGAGCTAGAATCTAGGAAGTTAGCCCTGGAAGTAATGAAAATGGAGCTTGCGCATGACTTAAGAATGAGGAAACTTGACTTGGAGCTCGAGGGGCTTGAGGCCAGAAGGGCTTCTGCCCAGCAACAAGAAATATGTGTAGCTCAGAGATTGAGCTTTGCTGAGTTGGAGGTGGAGTCCAGCTCAGATGGTGGCAGCAACATTAAGGTATCTAGTGCTGACAGCATAGCGCGCGCACCTAGAGATATGGCACCTGACTTAGAGGGGGTTAACATACACCAGGAGGTTCAAGGGCATGAGGTAGCTCCAGTAGTGCGCAGCGTCCCTGAAGGGAATAGGGTAGCTGGCGTAGGAGTTCATGGTCCTAGTGGCGGGAGGGTTTCCCCCATGGTTGAGGTCCTGGTGGGTGAGTGTAAGGACCGCCCAGAAGAGTGTGGGTTGTGTGACAGAGACAGTTCGCTACTGTCTGGCCAGTCTCAGAAGAATGGTGTGGAGTATGTGTGTGAGGCGCTGGATGGTGAGGTGAAGGATAATTTGGTTAACCCTGCTAGGGGGCTGTGTAATCCAATTGTGGGAGAGCATACTTTAAGTCCCAGTTTTCCAGAGCTATGCCAACACCTGTTTGAGAGTGAGTTCTCTGACCCCAGGGAGCTCACGTTGGAGGCAACCCTTGTGGTGGATTCCAGAGGGTCTGGAGAGGCATTGGGGTGTGATCCTGTGGGGAGTGGCTCAGGTATCTTCCAGCCCAGAGTGGTGGAAGTGGCGCAGAGTAGCCCAGCTAGGTCCTGTAGTAGTGAGAGGGGTGTAGGGCCTCACGTCCTGTCCTTAAGGGGAAGGAGTGAGAATGGGTTTTGTCCCGGTAGTGCCCAACCTCAGTCTCAGAGCCTGGATGGTTCTTTAAGGGAACACCAGGTGGGGAGCCTAGGCTGTCCGGATGAGTCACCCGCTGAGGGGGATCCCCCAGTGGCTAGAGAACGTGGAGGCTCTGTAAGCAGAGCTCCAGTCGTTCTGGTGTCTGGCAGTACCGCTCCAGTTGGGAGGGTGCAGAAGTCCAGAAGGAGGGGCGAGAGGGGGAAAGAGTCCCCAGTGGAAGAACCAGTGGGTATGGGGCCAGCCAGCAGGGCTGCGTCCCCAGTGAATGACCAGGGGGACACCACTTCTGTCCTGGGGGATCTTCCCACACTGTCAGAGGGACAGGGTTTGGGAGATCTGCGCCAGGCAGACTGTCGCACGACACATGAGCTATGTGCCACCCTCAGGGGGGGCAGGCGTGCTCCCCGGAAAGTCCTGGTGTGCCAGGCAAGTGTTCAACTGCAGGGTTGGGTCCCTGAGTTGGAGAGCCAGGTTCAGGTGTTGTCTGACCTGGAGGGTGGGACCACTGTAATCAGTGTCCTGACCCATGTCACTTCTAGGGGTACCACTCCAGTTGGGAGTGAGCAGTACTCTGGAAGGGGGTGCAGAGGGAGGGAGTCCTCGCCTCTGACCCCGGTGCGGCTTGAGGGTTTAGACCCTAGGTTTAAGGGCCAGGTGCAGGGTGTCCACCCTGACCTGGTGCCCCAGTTGCAGGATAGCACCCCTGAACTGGTGAGCGAATTGTGCAGGTCACCTGCCCCAGGTGCCCTGACAATTCTGGAAGGGGGTACCACTCCAGGTGGGAGGGTACAGAGCCCCAAGGAGGAGGACCGGGTGTGGGAGAGGCCACCCCAGTCTTTGGTACAGCCGCCAGGTACAGACCTGGGACTGGTGGGTCAGTGCCAGGATGTCATACCTGACCTGACAGGAGGGAGAGTGGACAAAGGGTGCCAAGCACCTGGGGCTACTGCCCCCCACTCCTTAAGGCCACAGAGGTTTGAGAGCCCTGAGAGGCATGAGGCCTGGGTCTCATCTCTGACTACCGTCAGTGGCCGCTATGACTTGATGTCTGTCTGTTGGGACACACCTGGGAGCAAGTTAAGGTTAGAGGCTGCACAGGTGGTGTCCACAGAGGAAGAGAAGGGGGCCCCATGGATTAGCTGGGTGGACCCTGAGAGTATGGACAGAGGATTTGAAATAGGTTCAGTTTGGCGTAGAACTGGAATGTGCCCCTGCTGTTGCGGGCCAGGTCCATGTTCTATCGCCCTAAGCAGGGAAGCCCATCACAGTGGTGATTGGTCTACCCTGCGTTTTGGCTGGAAGGGGGTTGTGTTGGACCTGGGCCTCTTGGCAGGGTCATCCCTAAACTTTTTGCCTTCCTCCAATACTCTCTCTGACCTATTTGTGTTGGTTTAATGACTCTGGGCACTTTTACCACTGCTGACCAGTGCTAAAGTGCATATGCTCTCCCTGTTGTAAAGTGTACATGTGATTGATGTCCATGATTGGTTCATTGGATTTACTGTTAGTCCCTAGTAAAGTGCACCAGGAGTGCCAGGGCTTGTGAATGCCAATACTGCTAGTGGGCCTGCAGCGCTGGTTGCGCCACCCACAGAAGCGGCCTGAAAAATGTGTCTAGGGTCTGCCATTGCAGAACCTGCGTGCAGTCTGGTACTGTCACACTGGCTGGGCAAGTGCACACACTTGCCAGCCCCTAAAACCTTCCCTTAACTTCATATTAGTCACCCCTATGGTAGGCCTGAGGGCAGGGTGCATTGTAAGCATAAGGTAGAACATGCCCTGATGTGTGTGGCATGTTCTAATAGTGAATTACTGCCAAATTCGTTTTTCACTATTGTAAGGCTACCAGTTCCCTTCTAGGCCAGATGGGCTGCTGGAATTATTACACTCTATAATCCCAGCAGGCTCAGGGAACATGGTAGAAATTAATGTTTAGTATGCCTGAACTCAGAATAATAAAATACTTCTTTTAGTAAAGTTTATTTTAATATCCTGGGTTTGCAAATGCTACTTTTAGAAAGTTAGCATTTGCTGGCCTAACCATTTCAGCCCGCCTCTGCTTGGATGTGGATCTGACTGTCTGGTGTGTGTGAGTGACAGGGCTGGGAGTTGACAGGTAGTGAATAGTAGGATGACTCAGCCTGCACCTGGCCCAGGAAGGACCGAAGCTTGTCAACAAAGTGCTCAAGCTGCCCCTGTCTTCACAATGCCGGCTCCGCCCCCCTGGGGAGCGGCTGATGTGCCTGCCCTCACACTGCATGCAGAAGCCAGAAGTACCCACAAGAAGTGCTCAGAGACTGGAGCAGTTATGCAGAGGCCCCCTGGCCTGCTAGAACAAAAGAAACTGGGTATAAAAGTAGGAGCCCTGCTCCTTGTAAATTAGATCCTGTTTGCGCAAAGAAGAAGCTCTGCCCGAGGAGAAGGACCCTGGAAGCTGCATGGAGAAGTACTGCCTCTGACCCCAAGAGACTGGCCTGTGGTGGGTGCCTTGCTGCTGAAGGAGAGCAGGAGAAGAAAGACTGAAAGACTTTGCTTTTATTCAACTTGTGCCAAACTTTTACCAAGATCTCCAAGGGCTTGCTGTGGAACTTGCCCCCTGAACTGCGCCCCAGGAACAGTGGGCGCTACCCCCCCCTGGAAAGAGAAGCTGCTGTGAGATCTGCATCTGCCTGGTAAATCCTCCTGAGGAAAAAGCGGAGTGCGCTGTGAAGGAATCACTGTGCCCTCTGAGAGGCCCTTGGCACCCCCGTCCCGCCGAGCAACGCATCTGCTTCCTGGCAGGCCACAGCTGACATCGCCAGGACCAGCCTCGCTGGCCCCAGCACCGTGCCTGTCGCCTGCCTAACTGCGGACTGCACCGCAAGACCGGACTCTGCCTTTTGTCCGCCTGCTCCTGAAGGAGAGAGTGCCTTGAAGCCCCAGCCGCCGCCGTTCGTGTGCAGCAGCGGCGTGGGGAGAGAAGGAGAACTCCCTGTGCTTTGCCAAGGCTTGTTTTGTGCCTCACTTTGCTGCCCGGGGCGCCACCCCCTCTTTTCAGGACTCGAGGCGCTTTGTCTCTCTGGCCCGGCCTGCGCCGCAACGCTAACCTTCAAGCCCGAGCCGAGCCGCCGCTCTGACTGGCCCAGGAAGGAAGACACCGCGACGCAGGACACCGAGCCGACCTTGACCTTGCCGCCTCGACCCTCTTCTCATCACTCAAGGTACTGTGTGCCCCAGCGGTGCGAGCATCCTGCCCTTTGCAGCTCGCACCGCCCTCTGTGACCTTGTGTGCCCGGGAGCCCCCAGCTGCAGTCTGCACCTTGGCACGAGCCTCCCCTCTTCAGAGAGGCTCACACCGCTCCTGGCTCCCCGAGGCCCCCCCTGACATTCCCTGTGGCCGGCGCCCCCTCTACAGCGAGTCCCACACAGCCTGTGACTCATCCTGAGAGCAGACCCGGCCGTGCCCTTCGCTGCTCACGCGAGAAGCGTGAGCTTTGGCAGGCCGGGCCCGATTTTCAAGCAGGAGGTGCACAGAGGCGCTAGGAAGCACCCAGAAGCGCTAGAAAGCACTATACTTGGCAGGAGCTGGGCAAAAGGCCCCAAAGAACACCTTTGAGAGACTAGAAGAAGCAGAATAAGAACTGTGGCCTATTAACAAGTAACTGGAACCATTTTTTGTACCAAGACCGTATTTACAAGCCTGCGTTAAAATATATATAAAGAAGATATTTTTACAAAAATACAGTCTAGTGTCATTGTGTGGTGGGTTGGTGGTGTTTGGTGTGATACTGCAGATGTTTAACCCTATGTGCCCCAGAGATTAGCCTAGACTGCTTGCGCCACACTACCTAGAGGGTAAGCAGAGGTTGTTCTTGAAGGTAACCCTCAGCCCTGACGGGGAAGAGAGAGGCCCTGCTTGTCGCCAGTGCTGCACTGCGCCAACCAGAGACTCCCCCTTCCTACACCTTCCATATAAGCTGCGGGTGTTTTGTATTTATGAAGTAACTTTCCACCCCGTGTTTCAATTTTCTTATCCGGTGAAATAATTTTTTTAAATCTTTGAAGCAATGTAAGCTTTTTCTCCTCTTTTTTATAATAATAACTCATGTTTTAATCAATTTTATTCAATTTAAAATGTTCGTAATGTTTTTGGATGTTCCGCTAAACCAGCCAATCCGTGCGCGAAACACACCAACAAGCCAATCAGGTTAAGCCACGTCACCACCTTGCTCAACCAATAGTATTACTACTTTCTCAACGAACCAATCAACTATCAGTTCGTCAGAGTCACGTGAACCAATCAGTACGCTAGCTGTGACGTATATTAACCAATCACAGCGCGGACCCTGTGACGTACACAACCGCTGCGGCTTCTCCCGTCTCACTCCCAGAGCTTACCCCTCCTTCACAAAACTTTTCACAGCGCCATTTTAAGAACACCTTTTTAATGAAACTCAATTAATAACGACAAAAAGAACAAACCATTCGTCTGTTTCGCTAAATTACATTCGTTGATAAAGTAAACCTTTACTCTACCCTTCAAACAAGTAATAACAAACTTGTTTCCCTCTGAATGCACATAAAGTATCAATTCAAAGTTTGACTTGAACGGAATTACAAAATCATTTACGCACTTTCAAACGGAAAATTTCCCTAACCACATATACATGAAATCCTGGTAGGACTTTAACCCACCATAGAGATCCTGAATCGCCAGTAAAATAAACGACGTTACTTTACCCTTCACTCAAGTTTGAATAAAATCTATTACTCTTTTCACATTGAAATTTTAAAACGGGCTCTCAGTCCCTATATTCCAAGCTACGATTTCATAGACAATCCTCACTATACATTTTCCCTAACATACCTATATCCCTAACATGTGTTGTACGACCACAACACTAGTGATAAATTATTATCACTATTCTGAAACAGATCAAATGCACTGTGTAACTTCACTCGTGTTACACCACTCTGTACCGGTACAACTAGGATTTTTCACACTGCAGGAAAAAAAACCTTTCGACTACATATAACAAATGAACAAAACTCAACATATGTTAAACATCTATCCTATGTAATTACCATGTAGCATTTCGGTTACCATAGCAACCGTATCTCTGCTACCATTTAATTGATCCAGCGGCCCTATAGAAAATATGCCATAAGCTACGCTACCTAACTCCACAATACTCACCATTAATCATAAATCTTTCACAAGGCCCATAAACTAATATGACATATTTTGAGCAACTGAAACATGTGACCTAATTAATAAACCTATTCACAAAATATATACATTTATATACATCTGCAGAAAAACAACTTCATCATACATAATAAACCCTATGTTTAATTAAGCCACTGTGGTAATAGATCTGCTAATGGTAACCTAGACACATGAAATAACAAGTCCAGCTTGTTTTTTCAAAGATTATTATTTATTTTAAAGAAAGTGCATTAGAAATCTTTTTATTTAAGCATTTTTATTACATTTTTAGCGAAGTAATGACAGTTTCAAGTTATATCAAATAGCATGAATTTAATTGAAATAAAGATTTTGGCATCATCAAAACCCTAAGTCCCTAGCTACACTTGCCCCATTAAGTAAAAGGGAAAAGTCTTTAAGCCTAGAAGGTCTCTTACGTGCTCCAAGTAAGTCCAAACAGCACGATACGCCATTCTGGAAAACAGCAAACAGCAGCGGCTTCCCTCCCAGGGGGACAGTTTTTATACCCTTCTAACTAGCTTAATCTAAGAAAATTAAATAATTTTCTGCCATTCAGAGTCCTCATTGGCTGACAAGTGACAGACCATAATGTCACCACATTCTCTGGAGCCCAGTTCCGACTTTTTTTAAAGAGTCTATTGTCCTTTATTCCAAGTCACGAAGCTTCCTCCAGTTTGCAACATTTAATAAAAATGTCCGCGCCTTCCTTAGCTTGACAATCTCTCTGCCGGTTCCTGGCCTTGGCCATGCAGACCAAAAGTACAGTCAGTTCACTGAACAACCATGTTTGTATTTTTTCTCCCTTAAAACTTGGCAAGGATTTTTTCCGCACTGGACTCTTGCTTACTCTGAGCAGAACTTTGTCAACTGCACATTAGGACGGACTAGGCCTCAAGCCTTTTTTCCAGAAACTAGTGCATAAACAAACACAAAAGAATAATTAATGCAAGAAATAAAGTTCGTTCTGTTACTCACCCACCTTGATAATTATTAACCCATTAATCTATGTTACCTGGCATAGGCAAATGAAAGCAACAAACAAATTCGTGCAATATTTAAGACAGAAAAACAAAACATGGCACACAAAATTAAGCACATGCCATTATTTAAACAGCCGCATTTAATTCTGACAATCACAATAGACAGAATTAATTCATTATTTTCACACACATGCAAATGCAACATAATGCACATTTATGAGCATACATATTAGTTTCCCACGTGTTTGTGTAAATGCAAATTTTACTCTAGATTGGTTAGTAATTTCCACCACACACTTTATTAATAATATTAATTTATTATGGAAGTTAAACTTCACGAGCAGAAATAAATATATTTCTAAATCTCGCTCCATCAGTAACATCAACAAATGATTTAAAATGGAACTAAAGTCCTAAAACCCTCTATTAACTACAATGCCTTTTTAATAAGGTGCTATCATGTATATTGGTCCCAAGATGGCTGCCAACACTTCTTGGATGAAGTGCTGACAGCCAATCAGATCTCACGATGAGATGTGTGGTTAGGCTCCGCCCAGATATATATGTGTTTTTGAAGTTAATTTTCATAAAAACCACTGGAGCAATTTTCACCAAATATAGCAAAGGCACTTCTGCGTACCAGTCCCAACAATTTTGCCAAGTTTGGTGTAATTCCGTTCAGCGGTTCGGGCTGTAGCCTTGTCAGTTCAAGAAGTCTTTATTCGATTGATTCATCATAAAAGACATAAATACAATTACACAAAAACATATAAAACCAGTATTAAATTATCAGCATCGAGTTGACTTCATACAGAACTATACAAAAATTTAAAATATTGTCATGTATACCATATTATCACAATACATATAAAAGGTTTAAGCAGTCTCTGCTGTATTGTGTTTAATAAACCTGCATCTAATCACCCATGCCCACCCAAGAAACTTAGCAACCCCCACAACAATAAATGGATCCAGATTAGTTTTTAACAGTCTCAAGGCTTCAGCAGCTGATCTGGTACCTAGCAGTCTACATATTGGTATGAGCCACTTAGTTCTAGGGGCTGTGTATAGGGGGCACACATACAAAAGGTGAGAGAGACTTTCCCCTGTGCCCTGACAGTTAGCACAGTGCCCCAAACTGCCCGTTCCCCACTTTTTAGTGAAATCCCCCAGAGGGAGAGTACCACATCTGAATTGAAAAAAAAGTTTGCGGTCCAATGGTTTGGTGATGGTTTCCCAATACCTTTCTAACCTAGGAGAATCTTTATGAACCATAAATTGGCCAGAAAGACTGCTCGTACTCGTATTTAAGAAAATGTTGTGCGTCACCCATTCCCAATAGCATTTTTTGAGCTCTTTTTTTGATGGGAATTTGGCTGTTTCGGGCGAAAACCACAACTCGTTAAGGCCCAAAGATAGTAAGGTGGCCCTAAGATCTTTAAACCAACCAATTTTGGTGGCTCCAGGACTATTTTTTACCTCCAGGCATGCTTCCGCGTAGTGGTGTAAATCAGGCGTCGTCCACAGGCGTCGCCAGAATGATAAGGGCCGATATTTGGCATAGTCAACCACCGAGTGGCAGCCCAAATCAAATAATAAAGGGAGTAAAGGAGTTGACTGGGGCAGACCTGTTGCCATCCTTATAAACCTATTTTGGGCATGTTTCAGGGAATCCAGATTACTTCCACCCCAGAGCTCTGCTCCATATAACACCGCTGACAGTACCTTCCCTCCATAGATCTTCATCAGCGGTGACATGGGCTTCGTGAATGACCCCTTGTGTTCCTTAATCAAGGCTCCGCCCAGCTGCTGATGTTTCAGGGTCATGAGCTCAATCTGATGAGTCCAACTAAGGGTGTCACTGAAAGTAACACCCAAATAGGTGAAGTACTTGGTCTGCTCCAGGGGGGTGTCCCCCATAACAACCCTAGCGTTGACCTGCTTGTGCCCCCTCATCACCATGAAATTGGTTTTGGCTACGTTCACCTCAAGCTCATGTTCGCTGCAGAAACTCTCAAACCTCGACAGTGCATGCTGGAGGCCCTGTCGGGTTCGTGAAATCAGGAGAGTGTCGTCAGCGAACATGAGCAGGGGGATTTTCATGCCAGCCAAACTCGGAGCATCAGTGGGAAATCCGTCGAAGTACTTGGTAACTCTATTAATGTATAGAGAAAACAAGGTTGGTGCCAAAACGCATCCCTGTCTGACACCTTTCGACACAGGGAATTTCTTAGTCACCTCACCAGGTTTGCCCCATCTTACAAAGGCATAGGTCTCTGTGTGGAGATTAACTATAATGCGGAACAAAGAGGGAGGCATACCCATTTCTAGAAGGCTATTCCAGAGCCCAGCCCTCGGGACAAGGTCAAACGCAGACCGAAGGTCTACGAATGCCGCAAATAAGTTTCCTTTGCCCAGGGTGACCGTCTTCCAGTGTAAAAGCATGAAACGAAAAGCCTGGTCCAGGGTGCTTACGTGAGGTCTAAACCCAGCTTGGAGAGGAGTGAGTACATTAAATTCCTCAATCCATGCCTGGACCCTAGATAAGACAAGGCGAGAAACTATCTTCTGTACCGCATCAATAAGGCTGATCGGCCGGTAGTTGGAAGGAACCGACCGATCACCCTTCTTGAAGATGGGCAGGATCTCAGCACCAGCCCATGAATCAGGAACCTTTGCACCCCTAGCCAAAGAGTTTGCCAAATACAGAAGATAAGGAACCCATAGGTCCCGGTCTTCTTGGAAAATATCTGCTGGGATGCAGTCCGGGCCGGGCGCTTTGCCCCTAGGGATGGCATTCAAAACGTTTTCAACCTCTTTAGCAGAAAACACAAGGATGTCACTAGTCAGTGGCCAGCCAATGGGAGCAACCCCCACCCTAACACACCTAAACTGTTCCTCAAAATAAGACACCCAAGCACGAGGGTCAACAGAAGCAGGACTAGGACGATCGTCCTGGGACTGTCCCCACTTGAGGAGGTGCCAAAATTGCGTGAGGTTCCTAGAGCCGCAGGCATCAACAAGGAGAGCCCAGCGCTCAACATCCCATGCGGCTTTAGCCCTCCGTTTAGCTTGGTTATAAGCCTTCCTGCTGGATTTAATAAGGGCTGGATTCCTAGATTTTAATGCCTTAAACAGGGTTGAGTGGGAATTGGCACAATTTTCATTAAACCAGTTCGCAGGCTTCCTCGTCTTACCTAAGCCCTTTTTAGCTACAATTTTAACGAATAGTTTCTTTAGGGATGCAAACAGGCTTGCATGAACGTCTAAAATATTAGGATATGTCTGATTCGAATCAACACACTTCTCTAGTTCCCTTAGCGAACTTGAAACCAGTGTTCTTATTTTACTACGTGCACTCCCATCAACGGCAACCCTTGGCCAACGAACCCTCCTCATATCATTAGTTAATGCAACGGTCCCTTGGACGGGATTAGAGTGTCGCACAATAGGCCCAGCAAAACTAAAGTCCTTCAGTTCAGCGATGAGTGGTTCGTGATCACTTTCAGGACGTGGTCTAATTGCCATGTCCGTCACCAAGGGCCACAGGGACATATCAACTAAGATATAATCAATTCGACTACTATGCCTGCCGTTGAAAAATGTTGGGCTGCCCAATCTGTCCGATCTGGTGCGGCCGTTTAGAGCGCGCAACCCCCAATTCAGACATAAACCTTTAACAAAGGTAGCACATTGGGACCACTTAGCAATAGGAGGAAGCTCAAGTTGGGGAATACCCCACATCAAATCTTCGTCCTCAGTTAACATCCCGTCTTCTCCACTTAAAGGTTCAAAGCAAATATTAAAATCACCCATTACAACCACCTGACCCACTGAATTTGTAGAGCCAAGGAAATCATCTAAACGTGTTAGGGTGGAAGATACACGACCACCCGCGGTTCCTCTGGCATAAACATTAAACAGCAAGACATCCAACCCACTATTAAATTTCAAATTAACTATAAGGATATCAGGACAGTCAATATAAATTTCCTTCACAGAAACCCCTGCAGTTTGGCGAACCCAAACGGTGAGGCCCCCCATTGCTCTACCTCTTTGGCCTCTAACTGCGGGTTTGTTAAAGCACAGAAATCCTTGAAAATAAACTGGATGGGTTGACCATGTCTCCTGAAAAGACCAAATATCACCATTACTGATGAAGTCAGCCCAGTCAGGTATACATAAACAGGATTCTATACCCGCCACATTCCAACATCCCAAAGTAGTACCCTTGACACAAGCTTGAGCACACTGGACTGTTGTATCCTTGGGGAGTTGTTCACAGGGTTGCAGGGAAAATTCAACAAATGAAGAGACCTCATTGAACACCCCTTTCTCAACAGCATAGGATGGAGTACCCAGAGCTTCTACCCCCCCCCACACTCTGAGTTAGAGACAACACCCCCAGGTGGGGGTGCTGGTCAATCATTGGTCGCCAGCCAGGATAATGGATCGTAAAGGTTTCTCAGAGGGATCTTCCAAGACTCCTTAGGCTGAGTAGACATATTTGAAGAGGAATGTGTTGGGAAAAAACTTGGGTACTGCTGAGTCTGAATAGGATCAAATGCTCTGGAAACAGGTGGATACTGAGGCCTATTGGGGAATAAAGAGTCGGGTAAAACTGGAGGGCCCTTAAACTGGGTATTGATCTTAGCCCAACCCGGCGTCTGGTCAGGGCAATTGTAATTTGATTGGATATAAGATCGATACTGCACCTCCGGATTAAACTGAAAGCCATGGAAATTTGGGGTGAAATTGGTCCATTTAAGGAGGTTATTGGTATTATTGCTATTAATAACTGGTGGATGATCTGGAGGTTTAAGCAAAGTCTCAGGGTAGAAATAGGTGAGGTTCCTAGTTGAGATCCCACCCTCATTATTACCTACATACCAGTCTGAGAGATGGGATACGACTTTGTGGTCCCTAAAGTTAATAATAACTATATCCCCCTCTATGTCCTTGGGGCGTACCCCTACCCACCGGCATCTTCTGACTGTAACAATGTCCCCATTTAGATGTGAAGGAAGGGGCCTATTTGTTTTCAGCCAGAAGATGACTTTATTTTTTAAACTAGCATAGTTTTCCCTGTCCCCTTCCGCAAGTGGAGGCACACCCGTCAAAACGATAACATAATTCGTAGAGTCCGGGGGCAGATCAACATTTTTCTTATGTGGGAGGGGTCTAGTAGTTTTGCTAGTGGGAATGGCGGATTTAATCGCCCCAGTCCTTTGCTGAGATACACCCACCTTCTCAGGGGGTTTGTTATTAACACCCACCCTAGCGTGTGTTATAGCAGTACTAACTACAGGGGGTTGTTTATCTGCTGAAACCAATGCTTTGTTATTTGCAGAAGCATTCTCATTAGTAGAGGCATGTTTATTAGCTCTATTGGAAGAGGTAATCACGTTAGCAGCAACATGCGGTATACCCTGAGTTAACTTGGAGGGTCCCTTTACCTTGTCTCCGCTAGGAGCGTGGGTGGGTTCGACTGTCGCCAGCAAACGATCCAGTTTGTCCCCCAGTATCCTAACACGCTCCAACACAGGAAGCATATACGATTTAATAAGCTTTTCTAGGTTGGCAAGAGACACCTCCTGAACCCCTTCACTACATATTTCATTGGACTCCAATCCCTGTGTGTCTAAAGCCTTAGGCTCTATGATAGATGGAGGGGCCAATTCTACTGCCCGTTGTGGTGATAGTAAGGCTGGTGGTGTGGGAGGTCGACCACTATATCCTTTTCTTTTTACTCCCCCCTTCCTCCTTCTTTTTCTAGGTGGTGATTGCGCAGCCCTTTTGGCCACAACAGGTTTGGCTCTACTGTTGCATCCACTCTTGGGGGGTATACCATCTCCTGGTGCCAAACCAAACTGTGGAGGGGAGGGCAGCGTGGAGCATGAATCCAAGTCAATAAGATTGGTAGAGGGGATGTTAGACTCCACAAAGCTAGAGTGGTCAACCGGCGGGCAACCTAACCGGTCGTCACTAGTTGCATTAACACAGAGCGGGGAGATAGTTGGAAATCTAAATATACTCGGGCTTTGATTGATGTCGGTGACATCAGCGTCAATTGAACTCTGCCCATCCCCAACCATATCATGGGTGAAATTCGAGACAGTTAGAGACTGCATTGAATTTCTCTTCAGATGCTCAATTGAGCGACGACGCTCGGCTCTTCGTTCGGCTAGGAGTAAGTCCATATCAAGTACCTTTGTAGATTTTTTTAAAAATGTATCAAGTGGACCGAGAACCGAGTTCCCTACACCAGGGGGGGCAGACTGACTCATAACAGAACCCTTCAACAGTTATTTAAAAACACAATAGGATAGGCTGGCAATAAATACAGTACAAAATGTCAATAACCTGGCCCAGCCCGGCCTCCTACGGCCCCGGACGGCCACAGACGGTCCCGCCCTTGTCCCGGGCTTCTCCCGGCGCTCCCGCGCGCTCCCGCGCCGCGGGTATGTCCACACCTCTTAATAATGACCACGAGTTACCAAGGGGACGGGGCCGGCAGGGAGAGGAGCCCAGCTGGAAACGGGCGCGCGGGGACTCCTGGTCCGTGGAGTCCACCCGCAGTTTCCTCGCAGCCCTGCCGGTCACCAGCTGAAAGCCCTTGCAAAGATACAAACAGCCGCTGACACCGCGAAGCGGGACCCGCGCAGCGGGTCCGGCGAGCAGCAGCGGTTCAGCAGGCTGATTCAGAGGAGGTCCGTGGTGAGTGGCGTGGCTCGGTCAAAATAACAAATCCGCCGAGGGAAGGGCAGAGAGCCACTAAATAGATGCAGTGGATGGGGGCGGGGCCGGCAGGGAGAGGAGCCCAGCTGGAAACGGGCGCGCGGGGACTCCTGGTCCGTGGAGTCCACCCGCAGTTTCCTCGCAGCCCTGCCGGTCACCAGCTGAAAGCCCTTGCAAAGATACAAACAGCCGCTGACACCGCGAAGCGGGACCCGCGCAGCGGGTCCGGCGAGCAGCAGCGGTTCAGCAGGCTGATTCAGAGGAGGTCCGTGGTGAGTGGCGTGGCTCGGTCAAAATAACAAATCCGCCGAGGGAAGGGCAGAGAGCCACTAAATAGATGCAGTGGATGGGGGCGGGGCCGGCAGGGAGAGGAGCCCAGCTGGAAACGGGCGCGCGGGGACTCCTGGTCCGTGGAGTCCACCCGCAGTTTCCTCGCAGCCCTGCCGGTCACCAGCTAAAAGCCCTTGCAAAGATACAAACAGCCGCTGACACCGCGAAGCGGGACCCGCGCAGCGGGTCCGGCGAGCAGCAGCGGTTCAGCAGGCTGATTCAGAGGAGGTCCGTGGTGAGTGGCGTGGCTCGGTCAAAATAACAAATCCCCTTGTCAGAACGTCCTATGGAAATTAACATGGGGACAACACGTTTTGGGACCCCCCCTTTTTTCTCAGCCCCCACTTCACGAATCTCCCCGAAACTTTCAGGGAAGGAGCGCAGCGGAGCTGGCCAAAATTTTGGAAAATTAAACGCAAATTCCTCAACCGGCGCCAAAGTTATTCCCAATAGAATGTTGCAGATTTCCTATGATAGCTAGGTCCTAACTATATATACCTACTGGCTATCGCCAGTAGGTAATATATATATATAAAACAAAAACATATATCAAACTACATAAAAAAATAACATCAATACAAACCAAACTAAATTAAAATATACATAAAAAAATACAAATTATTACATTTTATAAATAATAAAAAAATGATTAAAATAAAAATAAATAAATATTAATAATCTTAACTACACAATAGTAGGAAAAGTGTTGGATTTTGGATTAGTCAGATTTACTATTCTATCCAGGCACAGGGTAGCTATAAAGTGGATAGGACAGAGGGCCCCAGAGATTCCTGCATGGCTTAAAAACGTGAGAGAATGGTCCCTAGCAGGAGAAACACATATGCAGATGTGATGGGGGGGCTCCCCAATGGGGGTACAATCCCCGGACATGGACTGGTGGACAGCCTCCCCATTTTCACCTGCTTCCCTTCCCTTGTTTCAGCAACCTGAAGCCGGCTCGCGGGATGCGGTGGCAAGTCAAGACCAAGACCCATGGGGGCAGGACAAGGAAGCGGCGGATCCCTTTAAGTTGGAGTATCCTGAGAACGTAGGCACGCCCACCACTAGCGGAACGACGTCAAAAGAAGGGAGGACCCAGGAAGAGACGAACGGCGTTTCCAAGGAGGAGAAAGGAGTTTGTTACACCGGAGAAGAGACGAAGACCGAAGAGGAGAGCATCGAAGGAGCCCTGCAGACCAGGAAGGAGTTGGAGAAGCCCGGAGGCCATCGTTCCCACGAGCTGCCCCGTCACGTGCCCCCTCTTCCCACACCCAGTCAGCTGTAAGTGTGGCTTGGCAGTGTGGGCAAGGCCTGTTTCGCAGTGCAGGCTGTGACTACAGTGACTCGCTCTGTGAAACATGCTGCCCATTCTGGCAGCCTCACCGATAGCACATTGTCAGACCTCTTCACGGAGTGAGTGAAACAGTGACCCTTACAAAATATGGGATCAAAGTTTACTGTTGAATTTACATGTGAAATAAGCATTTTATTATTTTAATGGAGTGGTCGACGTAAAATTTTTAAAACATAGCTGACAAGTTTGTAAAATGTTTAAAACATAGCTGACAAGTATTTTATTATTATTATTTATTTTATTTTATAGTTTTATAGAGCTCGAACCAGACCCGTGACAGTATCAGAGCGCTTTACAGGATTGAAGGGTGGTATACAAAAGAATTAGGAGAGGAGGGAACCAATGGGTAAAACAGGTAGATACATTATACAAGAAAAAGCAAGCAGTCTAAAGTCCCGATACAATTGGGATTACAAAAAAAACAGGTAGATACATTATAAAAGAAGGCATGCAGTCTCAACTCTTGGTTGGGACGCCCAGGAGTGACAACACTTTGTATGCTGGGGTTATGAGCTCATGGTTTTGAGCCCATGATGAAACTGTTAAAAGCAAAACTACAAGCCCCACAATGCAACATGCCCTTGGTTGAAGAAAACGGATGACGGTACCCTCTGCCCTACTGTGAAAGTGCAGTGTTGTGAAATGCAAAATAAAAGTTTATTTCTGACTTTCTTGCTTTTTTCTTGTAGGCAGTGAAGTTTTAAACAGCCCAGTGGGTGAGAGGACAGAGGTCCTTTTCAGATGCTGTTAGAGCATCTCACTGTAAATTGGCCATATTAACACTTCTTAGAAAACCTGCAATTCGCGTCATATGAAACTTTATAAATAAATGGGCACCATTTAACAGAACAATGGAGCAGCAACAGTTAGACGTGTCTAAAGACACTCAGAAAGGAAGAATAATGTCCTGTCCCCGCTCTTCCCGAACACGTCCTCGGATGTGGTGGGTTGAGGTGGCGCCATTGCTGTGAAGCGCCCTACTCGAACAGGTGCAGCACGTGCGGCAGGTGCTGCCCTGCGAGAGGCACCAGTGCTAGTAAGCCCCAGGTGATGCTGCGCCCTGTAGAGGGGAATGGACAGCTCTTAGCACAGTAGGAAATGCAGGTGCCCAGGGATTGGCTGCCTTCGCCCAGAGCCCGCCCCATCCCCGGGTGTTCTTCCGGATTCATGAGCGAGGTGGACTGCAGCAACTTTGAAGATTCTGCCATTAACTTTAGTAGAGGTTTGGTGCTCAGGCTGTGTGTGTCTGGGCACAGAAAGAGTAGCTGTAAACCTGCTGGCTCCTCCATGTTCACAGTATGTAGCATATATGTTCACAAAGTAAGAAATCCTGACTTGTATTCCTGATGCTGCAGTTTAAAATAAAAGTATTTATTGAGGACAACTGAGAGCTCAATGTGAGGCTGGTGAAGGCCTGAGAGACCGAGAGATGCCGAACAAGGAAGAGGCAGAGGGGTGAGAGAGGAGGGAACAGAGTGACTGGACAAGATAGTGGGCAGTGGGGTGACAGCCGGAAAGAGAAAGGTGGAACAGAATGACAGGGTGTGAGAGAAGGAGGAAACCGGTGGGTGGAAACAAGGATGAATAAAGAGAGATAGAGTATGAGAGAAGTGAGTCACGATGAGAATAAAAGATAAATCAAAGTGATATGAGAGAAGTGAGTCAGGGTGAGAAAAAAAGATAAATCAAAGTGATATGAGAGAAGTGAGTCACGATGAGAATAAAAGATAAATCAAAGTGATATGAGAGAAGTGAGTCACGATGAGAATAAAAGATAAATCAAAGTGATATGAGAGAAGTGAGTCACGATGAGAATAAAAGATAAATCAAAGTGATATGAGAGAAGTGAGTCACGGTGAGAATAAAAGATAAATCAAAGTGATATGAGAGAAGTGAGTCAGGGTGAGAAAAAAAGATAAATCAAAGTGATATGAGAGAAGTGAGTCAGGGTGAGAAAAAAAGAAATCAAAGTGATATGAGAGAAGTGAGTCACGATGAGAATAAAAGATAAATCAAAGTGATATGAGAGAAGTGAGTCAGGATGAGAAAAAAAGATAAATCAAAGTGATATGAGAGAAGTGAGTCAGGATGAGAAAAAAAGATAAATCAAAGTGATATGAGAGAAGTGAGTCACGATGAGAATAAAAGATAAATCAAAGTGATATGAGAGAAGTGAGTCACGATGAGAATAAAAGATAAATCAAAGTGATATGAGAGAAGTGAGTCAGGATGAGAATAAAAGATAAATCAAAGTGATATGAGAGAAGTGAGTCAGGATGAGAATAAAAGATAAATCAAAGTGATATGAGAGAAGTGAGTCAGGATGAGAAAAAAAGATAAATCAAAGTGATATGAGAGAAGTGAGTCAGGATGAGAATAAAAGATAAATCAAAGTGATATGAGAGAAGTGAGTCACGGTGAGAATAAAAGATAAATCAAAGTGATATGAGAGAAGTGAGTCAGGGTGAGAAAAAAAGATAAATCAAAGTGATATGAGAGAAGTGAGTCAGGGTGAGAAAAAAAGATAAATCAAAGTGATATGAGAGAAGTGAGTCAGGATGAGAATAAAAGATAAATCAAAGTGATATGAGAGAAGTGAGTCAGGATGAGAATAAAAGATAAATCAAAGTGATATGAGAGAAGTGAGTCAGGATGAGAATAAAAGATAAATCAAAGTGATATGAGAGAAGTGAGTCAGGGTGAGAAAAAAAGATAAATCAAAGTGATATGAGAGAAGTGAGTCACGATGAGAATAAAAGATCTGTCTTTCCCTGTGTTTTTCAGCCCTTGCCTCATTTTTCCCACCTTCTTTTTGTTGGCCCTTAGGTCTTCGGGCACCTTTTCATGGCTAATCCATGTTAGGGTGCAGTTGCTCTCTACTTCAAACATGACTGCCACTGGCCCCTGCTACTGCAGCCTGGTCTTTTAGTGTAGCACCCTAGCTGCCAGGAGCTGGCTGGATCCCCATACAATGTTGCAATGCCAGCCACCCAGCCCCTGTCCATAGGTAGAGTGGGGAAGCTCCTAGAACCTTCCAGAAGAAAGGCGGAGCTGATTTTTGCCGCCTTAGAGAGTGGTCACCTGACCTGGGCACACTTAAGCAAGGGAGGGAACTTTTTCTAGTCAGTTGGGGCATCACTGACCTGGGGAACCCACGCAGGAGTTTTAGGCGGGAGGGCCTAGTTAGGAACTTATGCCACTGGGAGTGACAGGATTTAGGTGCTGCCTCTTAAGCTGAGTGAGGTGTCCTAGACTAGCCTTTAAGTCAAAAATAAAATTCCCTTTGGGCATATAAATTTTACAAACATCAACTTCTCAGTGACATAGAAGAACAACAAATATTGTGAACATAAACACAGATTAAACCATAGAAACTAAGAGACTAAGAGCAATGCATAAGCTTCAGCTGAAGAAAGCAGGTAACCCCCGGGGAGGAGGGCGGAAGGCCGGGTAAGGCCCCGAGGTCGCTCCTCCCCTGGGGAGAACCGAGATTGGGCCCCGTAGGCCCCCTAATGTGCCTCGAGAGACTGGGAGGCCTTGATGGGGTGTTGAGGTGTGTCGGGCCCTAAAAACTGTGCATACCTGGAGAGCAGGCTATTCTGAAGTAACTGTTTCCAGTCCTTGGTGATAAGATTGTTCAGTCAGTGACTGTTGGTGTTTGGTGGCCTGCATTGCTCATGCCGGCCTAAATGTTTTCAAGCCTGTTGATGAAGTGGTTATCTTTTCCCTGTACTGAATTTCTTGCAGCAGCAGGCTTCTACGGATCCTGAAGGGGTTAGATCCTGATTCCTAGTGATTCAGTCCAGCACTATTTTCATGATCTGACTTTGGTTGCTAAACTGTTGATATTTGCAAGAGGAAATGCTTATAATTGCTTCCTGCATGCTAGTCCATGGTTTATGAAAGTACCCATTTTAGCCTGCTGAATGGTATAACGCGACAGGCTGTGTTATTTCAAGTTTTCTGCTTTACTGGAAGTATTTAATGAAAAGTTCCACCATTTACAGGAAATGCATTTTGAAAGGCGTCCATGAAATGCTTTAAAGTGGTACTTTAATGAAATGCTGGTGATTTGCTAATGGATTAACTGCTTTGATCTAAAGCCTACATAAAAGATCTTGATTTTCAAACACAACTACTGGTGTGGTCTCCATTATTGCGCCCACTTCATGTCTCCGTGGATGAGTGTGTTAAGTAGCTGCTTTACACGTAAGCCCCTGGCTGCCTTCCTGCTCGAGCCAAGCTACCCTCCGGAGAGCTGGTGGTCCCAGTTCTTACACAGTGTTATTGTGTAAAATAGAAGTCAAGCAATTGGAGTGAGAGAAGAATGCAATAATATCAAGAACATGAATGTGTGATGAACCAGAAAGAAGTGGAATCAAAGTTTGAAACCAGAAGGAAGCCATGAAGAGCGAAACTGGGAGTGATGACTACAGGCAGCTGGAGTCAGTGTGTGTGAAGATGGCAGCGGGAACAGGAAGGTGAGAAGGGATGCTGTGATTGGAAATATAAGGGGATGGTTAATATGAGTGTAAAATAGAGACAGATAAAGATGGGTGGGAGCCAAAGACAAAGGCAGGGTGTGTTGAGAATGGAAGAAGAGGAGGACGAGGAGAGGTGACATTGAGTCTGAAGCTAGAAGAGCCAGTGTTTATGAAAGTGAAGAGAGGTCAGTGCTTGAAGGTGGTGATACTCTGGACTAACACAAGTAATGAATCGATATCATATATAGATGTGTATGCTTTCTGGCAGGGTCGATTCGATTCAATAAACTTTATTTGGTTAAAGTGTAGCAACCATAAAAGCAAATGTACATGCACAAATACTAAAACCCAGTTACAGCTTCATAAAAGGCGGAAAAATACAATCACAGTTCATAAAACATTTAAACACCATACTTTTCCTTGCATGGATTGATCTTAAAATAAATGTTGCAGCATAAAAACAAATCTCGGGCTTTCTTAGTGTAAACAGTAGACTCATAGCAGCATTGGCGGTTATGATGTGATATTTTTTAAACAGAGGTTTTAAATAAACAATTCGGAAATTCAAATACAAATCACATAAAAGGAGAAAGTGCAAGGTGCTTTGTTTGTTATGCCAGGTTCTGCCAGGGTCAAATCTGTCATCAGTGCAGTGGCCCAGTGATGTGAGGGGCCCTACGCCCCATAATTGTGCTTCTCTTTTACTAAGTAACTGCAGGGTGAAGGGGGTCCCATGCCCTTGTTTGTATTACGAACCATAGATTCTTTGTTAATCCTTTGTTTGAGCAAGCCAATGCATAGTCCGTACTGCCGCGACACTACCCAAGATTAGCGTCATGAAACCTCCAGGTGACCGTGCGCTCTAGAAGTTCCTGCTAACATAACATAACACTGCATAGAACTCGCTACACCGTCCCTTCTACCAGTGGTTTCGACAAGAGGGAGTCCCAGTGCCTTTATGTCCTCATAGGACCCTGTAAACCCGAACCTCTGCGCGGTCTCCAAGACTTATAGGGAGAGGCCTCTTTCTCAGTGGAGGACCACGGCAGCACAGCTCCCTTGACGCACTGCAGCAAACATTCATCGCTGATCCAAACAACCTCAGACATTCGGACCAGCAAAGTATCACACAAGTCTACACTCCAGCAAACATTTACAGAAGAAAGACATCACACACATCCAAACACCACCAGACATTCATACTAGCAAGAGCACAGAGCAGACAGGCTTAACTTAAAAAATGTTGAAAGCGATTAGTAATTGCATAAAAGTTCAAACACAACTCTATAAAAATCCTACTCCAATTATTGAAAATAGAGAACAATTTAAACAGGAAATTTACACCAAAACGACAAAAAAATCCAATAAGGGCAAATGGAGTTCTCCAGTATTGGGGGTGTCTTTCATAGATTCACATGCTTGACTATTCCCCGTCGTCGAAGTGGGAGTCCCACGGTACATAAAATAGTAGTAAAGTATATATATATATATATATATTTCCGCACTTGTGCTCCTGCTACCACGCCACGCCATCAATCCTCGGCCAACAGACGAGCAAGAACACGGAAGACCCGGAGTGCAGGTGAGTTTTTATTTTGCAGTACACCACGCCAGGATAACGTTTCGCCCTACACAGAGGGCTTGGTCACATGGCGCATTGAAAGAGTTGCGTGAATTTAAAGTGCTAGTGCAGTAACAGCGACATCAATGATTGGTTGCAACTTAATTGATGAAAATATATAACACATTTGTTAAAACAATCATTTACAAGTGCAAAAACGGGCAAGAAAAGCAATGTTAGGCCACTACTTGATAATACCTGTTTAAATACAGTCTCCTTATCCGATAATATATATGAAGTTTGTGAATAGAGGACCAAATGGGTATTCCAACAGTACATAGTCAGTTTGTAAGGTTACATATTTTTGTAAAAATTTCTCGTAAAAATTTCATGTATTTACAGTTTGCGCAAGAATGCAGCCGCACCGCCATTGCCTGATATTAAGGCTAGGTCATTTCTACCAAGACTAGCTGACTGGCATTGACTTTTAGTGCTTTTTGGAGCTATTTTTTTGCTAAAAACTTTTAAAAAACATATGAACAATAGTTACTTACCTGTAAACAGTGGTTCTCCAGTATTGGTGTCTTTCATAGATTCACATGCTTGAATATTCCCCGTCGTCGAAGTGGGAATCCCACGGTACATAAAATAGTAGTAAAGTATATATATATATATATATATGTACATATAGAAAATTATATATAATTATACATATACATAAAATGTAATACACATAAAACATATATAAATATAACAGAAAGTTAAAAGTACCATGGAACTGAAAACAGGCCCATAGAAGCCTAAAAGGGAGAAATCACTTTAGTAACATATCACAGTCATTATAATGGTCCACATTCCAGCCAATCAGGCAACAGCACCCTCTAGAACCTTCTCTCGTCAGAAGCTCAAGCCCTCAGATTTTCTACCGCACGTCGTGTTGAGGGAGTCTCCCTGAGCTCTGCTCAGTTTCTTCAACTCTTTTGCTTACTTCAACCCTGAAGATGTCTACAACTAAGAAATCCTTGTTCAGACCTTGTTCATCCTGTGGAAAGCTCCGTCTGTTTCGTGAAGATCCTCACAGTAAGTGTATTTACTGTCTTTATCCGGACCACGAAGTTAAGAACTGCAAGTTCTGTAGGACCTTCTCCACAAAGACACTGAAGGATAGAGAGGCACGTCTCCTTCTGTGGCTACAGAAGTTGAAGACTTCCGAAGGTGCAGTTTCTGACGTGGAAAGCGTGTCTTCTTTTCATTCTAAAGCCTCTCTCAAGCGTGGGTCAGAGACTGAGATGCCATCTCCTTTTCTGAAGAGAAAGAAGCTCGTTGACGCTTCTAAGTCTGTCTCCCCACGGGATTTGCAAGTTTCCACGCCTACGGGACCTGGTTCTCTGGCGTCGCAATCCCAAGCTGTGCCCTCGTTATCTAAATCGGGCGCCAGCTCGTCGACGCGTCCGTCGACGACAACATGTTCTATGTCGGCGAAGACTACGATGACGACGTCTTCCTCGTCGTCAATGCTTCCAGAGGTGAGGCCTATTTCATCTATTTTAAAGATTTCGTCGACGGCCGTTAAACCGGCCTCGTCGACGCCTGTGCTGAAGCCTTCATCGGCGAAGACTCCGTCGACACGCCCTTCGTCGATGACAACATCCTCGTCGACAGCCAAGACCTCGTCGACGGCCAAGACCTCGTCAACAGCCAAAACCTCGTCGACGACCAAGACCTCGTCGACAGCCAAGACCTCGTAGACGGCCAAGACCTCGTAAACGGCTGCACCCTCGTCGACGGTTACGTTGACGGCAAGATCCTCGTTGACGGTGCCGTCTACGTCGACGGTTCCTCCTGTGTTGACGACTTCATCTTCGTCGACGACTCCGTCGACAGCACGGAAATCTACGTTGACTAAGGAGAAGATATTACCTCCGTCGACGACTCCATTGCCATCTGCTGCCATCTCGTCGACGGGACCGTCGATGGCACAACGTTCACTCTCTACAGCAACTACTTTCACGGTGGTTACAGCTTCTGTGGTGAAACCGCCTGTTCCATTGAGTCCAATGACTGAAACTCTGCCAACAAAATTATTTGAGTCTGCAGAAGACGACTCTGATGACGATTCCTATGTCAATGAGGTATTTCGTCCTGCTAACAGTCCATCTGAACTTAATATAAAGTGCCAGGAAGAAGATGACAAGTATGATGAGGAAGGAGGTGCTCTTTTTCCTGTTCAGGATGCTCGCTTTGAGGCACCACATGAACAACGTATGACGCAAATACCGTCTTCTCTGGTGACCAACTTGCAGAACATGTTGGAGGATTACAATCACAGGATCCCTCCATCTGCGCCTACCTCACCAAGTCCTCATCCTGCAGCGCCAACACCTGTACATGCAGAAATACCGCAGTCGCCAGCCCATCCGCAGCCAGATACTGATGAAGACGCGGATGTCCATCAGGACACTGATCAAGATGACTTCCTCGCGGACTGGGATGATTATAGAGCTCAAACGCCATCTACCCCACCGACATCGCCTTTGCCTTCTCCGCCGGTGGACATTGGAAGTTTTCATAACTTAATGCTGCGTGCTGCCAAGCACTTCCATTTAACGTTAGAGATGCAACAAATGGATTGCTTCCTCTACGACTTCAAAGATCAGCCTCTTAAACAGACTCATACCATCCCAATCATTGACTTTATTTGGCAGGAAGGCCTTAAACTTATGGCACGACCAAATTCCATCCCGGCTGTATTACCACGCCTGGACAAGAAGTACAAGACGCCTGCAGACTCTCCAGTATGCCTTGTCTCTCATCCCAAGGCAGACTCCGTTGTTACTCAGGCTGCCCAGAAACGTTCGAGGAATCTAGCTACTCCTCTAACCTCCCCTCCAGACCAAGAGGGACGCCGGTTGGATTCTATCAGCAAGAAGTTTACCACCATGGCTGCCACAACGGTCAGAGCGGCTAACTCCCTGGCCATCCTTGGGAGATATGACCACCAAATGTGGTCTGAGATTGCGGCTTTGATTAACCAGCTCCCGGATTCTGTCTGCACCGAGGCCCAGACGATAGTCTGGGAGGGAGAAAAGATCTCTGCAGAGATTATAGATTGTGCTGTTGACATCTCGTCAACAGGATTCAGACAACTTGCTGGAGCTGCCGTTTTACGATGCCTGGGCTGGCTCAAATCAACAGCTTTTCGGCCCGAGGTGCAGGCGAGAATTCGGGACTTGCCATATGATGGGGACTTACTTTTTGGCAAGCATGTTGATGACGCTCTTGAATCCATTAAAAAGGACACAGATACTGCTCGTGCCTTAGGAAGCCTCCAGTACAGGAAGCGGCCCTTTCGAGGAGCACGTGGCAGAGGTAGCTCTTCCATTTTTCGTGGCTCCTCCTATTATCGCTCCTATAGCGACAACAAACAAAGGTACAGCTATCAATCTCAGAATCGCCAGTCCGATTCAAGACCTTATCGGAGGAAACCTAATTACAGAGGGGGAAACACCTCCAAAAAACAGTGACTTTCCCGACAAGTGTTCTCCGACTCTGAAAATTGGAGGTCGAATCTCCCAAAACTTCTCCAACTGGTCTCGTATCACCTCGGATTGTTGGGTCCTGGATGTCATCTCGAAAGGACATGTTCTCGAGTTTACAAAATTTCCACCCAGCCGTCGACCTTCTGGTCCCCCACCACCTCATTTAAAAGATCTGTTGGCTCAAGTCAAGATCATGATACAAAAAGGGGCTGTCGAAGTGGTCCCTCGAGCACAACAGGGAAGGGGCTTTTATTCCAGCTTCTTTTTAATCAAGAAGAAATCGGGAGAATGGCGCCCCATTCTGGACTTACGAGCCCTCAACAAATTCATCAAATCACAAACTTTCCGAATGTTGACCCTCCTGGAAATTTTGCAATACCTCAATCCCGGAGAGTTCCTCTCCACTATCGACCTACAAGATGCATATTTCCATGTGCCACTACATCTCAAACACAGGAATTATCTTCGCTTCACTGTCGGATCGAAGCACTTCCAGTTCAAGATGTTGCCTTTCGGCCTTCGATCAGTGTCGAGAGTCTTCACGAAGATCATCGCTCCAGTCGCGGCTTTCCTGCGCCAGCAAGGCGTTCAATTTTATCCTTATCTAGACGATTGTCTAATAAAAGCCCAGACACATCAAGAAGCAAGACAGCATACCCAGACCTGTCTGTCACTATTTCACGCCTTAGGCCTTTCCGTAAATCAGGAGAAGTCTCATCTTCGCCCATCACAACAGAGAATCTTTTTAGGAGCCTTAATCGATTCTCGTCTGGCACAGGTGTTCGTGTCCCAGGAGCGACAACTTCGCATCCTCAGGATGGTCGCTTTCCTCAAACCAAAAAAGTCAGTTTCTGTCCGGATCCTGAAATCTTTTCTGGGCATGGCCTCCTCTTGCATACATCTGATCCCACACTGCAGACTTCACATGAGAGTCATACAGGAGGAGGTGGACAAACAATGGAGACAGGTTTCGGGGTCGTTCAACGACAAACTCTACCTGACCCCCCAAATTCAAACAGCTTTGGAATGGTGGGCTCACCTTCCGAATATCGCCGCGGGGCGGCCTTTCCAAGAAACACCTCCTTCGCTCACCCTCACAACGGATGCTTCCTTAGAGGGTTGGGCGGCACACCTAGAAGGCATGTCAGTCAAGGGCAAATAGACAACAACTCAACGCAAATGGCATATAAATCGTCTAGAACTCTTGGCCATCTTCCTTGCCCTGAAGTCCTTCCGGATACTGATCCAGGGCCATTCACTGCTGGTGCGGACAGACAACACCACCAGCAAGCACTACCTCAACAAGCAGGGAGGTACGAGGTCTCTCCTGCTTTCCAAACAGGCGCCAGAAATCTGGACTTGGGCAATCCAACATCAAGTTCACCCGACAGCAGTCCACGTGCCGGGCGTCTCCAACACCCTCGCCGACTGTCTCAGCAGATCTCTGGCAGACAACCACGAATGAGAACTTCACCAACCCATTCTGGACTACATCTTTCGCCGGTGGGGCCAACCACAGCTGGATCTGTTTGCGACTTTAACCAATCGCAAATGCCGACGCTTCGCAAGTCGGCATCCCCACAGAGAGTCGAGCGGGAATGCGTTTTCGATCAACTGGTCGAACTAATTTGTCTACGCTTTTCCCCCGCTCCCTCTCATCCTGCGTCTGCTGCACAGGATGAAGCTTCAACCATGCCATGTCATTCTGATTGCGCCCAGGTGGCCATGTCGCCCGTGGTTCTCGGACCTCCTTCTTTTGTCCATGTGCGACCCAATACCACTTCATCCTCTGCCCCACCTGCTCACCATGAACCAAGGCCGCATTTGCCATCCGGATCCGGCATATGTCCAACTGCACACCTACAACCTGAATACAATGAATTTGCAAGTCTAAATATTGCTCCGGAGTGCAGGGATGTGCTGACTCATGCACGCGCTCCCTCCACCATTAAAACATATCAACTGAAATGGAAACGGTTTTGTGTCTGGTGCCACAAAGAAACTCTTGATCCAATGCACGCTAAGCCAGAGCAAATCCTGCCTTTTTTCTTATCTTTAGCAAAATCAGGACTTTCTCATTCCATTCTTAAAGTCTTTTTGGCAGCGATTTCCCGCTTTCGTCAAGATGGCACCACATCTCTATATTCCTCTCGGATCATTCAACAGTTTTTTAAAGGCCTCTTTCGACTATATCCACCAATTCATCTTCCTCCGCCTCCATGGCGCTTGAATCTGGTTTTATCTCAACTCCTCTTACCTCCTTTTGAGCCAAACCATTCAGCAGATTTGAAATTTCTCACGTGGAAGGTTGCTCTTCTGCTCGCACTGAGGTCATCACGGCGAGTAAGTGATATCCAAGCATTCACAATCCAACCTCCATTTCTCCAATTCTCCAAGGACACTGTTACTTTACGTACGAATCCAAAATGTATTCCCAAGGTGCCCTCGGATTTTCATCTGAATGAGCCAGTAGTTCTCAGAACTTTCTTCCCAAATCCTCAGTCTCCGGCTGAGCGTTCTTTACATTCCCTGGACTTAAACCGCTGCCTGAAATTTTACATCCAGCGCACTGCACCTTTTCGTAAATCAGACCAGCTCTTTGTGGCCTATGGCCGACTATGCAAAGGACAGCCAGTCACCAAACAATCCATTACTAGATGGATTTCTTCTGCCATCTCCTTTTGCCATTGCAAAGCCGGAAAACCTCTTTCTACTCTGGTACGAGCACATTCGACAAGGGCTGTGGCATCGTCTACCGCCCTCTTTGCTGGAGTGCCTCTACACCAGATCTGCAGAGCGGCAACGTGGTCGAGCAGACACACGTTCACGAGGCACTATTGTCTGGAATTAGCGGACACCGCGGATGCTGCTGTGGGCCAAGCTGTGCTACGAAATCTTTTTAACTAAGGTGGGCCTCTGTTGCTTCCCGCCTCCTGTCATAAAAGGTTTTAAATTATGTTTCACTGTATGCTATTTGAATAATACTATAGTGTACTTCTCTGGTTTTGCATTGCCTTTTATGACTCATGTATATTTTACTGCTGTCTACTCTTATTCAAGCATGTGAATCTATGAAAGACACCCTAATACTGGAGAAGAACATTAATTACTTACCTGTAAACTGTGGTTCTCCAGTATTGGTGTCTTTCATAGATTCACATGCGACCCACCCTTCCTTCCCTCAGAGGCTATCTTCTCCTCATGCACTCATGGTTACTTTGGTGCTACGAAAATCTGAGGGCTTGAGCTTCTGACGAGAGAAGGTTCTAGAGGGTGCTGTTGCCTGATTGGCTGGAATGTGGACCATTATAATGACTGTGATATGTTACTAAAGTGATTTCTCCCTTTTAGGCTTCTATGGGCCTGTTTTCAGTTCTATGGTACTTTTAACGTTCTGTTATATTTATATATATTTTATATGTATTACATTTTATGTATATGTATAATTATATATAATTTTCTATATGTACATATATATATATATATATACTTTACTACTATTTTATGTACCGTGGGATTCCCACTTCGACGACGGGGAATATTCAAGCATGTGAATCTATGAAAGACACCAATACTGGAGAACCACTGTTTACAGGTAAGTAACTATTGTTCATATGATTTTTAAAAGTTTTTAGCAAAAAAATAGCTCCAAAAAGCACTAAAAGTCAATGCCAGTCAGCTAGTCTCGGTAGAAGTGACCTAGCCTTAATATCAGGCAATGGAGCGCAGACTCGATACGCCAACCAGATTCAACTCAGTCAGAGGTTATACTTTGAGACTTGGTCTTTTTTCTGGAACCCAGAATCTTTCGGCAGGGCAGCAGGCGGGGTCCGAGGATGGCTCCACAACGTTGGACAAGCATTGGACGAGATCCCGTTGAAGCTCTTAGTTTTGGCTGGAAAAACTTAGAATAGGAAAATTGGAATTTTGCAGCCAGGGAAGTCTTCTCACTGGTCAGATACATTTGGGGCCTTTCCCTGGTCAAGATGTTACCTCTGGACTTAGGTTAGTTTACACAGCAGGGAATCCCCCAGGGGAGCAAGGCTGCAGGCTGGATCCAAAGAGGGCTTCACGAGTCCGGGTACCTTCCTGGCGAGGTCCAGCTTCCGGCGGCTCCGGAACCCAAAGTGAGTGGCTAATCCAGTGGTTGTTGGTTATTGACTCTCAGAGAAATGTGGCAGATGTGGTGGGGGCGGAAACTGAACTGCAGCCATAAAGGTTACGGCAAACATGCACGTGACAGAGTAGGATGTGCTCAGAGAGAGGAGGCGCCACGAGGAAGGAGAAGGAAAATGTGAAGGTTTTAAATCGAGGTGGACATTGTCATGCAGGGTTTTAGGAACACAGAGAAGAGACTCTGAGGATGCACACCTGTAAAAAGAAGCATTCCTGTTTAGAAGCAGGTGAGCTCTAGACGCGCTCCAGCAAGGACAGCTGGGCGGCTCATGTAGCGCTACTGAGAGAGCACAAGTTTGAAAAAAATGTATAAGTACGCCATATTTACAAGCACGTAGTTAGTTTAAACATGTTTTGCACACGAGTGTTTTATATCCAGGAGTGAAATATACAGAGTGGTTTATATTCAGTAGTGAAATGTATAGAATGTTAAGTAGAGTAACTATAATTATAACAGTGTGAGATTAATGTAGAAATGTTGGAATATATGTGAAAACCTCATGTTCTCATGTTAAAAGAATCATGTCCGAATTAAATGTAACTTTGAAAATCCAGTATTATGTGTAGGCCTTAGGGCAATTCACAGCAAACCTGAACGTGCTGCTAAAATAATGTGAGATAAGGTTGACGTGGTTCTTCCAAAATGTACTATTGAACTTAGGGTTAAAAGTATATGCTTTATAGATGTGTTATTTTAGAAACGTATGCTAGTTAAGAATGTTTGCTGTTTAAATCAAGTTAACGTTTTAAGAGTGCAGGGACCTGCTGCATGTAAATCAAGTAGGCCAGAGGAGATAATGTCATGTCGTGTAAATCGTCATGTGCTCGTTAGAGAAGAGGTCGCGAGGTGTCCAGCACCGAGCTTTGAGAGTGTTTTATGACTAAAGATATGGTCGAGTCTGGAATTTGAGGCCCACTGCAGGACGAGCTGTATGCAGGTGCGAGGGTCCTAATCAGCTCGAATGAAAGGGACTTTGTTCAGTGGCGCCTTGCGCAGGCCTGTAGGAGTTTCCAGGAATTTCAGGGGGTATCAGCGCACTGAAGAAGAAGCCTGGGAACCAAGGTCAACTATAACGAGGGTCTTCAAGAGTACCATCATGGAGTTTGCCGCGCAAAGATGTACCACGTGAGGGGCGTCCCAAGGGGCGTTTCTATTGGAAATGTGATTTGGTATTAGGGAAAGCGACCCGGGAGGAGAGCAGAGCAGATGATTTTGGGAGCCTAAGGAAGCGGATGGGTAGGCAGATAGGCTGATCAGGAGAGACCCATTATCAGAGAAGAGACAAAGAGAAGTGCGTGATCTTCTTAGGAAGTCACCACGGCTGACACCTAGAGGGTTAAGATCTTGCTAAGTAGGGATGTCATTTAAAATAGTGTAGGGACAGACTAACCTTAATTTTCTTTTCTGTAATGACTTTGAGATTGCAACTTATATCTATTTTGACAACCCTTATGGTCTTTGAGCTTGTACTTATTATTTTGTTCTTCAGACTTAGATTATTCAAGAAGTTCATGTTTATAGTGATACCAATTTACCTTTTGAATCTCATTTTGAGAAGTTTGTATCTTCAGTTATCTTTGACTTTATATTAAATCTTTAAAACTTAAATTTGGTCAGTGGTCATTTAGAGTGTTGTAAGTTCTTAAATTGATTGACTTATTGCGAGATTACCTTTACTCAACGACAGGTACCAACGATTCAGTCGACATAGTTTGGGATTTGGTAAGATAATTAGTAACCAGTAATCCCGCGTTAGCAGTTGGTAGCAGAGTGAGGATGGTTATCTTCTTGAGGAAGGTAATCTAGAGAGGTTAGTTTACCCCAAGGCCCGAGACGCCGAGAGACGAGCAGCGGAAGAATCGTGTGCCGAAAGGTGCAGACGGTGCGAGAAAAGCAGCAGTATCGGAGAGTGAGTATAAAAAGGGTCATGCGTGAACAGATTGCGGTGTTTTGTGTTGTATTTGTATTGTAATGTCTTGCGGAGTTGAATGCCTGTAGTGTGAATGAGAGAAGGTTGTGAGCGCGCGCAACCTGGTAAGCTGGTAACCTGGTAAACGGGTGAACTGGTGAAATCTTAAGTTCAGGCCAGAGCTTAAGTGGTTTTGGGTGTATCGAACATCCAGGGTAGTTGTCGACCATAGTACGGAGGTCACGAGGTACCATTGACCGCCGTGGATCCAAGATAGGGGGAGTGTAAGAGTGAGTGTATGAGTAACGGACGCTGGTCGAAAGTTACTGTGTGTGAGTACCCTATCGGAGAAGGCGATTGTCTGGAAGTAAACGGAAAGACATTTCGCCAAGTTAAGGTGACAACTACAGAAAGACTGTGGGCGTACAGTCAAAGAAAGGTGATCGCTTGGACGGAAGTAATCATTTTTCGGAGTATGAATGGGACGCGTGCATGACCGAGGAGACGAGCTGAGAAAGGAGGGGAACTGCTGCGAAGGGGGACGGGTGACGTCGGCTAGAGCCGCGCAGTGATTGAGCGGTTGGTGTGACGTTAGCTAGAGCCGCGCTCTGGTTGGGCGGCTAGAGTGACGTCGGAGGAAAGTCGCGTACGGATAGGCCAGTTAGTGAGAACGGCGCTGAGATTGGTGGATTGTCATCAGGAAGTAAATAAACGCGGAGAAAAGAGAAATCATGAAGTGTTTTAAGTGTTTGAAAGGGATTTTTAAACGTAAACGAAGTGAACATTATTATGGGGAAGAGGCACCGCCGGAGGGTACACCAGCTCATTACATGGCAACGAATGTGGGGCTGCATACGATATTGTGGATTGGGGCTTGGAATAAGCTTACGGAAGGGAATGAGGAAATGCAGTTCCCGAGGTACGGGACGTTTAAATTAGAGGTGTTACATCGGCTAAAAGCAACCATGTCCTCATTGAAACCCTCGCCCAGACCAACACAGTTTGAGGCTCTTAATGCATGGATTAAGGCTGCACACGACCGAAATTTGAACAGGCGTCAACAAAGACTGACGCGATCGGTAAGGGCAGTGCGAGATTCCAAATGGGATGAGGAGGAAAAGCGTTGGAGAGTACAGACTATTGAGGTGGAGAAAATGTATCCGATGAGGGAGGTGTCAGGAGGAGGAAACCTCATGGAAGAAGACGAGGAAAGCGAGTCGGAGGACAATCTGATAAACAGATTGTTAATGGATAGACCACCTCCGAGAGTGGGGTTAATAGAAGATAGAGGGCTCGCAAGGGAAGATGGAAATGACATAGAGGGATATACACCACTCCCTATATCGGAATGGACACCTATCAAAGGCGGAGAAACACCTCCAAACAACACTGTACAGAGTGTAGTGGGAAGGTTTGTGGTGCAGAAAACGCCAACCACAGAAAGGGTTGAGTCTGTGGGATTGCCAGACGCTCTTCAAGTGCCTGTTACCATAGGACCCATAGTTTCGATCTATAATTCTGAGAGAGATAGAGGGGAACAACAAAGGCAATTGGATAGAGAAAGGATTGAGATGGAAAGGAGGAATAATGTGACAAATGCATGGAAACAATTGCCAGGTTCGGTAACATGGAACACCCCATTAGACACAACTGTCGGTCCCAATTCAGAACAGGGAGGTCCGAGAGGACCAATGGATCTAAGGGGACCACGGCCAAGATCTTTTTCAGAGTTAAGAGCTGATTTGAGGGAATGGGACGGGTCCGTAGTATCTCCAAATAACAGGACAAGAACAGAACCAGAGTGGGAAAGCAGGGGTAACGGGACAGTATCTCATTGTGGGGCCAGCGAAAGCAGTCAGGGCCGGGAAGGCCAAAGTCAAGAGAATAGAGGGGATGCATGTCCTACAAATCAGAGAGAACAGCCGGAACAAAATACTAGGATTGTAGAATGTGAGGAAATGTCCCGTCTCTGGGGGAAAGGAGGAGATGAGGCGGTACGGGCTTTTCAGAATAGGTTTAGGTGCCTTCATCATACACTTGGGGAAGACGTTCAACATTGGAGAAAGGAGAACAGCGATAGGTCCCGCCACGCCTCGAGTAATCAGGAATCACAGGGAAGTAGGGAAGAAAGAGGGAGTAATGGAACATCTTACCCTGCATCCCGTGAAACTAGCCAGGATGGGGAGAGGGAGGCTAGGAGGCATGAAGGAGTGTTTCACCACCCACCCCGAGAAGATGGAAAGGCATGGGACTTAGAGAGATGGGAACAGGGGAGGACTCCCTATAATTCACCAATACCCAAACGTAGATCTCGGAGCTGGGATGGGAGAGATGCGGATGGAGGAGCTAAATTGAGTGTCTTGAAAGCTGAAATTAAGGCAAAAAGGCTTGATGTTACCAGTTTAAAATCAGATGTTGATGAGATAATAGATGGAACATTGCCTTTGGAAAGGATAGAATTGTATGAACAGGATGAGTTATTGTTCATGGCAAAGGATATTACTAGG
The DNA here is from genome assembly GCF_964261635.1 of Lissotriton helveticus. Lineage (NCBI taxonomy): Eukaryota > Metazoa > Chordata > Amphibia > Caudata > Salamandridae > Lissotriton > Lissotriton helveticus. The sequence continues at coordinate 899,497,983 of NC_136073.1, forward strand.
AAAGCTAGAGCGTTTCATGAGAAATTGACTGATTTGGCAGACAGGTATGCCGTGGATTTGTCTAGGACAAGGGCATTACAGAGTAACCACAGATTACAGTACGCAGACCAAGATCTAGATGAGAAGAGAACTACTGGATTAAAAACACACATAAGAGAGCTGGTAACAGGGATAAGAGTGTGGAGGGAACTGGATAAATGGGAAGAAAGGTGGTCGAAAAAGGGCACAGTTAGGCGAAGTACAAATGTGATGACCCCTGAGGGAAGGGTAATGCAGATGGAGGCATTCCCTTTGCGAGAAATATCAAACGGAAATTATGTACATGTGCCCTGGAGTAGAGGAGATTTAGCTGCATTTACCAACTCATTTCCGAAGTTGCGGGACAATCCAGTCGAATGGTATAAACAGGTAGAGAGGTTTGTCAAAATCTCGAAAGTACTGTGGATAGATTTGAACACGTTGTTTGACATCGTGGTCCCATCTGATTTGTGGACCCCGTGCAAGACTAGTGTTGAATGGCCAAATACTGAACCAGTGAGGGATGCTCGGACTAATGGACCGTCCGAGATTGTCATGCAAAAGTACGAAAGGGTAATAGCATGGCTGAAAGATAAGGTACCACCACAGGATATAGATTGGGTAAAGATAGATCGAACAAGGCAAGAACCGAAGGAGACCGTGCATGAGTTTTATGAGAGGTTGCTGAAAACATTCAAGCAATACAGTGGACTAGATGTAATGGATCCCAAAGATATAGGGCAGTTTGTGTCAAAGTTTGTCTTGGGGTTGAGACCTGATATTTGTTTGATGATACAGCAACATTTAATCTGTTGGCAGAACAAACCACTAGATGAGATTTTACGTTATGCGAGGTACTGCAGTGACGAGATAGATTCTAAAGCCAAGAATCTAAAGGAGAAATTGATGGTGGTGCAAATGCAGTCCGCTGGGAAGGGTGGCCAACAGAAGCAGGGGATGGGACGAAAGCCAAACGGTCAGAATAAGGACAATGAGGAAGGGCAGAGACCTAGGATAGACTTTGCCACTTTAAAGAAAACGACAAAGTGTCATCAGTGTCACCAGGTGGGGCATTGGCGACGCGAGTGTCCCTTTAACCCTGAAAATGGAGAGCTAGAAGTAGAAGAACAGGTCCAAGAAGACCCAGTGCAAAAGGTGACAGTCTCAAGCAGTAAGGTGGCCAAAGGGGGGACTTCGGCTCCACGGGCCCAATTCCCACAGCCACCGAAGATAGCAGCTGGGGGAAAGGTCTTTAAACAAATGCCTCTGTTTATCGAGGAAGAAAAGTGTTATTACATTGATCCATTGACAGGACAACGGGTGAGCAGTGGAGAGGATTGTACCCTCGGGGCAGTCCTAGAAGTGGATCAAAGAGGGCCATTTGTTGAGGCAGAAGTGGCAGGGTGTCCCACTACGTTCTTAGTGGATACTGGGGCTACTCGTTCGACTCTGAGATCAGCGGTGGTTCCAGACTTGCCGATGTCAGGGGAAACAATTCAGGTGGTAGGAGTCGCAAATAAAAGAATGACAAGTCCCTTGACCGAACCAGTGTCTGTGAAGATAGGAAACCACATGAACGAACATCAGTTTGTGGTTTGTGACTCGAGTCCGGTATGTCTGTTAGGAAGGGATTTGCTGTGCAAACTGAATTGCACCATATACTGCACCCCGCAAGGAGTGGAGGTACAGACTACCAACGAAGATGCTACTTTTAAGGTGGCTAATTCAAAATCTTGTGTAGAACTATATCCTACTCTGACAATAGAAGATCTTCCCCAAGACCTAAGAGATGCAGTGGCGTCAGAGGTATGGGATTTCACAGGAGAAGAAATAGGATTGATTAAGGGGGTAGAGCCGGTAAAAATATTGGTAAAACCAAATGTTGAGTTTCCAAGAACGCCTCAATACAAATTATCACAGGAAACGATTGCAGGAATAAAGCCTGTGATCGAGTCAATGATTCAACAGGGAATACTGAAAGAAATCGTGGGTAGTCCTTGTAACTCCCCGATTATGGGTTTGCAGAAACCTAGCGGGAAGTTTAGGATAGTTCAGGATTTACGAAAAATTAACAACATAGTCGTTTCATGTTGTCCCGTGGTACCGAATCCATCAGTGATATTGTTTCAAATACCATGTCAAGCAGAATGGTTCACAGTGATAGATCTTTGTCAGGCTTTCTTTTCAATCCCATTGGATGAAGAGAGCAGGTATCTTTTTGCTTTTAAAATGGAAGATCGCGTTTTAACATGGTGTCGAATCCCACAAGGATTCACAGACAGCCCATCCATCTTTAATCAGTTGCTGAAAAAGAATCTTGAGAATCTAGTACTGCCACAGAATTCGGTTCTGGTACAGTACATAGATGACCTACTTGTTGCGTCAGAGACAGAGGAAGCTTGTAAAGCAGATTCAATTGCCTTACTGAATCATTTAGCTGAAAATGGACATAAGGTATCTCCGAGCAAGTTGCAGTATTGTTTGACAGAAGTACAGTATCTAGGGCACAGGTTAGAAAAAGGGAAACGTAAGGTGTCACCAGAGAGGATTGAGGCGATAATGAAAATGAATGCGCCTACAACACAGAGAGAAGTTAGAATGTTCCTAGGAATGGTGGGTTACTGCCGACAGTGGATAGTTAACTTCTCACTGAAAGCAAAGCCCTTACAGAAACTGACGCACAAGGAGGTGAGTGATCCGGTACCATGGGATGAAGAATGTCTAGTGGCGTTTTTACAGCTGAGAGACGATTTATGTCGTGCTCCGGCTTTGGGAATGCCAGATTACGAAAAGTCATTTTCACTCTATTGCTGTGAGAGAGAGGGATGTGCTTTGTCCGTCTTGGCACAGACCCACGGAAATGCCCGTAGACCAGTTGCATATTTTTCGGCTACATTAGATCCAGTAGCCGCAGCGTTGCCCGGATGTCTCAAATCCGTTGCTGCAACGGGTGTCAGCATTGAAAGGAGCGAGAGTATTGTGATGGGACATCCAGTGGTGGTGTATGTACCACATTCAGTTGAATTGCTAATGACCAGGACGAAGACGCAGCATCTGACCAATAGTAGGCTCACGCGCTACGAGCAAGTTATACTTGCCGCAGAGAACGTGACTCTCAGGAGATGCTCTGTCTTGAATCCTGCTACTTTGATGCCATTACCCACTGTAATAGAAGGCGAAGGATGTGAAGACCACGATTGCCTTGATGTGACTGAACTATGCACGAAACCCAGACCAGATATTGTGGATGAGCCATTGTCAGACCCCGATGAAATTTATTTTGTTGATGGCTCATGTTTAAGAGACGATACTGGTCGGTTGAGAGCAGCTTATGCTGTTTGTACTATTACTGGAGTTGTAGAAGCCGCTTGCCTGGAAGGAGTACATTCCGCACAGGTAGCAGAGATTATTGCCCTAACTCGTGCCTGCATAGCAGGAAATGGAAAGAGAGTCACCATCTACACGGACAGCCAATATGGTTTCGGTGTGGTTCATGATTTCGGGCAGTTGTGGTCTCAGAGGGGTTACATGACCTCCTCTGGTTCGCCCATTCGAAATGGAGAATTTGTGCGGCTGTTGTTAGAAGCATTGCAAGGTCCAGTTGATATCGCAATAGTAAAATGTGTAGCTCATACTAAGAATACAGATTTTGTGTCACAAGGCAACAGATACGCTGATGAAGTCGCACGCTATTGTGCGGAACAAAATTATTCTTTCTCAAAGGTGGAAATAGAAGGTGCAGAAGAAAAGACTGAATTAAGTATGATGTTAGAAACTGTAGACACTTGGGAGGATTTAAGAATAATGCAGGAGAACGCACCTGAAACAGAGAAAAAGGCATGGGAAATAGCAGGTTGTGTGCGAAGTGAAATGGATTTTTGGGTTTCAGCAGATGGGAGAGCTGTGTTACCTGAAGAATTAGCTAATCCCATGGCGAGAGAAATACATGGTCCAGTACATCTAGGAAGGGATGCTATGATGAGAGTGTTTAGGCAAACTTGGTATTGCCCTAAATTTAGAATAGCAGCAGAATCAGTATGTAAGCGATGTGTTACCTGCCAACAACTGAACGTAGGCAAACGAACACCAGTCACACTGAGTCACATTGGGAGGTCGGGGGGGCCTTTCAATAGAATGCAATTAGATTTCATCGAAATGCCAAGAGTCAATCGCCTTAGGTATGTGTTGGTGATTGTATGCGTATTTTCCAGATGGGTTGAAGCGTACCCTACACGTAGGTGCGATACACTCACAGTGGCTAAATTGTTGCTCAGGGAGTTGATACCGCGCTTCGGGGTGCCTGCCTCTTTGGAATCTGACAGAGGAAAACATTTTAACAGCGAAATAGTGAAGATGTTGTGCTCCACACTGAATATCGATCAAAAGCTGCATTGTAGTTATCGACCAGAAGCTTCAGGAATTGTGGAACAAGTGAACGGCACGTTGAAGAATAGATTGGCTAAAGTAGTGGCATCCACATCTTTGAGTTGGCCAGATGCTCTTCCTTTAGTGCTCATGAGCATGCGCAGCACACCTGATAGGAGGACAGGTCTCTCTCCCCACGAGATCCTGATGGGGAGGGCCATGAGACTTCCTACAGTTCCAACTACTGCTCTATTGAATATTACAGATGATCTGATCTTGGATTATTGTAAAGGACTGTCTGACGCCATCCATTCTGTGTCCCTTCAGGTGCATGCGGCTGAAGTTCCAGCATCGAGGAACCTGTGTCATGATCTGAACCCAGGGGACTGGGTCTTAGTTAAAAAACACGTCCGGAAGAACTGCCTAGATGTTCGCTGGCGTGGGCCCTTTCAGGTAATCCTGATAACGAACACCGCGGTGAAGTGCGGGGGGCTGCCAAATTGGATCCATGCATCCCATACTAGAAGAGTTCCAGCACCTCTAGAAGGAACAGCTCCCATCCCAGACGAAAGCCCGGAAGTGGAAGAAGAGTCGCAAGAAGGGATTGAGGCAGCTGAGGGGGTGTCGGAAGAAGTTGGGAACGCAACGGATTCAGAAGAAGAGCGAAGGCAGGACGGCAGTGAGACAGAAGACGCAACTGAAGGAGAGAGCAGAAGTGAATACGACTCAGACTCAGATCCGTATCAGAGCGACCAAGAACCAAGTGGGAGGACAAGAAATAGGAGAATAAGGCTTGGAGCTGCCACTTGGCCAACAAGGAGAAGAAGGCTAAGTTTGAGGTCGGCCCAGGAAGAAACGCTTACTCCTATATCCGAAGACTCAGATCCAGAAGAAGATATCCAGGATCAAGCCGAGGAGGGTCTTAGAAGATCAAGTAGGGTGCGAGTGCCTAGTAGAAGATACTCTACTCCCGACTGGACCTACCTCGTTGCAGATGTCTGGGAGACACAGAACAGGGAGGATCAGGGAAGTGGAACTGATCAGAACTGACCCGATCATCACAGTGCAAATAAGATTTCTACTGCCAGGAGCGGAGACCGAAAGGTTGCTGACACTCAACATCGTTCATCCTGCTCTCCTGAGTGGAATAAGAAAATTGATTTTAGAGACAGTTGAGTTTCCAGTTTGCTGTTCACGATATCCAATATTGGAGGGAACTCTTCTTCGTTTGGAAATGCTTGAGCGAGTAGTGGAAATGCTAGGAGCGCTTATTGTTGTGGATTAATACCATATTGTGAATGTCTTCAAAGGGGCGCAGAACTGGAAAGGTGAAGAAAGTGATCTTGATTAGAACGGACCCCTTTGTAATTGTGGATGTAGAACTGATAGTACCAGGAGTGGAAATTGAAAAAACGCTAACTCTCAATTTTGTCCGTCCACTTGTCTTGAGCGAAATAAGGAGAATAATCCTAGAAAAAGTTGACTTTCCATGTTGTGGGACGAACTGCCCAGAACCTGAGGGAATGATACTTCGGATGGACATTTATGAAGACGTAGTGTCACTCCTTGAGTCATACATAACTTCAGACGAAAATAAGACTGTTGAAAAGAAATTGTAAAAACTTGTTGCAAGATAACCTAGCGCCGAGTGGAAGAAGAAAAGTGATAGGGGTTTCATTTTAGTGGATGGAGAAGGGCTAGGGTTGTCTATTTTCTACTGGACTTTGAACTGTTTTGCGGAAACAAATTGTCAAGCTTCCAAGTGTTCAAAGAAAGACATTGCAAGAGAGAAAGACTTTGTTTGAAAAGAAGAGGAAGTGAATGCTGGAAGAAAGTCAAAAACTACACTGTTTGAGAACATGGAGGCTGGCAACCCGAACCGCAGGGCAAAATGTATAGCTGTTACACTTTTAGGAGTAGTGGTTTCTCTTATAATTTTAGTGGTAACTGTTTCATTCCTAGCGGGACACGAAGGGGATGAAACCGCAGTTAAGGAGGATAAGGGAGTATCAACACCGAAAACTACCATTATTAAAGAGAAGGGAAACATCAATGAGAAAGACAAAGCATTGTTAGATGCAGAAATAAAAAGGCTTCACACCGATGAATCACAGGGAAATTACAAGTCAAATGCTTATGCTAAATTGCTTTATGAATATGTTGATGCCATGGAAGTAAAGGATTGTTACGTTTGTATGCAATTACCAGCTTCAGTGGAGGAGGGTATCAGATACCATCATCTTCCATTGACATATGGAATAACGTGCAGTTTATTGTTGAGCATGTTTTATGGACGAGAAGGATTCGAGTATTATTTCTCGAATTTCGACTCGACATTGCCAGAGGTTCCGAATTTCAAGCATTTGAACAAATGGGACTACTACAAAAGCGAAGACAGATTACACAAATGGTTTATTCCATGGAAAACGTTAGATACTTCACATGCTCGAAGGAATAATCTGACTTGTCAAATATCAGAAGTTGAGAAAAAGTTTATAGCACAGGTAGATACTAGATACAGGAGGCAGAAGATTTTGAAAGCATCAGGACAATGGGAAACAGATTGGACCAAGGAGGAGAGGGCACATCAAAGAAAAGGTAGTATTGGTCCAATTGCTTTGGATAAGGATAAACGGGGAAAACTGTGCATTCACAGGAGTTACTCATATTATGAAAACTTTTATGTAGGTCAAGTCCATTGTGAACATGCCTTTCAATTGGAGTATTACTCTAAGAACTTTTTGAAAGGGATGCAAGCAATACCAAATGTATATTTTGTATGTGGAAGAAGTGCCTATGTGAAGTTACCAGATAATTGGTACGGATCATGCTATCTGGCTGTTGTCTTCCCTAAAATATATCATGTTGAGAATTTAGACACGCCTAAGAAAGAAATATCAACTAGATGGAAGCGAGGGCTGGGTGCAGCAGAAGTAGTTGGAGATGTACTCGGTGCTGCATTCCCTTTCTTAGGATTGATAATGAATGACATCAAAATTAGGAGGTTAGCTACAGTCGTAGATAGGCTATCTGCTAGTACTGCAAGATCCTTGATGCTGATAGAAGGGGAGATGCAATCGATTAGGGCAATGGTTCTTCAGAACCGACTTGCTTTAGACGTTCTGTTAGCAAAAGAGGGAGGAGTCTGTAAGGCCTTGAAGGTCCAGGAATGCTGTACTTACATTCCAGACAATTCAAAACCTCTAGAGAAGTATATACAAAATATCACTGCCATACACTACGAAATTGAGGACCTAGCAAAGGTAAATGTGTGGGAAAAAGTAGGTCATGGAATGGGTAAAGTTGGAAGTTGGTTTGCCAACTTAGGAAAGGGTATCGTTTGGTACATATTGAAACCCATCATCATAATTGTGATTTGTGTAATCACTTTGTGGGGATTGGTGCGTTTGTATCAATGTTATAGAGCAAATAGGTTACAGAGAGCTATGAAGAAACAAGAAGAAGAGTTGACAGCGATGCAGGACACTCAATATAAGAGTCTGAAAGCATTAGAGAGTATGAAAAGAGGTGGAACTGCCCTGTCTTCACTTTAAAAGGTTCTACATTTTTAGTGTCTTGGCGATGATGACCCCTGAAGGTCATCAAAGGGGGGACTGAGAGAGCACAAGTTTGAAAAAAATGTATAAGTACGCCATATTTACAAGCACGTAGTTAGTTTAAACATGTTTTGCACACGAGTGTTTTATATCCAGGAGTGAAATATACAGAGTGGTTTATATTCAGTAGTGAAATGTATAGAATGTTAAGTAGAGTAACTATAATTATAACGGTGTGAGATTAATGTAGAAATGTTGGAATATATGTGAAAACCTCATGTTCTCATGTTAAAAGAATCATGTCCGAATTAAATGTAACTTTGAAAATCCAGTATTATGTGTAGGCCTTAGGGCAATTCACAGCAAACCTGAACGTGCTGCTAAAATAATGTGAGATAAGGTTGACGTGGTTCTTCCAAAATGTACTATTGAACTTAGGGTTAAAAGTATATGCTTTATAGATGTGTTATTTTAGAAACGTATGCTAGTTAAGAATGTTTGCTGTTTAAATCAAGTTAACGTTTTAAGAGTGCAGGGACCTGCTGCATGTAAATCAAGTAGGCCAGAGGAGATAATGTCATGTCGTGTAAATCGTCATGTGCTCGTTAGAGAAGAGGTCGCGAGGTGTCCAGCACCGAGCTTTGAGAGTGTTTTATGACTAAAGATATGGTCGAGTCTGGAATTTGAGGCCCACTGCAGGACGAGCTGTATGCAGGTGCGAGGGTCCTAATCAGCTCGAATGAAAGGGACTTTGTTCAGTGGCGCCTTGCGCAGGCCTGTAGGAGTTTCCAGGAATTTCAGGGGGTATCAGCGCACTGAAGAAGCCGCCTGGGAACCAAGGTCAACTATAACGAGGGTCTTCAAGAGTACCATCATGGAGTTTGCCGCGCAAAGATGTACCACGTGAGGGGCGTCCCAAGGGGCGTTTCTATTGGAAATGTGATTTGGTATTAGGGAAAGCGACCCGGGAGGAGAGCAGAGCAGATGATTTTGGGAGCCTAAGGAAGCGGATGGGTAGGCAGATAGGCTGATCAGGAGAGACCCATTATCAGAGAAGAGACAAAGAGAAGTGCGTGATCTTCTTAGGAAGTCACCACGGCTGACACCTAGAGGGTTAAGATCTTGTTAAGTAGGGATGTCATTTAGTATAGTGTAGGGACAGACTAACCTTAATTTTCTTTTCTGTAATGACTTTGAGATTGCAACTTATATCTATTTTGACAACCCTTATGGTCTTTGAGCTTGTACTTATTATTTTGTTCTTCAGACTTAGATTATTCAAGAAGTTCATGTTTATAGTGATACCAATTTACCTTTTGAATCTCATTTTGAGAAGTTTGTATCTTCAGTTATCTTTGACTTTATATTAAATCTTTAAAACTTAAATTTGGTCAGTGGTCATTTAGAGTGTTGTAAGTTCTTAAATTGATTGATTTATTGCGAGATTACCTTTACTCAACGACAGGTACCAACGATTCAGTCGACATAGTTTGGGATTTGGTAAGATAATTAGTAACCAGTAATCCCGCGTTAGCACTACAATATATACTTTTGATAGGCACTAGAAGCAGGTGAGCTCTAGACGCGCTTCAGCAAGGACAGCCGGGCGGCTCATGTAGCGCTACAATATATACTTTTGATAGGCGCTAGAAGCAGGTGAACTCTAGACACGCTTCAGCAAGGACAGCTGGGCGGCTCATGTAGCGCTACAATATAAACTTTTGATAGGCACTAGAAGCAGGTGAGCTCTAGACGCGCTTCAGCAAGGACAGCCGGGCGGCTCATGTAGCGCTACAATATATACTTTTGATAGGCACTAGAAGCAGGTGAGCTCTAGGCGCGCTTCAGCAAGGACAGCCGGGCGGCGCATGAAGTGAAGCATAAAGCAGTGGCTGGACGCCTATATAGGGATATGGAGAGCTTTAGGCGCTGCATGAATAAAGTAACCTCAGAATGAAAGGAAGGTGAGAGCAGATACAGGAGAATAATGCAAACACTCAATGCAAGCATGGAAAAGGAGACGGTGCAGGTGCTGAGATCAGGCCTCCTGGGAGACACCTCGCGTCCCGGCCGCGAGTTAACACACAGAAAAGAGAATGCAACTCAGCTTAAAAGGAGAGATAGCGAGGACGTGCGGCTCAATATTCATTCATTCATTAATTCATGTCTTCGTCCCCGGCTGCGAACACACCCATCATGGCTGACAAGAGCAGCCGGCGCGATTGACCGCAGCAGAAACCACACAGTCAGCCCGATGATATGTTTAAATCACGGCTCCCACTCGGAGGGCGCCTCCTTGTGTGACCTTCTGCCAAAGCGCAAGTACCCGCGCTCGGCGCTGACGTGAGCACAGCACAGGCCCTCGTGCACAGCACAGGGAGCACTCGTGCACAGCACAGGCCCTCGTGCACAGCACAGGCTCCCGTGCACAGCACAGGCTCTCGTGCACAGCACAGGCCCTCGTGCACAGCACAGGCTCCCGTGCACAGCACAGGCTCTCGTGCACAGCACAGGCCCTCGTGCACAGCACAGGCCCTCGTGCACAGCACAGGCCCTCGTGCACAGCACAGGCCCTCGTGCACAGCACAGGCTCCCGTGCACAGCACAGGCCCTCGTGCACAGCACAGGCCCTCGTGCACAGCACAGGCTCCCGTGCACAGCACAGGCTCTCGTGCACAGCACAGGCTCTCGTGCACAGCACAGGCTCTCGTGCACAGCACAGGCTCTCGTGCACAGCACAGGCCCTCGTGCACAGCACAGGCTCTCGTGCACAGCACAGGCCCTCGTGCACAGCACAGGCTCTCGTGCACAGCACAGGCCCTCGTGCACAGCACAGGCCCTCGTGCACAGCACAGGCCCTCGTGCACAGCACAGGCTCCCGTGCACAGCACAGGCTCTCGTGCACAGCACAGGCTCTCGTGCACAGCACCACAGCACAGGCTCTCGTGCACAGCACAGGCTCTCGTGCACAGCACAGGCTCTCGTGCACAGCACAGGCCCTCGTGCACAGCACAGGCCCTCGTGCACAGCACAGGCCCTCGTGCACAGCACAGGCCCTCGTGCACAGCACAGGCCCTCGTGCACAGCACAGGCTCCCGTGCACAGCACAGGCTCCCGTGCACAGCACAGGCTCTCGTGCACAGCACAGGCTCTCGTGCACAGCACAGGCCCTCGTGCACAGCACAGGCTCTCGTGCACAGCACCACAGCACAGGCCCTCGTGCACAGCACAGGCTCTCGTGCACAGCACAGGCCCTCGTGCACAGTACAGGCTCTCGTGCACAGGCCCTCGTGCACAGCACAGGCTCTCGTGCACAGCACAGGCCCTCGTGCACAGTACAGGCTCTCGTGCACAGGCTCTCGTGCACAGCACAGGCTCTCGTGCACAGCACAGGCCCTCGTGCACAGTCTCGGCCATCCGCTCCTGTGCGTCCGTCCAGTGTGCCCTGTGTTCAGATGTCATATGTGTTGTGATGCTGCGCGCTCTTGGAGCAGATGTGACCTTGGAGTCCGGTGCTGGTGCGCGCACAGCCCCCCCCCCCCCCCCCCGGGGAGCGCATCCATCATCAGGTGACATTTATCACCAGAGGGGGGATTTGGGGCTGATTAAAGGCCCCATCGATCGCTGTCGGTGATCCATTGTCCGCATTGATCGGGGCGGGGGTCAGTGTCCGCTGCTGGGTCTGCTGACGGCTTCAGCAGCAGGAGCGTCTGCGGCACGCACCGCGCGTGACACCCGAAAGGGGCGTGACACCCGAGAGGGGCGTGACACCCGAAAGGGGCGTGACACCCGAGAGGTGCGTGACACCCGAGAGGGGGGTGACACCCGAGAGGTGCGTGACACCCGAGAGGGGGGTGACACCCGAGAGGGGCGTGACACCCGAGAGGGGCGTGACACCCGAGAGGTGCGTGACACCCGAGAGGGGCGTGCGCCCCTTTCACGCAAGGTGCGTGTACATCAAATAAATGCTGAGAACCAATGTGAACACGTGTCCCGCAGATTGCAAGTAGTGTGGAGCGAGCCCGCGCCAATATCCGTGACGTTTCATACCCTGATCATCCATGTCATGGCCCTATCAATGGTGGCTTCACCAGATACAGCTCTGTCTTCTGTAGGGAGTCTGTACATGGGTGTCACGCTCCCCGGCTGCCGGGGGCACCTCTGCATTGAGAGGACAGAGCGCCTCGAGCCTGAAGGAACGGCTTCGAGTCTCGGCAGCGTCAACTCAACAGCCTGTGATTCTGGGCACATCACAACCTCTCTGTGCTCAGCGAAATGACCGTGTCCGTCTGTAACGCACCTGGTGCTCGTAAAGCGCTCTGATGCACGCCTGCGGGTCGAGTTCGCGCTATATAAAACTAAAGAAAAAAAAACATGCATTGTTATCCGTGGAGCTTGCTGGAAATCAGATAATTGGCGACAAAGTCAGATTGGGTTTACCCAGGACAGATTTCCTATTTTGTGCCAGGAATATCTTTCATCTGGTTTGTACATTTGATCAGTCGGTTTTATTGGAAATGGCTAACTCGTTGAACCACAAATCCGCACAAGGCTTTAGCCTTTCCTTTAAAACACGAAGAGCTGACTAACTTCGATGAATGGCCGGCTGTGTCAGCAGCATTATTGGGCCATAATCCTGGCTTCCACGGGACGGCACGGTGTGTGAGCCTGCGCACAGTGCTTCGGTGCCCTTAACTGCAGCTATCTAGGCTAATGCCTAGTAAATCAATCTAGCTGTGCAGTGCAGATCGACATTTAATTATATTTATTGATCATTTATAACGTGTAAATGGGGTGCCCATGACCCCTGCCGACCAGGCGTTCTTAAGTCTTCCAAATATGAACAGTTTTTTCAGCATGGCCAGTCCCTATGGTCCGGCGGGTGCTTTGGGTCTGGGCACCATGCCAGCCCCCCCCTGGCCTGGCTCTCCCTGTGAATGTGGCGCCCTCTGCTGGCGCGTGTCATCATTGCATGCTCGTGAGCACCGGTGCGGCCTGCACTGCCCGTGTACCGTCTTTGTATTAAAGTTGGAATCAAACAGCAATCAGAGTGACTCGTATTCCGCGAGACAGTCATAAAGTTGGCGATCGAGTTATTATTGCCGATATTTTTTATATTTTTAATTTGATTAAAAACAGCCCCAGCAGGACACAGGCGCCAGCACCCGCATGGGGGGGGGGGGGGGGGCTCATGGTATAGCAGACACATACGGCTCTGTATACAGGACTTTAATAATGAGTTATTTACGAATAACGGGGCATATTAGCAAGAACCTCGTTAAAATTATCGCCGTTTTAGCGGCAGTTTACTGCCGCTAAAACGGCGATAGTTTTAACGAGCTTCTTGCTAATATGCGCCAACATCTTTCTGATCAATTCCTATGAGCCGAAGTGGCGTGGTACTCCTTTCATGCGCCGTGAAAGGATGAAAGGCTGAGTAGACATGCTGGGGCCTAAGCCTGCTGGCTTCAAAGACCCCCGTGCGGTGCAGGCGCACACAGACCTTCACAGGACGGGTTGTGCGTCTCCCCTCGCAGACACACAGCCTCTGGTTCTTCACTCGAGGCGGAGGCAGCGACGCGCACAGCACCGGGCTTTAACCGGCTGTTAATGCCCCAGCCGATCGATCACTCCGTATTAGCCATTAAAGTAACCGCCCTTAAATTGCTAATATATTCCCATTAACGTCTATGCTTTCAGTGTGGGGAGGGTGTGTGTCATGCAGGCTAGTGTTGTTCTTCGAGCCGGGGAAGGGGCAGAGGGGAGAGAGACACAAAAAACAACACAACCCTCACACCGCAGCCATCCGGGCCTGTCTCAGGCATGGAGAGGGTCCAGGGCAGACGAGGGGCCTCTGAGACTAGAAGAGCCCCTCTGGAGAGGCAGCCAGAAGAAGGCGACTGCAGACATGCCAACCCTCCCGATTGAGGCGTGAGACTACCGATTTGAAGGCTAGTCTCCCGCCTCCCGATTCCTAAAAGCAAAAACCCGATTCCTCGGGGGTTTCAGCTGACAGGGCTTGGTATTGTGTAAAGTGCTAATTCTTCCAGCAAAGAGTGGCGATGCAGGGGCTCTCGAAGGTGTGAAAAATCAACAAAGCGTCATTAACAAAGGAATCGTCTTTTAATGACCTGCGAAGTACAGGGGGGGGCCGTTTCAGCCCGGGCTGCCAGGGCGGTGGGGGGTGCATGCACTACCAACAACCTGCCAGGCCAGTGCTTATGCTCCATGCTTCTGAAAGGTAAGGAAAAAAAAGTGCATTTGCGTTTCAAATGTCCGATCCTACAGCAGCACACAAGCCCATACATGCCAGTAACCCGATTCAAAGCCCCATTCTCCCGATTTTTTTTTTGATTTTTTTTAAATCTCCCACTTTGCTCTCCTGAAATGTTGGCATGTATGCGACTGTTACATTTGGGGGTCTCTGGTTGGTACAGGTAAGTACTTGTGACAAGCAGGGACCCTCTCCTCTAGTCAGGATAAGGGGATCACCCTCTAAAATAACCCCTGCTCACGCTCTAGGTAGTGTGGCGCAAGCAGACAGGGCTTATCTCAGAGCGTTATGGGTTAAGCATTTGTGAACACATACAGTAACTCAGTGACAACACCACACATGGACACCACACTAGTTTTATATCCAAAAATAGTATCTTTTATATAAGGATTTAACACAAGACCAATAATCACCAAAAATGATCCACAATACTGTTTAGGCAAAAGAGTTCTTAAAAATGCGTAATTCAATAGTCTGTGCGCTGCGTGTTCTCCAGCTCGGCCTTACGGTGAAACCAACAGAGTCTGATGCGTGCCGTTGACGCTTCTGTCCGATGCGCGTTGAACACAGTGTTTGATGTGGACATAGTACTGAGAGAGCGCAAACTGACCTAAATGTATGAGTGCATCACACTTACCTGTAGTAAGCATAAATCATGAGGAGAAATGCCATGAGTGCTAATAGTATCTGAAATTATATTCTGAATGTATAGCTAATGTAGAGATTTAAGTAGAAGTGGAACTAATACAGAAATGTGTGACACTATATGATTTTATTAGATGTGATTATTCCTGAATTCATGTCGTATAGCTGCTAAAATGTAAGATGGCATGTGGTAAAATGCAGAATGTGGTAGGCCTCAGGGCCAAAGCTAGAAAGTGTTTCTTTTCACGACATAGATTGAAATAATGTTTTGGCCATTGCATTAATGGGCCATGATTTATAGATGTGTTTACTGAATAATAGAATAAGAGTATTAACATGCTTTAATTAATGAAGAAGTTGAATGCTATAATCATTATGAGAAATGCTGTGGGCCTGAATTATTTTAAACATTGATTTATACGTACATGTCTGGGCTGAGAAATGTTGCAAGCCTTTTTGGAAGTCTATGAGAGTTGGGTTCTTGGCTGCAGATATCTGTCTGCAAAGGAAAAGGGGGGATCCAATTATAAATGAATGAATAGAGGTCTGTTCAGTAGACGGCCCAGACATGGAGGAGGGTTCCGGAATGTTTAAGGGGTATCAGCGGGCCGGAGAAGAGTCTGAGAAGCAAGGTCAACTCCAACGTACGAGGCCCAATACAAAGCAGCATGGAAAAAGCCAGAAGCTACACCACGTGAGAGGCGTCTCACGAGGGGCGTCTCAAATGTTGTTGACTGTTTTGTATTAGGGACAGCACCCCTGGGTGGAGTTGGAGCAGATACCTGAGGACCCTTTAGAGAGCGGATGGGTAGGCAGAGAGGGGTCATGACTGGAGAACTATAGGTTTTCACCAAGAGACTTAGAGTGAGTGACTTCCCTTGGGGGTCATTCACTGCTGACACCTTCGTTAGGTTGGGATTTGGTTAAGTAGGGATACCATCTAGAGCAGGGTAGGGACAGCCTAACCTGTGTGTTTTCCTCCAACTTAAATGAAGGAGAGATATGCGTCAATGCTGATAGCTTTATTATTCTTAGAACTTGTGTTAGTGATTTCCGTTGCTCGTCTGAGGGCTTTCAGAGAGCACATGTATGTAGTTGGACCTGTGTATCTCGTGAATCTCATTCTGAGATGCCTGTATTTGCAGCTTATCGTATCTTTACAATAAACTTTTGAAAGCTAGAAGTTGTTTGTGATCTTTGGGAACAGAGACCTTTATTGGGTGAACTAACTTGCAGAGAGGTGCACTTTTTTTTCCTCAAAGACAGGCAATAAAGGTTCAGTCGACCAGATCGAGGTTTGGATCAATAGTGATAAGGTATCGATCAAAATCTCGCCCTTCCAGTTGGTAGCTATAGAGGATGGTTGCCTTCTTGAGGACGGTGACCTAGGCCAGGTTAGCTTACCCCAAGGCCCCTAGAAATCGATGATCGGAAGAACCGCCCGCCGAAGAAGATCCGGATGACGTGAGACAGAAAAAGCAGCAGTATCGGTCGAGAGTGAGTATAAAGGGTCATGCGTGTTAGATTGCGGTGTTTTTGTATTGTATCTATGTTGTAATGTCTGGCGGAGTTGAATGTCTGTAGAGTGACTGTGGAACAGGTTGTGAGCGCGCGCAACCGGTGGAAATCTTAAGTTCAAGGAGAGCTTAAGTGGTTCGGGTGTATCGGACACCCAGAGTAATTGTCAAATAGTGTGAAGGGGGTCATGAGGTACCATTGATCACCCGAAAGACCGAGATAGGGGGAACGTAAGAGTGAGTGCGTGAGTAACGGACGCTGGTCGGAGGTTACTGTGTGTGTAAGCAACCTATCAGAGAGACGATAGACATTTCGTCAGTTGTGTTGACAATTACATATAGACTGTGGACGTACAGTCGAGGGAAGTGACCGCTTGGTCGGAAGTAGTCATTTTTCGGTGTATGAATGGGACGCATGCATGACCGGGAGACGAGTTGAGAAAGGAGGGGTGCTGCTGCGAAGCGGAGAAAAGTGACGTCAGGTAGTGTCGCGCAGTGATTGGCTGACCGAAGAAAGACCGCGCCGTGATAGGCCAGCTAGAAAAGACGTCAGAAAGTGTCGCGACGTGATTGGCCGACCGGAGAAAGACCGCGCTGCGATAGGCCAAGCTAGCAAAGCCGCGACAGGATTGGTGGATTGTCATCAGGAAGTAAACAGAGTAGCGAGGCTGGATATTGTGCGCATAATTATGAAGTGTTTTAAATGGCTGAGAGCGGTGTTTAAAAAAGAGAAGCGGGGATCGTATGAGGGGGAAGAAGCCCCGCCGGAGGGTACGCCAGCTCGTTACATGGCAGTGAATGTTGGGCTGCATACAATCCTTTGGATATCAGAGTGGAGTAAGATTACTGAAGGAAATGAGGAACTGACGTTCCCGAAGTACGGGACGTTCAGATTAGAGGTGTTACATCGATTAAAATCAGTCATGACCTCAATGAGACCCTTGCCTAGACCGACCCAGTTTGAAGCTCTTGAAGCATGGATTAGGGCAGCGCATGAAAAGAATATGAACAGACGACAAGAAAGGGTGAAACGATCGGTAAGGGCAGTGCAGGATGCCAGGTGGGATGCGGATGCTAAAAGATGGAGAGTGCATAACATGGAAGTAAATAAACTGTACCCAGTGTTAGAGGTGCCCGTAAATAAAAGCCCCCTAGAAGAAGATGATGAGAGCGAAACAGAGGACAGCCTGATAAACAGATTATTGACAGACAGGCCACCCCCGTATAATAGAGCAGGGGGAGAGGTCGAGCATACTGAAGGAGAAAAGGGGGGCAATGCAGGAGAGCATAGACCGCTTCCCAGTTCAGAGTGGGATCCTGAGGCAAAGAAAGAGCTGTCCCAGCCTAGTCAGGTGCAACAGGTAGTCGGGAGGTTTGTGGTACAAAGAGCGCCGGAAACGGAGTGCGCCACATCCTACGGATTACCAGATGCACTACAGGTACCTGTTACCATAGGTCCTATAATATCGATATATGACCAAGAAAGAGCAAGAGGGGAAGAACGGGTACGGAAGGACAGAGAAAGAGCAGAGAAGGCAAGGAGGAACGATACGATCAATTCCCCAAGTCAGATGCCGATACCGAGAGAGTGGAGCACCCCGATGCACACAGCAGGGGACCCAGGAGGGGATCCTGGGGGCCCTAGATGGCCAGTGGATCTGAGGGGATCCGGACGAAAATCCTTTCAAGAGCTAAACGAGTACATGAAGAAGTGGGATGAGGCAGTGGAGGCTCACAAGAGCATCATAGCTGCAGAAGCTGAAAGGGAAAGTCAGGACAGCAGAGCTCGGACTCACTGCGGGGCTGGGGAGAGCAGCCCGGAGTGGGACTGTAGAGAGAGGGATAGTAGGGGAGTCACCCATTGGGCCCGGAGTGGGAATAGAACAGATCTGGAAAACGGGGGCCCCGGGAGGGGAGGGGTGGCGTGCCCAATACTCAGTGAAGGGGAGAGGAGAGCGCAAGAGTACAGAAACAGCTTTAAGTGTCCACACTGTGTGCCCGGCAATAGAGAACAGAATGGGAGTTGTGAGAGGTCGCACCATAGTCCCTGTGATGACGGAAATGAGCGCAGCCCAGGGAATATGGGGAACCAGGAAGGATCGTATCGGATACTGAGCGATACTAGGCAAAGGGAGAGTAGCGACCAGAGGGAAAATAACAGAGAGGCGTACGGTGAAAGGAGAGAAGCAGAAGAGAGTGGGCAGAGTAAGAGTGGGGGTAACAGGCCCGTGTTCCATCACCTTCCAAGATCGGATGGCCGAGCATGGGACCTGGAGAGATGGGAGCAAGGGAGAGTACTCATTAACTCTCCCGAGCCCAAACGTAGAGCTCGAAGTTGGGATGGTAGGGAGACCAGTGAGCCCCCTTCGAAAGACATATTGCGAGCTGAGATAAAAGCTAAGAGACTCGATGTCGCCAGCTTAAGGTCAGACCTGGATGACATGATAGATGGTACCCTGCCTTTAGAAAGAATGGAAATGTATGAGCAGGACGAAATACTGTATATGGCAAAGGATATCACTCGAAAGGCGAGAGCAATCCATGAGAAGTTAGTCGAACTAGCAGGCAAATATATGGTGGATCTGTCAAGAACCAAAGCATTACAGGGTAACCACAGGCTACATTACACAGATCGAGACCTAGATGAGAGGAGAACGATTGGGCTGAAAACGCATATAAGGGAACTGATCACTGGAATAAGGACATGGAGGGCACTAGATAAGTGGGAAGAAAGGTGGTCCAAGAAAGGGACCGGTAGGAGAAGCACGCTTGGGACGACACCAGGAAGGCTGCAGGGAATAGAAGCATACCCTTTGCGTGAAGTCGCCAATGGGAACTATGTGCATGTCCCTTGGAGTAGGGGAGATTTAGCTGCTTTTACCACCTCCTTCCCCAAATTGCGGGAAAACCCGGTGGAGTGGTACAAGCAAGTTGAGAGATTTGTAAAAATCTCAAAGGTCCTATGGATAGATCTGAACACGCTGTTCGACATTGTAGTACCAGGAGATCTGTGGACAGCATGCAAGGTTAGCGCTGAGTGGCCCACAACGGAGCCAGAGAGAGATGCTAAGACTAATGGGCCGTCCGAGATTGTGATGGCAAAATTCGAGAGAGTGATGAATTGGCTGAAAGAGAAAGTGCCAATGCAAGACATAGATTGGGTCAGAATAGACCGAACCAGACAGGAACCCAAAGAGACCGTCCACGAATATTACAAGAGATTACTGAAGGCGTTTAAACAGTATAGCGGCCTGGATGTAATGGATCCAAAAGACATAGGGCAATTCGTGTCCAAGTTCGTCCTGGGACTGAGACCGGATATTAGTTTAATGATTCAGCAACACTCGATTTGTTGGCAAAGTAAACCCCTAGACGAAATACTGAGGTATGCCAGGTACTGCTGTGATGAGATAGACTCCAAGGCTAAGAAACTAAAAGAAAAGTTGATGGTGGTACAGATGCAGGCAGCAGGAAAGGGGGGACAGCAGCAACAGCAGCAAGGAACAGGTACAGGAGGAAAGAAGCAGTACAGTCAGAACAAGGGCAATGAGGAGAGTTCCACCTTTAGACCCAGATTAGACATAGCTGCCTTGAAGAAAACGACAAGGTGCCACCAGTGTAACGAGGTGGGGCATTGGAAACGCGAGTGTCCCTACAATGTAGAGATAGGAGAACAAGAGGAAGAGGAGGAAGAGGTCCAGAGAGCGCCTACGAAAGGGGTGACGCCATACCAAGGAAAGGTGCTCAAAGGGGGGGGGGCTCCTCCCCGAGCCCAGTTCCCGCAACCTCCTCGAGTAGGGACCATGGGTAAGACCTATAGACAGATGCCCCTGTTTGTAGAAGGAGAAGAGTGCTATTATGTGGACCCATTAACCGGACAGAGAGTGGAAAGAGAAGACTGCACCCTCGGGGCAGCCTTGGAAGTGGATCAGAGGGGACCCTATGTTGAAGCAGAAGTAGCAGGGTGCCCCACGACATTTCTGGTGGACACAGGAGCCACTAGGTCCACGATCAGATCAGCTGCAGTTCCAGACCTGCCCATGTCTGGAGAGACCGTACAAGTGGTAGGGGTCGCAAACAGGAGAATAACCAGCCAATTGACAGAACCGGTACAGGTGAAAATAGGGAAGTACAGCGATGAGCACCAGTTTGTGGTTTGCGATTCAAGTCCTGTGTGTCTGCTAGGAAGAGACCTGTTGTGTAAATTGAATTGTACTATATACTGTACACCTCAGGGAGTGGAGGTATTGACCAATGATGATGATGCAGACTTCAAAGTTGCAAACTCAAGAATATGCGTGGAGCTGTACCCTACTTTAACAGTAGATGAGCTCCCCTGGGACTTGAGAGAGACAGTGGCACCAGAAGTATGGGATTTCACTGGGGAAGAGATAGGATTGGTCAAAGGGGTGGACCCAGTGAAAATTGTAGTGAAACCGCATGCTGAGTTCCCAAGAACACCCCAATATAAATTGACTCCAGAAACGATTGCAGGCATAAAGCCCGTGATCGAGTCCATGATTAAACAGGGAATACTGAAAGAAATCGTGGGTAGTCCATGCAACTCCCCGATTATGGGTCTGCAGAAACCAAATGGGAAATTTCGGATAGTACAGGACCTTCGAAAGATTAATAACATAGTCGTTTCATGTTGTCCAGTGGTACCGAATCCATCAGTGATACTGTTTCAGATTCCATTCCAAGCTGAGTGGTTCACTGTGATTGATCTTTGTCAGGCTTTCTTTTCGATCCCTCTGGACGAAGAAAGCCATTTTCTTTTCGCATTTAAGCTGGAAAATCGCGTCCTAACATGGTGTCGTATCCCTCAGGGGTATACAGAGAGCCCATCGATCTTTAACCAGCTTTTGAAGAAAAATCTTGAAAGTCTAGTGCTGCCCCAGAAGTCAGTTCTGGTCCAGTACATAGACGACCTCCTTGTGGCGTCAGAAACAGAAGAAGCTTGCAGGGAGGACTCCATTGCTTTGTTAAATCACCTAGCTGCCAATGGGCACAAGGTGTCCCCGGGAAAGTTGCAGTACTGTCTGACAGAGGTGCAGTACTTGGGACACAGAATAGAGAAAGGCAAACGAAAGGTGTCACCAGACAGGATAGAGGCGATCATGAAAATGAATGCGCCTAAGACACAGAGAGAGGTCAGGATGTTCCTAGGGATGGTGGGTTATTGCCGACAGTGGATCGCGAACTTTTCACTGAAAGCAAAGCCCTTGCAAAAACTGACGCACAAGGAGGTGAGCGATCCGGTACCATGGGACAAAGACTGTTTGATGGCATTCCTACAGCTGCGAGAGGACCTGTGTCGTGCTCCGGCATTGGGAATGCCTGATTACAATAAACCATTTTTTCTTTACTGTTGTAAGAGAGAGAAGGTTGCGCGTTGTCTGTGTTAGTCCAAATCCATGGGAATGCCCGTAGACCAGTTGCTTATTTCTCGGCTACTTTAGACCCAGTAGCCGCAGCGTTGCCCGGATGTCTCAAATCCGTTGCTGCAACGGGTGTCAGCATTGAGAGATGTGAAAATATCGTCATGGGGCACCCGTTAGAGGTGTGCGTGCCCCATTCTGTTGAACTGTTGATGACCAGGACCAAAACACAGCATCTGACCAACAGCAGGCTCACGCGCTATGAGCAAGTTATTCTTGCTGCAGAGAATGTGACCCTCAAGAGATGCTCTGTTTTGAACCCTGCCACCTTGATGCCACTCCCAAATGATATCGAGGATGATGATGAATGTACAGACCATGACTGCCTCGATGTGACTGAACTATGCACCAAACCCAGACCCGACATCGTAGATGAGCCACTGACTGACCCAGATGAAATTTTCTTTGTCGATGGCTCATGTGTAAGAGACGAAGTTGGGCAGTTGAGAGCAGCTTATGCTGTTTGTACAATTACTGGAGTTGTGGAAGCTGGGTGCCTGGAAGGAGTACACTCCGCTCAGGTAGCCGAGATTATTGCCTTGACACGTGCTTGCTTGGCAAGCAATCAAATTCGAGTCACCATATACACCGACAGCCAATATGGTTATGGGGTTGTTCATGATTACGGGCAGTTATGGTCTCAAAGAGGGTTCATGACCTCTTCAGGCTCTCCCATTCGCAATGGAGAGTTTGTGCGCCTGTTGTTAGAGGCGTTGCAATGCCCAGCAGGTATCGCAGTTGTAAAGTGCACCGCACATACCAGAAATGAGGACTTCGTTTCGAAAGGCAATAGATATGCTGATGAAGTTGCGCGGTATTGCGCAGAACAAGGGTACTCTTTCACAGAGGTGGAAGTGGGTGGAATAAATGTAAGAACTGAATTAGCCATGATATTGGAAACTGTTGATACTTGGGATGAACTGTCAAACATGCAAGAAAATGCTCCTGATTTTGAAAAAGAAACATGGGAAAAGGCAGGATGTGTAATGGGTGAGTCCCATTTTTGGGTCTCAGCAGACGGCAGAGCAGTGTTGCCCAATGAGATGGTGAGTCCAATGGCCAGACTCATACATGGTCCCGTACACTTAGGGAGAGATGCTATGCTGAGAGTGTTTAGACAGACTTGGTACAATCCTAAGTTTCGAATAGCAGCAGAAGCAGTGTGTCAGCGTTGTGTGACCTGTCAGCAGCTGAATGTAGGGAAAAGAACACCAGTTGCACTGAGTCACATAGGAAGGTCTGGAGGTCCATTCAATCGAATGCAGATAGATTTCATTGAAATGCCGAGATGCAACCGCCTCCGCTATGTCCTGGTGGTTGTTTGTGTGTTCTCCAGATGGGTTGAGGCATACCCTACACGTAGGTGCGACACCCTCACAGTGGCCAAGTTACTGCTTAGGGAACTCATTCCGCGCTTCGGGGTGCCGGCCTCTTTGGAATCAGATAGGGGAACGCATTTCAATAGCGAGCTTGTGAAGATGATTTGTGCAGCTCTAAATATCGATCAGAAGTTGCATTGTAGTTACCGACCAGAAGCCTCAGGAATTGTGGAGCAGATCAATGGCACGATCAAAGCCCGAATTGCCAAGGTGTGCTCCTCAACGACCCTGAGTTGGCCTGACGCCCTGCCATTGGTTCTCATGAGCCTTCGTAGTACCCCAGACAGAAGAACGGGGTTGTCACCACATGAGGTGTTAATGGGGAGAGCAATGAGGTTGCCATCTGTCCCGACTACTGCACTGTTAAATATCACAGATGATATGATCCTGGACTATTGTAAGGGGCTGTCTGACGCCATTCGTTCTGTGTCCCTTCAGGTGCAGGCTGCCGAGGTTCCATCGTGCCAGGGCCCGTGCCATGACCTGTATCCTGGGGACTGGGTCCTGGTGAAAAAACATGTGAGAAGAAGCTGCTTGGATGTTCGTTGGCGTGGGCCCTTCCAGATCATCTTGATTGCGAATACGGCTGTGAAGGTGGGAGGCCTGCCCAATTGGATCCACGCGTCACATACGCGAAGGGTTCCAGCACCTCGGGAAGAAACAGCTCCTCTCTCGGATAGACGTCCAGCAGAGGACCGAGAAGCCATAGAGGGGGCTAGCCAAGCTGAAGAGGTGCCAGCGGAAGCAGGGAACGAGTCTGACCAAGCTGAGGACGGTCAGTACAACAGCGAAACAGACGACGCTACAGAAGGAGAAAGTAGCTGGGAGTACGAGTCAGACACTGACAAGTCTGACAGAGAGCGAGAACAGACAAGAAGGAGAAGGAGTAGAAGGGCACGTGGAGAAGCTAATTGGCCGCAAAGAAGGAGTTCTAGCCTGAGGTCAACTCCAGAGGTAACCCTTCCTCCGATATCAGAAGACTCAGACCCGGAAGAAGGTGCTCAGGGCGCTGAAGCACCGGACCGAAGAAGGTCGAGAAGAGTGTGTGTGCCTAACAGAAGATACTCCACTCCTGAGTGGACATATCTGGCGACAAATGTCTGTGAAACAGGAGACAGGGAGGATTCGAGCGGTGGTGGTGTCCAGTTCTGAGCCCATCGTCACCGTGGAAATACGACTGTTGGTACCCGGAGTCGAACAAGAAGGGTCACTAACATTCATGCTCCCCAGACCTCCCCGCCTCAGCAAGTTAAAACACATGTTTCTTTCAGAATTGCAATTCCCCGACTTTGGTACAACGATAACAGCACATGAAGAGCACAATCTTCGTTTGGAAATACTGAACTTTGCTATCGAAGCTGCAGGCACAGGCTTGATAGTAGACTGTTAAAGGACTTTGTAAATAAAGTGAACAGAAAAAAGAAGATTACCTAGCGCCCAGGAAGCAGAGAATTTTAGGGAACTTCCCTTGAGTTGATGGAGAAGGGCTAGGGTTGTCTTTATTGAACTGTTAAAGGACTTTTGCGAAAAAGGTTGTCAGCTTCCAGTTGTGTGGATTCTAAAGACAAAAAGGAAAAAAAAAAAAAAAGGAGACTGTAAAGGAACGAGAGGAAAAGAACTTTTTGCTAAGATAAGAGAGAGCCATATTGTCTGACGAAATGGAAGCCGGCACCCAGAACCGCAGAGCTAAATGTATAATAGGTACACTAATAGTAGGAGTGATAATATTAATAGCTTTAGTGGTAACAATTTCTTATGTAAAGGGACATGAGGAAGAGGCGAAGGTAACTGATGTGAAATCTGTAGAAACGCTTACACCCACTGTTGCTGGTGAGAAAAGGGAAAACATTCAAGAGAAAGCGTTATTAGCTGCAGAAGCCCGCAGGTTACACGTAGATGAGTCCCAAGGAGACTTTAGGTCAAATGCTTATGCTAAACTATTATATGAATACGTGGATGCCATGGAGGTTAAGGACTGTTATGTCTGCATGCAGTTGCCGGCGTCTGTAGATGAAGGCATTAGATACCATCACCTCCCGCTGACATATGGCATTACATGTAGCTTATTGCTTAGTATATTTTATGAGAGAGATAGTTTTGAATACTATTTCTCCAACTATGATTCAGTGTTGCCGGAAGTCCCAAATTATAAGCAGATGAACAAATGGGACTACTGGAAGAGTGAAGACAGACTGGCCAAGTTCTTCATTCCTTGGATTACCTTAGATACTTCACATGCCCGTAGAAATAACCTGACATGCAAAGTGTCAGAAGTCGAGAAGAAGTTCATAGGGCAGGTGGATGATCGTTACAGGAGACAAAAGATTTTGAAAAAATCAGGACAATGGAAAACAGATTGGACCGAGGAAGAGAAGGCACACAAGAGAAAGGGTAGTAGTGGTCCAATAGCTTTAGATAAGACGCAGAGAGGAAAGCTATGTCTTCACCGAGCCAAAACGTATTATGAAAATGTATACGTGGGAGAAGTCGACTGTGAACATGCTTTCAATATAGAGTACTATACTAAGGATTTCCTGAAGGGAATGCAAGTGATTCCAAATGTGTATTTTGTATGTGGAAGAAATGCTTACGTGCGACTACCTGACAACTGGTATGGATCATGTTACCTAGCAATTGTCTTCCCCAAAATATATCATGCACAAGACTTAGTGATCATCGAGGGCAAGACATCATCAAGGGGAAAGAGAGATGTAGGAGATGCAGAAATGGTTGGAGATGTCTTTGGAGCTATGTTCCCTCTTTTGGGAGTAATCCTTAATGATGTTAAAATTAGACGACTGGCAACAGTTGTCGACAGGTTGTCTGCCAGCACTGCTCAGTCCTTAATGCTGGTAGAAGGAGAGATGCAATCGATAAGGGCTATGGTTCTTCAGAACCGTCTTGCGTTAGATGTCCTACTAGCAAAAGAGGGCGGAGTCTGTAAGGCTTTGAAGGTCCAGGAATGTTGTACTTACATTCCAGACAATTCAAAGCCCCTTGAGAAAGTTATTAGGAACATAACTAATATTCACAAGGAGATCGAAGACTTGAGTAGAGAAAATGTCTGGGAAAAGGTGGGCCACGGAATGAGTGAAGTTGGAGGGTGGATTTCCACCATAGGCAAAAGCTTTGTGTGGTATATACTAAAACCTATCATCATAATATTGATCTGTGGGATTATATTGTGGGGATTGGTGAGGGTATTCAAATGGTACAGAGCAAGAAGGTCAGAAAGGGCCCAAAGAGAACAGCTGCAGAGATTGGCTGCCATACAAGATAATCAGTACAGGAGTCTGAGGGCTCTGGAAGCGCAGAGACAAATTATGCCAGCAATAACTGCAGTTTAAATGTTAGTGATGACCCCGAGAGGTCATCAAAGGGGGGAACTGAGAGAGCGCAAACTGACCTAAATGTATGAGTGCATCACACTTACCTGTAGTAAGCATAAATCATGAGGAGAAATGCCATGAGTGCTAATAGTATCTGAAATTATATTCTGAATGTATAGCTAATGTAGAGATTTAAGTAGAAGTGGAACTAATACAGAAATGTGTGACACTATATGATTTTATTAGATGTGATTATTCCTGAATTCATGTCGTATAGCTGCTAAAATGTAAGATGGCATGTGGTAAAATGCAGAATGTGGTAGGCCTCAGGGCCAAAGCTAGAAAGTGTTTCTTTTCACGACATAGATTGAAATAATGTTTTGGCCATTGCATTAATGGGCCATGATTTATAGATGTGTTTACTGAATAATAGAATAAGAGTATTAACATGCTTTAATTAATGAAGAAGTTGAATGCTATAATCATTATGAGAAATGCTGTGGGCCTGAATTATTTTAAACATTGATTTATACGTACATGTCTGGGCTGAGAAATGTTGCAAGCCTTTTTGGAAGTCTATGAGAGTTGGGTTCTTGGCTGCAGATATCTGTCTGCAAAGGAAAAGGGGGGATCCAATTATAAATGAATGAATAGAGGTCTGTTCAGTAGACGGCCCAGACATGGAGGAGGGTTCCGGAATGTTTAAGGGGTATCAGCGGGCCGGAGAAGAGTCTGAGAAGCAAGGTCAACTCCAACGTACGAGGCCCAATACAAAGCAGCATGGAAAAAGCCAGAAGCTACACCACGTGAGAGGCGTCTCACGAGGGGCGTCTCAAATGTTGTTGACTGTTTTGTATTAGGGACAGCACCCCTGGGTGGAGTTGGAGCAGATACCTGAGGACCCTTTAGAGAGCGGATGGGTAGGCAGAGAGGGGTCATGACTGGAGAACTATAGGTTTTCACCAAGAGACTTAGAGTGAGTGACTTCCCTTGGGGGTCATTCACTGCTGACACCTTCGTTAGGTTGGGATTTGGTTAAGTAGGGATACCATCTAGAGCAGGGTAGGGACAGCCTAACCTGTGTGTTTTCCTCCAACTTAAATGAAGGAGAGATATGCGTCAATGCTGATAGCTTTATTATTCTTAGAACTTGTGTTAGTGATTTCCGTTGCTCGTCTGAGGGCTTTCAGAGAGCACATGTATGTAGTTGGACCTGTGTATCTCGTGAATCTCATTCTGAGATGCCTGTATTTGCAGCTTATCGTATCTTTACAATAAACTTTTGAAAGCTAGAAGTTGTTTGTGATCTTTGGGAACAGAGACCTTTATTGGGTGAACTAACTTGCAGAGAGGTGCACTTTTTTTTCCTCAAAGACAGGCAATAAAGGTTCAGTCGACCAGATCGAGGTTTGGATCAATAGTGATAAGGTATCGATCAAAATCTCGCCCTTCCAGTACCTTTAACTTGTAGAGTTCGTCACGGATGGCGCAGGAAGGCAGAAGCGTACATGCGGCGATGTCGTCCCTTCGTGGTGCGAGCTACGGCTCGTAGAGGCCCAGAGTCGCGTTACTCGAGGAGACTGTGCCTTGCGTTGATGCGTTTGCACTTCGATGCGGCGAACGCACCGTACCTGGAGAGTGGGCGGCCTGTTGCAGATCCCTCGAGCGCGGTGTGAGGCGTCAGTACTCTTCGGAGGTACGAGACGTACCCAGCCTCTCTATGCACCGCAACCTGTAAATAACAGCGGCGGGGTGCGCATCGAGCAGGATGATGCGAAGGAGAGAAGTGAGGCCCAAAAGTGGAGTCCGTTCCTTGCGTTGCGAGCTACGGCTCGTAGGGGGCAGAAGTCGCGTTGCTCGGGCGAGGCAGGTCCGTCTTTTACGTTGCGAACTACGGCTCGTAGGGGGCAGAAGTCACGTTGCTCGGGCCAGACAGGTCCGTTCCTTTACGTTGCGAGCTACGGCTCGTAGGGGGCAGAAGTTGCGTTGCTCGGGCCAGACAGGTCCGTTCCTTTACGTTGCGAGCTACGGCTCTTAGGGGGGTAGTAGTCATGTTGCTCGGGACAGACAGTTGGGCACGGGCTTCTCAGACTGTGCGGTGAGTTTTCACGAGGCGCACACAGCTCCTCCTTCAGCACTGCGGGGAAAGCAGCGCTCTCAGCAGCGTTTCTCCAGGTTGCTGAAGCCCTCTGGTCCTGGGACTTCGTTCAGGGGGCAAACTCACTCACAAGCCCTTGGAGATCTTTCAGAATGCACAAGTTGAATAAAGTCTCTTTAGTCTTTTCCTCTCCTCTCGCAGCAAGGCAACCACTGAAGGCCAATCCCCCAGGTCAGGGACAGTACTCCTCCTTACAGCTTTCCCAGTTCCTTCTCGTCGGGCAGAGTTTCTTCTTGGTTCAAGCAAGGATCTAATTTCTTAGGAGCAGGGCTCCAATATTTATACTAAAAATCTTTTGTTCTTTCAGGCCAGGGGGCTTTTGCCCAGTTCAGCCCAGTTCTTGAGCAATTTGTGGACATGCTTCTGACTTCTTCTTTCAGGGTGCAGGGCAGAGACATCAGACGCTCCACAGGAGGTGGAGCCAGCATTGTGGTGGCAGAGCACAGCCCTATTCAGAGTCAAGGGGCACTCCTCCCACCCATCTTGGATGTAATCTTCCTATTCACCACCTGGCTGCCCAGCCTGTCTCCTGGAATTCCCAGCCCTGTCACACACAGAAACCAGAGAGCAGATACACATCCTAGCAGAGGCGGGCTGAAAAGGTTAGGCAAGCAAATACCCACTTTCTAAAAGTGGTATTTGCAGAACTTTAAAATAAACTTTACCAAAAGATGTATTTTATTATTCTGAGTTCAGGCATACTAAACTCGAATTTCTACCATGTTCCCTGAGTCTGTTAGGATCATAGGATGTAACAATTCTAACAGCCTATTCTGGCCTATGAGAACAGGTAGCCTTGCAATAGTGAAACCCGAAATTGGCTGTAATTCACTATTAGGACATGCCTGTGAGAAGTTGGCCTGATGTGCAGTGCTCACTATTCTAGTGATCACTATATATCAGTCCAAACAACCCTTATTGATGATTGGTTGTAAGTCAACCTTATAGACCAGCTATCCTAGTAGCATGGATACGAGCAGTCTAAGGCTAAGACTCTAGAGGGCGTGTTAAGCCAGCTGTTTTACCATCACATTACCCCTTGAACACCCAGTGAAAGGACACCACACAAGTTGTTATGAAAATAAACAGTGTATTTATTTATAACAAGACTACCCTGGCTCTTTATGAGACAGGGAGCTAAGCACACAACAAAACTCTTACGAAAATACTTTTAAGTTAGCACGTTACACAAATGCCCGAGGGGCACGAAAAACCATATACGCTAAAAGTGGAATGCGAATTACTAGCAGGTAAGTAACAGTTCTAATAGGCTTTGGAATCGCTAGGACTGGACTAGGGAATCGTTAGATTACTACTAGGAGGCCCAGGGGACTCGGGTGCAGAGTGTGCACTCTCACGCGGGATGCGGGACAAAGTCTATGGAAGCTAGAATTCACAAAGTTAGTGTTCACGGGCGAACCCGACCTGGTAGGGAGAAAACGACAGTGGATCCTGACCCTTGGATAGTGAGGCTATGCTGGGACACCGGAGTGCCGAAGTTACCTAGCCCAGGGGCTGCAGTTGCATAGGTCTGAAAAGACGTCGGGGATCTCGTTGCCGGACCAGGAGCCTGGAAGGAAGAAGTTGCTGGCAGGCGACCAGTGAAGAAAAGTTCGAT
Organism: Lissotriton helveticus; assembly: GCF_964261635.1. Taxonomy (NCBI): domain Eukaryota; kingdom Metazoa; phylum Chordata; class Amphibia; order Caudata; family Salamandridae; genus Lissotriton; species Lissotriton helveticus. The sequence continues at coordinate 899,528,284 of NC_136073.1, forward strand.
GGATCCAAGCCTGGATCAAGGAAGAAGAAAACCTGAAAGCAGAGGGGACCAAGTTCTTGAATCACTAGCCAGTGATTAAGTGGGCACCAGGATGGCACCGGGCGAAGTCACCGCAGTCAGGTGAGTGGGCGCTGCTGGGCTCTGCAGTCTCTCGGACCAGGAGGCGTTGTCGGTGACCAGGATGGAGGTGCGAGCTGTCCCACGAAGGATGAAGTCGTTGGCGTCGAAGTTACCCAGGATTGGGCAACAAGCCTTGCCTAATTCAAGCCCACGCGGTGGACTCAAAATGGCGTCTTGAGTGGACCAGGAGGGTCCGGGGTGCTCCTCTTCTGGAAGGGAGCAAGGGCCAGTCTGGAGCAACCAGACCAGCAGCAGAAATGTCGTCGGGCGTCGTCAGGAAGGCCACAAGCCAACGGGCTAGTAGCCAAACAACGCGGTGAGCAGCGGAAAGCAGAAGGGCCCCACGCAGATCGTGGAGATGCTGGGGGGCTGCACTTCGGAGCTGGAGCTGCTCAGAGTCGGGGCTTCTCGGACCCCAAAGCACTCACCAGTAGATTACTCGGCGGGCTTGCTGGAAAGAAGTCGTGCAGTCTTGCAGATGGCCGGTCCCTTGAGGTCTCGTCGCACCCACGGTTCTCAGCTGGGCTGTAGAGGTGGGTAGAGGTCAGAGGTGCCAGGGAAGCCGGTTCTCGTCGAGCTGGGCAGTCGGATTCCGGAGGAAGGACTTACAGCAGACCGCAGTGTTCTTGGATGGTGCCTGCGGATGCAGGGTGACTACTCCTTAGTCACAAGGGAGAAATCTTAGGAAGAAGTCTTGAGTTCCTTTCGCAGAAAGTAGTTTCAGGATTCAAAGATGATCTGATTTGGAAGGGGGCCTGTTCCTACCTTTATCCTGTAAAAAGGGGCTGGCACGCGACTAAGTCCTGCCCTATGGGTGGGACCAGGAGGGGGGTGGTTACACCCACTTCCTTGGCGGGCTTTTCCCCAGCACAGGGTCTGGAGTGACCCTGGAACTGGTTCAAGCCAGCCTATGCACAGTGAGCACCGGGGTGCCACGTGCAGTCACCTTCCTCTGAAGCCCTGCCTACCTACAATACACAAAACCCTGTCTGGGATGGTGCTGGCACCGCCCCTGGCAGGAAACCCTTTGTCCTTATCTCCTGCTCTGGGAGGACTCCCAGCAGCAGGAGGGCAGACTTGTGTCTCGGTGGCAGCATCCATTTTGTGGATGCTAAGGCTCTGTCTGACTTTTAACCGGGTTATAGGTTACAGGCATGTCGTGTCCCTCTAGAAGGGTGGAATGCTAACCCCGTCGCCAGAATTGGCGAGGGGTTAGTATTCCAATTCGTATGACACCTTACTCGACATGTTTTGATAAAGCGATACCAGAGTTGGCACATAACCGCGAGGATTATAATGCACTTAAGAGTATATGGTATGCGATATCATGGAACCGGCTAAGGGATGGATCCCGAAAGCCGCAGACAGGCTCAGCTCATGCCAGAGCCCCATCTCACACGATTCCAAGCACTCTGCCTTCAGGATTGTTAAGGCCTGCCATAGGAGTGACTGATAGGAGATCTGTGTGTCCATTTTAGGGTTAGATATAGGTATACTATATCTAAAGCAAAGGGTGAGTACACCACCTTGCCCCAGCTGTCGTGCAGCCAGTTGTGTCAGTTTTAGTTAGTCAATCCAGGGGTGGCATAATACATGCTTCAGCCCCTGGGAGACTTCTGGGTGCACCTCAGCCCTGGGTACAGGGACTTGGAGAGGGCCCAGTGCCAATTCAGTACCTGAGTACAATTTGGATAGAGAGAACAGCTAGGCTGTGGGTCTGATTAGCAGGCCCACAGCCAGGGAAAGTCGTAAACCAGTGCAGCAAAAAGCAAAAATCTGGGTGATCATAGGATTGCAGACCCTACTCTCCTACATGACCCCCCCCCAAACTTTGGGACAATAAGCTAACCTTGACCAGGTGAGTCTTCTTGCTCTAAGTGGAAATACCTGGAGAGCCCATCAGCATTGCTGTGATCAGTCCCAGGTCTATGCTCCACTGTAAAATCCATCCCCTGTAGGGAAATGGACCACCTAAGCAGTTTGGGGTTTTCACCCTTCATCTGATTTAGCCACAAGAGGGGCTTATGGTCTGTCTGAATGGTGAAGTGAGTGCCAAACAAGTAGGCCCTCAGCTTCTTCAGGGCCCAGACCACAGCAAAGGCCTCCCTCTCAATAGCTGACCAATTTTTCTCTCTGGGGGTCAACCTTCTACTAATGAAAGCAATAGGCTGATCATTACCATCAAAATTCAGTTGAGACAGAACAGCTCCCACACCCAACTCAGAAGCATCTGTTTGGACAATGAATGGCTTGGAGTAATCTGGACTCTTGAGGATAGGTGCTGTGCACATGGCCTGCTTTAGGTCATTGAATGCTTTCTGACAGCTTGCTGTCCACTGAACTTTCTTTGGCATCTTTTTGCTTGTCAGGTCATTAAGGGGGGTCACTATGGACCCATAATTTCTGACAAACTTCCTATAGTACCCAGTCAGGCCCAAGAAAGCTCGAACCTGAGTCTGGGTGATTGGAGGAGTCCAGTCCTTGATGGCCTGTATCTTACTCTCCAGTGGCTGAACCTGGCCTCCACCTACAAGGTGGCCCAGGTATACAACCTGTGACTGCCCTATCTGGCACTTGGTGGCCTTGATAGTGAGGCCTGCCTTTTGCAGGGCCTCTAACACTTTCCTCAGGTGGACCAGGTGATCCTCCCAGGTGGAGCTAAAGACAGCAATATCGTCAAGATAAGCTGCACAGAAGTCATCCAGCCCAGTGAGGACTTGATTCACCAACCTTTGGAAGGTGGCAGGTGCATTTTTCAGTCCAAAGGGCATTACTACAAATTGATAATGCCCTCCAGGGGTAGAAAATGCTGTTTTAGGTTTGGCTTCCTCAGCTAACCTGATTTGCCAATACCCAGCTGTCAAATCAAATGTGCTTAAGAAGTTGGCAGAAGCCAATCTATCTATAAGCTCATCTGCTCTTGGTATTGGGTGGGCATCAGTCTTAGTGACTGCATTGAGGCCTCTGTAGTCTACGCAAAACCTCATCTCTCTCTTACCACCCTGGGTGTGAGGCTTTGGCACTAGAACTACTGGGCTAGCCCAAGGGCTATCTGAGGGCTCAATGACTCCCAGTTCCAACATTTTCTGCACTTCAGTTTTGATGCAGTCTCTAACATGATCAGGCTGTCTGTAGATTTTACTCTTGACAGGCAGACTGTCTCCAGTGTCAACATCATGGGTACACCAATCAGTTTGGCTGGGTGTCAGAGAGAACATATGTCGAAAGGATTGCAGAACTTGCCTGCAATCCTGTTGCTGATGTTCAGTGAGGCTGCCACAAAAGACAACACCATCAACTGACCCATCATCAGGATTCTGAGTGAGCAGGTCTGGGAGAGGGTCACTCTCTTCCTCCTGTCCCTCATCTGTGGCCATGAGCAAGCTCATGTCCTTCCTGTCAACATATGCCTTTAGCCTGTTAACATGGAGCACTCTGAGAGGGCTCCTGGGAGTTCCAAGGTCCACCAAGTAGGTAACCTCTCCCTTTTGCTCAATGATGGTGTGGGGCCCAGACCATTTGTCTTTCAGAGCTGCTGGGGCCACTGGCTCCAGCACCCACACCTTCTGTCCTGGCTGGTACACAGTCAGTACAGCCTTTTGGTCATGCCAAGCTTTTTGAAGTTCCTGGCTGGCCTCAAGGTTTTTGGATGCCTTTTCCATATACTCAGCCATCCTGGAGCGGAGGCCAAGTACATAGTCCACTATGTTGGTTGCAGGCTTTTTGAGAGGTCTCTCCCATCCTTCCTTCCCCAAACACAGGGGTCCCCTTACAGGATGCCCATACAGAAGCTCAAAAGGGCTGTAGCCAACCCCCTTCTGTGGGACCTCTCTGTAAGCAAACAAGAGGCAGGGGATCAGGACATCCCATCTTCTCCTAAGAGGTTCAGGTAGCCCATGAATCATCCCTTTCAGGGTCCTGTTGAATCTCTCAACAAGCCCATTGCATTGTGGATGATAGGGTGTGGTGAACTTGTAGTTCACACCACACTCTTTCCACATGGCAGTCAGATATCCTGACATGAAGTTTGTACCTCTGTCAGAAACGACCTCCTTAGGGAAACCCACTCTGGAGAACACTCCAACTAGGGCTCTTGCCACTACAGGGGCTGTAGTGGTCCTAAGGGGAATAGCCTCAGGATACCTGGTGGCATGGTCCACCACCACCAGTATAAACTTGTGTCCTGATGCTGTCTGGGGTTCCATTGGACCAACAATGTCAATCCCCACTCTTTCAAAGGGAACCCCCACCACAGGTAGTGGTATGAGGGGGGCCTTTGTTGTGCCACCTGACTTACCACTGGCTTGGCAAGTGACACATGAGCGACAAAACTCCTTGGTATTCTCATTCATATGGGGCCAGTGAAAGTGTGAGACAAGCCTGTCCCAAGTCTTTGTCTGACCTAAATGACCTGCAAGGGGAATCTCATGGGCCAAGGTGAGAAGGAAACCTCTCAGAGACAAGGGGATGACCAGCCTCCTGGTTGCACCAGGCTTGGGGTCTCTTGACTCAGAGTACAGGAGTCCATCTTCCCAGTATACCCTGTGGGCACCTGTGGCATTCCCTGCAGCCTCAGCAGCAGCCTGCTGTCTGAGGGGTTCAAGGGAAGGGCAGCTCAACTGTTCCTTCCCCAGGTCTGCTCTGGAGGGTCCCCCTGAGCCCAGAAACTCAACTTGATCAAGTTCAAGCTCTTTAGGCTCAGTTTCCCTCAGCTCTTCTAGATCAGCCTCCTCAGAGACTTGATCCTCAACCTGGGGCAAGGGGGAAGGCAAAGCCTTACCCTTACTGCTCTTCTTCTTGGAAGGTGTCTGGTCCATAATTTCAGGATCCAGCACCTGTTCAGTGGGGCATCTTCTGGCCTGTGACCTAGTCACAGCAAGCACATGTGCTGGCAAGCCTAACATCTCCATGTGAGTCCTCTGCTCCACTTCTGACCATTGTGATGACTCCAAATCATTGCCCAACAAACAATCAACTGGGAGGTCTGAACTGACTACAACTTTCTTTTGTCCCTTCACTCCACCCCAGGAGAAAGCTACAATTGCCACACTATGACTAGTAGTGACATTGCTGGCATTGGTCACCAGGAAATCAGTACCTGGCATGATCTGTCCAGGGTCCACAAAGTTAGGTGTCACCATGGTGACACTGGCACAAGTGTCCCTATAGGCCTGAGCCATCTTGCCATTAATCAAAGGTGTCTGCCTGTATTTGCCCAAAGTATTGGGACTTATTTCAGGGGACATATCCATATCCCCTGTACAGACAAGGACAGCCTGAGTGAGTGTGCCAACTAAGTTGTCAGACCCCTCAGTACCCAAGGTTAACCCGACTAATGCCTTGGGAGTGACACTACCACTACTGACTGTACTAGGGGGTGCAGTTGCTTTAGGAGCTGTAGTGGCAGGAGTTTGTCCTCCTCCTCTTTTGGTGCACTCACTAAACCAGTGAGATTTACTTTTGCAGTACTGGCACCACCTTTTTGACTGGCCTTCTTGAGTCTTCTTCTTCTGGGAAGCCTGACCCCCACCCTCTTTGGTTTGTTGGGGACCTGGTGAAGACTTCTGGTCATTTTGCTCATTCTTAACATTACCCTTCTGGTCTGCTTTCTTCTGACCACCCTGGTTCTGGTTCTGGTTCTGCTTGATCCTTGTCCTGACCCATTTGTCTGCCTTCTTTCCCAATTCTTGGGGAGAGGTCAGATCTGAATCAACAAGGTGCTGGTGCAGCAACTGGTTCTGACAATTGTTCAAAATTTGTTCTCTCATCATTAGATTATACAATCCTGTGTAATCTGTAACCTTGCTACCCAGCAACCAGCCCTCCAAAGCCTTAGTGGCACAATCCACAAAATCAGACCAGTCCTGAGACTGAGTTTTCTGGGTGTCTCTGAACAGCAACCTGTACTGCTCAGTGGTTAAACCAAACCCATCAACCAGTGTATTCTTCAGGACCTGGTAATTGTTAGCATCCTCCACTCTTGTAGTGAGGAGCTTATCTCTACCTTTACCATCAAAGGAGAGCCACAGTATAGCTGCCCACTGACTCTGGGGAATGTTCTGCACAGTGCAGGCCCTCTCCAGAGCAGCCATCCATTTCTGGATGTCATCCCCTTGCTTAAAGGGGGGCACTATTTTAGTCAGGTGTTTAGTATCTAAACCCTTCTCTCTATCTCTTGGGAGATTGCTGCCACCAGTGGGAGCTAGCCCACTCATCTGCTGCTCTCTTGCCAGGGCAAGCTTCTCTTTGGCCAGGGCAATTTCTTCCCTTTCAATCCTCAGTTCAGCTTGTCTCATCCTAGCTTCATGCTCCTTTCTCTGAGGGGAAGTAAATCTCCTCTGTGGAGGATTCCTTCTCCCCTGAGAAGAGGCATGAGAGTGCAGAGATCTATTGGAGTCCCTAGAAAGAGATCTATCTCTCCTAACTCCAAGGTTAGGCCCACTTCGGGTTAGTACTGGGGGGCCCCCAGATCCTAGCCCAAGTAAGTCTAAGTTGGTCCTAGTTAGCCTTCTGACTACCTCAAGACCCTTGTCTACCTCATCCCCAGAGAGTACCTCCTGATCCTCCTCCTCAACTGCTGAATCAGTGTTGTGGAGATCTGGATCCCCAGAGGTTCCCTCTAAGGCTGGCATGTTCTCATGTAACTGAGAAAGCTTTCTGGCATCATATGTCTCTAAGAGACCTATCAGAAAGGAAGTGGTGGGGTTAGACCCCTGCTTCAGTTTCCTGGAGACACAGATCTGTCTCATCTCATGGAAACTGAGAGCTGCATATCTTGAAGTGACCTGTGGAGGGTCAACACTGACCAGGGGAGTCTCAGTAGAGTCCTCCTGAGTCGACATGCTTTTCTAGTGAGGTGTAAGTGGTGCACTTACCTACACTATATGTTTGCCTACTGATCCCTTGCTAGAGTTGTAGTTTTAGGGTGTGCTAGGCCCTAGGAGCTACAACAGCTGGTTCAGTAGAACTCAGAGTATTCTAAGCTAAGTTATATGTACCTTTAGTACTTATGTGATCTTTCACAAGATATTCTTAGGGCATGTGTGGTAAAACAACAGCAAGCTCAAATCCCAACCGCTGCTCACCAATGTGAGAAGTTGGCCTGATGTGCAGTGCTCACTATTCTAGTGATCACTATATATCAGTCCAAACAACCCTTATTGATGATTGGTTGTAAGTCAACCTTATAGACCAGCTATCCTAGTAGCATGGATACGAGCAGTCTAAGGCTAAGACTCTAGAGGGCGTGTTAAGCCAGCTGTTTTACCATCACATTACCCCTTGAACACCCAGTGAAAGGACACCACACAAGTTGTTATGAAAATAAACAGTGTATTTATTTATAACAAGACTACCCTGGCTCTTTATGAGACAGGGAGCTAAGCACACAACAAAACTCTTACGAAAATACTTTTAAGTTAGCACGTTACACAAATGCCCGAGGGGCACGAAAAACCATATACGCTAAAAGTGGAATGCGAATTACTAGCAGGTAAGTAACAGTTCTAATAGGCTTTGGAATCACTAGGACTGGACTAGGGAATCGTTAGATTACTACTAGGAGGCCCAGGGGACTCGGGTGCAGAGTGTGCACTCTCACGCGGGATGCGGGACAAAGTCTATGGAAGCTAGAATTCACAAAGTTAGTGTTCACGGGCGAACCCGACCTGGTAGGGAGAAAACGACAGTGGATCCTGACCCTTGGATAGTGAGGCTATGCTGGGACACCGGAGTGCCGAAGTTACCTAGCCCAGGGGCTGCAGTTGCATAGGTCTGAAAAGACGTCGGGGATCTCGTTGCCGGACCAGGAGCCTGGAAGGAAGAAGTTGCTGGCAGGCGACCAGTGAAGAAAAGTTCGATGGATCCAAGCCTGGATCAAGGAAGAAGAAAACCTGAAAGCAGAGGGGACCAAGTTCTTGAATCACTAGCCAGTGATTAAGTGGGCACCAGGATGGCACCGGGCGAAGTCACCGCAGTCAGGTGAGTGGGCGCTGCTGGGCTCTGCAGTCTCTCGGACCAGGAGGCGTTGTCGGCGACCAGGATGGAGGTGCGAGCTGTCCCACGAAGGATGAAGTCGTTGGCGTCGAAGTTACCCAGGATTGGGCAACAAGCCTTGGCTAATTCAAGCCCACGCGGTGGACTCAAAATGGCGTCTTGAGTGGACCAGGAGGGTCCGGGGTGCTCCTCTTCTGGAAGGGAGCAAGGGCCAGTCTGGAGCAACCAGACCAGCAGCAGAAATGTCGTCGGGCGTCGTCAGGAAGGCCACAAGCCAACGGGCTAGTAGCCAAACAACGCGGTGAGCAGCGGAAAGCAGAAGGGCCCCACGCAGATCGTGGAGATGCTGGGGGGCTGCACTTCGGAGCTGGAGCTGCTCAGAGTCGGGGCTTCTCGGACCCCAAAGCACTCACCAGTAGATTACTCGGCGGGCTTGCTGGAAAGAAGTCGTGCAGTCTTGCAGATGGCCGGTCCCTTGAGGTCTCGTCGCACCCACGGTTCTCAGCTGGGCTGTAGAGGTGGGTAGAGGTCAGAGGTGCCAGGGAAGCCGGTTCTCGTCGAGCTGGGCAGTCGGATTCCGGAGGAAGGACTTACAGCAGACCGCAGTGTTCTTGGATGGTGCCTGCGGATGCAGGGTGACTACTCCTTAGTCACAAGGGAGAAATCTTAGGAAGAAGTCTTGAGTTCCTTTCGCAGAAAGTAGTTTCAGGATTCAAAGATGATCTGATTTGGAAGGGGGCCGGTTCCTACCTTTATCCTGTAAAAAGGGGCTGGCACGCGACTAAGTCCTGCCCTATGGGTGGGACCAGGAGGGGGGTGGTTACACCCACTTCCTTGGCGGGCTTTTCCCCAGCACAGGGTCTGGAGTGACCCTGGAACTGGTTCAAGCCAGCCTATGCACAGTGAGCACCGGGGTGCCACGTGCAGTCAACTTCCTCTGAAGCCCTGCCTACCTACAATACACAAAACCCTGTCTGGGATGGTGCTGGCACCGCCCCTGGCAGGAAACCCTTTGTCCTTATCTCCTGCTCTGGGAGGACTCCCAGCAGCAGGAGGGCAGACTTGTGTCTCGGTGGCAGCATCCATTTTGTGGATGCTAAGGCTCTGTCTGACTTTTAACCGGGTTATAGGTTACAGGCATGTCGTGTCCCTCTAGAAGGGTGGAATGCTAACCCCGTCGCCAGAATTGGCGAGGGGTTAGTATTCCAATTCGTATGACACCTTACTCGACATGTTTTGATAAAGCGATACCAGAGTTGGCACATAACCGCGAGGATTATAATGCACTTAAGAGTATATGGTATGCGATATCATGGAAACGGCTAAGGGATGGATCCCGAAAGCCGCAGACAGGCTCAGCTCATGCCAGAGCCCCATCTCACACGATTCCAAGCACTCTGCCTTCAGGATTGTTAAGGCCTGCCATAGGAGTGACTGATAGGAGATCTGTGTGTCCATTTTAGGGTTAGATATAGGTATACTATATCTAAAGCAAAGGGTGAGTACACCACCTTGCCCCAGCTGTCGTGCAGCCAGTTGTGTCAGTTTTAGTTAGTCAATCCAGGGGTGGCATAATACATGCTTCAGCCCCTGGGAGACTTCTGGGTGCACCTCAGCCCTGGGTACAGGGACTTGGAGAGGGCCCAGTGCCAATTCAGTACCTGAGTACAATTTGGATAGAGAGAACAGCTAGGCTGTGGGTCTGATTAGCAGGCCCACAGCCAGGGAAAGCCGTAAACCAGTGCAGCAAAAAGCAAAAATCTGGGTGATCATAGGATTGCAGACCCTACTCTCCTACAATGCCACACACATCAGGGCTTGTCCTACCTTATGCTTACAATGCACCCTGCCTTTGGGCCTACCATAGGGGTGACTAATATGAAGTTAAGGGAAGGTTTATGGACTGGCAAGTGGGTGCAGTTGCCCAGTCAGCATGACAGTACTAGACTGCACACAGGTTCTGCAATGGCAGACCCTAGACACATTTTACTAGGCTGCTTCTGTGGGTGGCACAGCCAGTGCTGCAAGCCCACTAGCAGCATTTGGATCTACAAGCCCTGGCACTCCTGGTGCACTTTACTGGGGTCTGACAGTAACCCAAATAAGCCAATCATGGAAACCAATCAACATATATACTTTTTACAGGGAGCACTTGCACTGTGGCACTGATTGGCAGTGGCACAGTGCTCTGAGCAGCTAACACCAGCAAAACACATGAGGCACGGTAACAAAAATGGAAGGGAGACCCACGCCAATGGTGCCAGGTCTAACAGCGACACACTCCAGGAATGGAATATAGGGAACGCTGGTGTACATATTCATAAATACAGGACATCACAGAGACGTCTCAGTGACATGACTGGGGGATGTCAGGCTTTGTTAGTGATTACTGAGGCATAAGTGTTGTGTTGCCACAGTTTCACATAGGCATCTTCCATTTGTGTACAGTGTGGCATCTGTTACAGAGGGATCCTTGTGACTCTGAAGGTGGAGCATGCGTGAGAGAGATGTTTGTGTCTCTGAAGGTGCCTCTTGCTTTATACAGGAATCTTTGTTTCTGACAGTGTATCCAGCATTCTTTTATAGAGACATTACATAACACGTCGAACATTGTCCAGCTCTGGTGTGCCTCCTCGAGTGGCAGTGATGGCCTGCGCGCATTCCAGTGTGACTTAGGAAAGGTGGCAAGACTGGTAATTTATCGCATTCCTGACACATGGCGCAGCGCTACACAACACCACACTAGAAAAGCAGGCAATGGGCTTCTAAGGCAGACAACCCCTCACCCAGAGCATTGTGTTACAGACACAGCCCTTACTGCAGCCCTGTTGAAACTCCTGTGGTGTCTCTGCTGCATGCCACCGGGCAAAAGATATTAGTGCCAGCCTAGTGTGCAAGTAAATACGTTTTATGGCATTCATTTCAATCAACGGTGTTTACATAGTTTCGTTGTTTTGCTGAGTTTATGACCCACCCAAGGCAATCTATATCTGTAACCTGTGGAAGTGACTGCAGGAATCTGTCCTGGTGCCAGGACAGGCGGATGACACTGCCCAGAGGCAGGGCGGTGGCACTGGACCCGAGAAAGGCTTCTGAAGCTCAGTAAACACTTCTTCTGAGCCACGAGCAATTTTCTTAAAAGTTCGCTGCTTCTCAGGAAAAATGCAAGGGCTGTGCCAAGATAGGTAAACAGGTATTTCTATAATTACCTGCATGCTGCCAGGCGGATATCAGCTTTAATGGAAACTGTCTTTCCAGCTAAGCGTGTTTCTATACGACTTTGGCAGGAAACAAAATTACTCAAAAATAAAAAAAAGTTTCTATATTAGTGCAGTTCCAAGGAATAACAGGCCCTCTTTCACCTCAATGCAGGCCAAGCCTGCCAGCGAATAAGATGGGTGGTGTGGGGGCATGTGACGGGCACAGGTGGCGCAGACCATGGATGGTCGTGGAAGGCCCTAGGACCACCCACAATTGAGGAACTATGGGGCTAATTAACAAGCCCTTTGCGCCACTTTTGCGTCATTTTTAACATGGGAAAAGTGACGTGCGGGTGGGGCAAGGGTCTTGTAGATAAGCCCCTATGCCTTTTATGCCGACTAAACACATGGTACAAGAGCACGTGTGTCACGTGCTCCCCTCCAGAACACAGAAGGTGAGCCCACCGCTGCATCTGAGTGCGCCAAGCCTTACGTAAATCACTGCACTGACATTGCAGCTCCCAATAACAAGCATTGGTGCCAGGAAATGAGGGTTCATAAGTGCCAGCCCAGCATACTAAGGGCCATATGTATCATTGAAATTCACATTCGCAAAGGCCGAAATTCGCAGAATTCCGGCCTTTGCGAATGCGAATTCTCAATATGGTATGTATTAAGCAAATGTGGTTCAAAATAAGGAATCGCACAATTTGCAATTCCTTATTTTGCGATTGCATTTAAGGAATCGCAAAATTTGCGATTCCTTAAATGCAATGTATGATGCAAAAAAATATTGCTAATTGTCCCTAAGGAATCGCAAATTACCACCAACTTCAAGTTGGTGGTAAGTTGCGAATTCCTTTAAAAAAGCATTTTATTTCAAAACAAAAGGTGCCATGTGACGCTCATACATGCCCTTAGGGCATGTATGAGCACCACATGCGCACACATGCCATTTTCAGGGGTGCAGCAGGGTGTCATAGAAATGAATGAGAAATTATTCCTTAATGGCGATTAGCAATTTGCGAATCGCAATTAAGGAATTTTAAGAAATCGCTAAAAAGAAGCTGATTTCTACATACATACCATTTTTCGATTTCTAAATAGCGATTCCTTAAAAATCGCTATTTAGGAACACAAAACGGAATGTTGATACATATGGCCCTATATAACCACAGGCATTCGTGCCCTCCAGTATTGCAGGAACCATTCATTCAGCCTTGAGTTACCTCTGGAAATGATCAGCTGTGTCATCTGAATAAATATACCTTTTGAGAATTGGCTGTGATGTGTTATTCCCTCTCCTGTTCCTGTACTCGACACATCACAGGTTGACTCGGTTCTCCTCTCTGAAAGGCTTCATGCTGCGGTCAGATTAGGGTCCGGTAGAGGTACAACACATACTCACCAGCCCCCCTGCAGAATGGGATGAGGGGCCCCTGAGTCTCCTATATCTTAGAGATATTCACTGACCTTCGGCTGAATAGAAGTCCCCCTTGCAGGGTTGGGGGCCCCTGGGTGATTGGGGTCCCCCCTGGCACCCCAGGGCTGCAGGGGCCTGCGTTACGCCCCTGGTCAGTTATCCTAGAATCCGGCCCGAGCCCCTGTCCTGTGAGGTCTCCACGAGGCTCGGTCCAGTTTAATCTGGCATGTCCAGTTATAGTAAGCTGTGAGTCTTATATCGCACACACATAGCACAGATGATTTCTTTTAAAACTAAACAATGAACAGGCAGCAAATGTAACCCCTAACAAGGGAAACAGGAGGAGGTGTTTTTTTTTTGTTTTTTTCATAGTCCTCATTAGTGCAATATTATTAGTAAGGAGTCGTCGGGCCCCAATCTCTCTTTAGTTCTTAGACTTCACTGTCATATAACGGAGTATGTGTAACTGGACAGTTCCCCTGTAACGTTTTAAAAGAGAGGAGGGTCCCCTTGTTTCCATTACTTTGTAGAAGGATTTAATGCGAGGGGGGGGGAGCTAGCCATTATGGCTACTCATGCAGGCCTTCTCCTGACTTTCCATTGCTTACACATAATCATTGGACTTTTGCGTAGGTTTATCTGATTCGTACCAACCACTGGGGCAATATCCCTTCGAGTTATCCTCTAAACAATTTAGCTAGCACCTTGATGGTAGTTTTCCCAGATGTTCCAGAACTTAAATTTTTTTCTAGGGGCTTTTCTTTTATCAAGTCTATATATTCTTAGTATTGATGTTAACCATTCACTGTGAGCTGGAGGGGCCGGACTTACCCATTTCACACATATTTCTCTCCTTGCCAACAATATTAACAAGAAAAGGAGATTTTCCTGTGCTATAGAAAGTTTTTCTGGTACATTTGAATTCCTTACCCCAAAGATAATTAAATCAATACTTACATTTAGATGTCTTCCTAAAACCCCATCGAGTGTCTTATCCACATCATTCCAGAAGCCGTCGAGAAGGGGGCACTGCCGAAACATGTGTAAATCATTGGCCCTTTCCTACCCGCATTTAGGGCAGACTTTCACTGTCGTCCCGGCGAATTTCGACAGCTTTTTTGGGGTCCAGTAAGCTCTATGAGAAGTGAACAGATGATTTCTCTTTAGGGCAGCCGATGTTACAATTGTCCAGCATTTGCTCATAGATACTTGCCATTGGTTGTTTAACTCCAGCGTCGGCAGGTCTTTCCCCCATACTCTCTCCGGTATCCGAAATTCGTCTTCCCCTGCGAGAATCAAAGCCCAGTACCAAAACGCGATTTCTTTATGTATAGTGTCTTTTTTCTGCATTTCTCTCTCCAGGGTTGGGTTTCCCGCTCTAACTTCTTTTAGGGATTTAGTCCAGCTAGATAGCTGATAGTACTTGAATTTAGATAATGAGCCCATAGTTTTTGAAGATAGGGTGTTCCACTCCAGAAGATTATTTTGAGACATCAGATGACCCCACTTGGTTATTCCTGATGATTTTAACGGGTATGCTAATTTGTCTTTGAGACACTCTGGGGTGCCAGGGGAGTCCCATATGGGGGCCAGGTCGCTGTAGTAGGGAATATTTAAGGTACATCTTATGCCAAACCAAGATTTGGCCGCAGACTTCAGCATCTTGAGTTTAATTTTATTAAAGAATTTAGGATGTCCAAATTTGTATAAGAAATGGCTGGTTTTATTAGTCATTGTTTGGAAGTATAACGGATAGCATTCAAATGCATTTAGGAGCTTTCTGTTTGATTTAAATTGAAAAGCTCTGCAGTACTCAAAGAGATCGGGGCTTGCGATTCCCCCCTGGTCTTTTCTTCTTCTTAACTTACTCCAGGCAATTCTGGGATTTTTTGAAGACCAAATAAAACTTGAGATTTCACTCTGGATTTTTTTTAATGATTCTTTTTTGAATTCAAGAGGAATGGCACCAAAGGCAAAAGTAAATTTTGGTAAAATTGACATTTTTATTATGTTCGATTTGCCTAGAAACGTCAAGGGGAGACCCCCCCACACTTTCAATAACCTTTTGACTTCCTTATCTATTCTTTGGATGTTTATGTGAGTAACTTTATCTAAGTCTTTGACTAGGTCTATACCAAGGTATCTGATTTTATCCTTATTGTAAGGGCTAATGGAGTTATCATTCCAGCTCATAGTTTCCGTCTTATCTTGGTTAATTTGATAGCCGGAGATACTCCCGAAACTGGTTAATGCCTCTTCAACTGTTATTAGCGATCCACTGAGGTTGTCTGTAAAGATCATCAGATCGTCTGCATAGAGAGCGATCTTTTTAGACCAGTCTTGGAAAGAAAAGGGTGATATTAAAGGATCTATCCTGAGGTGTTCCGCCATTGGTTCAATATAAAAGTTGAAAAGCAAGGGGGAGAGGGGACATCCCTGCCTGGTTCCTCTCTTTATCTGTATATTAGTAGTAAGGCTGCCATTTATTAAGATTTGGGCTCTAGGAGAGGTATATATCTTTTCCACCATATTCAGGATATTTGCCCCCAGGTTAAACCTTTTCAGAACTTCGCTTAAGTATACCCAGTTGACTCTATCAAACGCTTTTGCGGCGTCGATAGTAATTATTGATAGAGGGAGTTTCTCGTTGGAAGCGATGTCTATGGTGGCAAACAATTCTTGCGTTAGGTCTTGTAAAGGTCTTCCCGGTATGAAGCCCTTCTGGTTGTTATTTATTAGAAGCCCGGCTATTTTCCCTAGTCTCTTCGCCATAATCTGTGTAAAAATGTTATAATCACAGTTCAGGATCGAGATTGGTCGGTATGATTCACATTTTTTGGGGCTTTTACCCTGTTTTAGAAGGACCGTAATTATGGCTTCGTTCCAGGAGTCGGGGAGATCGCATTTTTCCATGAATATTTTATTCAGCAGTGTTGTTAAAGGTGAAAGCAAAGCCTCTATTAGATTTGTGTAACATTCGTTTGGTAGAGCATCTGGACCAGCTGCTTTGCCTTTCTTGAGGTTTTTTAAAACTACTTCTACTTCTTGAGTCGAGATTTCCACGTTTAGTTCTTCTCCCAGATCTGATGGTAAGGTTGGGAGATTTAGGGGGTCCAAGAAGTGTTCTATTTCTTCCATTTTGGGTTGACAATCTTCGTTGAACAAATCTGAGAAGAAAGTGAGAAATTCTTGTTTTATTACAGCTTCTTCAGATCCGTTATCTGCTGGGTTTCTAGGGTCAATACAAACAACTTTGTTCCTGGTTTGTTCTGTCTTGGTTTTCCAAGCAAGCATCTTGCCACATCCCTCCCCATATTCATAATGGGCTAGTTTGCTGGCTTCCCATTTTTCTCTCACTTTGTTTTCTAACATTTCTGCTAAACTATATTTTTTACTCAATCTGTCGACCTCTAATTGCTCTTTGTGAGTGGAGGAAGTTACTGAGGCTATTTGTAGATCCAGGTTTTTGATCTTATCTTCCAAGGTTAATATCGATTGTTTTATACCCTTTGATTTATGAGCTGCTAGACTGAGGATGTGTCCCCTTATCGCTGCTTTATATGCGTCCCAGGTAGTCTGTATCGAGGTACCTTCCTTATTTTCCTCAAAGAAGAGATTGGTCTGTACTTTTAGCTGATCAATGATCTGGTGGTCAAGGAGGATTGTGCGGTCCAACGTCCATCTTTGTGAGAAGTTGGCCTGATGTGCAGTGCTCACTGTTCTAGTGATCACTATATATCAGTCCAAACAACCCTTATTGATGATTGGTTGTAAGTCAACCTTATAGACCAGCTATCCTAGTAGCATGGATACGAGCAGTCTAAGGCTAAGACTCTAGAGGGCGTGTTAAGCCAGCTGTTTTACCATCACATTACCCCTTAAACACCCAGTGAAAGGACACCACACAAGTGTTATGAAAATAAACAATGTATTTATTAGAATCACAACAGCCCTGTACTCTTTATGAGGACAGGGTGCTAGGCACACAACAAAACTCTTACGAAAATACTTAAGTTAGCACAGTATACACAAATGCCCGAGGGGCACGGAAAACCATATACTCTAAAAGTGGAATGCGAAATTACTAGCAGGTAAGTACAGTACTAATAGGCTTTGGAATCGCTAGGACTTGACTATGGAATCGTTAGATTACTTCTAGGAGGCCTAGGGGACTCGGGTGCAGAGTGTGCACTCTCACGCGGGATGCGGGACAAAGTCTATGGAAGCTAGTAAAGTTAAAGTTAGTGTTTACGGGCGAACCCGACCTGGTAGGAAGAAAACGACAGTGGATCCTGACCCTTGGATAGTGAGGCTATGCTGGGGCACCGAAATGCCGAAGTTACCTAGCCCAGGGGCTGCAGCTGCATAGGTCTCAAAAGACGTCGGGAATCCTCGTTGCCGGACCAGGAGCCTGAAGAAGAAGTTGCTGGCAGGCGGCCAGTGAAGAAAAGTTCGAAGAGATCCAAGCCTGGATCAGGGAAGAAGAAACCTGAAAGCAGAGGGGACCAAGTTCTTGAATCACTAGCCAGTGATTAAGTGGGCACCAGGATGGCACCGGGCGAAGTCACCGCAGTCAGGTGAGTGGGCGCGGCTGGGATCTGTAGTCTCACGGACCAGGAGGCGTTGTCGGCGACCAGGATGGAGGTACGAGCTGTCCCACTGTGGTAAATAAATAAATAATACCTCTCTTTTTGACTAGACATATATCATAACAGATAGCTCAATAAAATAAGAGTCAAGATTCGAGGTAGTAGGAGTTTTGCAGGTTTAATACAGCATAAGGACAGGAACAGGACAACCTGCATAGGAATAGGATGGCAGGGCCCAGCAGCTGCTGGGGCTGGATCTGGGATGAGCGCGCTGACTTTTAATAACAATACATGAGCATATATACATAACGCAAACACATAGCATTACATTGCAGTAGGCGTAGCAGTGGGTGGAGCAGAAGGCGTGACGCGTAGCAGTCGCGAAAGATAAGGGGGAAAAGAGGTGTAACAGGGCGTATACATAGACATGTGATGCAAACGTAACAGAATATGTCATGAATGGGGCGGAAACCATGGAGGGGGCTACCTAAGGAGCCGGGACCTCTAACCTGATGGTGCGCGCAAACTGGCAATGACGTATCACTAGGAGAAGCTGGGGGCTATGAACTCTGTGCTAGGAGCAGAGACTGAAGTCTGGAGAGTCAGGGCGACATGTACCTAAACAGTATCTAGTATCTGATGTTTAGAGAACATGCTGATATAAACTAGAAGTCAGAAGAGGAAAGGCTAACTTGATTCTAAGACTGGACCATGCATTATTCTACATGTAGTGCGTGATGAAGAATACTAAATGACCATTAAATACAGTATTTCTCTAACGTGGAGCCGGAAAGGCTAGACAATGACGGAAACTATTGATGCGATTCAGTAGTTTAGGAATGCAGAGAAGGAGGACTGAACTGATAACTGGAACTATAACATACTTTTGGCAGACTCAGAGGCAGAGCCAGGCTGGACCGGGCACTGCGTGGCAGGAAGTAAGTGAAGGGTCGAGGATACAGGTGGGGGCTGTATCGCTCCTCAGCGAGGCTTCTGGAGACAGGAGCTGAATCTGGTGTCCAGGCCCTTTTGAGGCCTAGAAACGGGGACTTTACAATGAAATAACGTGCACACTGAGAAACGTGGCAACGTAGCTTTACATAGGCCTGATATTCGTAGTATTCACGAGAACTGGAAACTGGCATACTAGAGGTGGACACAACTATAATTGCGTCATTAATCGAACATGGGGAATGCATATGCATATTTAATCATGCACACATAACATATGATGGATGAGGCGTAGGGACACAGAACATGGCAAAATTTACTTTTCCACATTCCCTCCTTGTCACTACGTTTCCATCAGGAAACATCAATATTCATGATACCATCTATCATTTCATACAGTATCATTTGCTCGTCTCGAATTATCCTGGAACGGGATTTAGAACGGGGCTTGGGACTAGGAATACAAGAGGTAGCACAAATGCCGCAAATCGCAGGGCCACATTGTATACAGAGGCAGCAGCTGAATATGATCGCTACTGCAATACCTAGAAAGGACAATATTTTCCATCCCCATGCGGAAATTATATTCCAGAACCAACCGGACCATGTCCAGGTGCCTGGGTCTTGGTGTATCATATGGGCAATTTTATGGAGTCGGGTTATAGCTGAATAAACAGACGGCGCGTTATTTGGAATGAAAATGCAGCAACTAGATCCGATGACTCTACAGGCCCCGCCCCTATCGGCCAGTATGACGTCAAGGACGAGACGATTCTGTAAAACGACAAATCTCATAGCAGATTGCTCTTCAGTTAAGTTACCTAGAGCAGAGGCAGTCTCATTTACTACAGCTTCGAGGGTTCTTGTTAACCTACGGATTAGCTTACTATTCTGGATAGGTCCTATAAAGAAAAAGAAACCTCTGTTGAAATCTGTATACTGTTCTAGAGCAGTTTCAGTATAATCGACAATTGGGGACTCCCTTCTATGTCTAATGTGTACTAGATGTGTGTTCCTGTGATAATCAGGTGGGGCTAGGAAAACTGGTGGCAGTAGGAAGGCAATGTAACAGGTTCCCTCCCAATCGAGGGGCAGACGAACATATGCAGTTTGACCACAAATAAAATAAGAATGACGTGAAGCTTTAAAAATAGATTTCCCACTGTCACTATACTTGACAATAGTAGTACAATCACTATGTCCTACATGTACAGAACCATAATTTCGGACACATAATTCGCCTTTGACTGGTAGTACTGAAATAGCAGGTAAGTCTGGAGTAGTATCAGACTGAACATTCAAGACCATGAAATTCGACGAATAATTACCTAAATTATACACTTCATTTTCTAGATCTAACCCTGTTCTGTGGGGAAGACCTTGCTTGTCTGGGAAACATGTACTGTTAAGAAAAGACATATCTGTTGAGGATGATGTTAACGTGGACCATGCTCCACACGAACCATTATGTGAAAATGGATAAGGAAAAAGTGGCAGAACTCCCTTCGGTGTCTGGAAAGGGGGGAGTCGACCACACACCCAACAATTAGTGGCATTGCTGGTCTGCTGTGAGTAATGTAACATGCGGATAAATGAGTTATTTCGCATAGCGAGGCGGTAAGAGAGTTCATGAGGAGGCAGATCACTAAACGTGTGCTCTACTGTAGCATTAGCAGACTTATTTACATGAAGAACTGGGAAATACAGGAAAAATGCATAACTGGTGCAGGAAATCATAATGCTGAGAAACAATATGAAACATAGAAAAACGATACATCGAATTGAGTTTTGACTAACTCTCTCACTATGGGGGTCTATTTTATACATGTCAGAAACAGTCTAACCGTTTCACCTAGGGGAGGACTTAGACAATCAAACTGACTGACTTATTTTACTAGACCGGAGTTTTAGCTTGTACTCCTGCTGCGGAGTTTTCTCTAACTGGGGAGGGGTTGTAGCAATGTCTTTTGCGGGACAGTCCTTGAGAACAATATTTTGGCAATCCTTCAAATCCTGGGAAATGTTCTTTAAGACGGGTTTCAGTCCATTAAAAAGTTTAATATGAGAAAGGTGCACCCAGCCTTTGCGTCCTTCCAACTTCACGGCTGTACGGGTGGTGAGGAGGACCTGTCGGGGCTCTTTCCAACGAGGCTCCAGCGGACTTGATCTGTCAAAGTTGCGGACCATCACCATGGATCCTGGAACGATTTCGTGCGGTGCCACCTCGGTATTGTCTGGAAATGCGGCGGCAACCTGTGAACGACATGAGTTGAGGGCAGACATCAAGGAAGCTAGGTAATCTGTCAACATATTACTTGAAACATCGGTAATACTTCGGGGTCTAGGAGTACCCCACATATTAGGGGGGCGGCCGAAAACGACCTCGTACGGGGACAGACCTGATCTGGAATGTGCGACCATGCGCATATAAAATAAAGCGACTGGCAGAGCTACTAGCCAGTCCACACCTTTTTCTTTGCATACTTTGGCGATTCGGATTTTCAGAGTCTGATTATGTCTCTCTACGAGACCGGCTGCTTCAGGATGGCGTACACAATGGAACTTCCACTGGTACCCTAGCAAAAGGGAAACATGCTTCATGAGTTCAGATGAGAATGGCTGACCGTTGTCAGAATATACGACTCTAGGGAGTCCATAACGAGGGAAAAACTCACGAACCAACTGCTTGGCAGTGGTCGCGGCTGTGTAATCTGCAACTGGATATGCTTCTGTCCACCTGGACAAAGCGCATACAACTACAAGGACATACTTGAAACCTCGACATCGCTCCATCTGAATATAATCCATCTGGAGGACTTCAAAAGGGTGGTCAGGGGGCTGGAATCCACCTTGTTCCACCGGGACACTTTTACCTGGATTAAACTGACAACATATCATACAGGTACGGACTTTCTGCTTGGCTGCAGCTCGTAAATGCTTGTTGAACCAAATGTTCTGGATACTGTCTAACATAGCTTTTTCTCCTAAATGTGCTGGACTATGTGCGGTATTAATAATGACTTGAACCATGGAGTCGGGGAGAAACCATGTGGCTCTACCCTTCGTTAACCATCCTTGATCTGTCTGGACCCCTCCTTGTTCGGACCATTTCTTGATTTCTTCGGGAGTAGCATGTAACTGTATGTCTATGACATCTTGTGTAGGGTCCTTAACTGTCATACATGTAATCGGATCTGGAGTATGTGTCTGATTAACTGGAATGTCTAGAGTCTGTGTTGTAAGCTTGGCTGTGCGATCTGCTAGATCATTACCTTGGGAAATAATGTCAGTAACTTTCGTATGTGCTTTGCACTTCATAATAGCGATAGATGTCGGTAAATGTATGGCATCTAACAGAGCTTGAATAAGGAGACCATGCTGAATCTTGGTTCCATGAGAAGTCATGAAACCTCTCTCCTGCCAGAGCACTCCGAAGTCGTGTACAACTCCAAATGCGTAACGTGAATCTGTGTAAACATTAACTTTCAAGTTCTTGGCGTGTATACAGGCTTGTGTCAGAGCGACTAGCTCTGCTGCTTGAGCGGACAGAGTGTCGATGCGGTGTGTCTCAATAACTTCAGTGTCAGTAGTCACTGCATACGCGGCGACTAGTTCTCCTGTACTAGTTCTCATACATGAACCATCCACATAAAGTGTCAGGTCGGGGTCTGGTAACGGAGTATCTGTCAGATCTTGTCTTGGCTTTGTCGTAATGTTAACTACTTCCACGCAATCATGTGTGGCTGGATTTGAATTAACTGATGGTAACAGTGTAGCAGGATTTAAAACGTTGCAGCGTCTGATTTCTATGTGTGGCTGGAACAGTGTCAATTCATAACCTGTTAAACGTGCAATTGTCAAGTGCTGAGTTTGTGTTCGGTTTAAAAGAACTTCCACGGAGTGTGGAACTTGTACTGTCAAGGAATGTCCTAAGACTATGGAATCACTTTGTCTGATAGCTAGTGCTGTGGCTGCAACTGACTTGAGGCACGCAGGCAGAGCCTGGGCTACAGGATCTAATGTGCTCGAAAAATAAGCACAGGGCTTGTATTGTCCTGCTTGATCTTGTGTGAGAACAGATAATGCTGTACCTTCGCGTTCAGTAACGAAAAGTGTAAAAGGCTTACTGTAGTTCGGTGTAGCTAGAACTGGAGCTTGGCATAGGGCTTTCTTTAACTCATTGAAACTAAGTGTATGTTCAGATGTCCAAGGGAGGACAGTCGATACGGCTGCCTCCTGTGTCGTTAACTGTATCAGTGGCTTAGCTAGAAATGCATACTGAGGAATCCATTGTCTGCAGTAAGAAGTAAGGCCGATAAAAGCACGTACCTCCTTCTGGGTCTTGGGCTGAGGAAGACTCGCTATTAACTGGATACGGTCTGGTGTCAACTGCCTACCCCTCTTGGACAGCAAGTGTCCTAAGTAGACCACTTGCTGGACACAGAATTGAAGCTTAGAAGGGGACACCTTGTGCCCCATCTCGGCTAGGAAATACAAGACTGTAAGGGATGCTTGCTCGCAAGCACGTTCAGAACGGGCTGTGATCAGAAGATCATCGACATACTGGAGCAGGGCAGTGTCAGTTGGCATGTGAATGTTGTCTAGTTGTCTCTTGAGTGCTTGACTGTAAATACTAGGACTTTCTGTGAAACCTTGAGGAGCTCGTGTAAACATATAGCTCCTTCCATTTAAACAAAATCCGAAAAGGAACTGGCTGTCTGGATGAATAGGAACACTGAAAAATGCGTTCTTGAGGTCTATGACAGTGAAGAACGTGGCTTCGGAATCAATGGCTGTCAATAGGGAAGAGATGTCTGGGACAACTGGGTACTGCGGAATAATACATTTATTAAGCTCTCGTAGGTCAATCACTAATCGATATACTGGGGGTGCATTCGGATCAGTACGTTTCATGACTGGAATGATCGGAGAATTACATACATTGGAGTCAGTTTCTACAACCACTCCTTGAGCCATGAGCTCGTCAATAATTTTGGATAAGGCTGCTACAGCCTCAGGTGGCAATCTGTACTGTCTGATTCGTGGTAACACTACACCTGGCTTGAGAGTCACACGATAGGGTGTGATTTGCATATAACCTACATCAGTTGGACCTTGCGCCCATAGATGCTGCGGGACATTAGACAGTCTTGAATCAAAATCTCGTAATACATAGTGACCCTTAAAGTCACGTAGAAACAATCGTATTCCCTCTGGGGAACAACATATAACTGCACCTAACTCTTTCAGTGTCTTAATGCCTAATAGGTTTTCTGGACATGACTTAGTAAGTAACAGATCAGTAGTGCGGGACAATGGACCTACTTCTAGAGTAACTGGCTTTGAAATCTCATTTACGATAGGTTTTCCTGAAAATCCAAGGGAAACATTTCTTGAGCCTGAGAGCGGAGCCCCTGGAACTTCGGCGTGACTAATTGTGGTCCTACTTGCCCCTGTATCAATCAAAAACTTTCTGTCTTTCCCTAATACTTGACTGTGAACATAGGGACCTTCTTGATCTACAGGTATCTCGATGAGAGGCAAGCCTACCTCCCTCTCTAGGCTGTTTCATGAATACTGCTGGTACTCTGGATACTCAGACTGTGCATACTGGTACATCTGCTGTGTGACGTGCTGTGTTGCAGCGATGGGCTGCGGTGCGGTAACTGTCTGTGGTGCATTCTGTGGCTGAGGAGTCTGTGAAACTTGTTCTTGTCTAGGCGGACGTGGTCTTTCTTTAGTCTTACCGGTAGCTATGTTGTGTTTCAGAACTGCACACTCATTTATAAAATGACCTGGTTGTTTACAATAATTGCAGTTCCCTTTAACGGGAGCTGCAGGATGACTGGCTTGATTCAGACCCCTCTTCTGACTGTCTTGAGGAACAGATTGTGCAACTAGTACTTTCATTTTCGTGTCTTTCATACGTTTTCTTTCGTGTTCTTGTTCTTCCCTGATTCTATTCTGGTGGTATTGGAGCATTTGTAACATCTGGGACGGGGTATTAGCTTGCCAGGTACTTTCGACTTTCAAAACTCGATTTTTAATTGATGGACTTGAATTCTCGACCAATTTAGTAACAAAAAGGTGAGGGTATGACTCACTACTTGTCTTGAGGCCACTGTTGATACTAAAACATTTTTCAAATCTAGAATAAAAATCACTAATATCCTCATCTTGCTTCTGTTTACAGGCTGAGATTGCATCCCAGTCTTCTTTTCTAGTTGTCAATAATCTGGGTAAAACTTGTATTAATAATTCCGGTAATTCTTTACATTTATCTCCAAGACCGGTACCTGGTACTCGTGCCTTGTCTTCAGCTTCTAGAACTGCCCAATCGATCTTTTTCTCTCCCACCTCCCATTCTTTTTCCTTGAGCTTTTCATACACCCCTGCGGGCAGCAGAACCTTTAACATTTTAATTATATCTGGATATGTGTATTCTCCCATACGGAGCATGTCTTTTAATTCTCTATGGAACCCTGCTGGATCTTTGTCATGACAGGGAATTAATTTCTTCATCTCGAGGAGTTCCATCTTTGTGATCGGAGTGTAAACAAACACTCGTTCTAGTTCGCCACCCGTTCCTCTGACTGGGTGGACTTCTCGTAACGGATTCTGTCTCTCCATGTAAAATGGTTTACTTTCTGGGGGTGAGGCATGAACAAAATGCGGGTTCAGAAACGTTCTATATTTGTGGCGCTGTTCTAGAATGACACTAATTAAATCGGTACCTAGACCTTTCCATCTATACTGGAGTAACTCGTTCAGGATATCGCGTAACGGACCTGGATCAGAGTGCTGACCCTCATACAAAGTAATGAGGTGCTGGATCATATGCATACCCACCAGTCGTTGTTCGGCTGGGGGCATTTTCAGAAACATTTGTGCCACTATTTCGTCTGGAAAAGTGGTAGAATCAGTAATCCATCGGACTGCTGATCGGGCTAGTTCTTGTTCATGCATGGTACTTAACTCACTGTAACCGATTCGTGATTTCAGAATGTGATCGGTAGCTTGGAATACTTGTTCTAGTGAACCTTGTTCTGGTGCTGGAGAATGAAAAATAGACTTGTGTTCTAGGCGTAAATGGCGATCTGGAAATCTCGATTTTCCTACATACGCTATTCTGTCGGGATTCTCGTCCTCTACCTCTTCAGTATCAGAGTTACTTTCTTTCTCGCTTACTTGTGCTGCTTTACGTTGATCATGTAACTTTATTATTTCTCTACGGATTTTCTTGTACATACTTTCCATAGCACCGACGGTCTTGTGCTTACCCTCGGCTATATTATCACTCCACCTTGTCAGGGTTCTCATTTCAGCTTGATCTTTAGACGGGTAATCTTGTTCTCTTATTAGACAATTGATCAGAAACTTTAATATCATGAGCTGGATCTCGGCTTTCCTTTGAGACATGGCCTCGCTAATACTTTCTGGATCATCCCCTGTACGGATGAAACGATATATTCTGTCTAGATCTTCTTTCATATTCGGTAAGGTGACTAGATACTCGGCCACCTTTCTTACGCGGAATGAATATAAAACCATATTATCCTCGCCTGGGACTGGATCATAGCCGCATTCGGCAAGGGATTTTCTTATTTCTGCTACAGTCTGATGTCTGGGCGTACGCTGTGACGCTTGTGCATGTAATTCGGCTGTCGTTAAACGATTACGTGGCGGCGGGGTTTGAGGAGGACCTCCTCCTGCGGCCCCTAGACTAGAGTCGTCTACTGAGGCTCTTCGTCCTGGCAGAGTTGAAAATGGAAATGTAGGCTGGACTTGTATGGCGGGCTGGACCGGGGGGACCGTAACAGGTACTCCGGTGTCTGGAGGAGCGGGAAGTGCCTGATTTACAGGGACTGGCGGAGCGCGAACAGGATTTGCATATTCTGGGACTGTGTCGTCCAAATAGGACGAAATAAAAATATCAGCTGCGGTCTGTTTGTGACGTAACTTGGTCGGAACTAATGGTGGCGGGAAATTACTGGATGCCTCTGGGGTCGCTTTTGGCAAGCCCTCGGCAAGAAGAGGATACATATCCCTAATAAGGGCATGCCTCTGTCTGTCTGACTGTTCGGCTTTGATTTGTTCACCAATCTCGATTAGTTCTTTTTCTTGTGCTCGTTCTAAGGATTCTCTACTTAATTCTGACTTTCTGATTTCTTTTTCGGTTCTTTTATGGGCTTCTTTACGCCATAACTCGATGGCATCTTTCTGTGATTGTCTGGCTTTCTTTTTCCATAATGCTTCTTCTACTCGCATGATGCATTCGGCATCCCATGTACCCGATACGGGCCATCTATACTTTTCTTCTAACTGTTTGGTATACTCTACCCATAAATCTAGATACAGTATGGCGCTTATGCCATGCTTCTGATACATAAAATGACCTGGACTGTCCCTAGGCGGAACTGGAACTGCTTCTTCTAACAAACCCTTTCTAGTTTTTAACTGACGTAATTTGGAAAACAAGGGCATGACTGGACTGTAATCTAGACACAATACAATACACAATAAACACGATACTTATTCCCCATTCATACCACGACATTAAAATACATGAAAAACATTTAGAAATAACAGTTCGAACAGAATACTACCTGGAATACTGAGAACAGAATACAAGAATTTCTCGAGAACGGAACAGACTAGAGTTACTGGATGCACTGCTGAAACAGTACGGAACATACCGGTCCCATAAAGGGACGCATCAAGACCCGTATCCACCTAGGTGAACACTTCGTTTGTGAGTCTGTGTACCACCAACCCACGGACCAGAGTCAATTTAGATTGACCCTGTCTAGATACTACCCCAGTAATGGTACTCACCGGGCAGCAAGAACGGAAGGCCTCAGATCGGACTGAACTGCTACGACGACGGACGCCGAACTTCGGACTTCAGTTACGGGTGGGCCTCCGGATACCTCGGACCTTGAACTCTCGGCTTGGGCTCTGGTCGGGACTCGCCGCGTTCCTCCACCGTCTCGTTTGGATGCTGGACCGCCTCCTCCGTCTCCTCCGTGGGCCTGAGGGATACTTGAAGCAGAAATATCTGCCGGTGCACAGAAGAGTTCCGTCACGACTGCAGAGGGTCAGGGGGTCGGCGTGGCTTCACCGACGCGTGGGGAAAGGGCAAGTCCCTGTTCGGGCGCCATTATGTGGTAAATAAATAAATAATACCTCTCTTTTTGACTAGACATATATCATAACAGATAGCTCAATAAAATAAGAGTCAAGATTCGAGGTAGTAGGAGTTTTGCAGGTTTAATACAGCATAAGGACAGGAACAGGACAACCTGCATAGGAATAGGATGGCAGGGCCCAGCAGCTGCTGGGGCTGGATCTGGGATGAGCGCGCTGACTTTTAATAACAATACATGAGCATATATACATAACGCAAACACATAGCATTACATTGCAGTAGGCGTAGCAGTGGGTGGAGCAGAAGGCGTGACGCGTAGCAGTCGCGAAAGATAAGGGGGAAAAGAGGTGTAACAGGGCGTATACATAGACATGTGATGCAAACGTAACAGAATATGTCATGAATGGGGCGGAAACCATGGAGGGGGCTACCTAAGGAGCCGGGACCTCTAACCTGATGGTGCGCGCAAACTGGCAATGACGTATCACTAGGAGAAGCTGGGGGCTATGAACTCTGTGCTAGGAGCAGAGACTGAAGTCTGGAGAGTCAGGGCGACATGTACCTAAACAGTATCTAGTATCTGATGTTTAGAGAACATGCTGATATAAACTAGAAGTCAGAAGAGGAAAGGCTAACTTGATTCTAAGACTGGACCATGCATTATTCTACATGTAGTGCGTGATGAAGAATACTAAATGACCATTAAATACAGTATTTCTCTAACGTGGAGCCGGAAAGGCTAGACAATGACGGAAACTATTGATGCGATTCAGTAGTTTAGGAATGCAGAGAAGGAGGACTGAACTGATAACTGGAACTATAACATACTTTTGGCAGACTCAGAGGCAGAGCCAGGCTGGACCGGGCACTGCGTGGCAGGAAGTAAGTGAAGGGTCGAGAATACAGGTGGGGGCTGTATCGCTCCTCAGCGAGGCTTCTGGAGACAGGAGCTGAATCTGGTGTCCAGGCCATTTTGAGGCCTAGAAACGGGGACTTTACAATGAAATAACGTGCACACTGAGAAACGTGGCAACGTAGCTTTACATAGGCCTGATATTCGTAGTATTCACGAGAACTGGAAACTGGCATACTAGAGGTGGACACAACTATAATTGCGTCATTAATCGAACATGGGGAATGCATATGCATATTTAATCATGCACACATAACATATGATGGATGAGGCGTAGGGACACAGAACATGGCAAAATTTACTTTTCCACACCACGATGGATGATGCTCTCGACGTCGCTGGACCCAGGATTGGGGCAACAAGTCTTGGCAAATTCAAGCCCACGCGGTGGACCTAAAATGGCGTCTGGAGTGGACCAGGAGGGTCCGGGGTGCTCCTCTTTTAGAAGGGAGCGAGGGCCAGTCTGGAGCAACCAGACCAGCAGCAGTGATGTCGTCGGGCGTCGTCAGGAAGGCCACAAGCCAGCGGGCTAGTAGCCAAACAACGCGGTGAGCAGCAAAAAGCAGAAGGGCCCCACGCAGATCGTGGAGATGCTGGGAGGCTGGACTTCGGTGCTGGAGCTGCTCAGGGTCGGGGCTTCTCGGTCCCCAAAGCACTCACCAGAGGATCCCTCGGCGGTCGTGCTGGAAAGAAGTCGTGCAGTCTTGAAGATGGCCGGTCCCTCGAGGTCTCGTCGCACCCACGGTTCTCAGCTTGGCTGTAGAGGTGGGTAGAGGTCAGAGGTGCCAGGGAAGCCGGTTCTCGTCGAGCTGGGCAGTCGGATTCCGGAGGAAGGACTTACAGCAGACCGCAGTGTTCTTAAGATGGTGCCTGCGGATGCAGGGTGACTACTCCTTAGCCACAAGGGAGAATCTTGAAGAAGAAATCTTGATGTCCTTTCGTAGAAAGTCGTGTCTTGATTCCAAAGATGATCTAATTTGGAAGGGGGCCAGTTCCTACCTTTATCTGGGAAAAGGGGGCTGGCACGCGACTAGGTCCTGCCCTATGGGTGGGACCAGGAGGGGGGTGGTTACACCCACTTCCTTAGCGGGCTTTTCCCCAGCTCAGGGTCTGGAGTGTCCCTGGAACTGGTTCAAGCCGGCCTATGCATAGTGAGCACCGGGGTGCCACTTGCAGTCACCTTCCTCTGAAGCCCTGCCTACCTAGGATACACAAAATCCTGTCTGGGACGGTGCTGGCACCGCCCCTGGCAGGAAACCCTTTGTCCTTATCTCCTGCTCTGGGAGGACTCCCAGCAGCAGGAGGGCAGACTTGTGTCTCGGTGGCAGCATCCATTTTGTGGAGCTGAGGCTCTGTTTGACTTTAACCGGGGTTAGGGGTTACATACATGTCGTGTCCCTCTAGAAGGGTGGAATGCTAACCCCGTCGCCAGAATTGGCGAGGGGTTAGTATTCCAATTCGTATGACACCTTACTCGACATGTTTTGATAAAGCGATACCAGAGTTGGCATATAACCGCGAGGATTATAATGCACTTAAGAGTATATGGTATGCGATATCATGGAAACGGCTAAGGGATAGATCCCGAAAGCCGCAGACAGGCTCAGCTCATGCCAGAGCACCATCTCACACGATTCCAAGCACTCTGCCTTCAGGATTGTTAAGGCCTGCCATAGGAGTGACTGATAGGAGATCTGTGTGTCCATTTTAGGGTTACATATAGGTATACTATATCTAAAGCAAAGGGTGAGTACACCACCTTGCCCCAGCTGTCGTGCAGCCAGTTGTGTCAGTTTAGTTAGTCAGTCCAGGGGTGGCACAATACATGCTTCAGCCCCTGGGAGACTTCTGGGTACACCTCAGCCCTGGGTACAGGGACTTGGAGAGGGCCCAGTGCCAATTCAGTACCTGAGTACAATTTGGATAGAGAGAACAGCTAGGCTGTGGGTCTGATTAGCAGGCCCACAGCCAGGGAAAGTCGTAAACCAGTGCAGCAAAAAGCAAAAATCTGGGTGATCATAGGATTGCAGACCCTACTCTCCTACATGACCCCCCCCAAACTTTGGGAAAATAAACTAACCTTGACCAGGTGAGTCTTCTTGCTCTAAGTGGAAATACCTGGAGAGCCCATCAGCATTGCTGTGATCAGTACCAGGTCTATGCTCCACTGTAAAATCCATCCCCTGTAGGGAAATGGACCACCTAAGCAGTTTGGGGTTTTCACCCTTCATCTGATTTAGCCACAAGAGGGGCTTATGGTCGGTCTGAATGGTGAAGTGAGTGCCAAACAAGTAGGCCCTCAGCTTCTTCAGGGCCCAAACCACAGCAAAGGCCTCCCTCTCAATAGCTGACCAATTTTTCTCTCTGGGTGTCAACCTTCTACTAATGAAAGCAATAGGCTGATCATTACCATCAAAATTCAGTTGAGACAGAACAGCCCCCACACCCAACTCAGAAGCATCTGTTTGGACAATGAATGGCTTGGAGTAATCTGGACTCTTTAGGATAGGTGCTGTGCACATGGCCTGCTTTAGGTCATTGAATGCTTTCTGACAGCTTGCTGTCCACTGAACTTTCTTTGGCATCTTTTTGCTTGTCAGGTCATTAAGAGGGGTCACTATGGACCCATAATTTCTGACAAACTTCCTATAGTACCCAGTCAGGCCCAAGAAAGCTCGAACTTGAGTCTGGGTGATTGGAGGAGTCCAGTCCTTGATGGCCTGTATCTTACTCTCCAGTGGCTGAACCTGGCCTCCACCTACAAGGTGGCCCAGGTATACAACCTGTGTCTGCCCTATCTGGCACTTTGTGGCCTTGATAGTGAGGCCTGCCTTTTGCAGAGCCTCTAACACTTTACTCAGGTGGACCAGGTGATCCTCCCAGGTGGAGCTAAAGACAGCAATATCATCAAGATATGCTGCACAGAAGTCATCCAGCCCAGTGAGGACTTGATTCACCAACCTTTGGAAGGTGGCAGGTGCATTTTTCAGACCAAAGGGCATTACCACAAACTGATAATGCCCACCAGGGGTAGAAAATGCTGTCTTGGGTTTGGCCTCCTCAGCTAACCTGATTTGCCAATACCCAGCTGTCAAATCAAATGTACTTAAGAAGTTGGCAGAAGCCAATTTATCTATAAGTTCATCTGCTCTTGGTATTGGGTGGGCATCAGTCTTAGTGACTGCATTGAGGCCTCTGTAGTCTACGCAAAACCTCATCTCCTTCTTACCACCCTGGGTGTGAGGCTTTGGCACTAGAACTACTGGGCTAGCCCAAGGGCTATCTGAGGGCTCAATGACTCCCAGTTCCAACATTTTCTGCACTTCAGTTTTGATGCAGTCTCTAACATGATCAGGCTGTCTGTAGATTTTACTCTTGACAGGCAGACCCTCCCCAGTGTCAACATCATGGGTACACCAATCAGTTTGGCTGGGTGTCAGAGAGAACATATGTCTGAAGGATTGCAGAACTTGCCTGCAATCCTGTTGCTGATGTTCAGTGAGGCTGCCACAAAAGACAACACCATCAACTGATCCATCATCAGGATTCTGAGTGAGCAGGTCTGGGAGAGGGTCACTATCTTCCTCCTGTCCCTCATCTGTGGCCATGAGCAAGCTCATGTCCTTCCTGTCAACATATGCCTTGAGCCTGTTAACATGGAGCACTCTGAGAGGGCTCCTGGGAGTTCCAAGGTCCACCAAGTAGGTAACCTCTCCCTTTTGCTCAATGATGGTGTGGGGCCCAGACCATTTGTCTTTCAGAGCTGCTGGGGCCACTGGCTCCAGCACCCACACCTTCTGTCCTGGCTGGTACACAGTCAGAACAGCCTTTTGGTCATGCCAAGCTTTTTGAAGTTCTTGTCTGGCCTCCAGGTTTTTAGATGCCTTTTCCATGTACTCAGCCATCCTGGAGCGGAGACCAAGTACATAGTCCACTATGTTGGTTGCAGGCTTTTTGAGAGGTCTCTCCCATCCTTCCTTCACCAAACACAGGGGTCCTCTTACAGGATGCCCATACAGAAGCTCAAAAGGGCTGTAGCCAACCCCCTTCTGTGGGACCTCTCTGTAAGCAAACAAGAGGCAGGGGATCAGGACATCCCATCTTCTCCTAAGAGTTTCAGGTAGTCCATGAATCATCCCTTTGAGGGTCCTGTTGAATCTCTCAACAAGCCCATTGCATTGTGGATGATAGGGTGTGGTGAACTTGTAGTTCACACCACACTCCTTCCACATTGCAGTCAGATATCCTGACATGAAGTTTGTACCTCTGTCAGAAACGACCTCCTTAGGGAAACCCACTCTGGAGAACACTCCAACTAGGGCTCTTGCCACTACAGGTGCTGTAGTGGTCCTAAGTGGAATAGCTTCAGGATACCTGGTGGCATGATCCACCACCGCCAGTATAAACTTGTGCCCTGATGCTGTCTGGGGTTCCATTGGACCAACAATGTCAATCCCCACTCTTTCAAAGGGGACCCCCACCACAGGTAGTGGTATGAGGGGGGCCTTTGTTGTGCCACCTGACTTACCACTGGCTTGGCAAGTGACACAGGAGCGACAAAACTCCTTGGTATTCTCATTCATATGGGGCCAGTGAAAGTGTGAGACAAGCCTGTCCCACGTCTTTGTCTGACCTAAATGACCTGCAAGGGGAATCTCATGGGCCAAGGTGAGAAGGAAACCTCTCAGAGACAAGGGGATGACCAGCCTCCTGGTTGCACCAGGCTTGGGGTCTCTTGACTCAGAGTACAGGAGTCCATCCTCCCAGTATACCCTGTGGGCACCTGTGGCATTCCCTGCAGCCTCAGCAGCAGCCTGCTGTCTGAGGGGTTCACTGTGGTTGATTTTTGTTCCGCCTTTTTTTCCTACCCGT
Organism: Lissotriton helveticus; assembly: GCF_964261635.1. Classification (NCBI taxonomy): domain Eukaryota; kingdom Metazoa; phylum Chordata; class Amphibia; order Caudata; family Salamandridae; genus Lissotriton; species Lissotriton helveticus. Next base: position 899,561,495 of record NC_136073.1, read on the forward strand.
TCATCAAGAGAGTCAGTTACTCTTTGTTTTCTCATCCAGTATATACCAAATGCTATGGGAGGCTTCCTCAAGGCTTTACAGAATCCCCTTTAAGGCTTTCCTATACTTTAAAAAAGGATTCAGACACCTTGGTCTTTCCCGGAAACAACACTTTGGTCCAGCAGGTTGATGATGTTCTTCTTGCCTGTTACTTTAGACCAATGCAAAGGTCCCTCTGTTTATCTGCTCACCGAATTAGATAAGAAAGCGCACAAGGCTTCAAAAGAAAAACTACAAAGTTGTCTTTCCCTTGACTAGTGTCTAGGTGGTGAGATCTCTGCATGAAAGCACCATCTATCGACAGAGCGGATTGACGCCATTCATAAGTTACCACGTCCAGTAACCGCCTCCCTGGTGCACACGTTCTTGGGTATGTCTGGGTTTTGTAGGCAGTGGATCCATGGGTAGGCAGGCTAAAGTAAACCCTTTGATAAAAAAGGACACCCCTGAACCCTTGCAAGGGTGTAAAGAAGTTGAACATGTAATTGTGCAATAAAACAAGCTCTTGCCTTTGCAACCGCCTTGAGGCGTTCTGATTACACAAAACCGTTTATTACGAATGGGAAGGGTTTTCCCTTGAACTACTGGTACAGGGTCATGGTAATCCAAAAAAGGCTTATAACATATTACTCATCTGCTCTAGACCCCATTGCTACAGGGTTCTCTCCAAGTTCCTGCTCTGTAACTGCTGCTGCCCACCTTGTTGAGGCCTCTGAAAATATTATATTGAGTTCTACCTCGATTGTGACCGTTCCTCATTCTGTTGTGCTCAGCACCTTTCCACTGCCAGAGTGTCTGAATAGGGGGCCCTATGGCTATCTGTCTTCATACAACCCTGATTCATTGCTGTTAGACCTGTCAGCCTTAGGGTGGTCTTCCCCATTTTTTTCCGCTTTTGCCTCATTTTTCTCACCTACTTTTTCTTGGCCTTTGGTCTCTGGGCACCTTCCCATTGCTTATCAATGCTAGGGTGCAGGTGCTCTCTTCGACCAACATGACTGCCACTGACCCCTGCTACTGCAGCGTGGTCGTTATAGGCGCACTCTAGTAGCCAGGAGCTGGCTGGAACCCTTAAACATTGTTGCAGTGCCAGCCTGCCGATAGCTAGAGTGAGGAAGCTCCTGGAATCTTCCAGAATGGGGGAGTGGACACCAACTGCCACTGCCAACTGCCAACTGACGCTATAAAAGGAAAGGGAGGGAAACTTTCTAGTCAGTTGGGGCATCACTGACCTGGGGGACCCTACGCAGGAGACTTAGGCGGTAGGGCCTAGTCAGGAACCTATGCCACTGGGGGTGACAGGGTATAGGCGCTGCCCACCAAGCTGTGTGAGGAACACTGAACTAGCCCACTGATCTGGCCCAGCGGGAGGGGAACCCAGCGACCACCTGAAGTGATCTGCTGAGGAAACTTGACAAGTCTTCAACTCAAACCCTCCCTCTCTTCAAGTAACTTCTAACAAGGGCGTAGGAAACAGCTAGCGCCAAGAAGATCTTCTCACTGCCCACAGGACTGGTGGAGAATCAACCAGGTATTGGCGCTGTGTCACCCCCTGCGCTCCCTGACTTCACCTGGGTCCCCTCTGTTGTTTTGCCACTGTTGTGTGGCCTGTCCTGGGCTATCTGACCTGCAACTCTGTCTGATTCCCCTATCCAGCGCTTTCCTACGGTCCCCCTGAGAAGCGCTGTGAACTGTTGACTGGCAAGCATTGTGCCCCCCTGAGAAGCGCTACTGCGTGGAGACCCTCTGTGGGCCCAAAGAGAGCTGCCCGAGGCGCGATCGTGAATTGCCCCCAAAGCGCTAGGAGGACCAAGCGCTTTAGCTACCAGGCGCTTCTCAGCTGTGCCCCCCACCTCTTTTTGCGCTTTCCACCGTGTGCGCCCCTGAACTTACTGCTTCAGCCCAGGGGCCCTCTGAGCCTCACCGACATTGCCGCAGCCCAGCGCGTTCCCCGAGACGCCAACGCCGCCTTCTGCTTCCCCTCGGTGGCCCCCGGAGCCAGGAGAGTGCTGCCGTGAAATCTTGTCAGGCCGCAGTAGGCCTCACTAGGCCTGAAGCCTAGATCTGGCATCATGTGACGGGGGCGCCCGTGTTGACCCCGCCCCGCCGTGTGCTGATTGAGCCCCTGTGCTGTGCCCCGCGAGCCGCTCTGCTATTGGCGGTCGCTGGGCGCCTGGGCCTCCCATTGGTTCCCGGTCCCTGCAAGCACTGAGGGAGGACCGGGACCGGCTCTGACACCTGCGCGGGGGGCTCGCAAAGAGTACCGGAGCCCCCGCCTGTCCCTGACTTCACCGTAGAGCGCAGTAGTGGGAGTGCGCCTCCGGGTATCAGCCCCAGCGTGCTGAACCTCCGCAAGGGCCCGAGAAGGGGCCGAAGAAGTAAGGTAAACCCCTGGGCAGGCTCCAAGACCGCCCTCCCCGCGGGAGACTGCAGTTGGGCCCCGTTGGCCCCGATAAGTACTGTGGACTGGCAGGAGCCCTGTGTCGTTTGAGGAGCCCTCCAGGGGGCTTTTGTGACTATCCCTAGGGAAAGTTAACCCCTTAGTAGGGGAAAGGTTATTCTGTTATAGTGGCCTGATTGTTATTGGAATTGTCATGCTTAGCTCCTGAGAGTAATGTCCTGCCTATTCTGACCAGAAGAAATGCTAATTTTGCCGGCAGGAAAGGTTATTAGTACCTGTTGTCCATCTAATGAACTGTTGGAGTTTACCTAAAAGAAACACTTATTTCTAATTATTGAACTGCTTTATTCCAGCCTTGTGAGATGCACTACATTTGCTGATAACTGGCTTATCTTTGCAGCTAGGAAATGTTTACCCCCCATTTATTGACATGCCGATTTCTGCAGCGACGAAGTGACTGTTGCTGAGTAATGAAATGTTATTTAAATGTTTTAAAAGGGAAATCCTTGCAGGTGCTGACTAGGAGCAAGGCTGTTACCAGGCCTACCGTTATTTAATATTGAATATTTATTTATTTAAGTATTTATGGCCAAGAAATGGAAAGCATGTGTTTTTAAGGGAAAGCAATGAGTTAATTCTGCTGTGATTTTTGACTGACCTGATTTTGAACCCAGATAAAACTTATTTATTTGAAACAGGCATTCTGATGTGGACTAAGTCTTTGCATGCACTTATCGTCTCAGTGGATGTATGTGTTGTATGGTCACTTAACACCTAAGCTGCTCGGTCCATGCTACCCCCCGGGGACCTGGCGAACCCAGTTCCTACAATTGCCACATCGTAAAATCTGCATCTCTAATGGCCGCCAGAGAGGAGGGCGAACCCCCTGGTTGTCTTGTGATAACCAAACATTTGACAAAGCCCTCCATTGATCTTACAGATGCTCCTATACCAACTGGTGAATTCATCTACTTTGTAGATTGGTCAAGTTCTAGAAATAAGGAGAGTGAGCTTGTTGCTGGATATGGTGTATTCACTGTATATCAACTTGTTGAGAACCACTGTTCAGTCAATATGAGATAAGTAGTGGCGGCTCCTCCGCAATGGCGGAGAAGCGTCGCCTCACTGCCTGGCTCAGAGCCAGCAAATGCAAAATAAAAAGATGTTCTTGCATCGTCTTATTTTACATTTGCCGGCTGTTAGCCAGTGGTGTTGGGAGGGGCGGGCAGAGGCACAGGATGGGGGAGGAGGAGTGCTTGTGCACTCTACTCCCTAAGTGCTCATGTGTTTGGCCGACCATCTCAGGCCGACCAAGACACACATGCGAACAAAGGTTTTCTCCAGCCCAGCTGTATTGAGCAGCCAGGCTAAAGAAACCCCACAGACTCCCTGGTCTGAGCAGGGCGTTTTTCCTGCCTGCTCAGACCAATCCACGTGCTGCTCTGCAGTGCAGGGATTGGACAGGGAGTCTGTCCCAAGGGATGCTGGGACCAGGCAGGAAGAGGAGAGGTGACGCGACGTGGTGCAATGCTGGAGGCGGCCGGCGGCAAAAGGTAAGTTTAAAAAAGATATATATTGTATTGCCCCCTCGCACGACACCTCCCGGGCAACCCCACCCGCCCCACCACCCTTTGTTTATGACAGCTGCCGCCACTGGAGATCTGTCCAGGTTGCTAAGCTTCTTGTCCTTCCCAGAGCTTGCATTCCTGCTGAGAAAATGACTGTAACTGTATTCACGGCCTCAAAGTATTTGTTCAGAGTTGTGCATGACTGTGGGCTTCTGTGGCTGCAGAGGAGTTTTCTAACTTCTGCTAGTAACACAGTCAAAAAAGGCCTTTATGTAAAGAATCTGCTGAGTGCCTTCCTTCTGTCACTTAAAATTGCAACTGCCAAATGCGCTCCCACCAAAATTCTCATCATGACGTCTCTCTCAGACATGCCTTTGTTGATTCTGCTAAGGAAGCTGCTGAATCTTAGAACAATGAAGCTGCTATTTATATTGCACAGACTGATTTCTTTCCTGTCTCCTCTTTAAAGAATCCTTCTTTTGTTACAGAAGCATGCACCAAAAGTAAAAAAAAAACCAAAAAAACATTTGCAATGCAATAGGTCTCGCATTTCCGAGAGTTTGAGTTCTTGGTATTGTAAAAGGCAATGCCTTTTATTTATGTGTTGTTTTTAAAACAGATCCATAAAAGGCATTGTCATTTACAATGCCAATAGCTTAAACACTTGCAAATACAAGACCTATTGCATTGCAAATGTGTTTGGCGGCCGTGGTATCACATTTTTAAAAAAGGGTTAGGAGAGAGCCTGTTGCAGGCAGGAGAAAGAAAGATATTTGAGAAAATAGTGCCCGGAGGCTGTAATTAAAGCCTACCGAGTAACAACACACGTAACAGGGGTTGTTGCCATGGGAGGTTACAAAATGAGACAAGGCGGTACTAAGGAGGGACTGCTAAGCCTATTGACAAATGAACAGCCACAGTTTGCAATGGACAATGACACAAGCCAATAAAAAAATATAGGTGGAGCTTCAAGTCCGTATCTGAATACAGCATTCCTCGCATAGCAGCGTATGCGCTGCCCGGGCTCGACCTAAAAAGAACAATACTAGACAAAGTAACATTTTACAACAGACCTGGAAGGAGTGTGGATGGACAGCTCAGGGCATGCAGTCACATTGAACTGCCTGCTCTCCAACCTCAAGTGATTGTAGATTGGAGCTGCCCATGGTGGTGAGCCGCTGGCCATGTCTCTTTGCCAGACTGGCGCAGAATGGGGTATCCCTCTGGGTGACGATACGCATGCAGTCTCTCTGTATGTGGATGACATCCTGATCTACCTTCGGGATATGCGTAGCCCATTCTCTGAGACCGAAAGGGCACTGTCAGAGTTCGCCTCCCTGTCAGGGCTACGAGTAAAGTGGGGGAAGTCGTGCTTGTATCCCTCCGCAAAGGCTACCCCGGATCTGGATTTGGTACTGGATGGTACACCGGTGCCGTGGCAAAACTCAGCTCTCCGTTATCTAGGAGTCCGTGTCTACCGCCAGCAGGAAGATCTTCTGGAAGGTAACCTCACGCAGTCCGTGGCGGCGGTGAGGTCTCAGATGTCTTTCTGGCGCACACTCTCATTGGCCACCATGGGTCGTATAGCGCTTCTGAAAATGGTGGTGCTCCCTCGGCTACTTTATCCCTTCACAAACCTGCCAGCATACATCAGACCCTCGTTTTCCATGCTCTAGAGCAGGACCTGAGGCAGTTCATATGGCAAGGAACGCGTAATAGAGTAGCATTAGCAAAACTTTACTTACCCGTTGCCCGAGGGGGATTAGGAGTCCCAAACATATAACACAACTATTTGGCATTGCAGCTGCAGTGGATAGCCCGCTGGATTGGTGGCCAACAGTTGGTGGACACTGGCACGCAACAACCTGGTTATACGCAGTCCCAAATCACGGCCCTGTTTCACCCCGGTAGGAAGGGTGCAGTTCCGACTCAGTTCCTGACTTCGGTTGCCTACAGATGTTTTCGCCGGAGCCTAAAGCTCATGAAAGAAGTCATGTCATATGCCCCCTCCCTGCCCATACTTGGCACACCAACTCATCGCCGCACGGTCTCAGCAACGGAGCTTGTCGCCTGGGAAGCGGCGGGGCTGCTGACCCTGTGAGACCTGTACCAGGACCAGCAGCTTGTGCCAATCCACACACTGGCTGAAGACAGTGGCCTGCCGCAGGACCAATGCCTCTTATATGCCATGCTGACATGGGCGCTACGTGTTTTGTGTGGTGACATGGTTTACGAGTCTGTGACCTAGCTTACCTTACAGTATCTTCATGAACTGGGCACAGGCAGACACCTTACTAAATTGTTCGCTGAGTCCCTACACACACATTCGGTACAACCACTGACGTCCCTTAGGCAGCACTGGGACTCCGTCTTGCAGAGGCAATGCCCCAACCATGAACAGGGCCGGACTGGCTACCGGGCGTTTTGGCATGCTGCTGAGCTGGGGGCTGATTTCGTTGATGCGGACCTGCATGCGCTGAAAAACATTTGTTTTGCTTTGTTTATTTCGAAGCACACGCAGGTCCCCATCAACGAAATCAGCGCCAGCTCGGCAGCATGCCAAAACGCCCGGTAGCCAGTCTGGCCCTGACCGTGAATGGTCTGCCATATTAGAGGGGCCACACATATTCCCAGAAATGCCTGGTTCCACTTAATACAGTACTACATACTTCAGAGAGCATATATGACACCAGCCAAGAATAAGAGGTATTTTAATCAGGCGGATGCCAAGTGCCCTAGATGCAGATTGCAGGAACGCTGTGGGCCCGCACAGCGCTCACCTCCTATTGGAGAGCCGTCACAACGCATTTACGTATCGTAGAACAAAAAAACGTTAAGTAACGTCTCGATTTATAGATCTCAGGCTCATTGTAGCCAAGTGCTTAATCACTAGGCGCTGGAAGTTACCGGAACCACTGAACGTCAAAGCATGGCTACAGTTTCTGACGTGCTGGGCCCGGGCGGAGAGTATGGCACTGCAGCGAGTGGACACACTAGGTCTGTGGGCGCTCCTGCTGGCGGAAGCAGTGAATGCGATTCTACTGGATATTCAAGACGATCCAGAGGTGCTCAGAGCTCCCACATAATGCTCTTGGTTAGATGGACCAAGCGACCCGCGTGGGACGTGCTGGCCGCCATTGGGAATCCTGCGGGACAGAAGACTGTGCTACCCCACTGACTATGTGCCTCACGTTCATAGCCAGGGCATGTTATATAAGTACATTCAGCAGTGGCTAGAATCACATACCCTAAGCAGATAGATAAGAAGCGTATACATTAGCTGGGAACAGCACAGAGGTAATATTGGGGAACCAGCCCAGGTAGGGGGGGGGGGGGCGCCACATGCACTAAATGAAAATGATACAGCATGAAAATGTCCCAGTTAATACATCCCCTGTTTCTTTAAGCATTAACACTTACAATATATGTTATATGACACAAAACAATATAAGGCATACATGCTCTCATTATGCAGATTCTCATCGGTGTATGTTCAATTATGCAAATATGTGCATGTAATTTGAATAGAAGTTTGTCAAACTGTATCTAAAATGTTAAAACTCAATAAACAAATTTAAGCAAAAATGGAGCAGCCCATGGTGGACATGGTTTGATTTGTGGTGCAAATCCACGGGTATGTTCCCCTTTTTCATTCTTTTGCCCAGGCCTATTGCCACTCCCATGCCATCTATCAGTCCCACAATATTGGTTAGAGAATTAAAACCACCCCGCTGCCCATCCACCTCCTTCGGGCCCCATCATTCATCTGCAGATGGACTTCAAGTTCCAAAATATGCTTCCTAGGCTTATGTGCTTATCCTTATCTGTATATTTTCTGGGAGAGTGGAAACATACCCATGTGCAAGAGCGGATGCAATATCAGGGAATTCATTCCAAGATTTGGTATCCCACCGCCCATTTCGAGTGACTGCGAAACCCACATAAATTCAGCAATAGTTCAAGAGATCTGCAAAACTTTAGGGATAAAGAAAAACTTACACTATTGAAAGACTCAAAAGAAAAGACCATTGGCTTGTGGTCAAGTCAGGACATTCCAACTCAAAGGACTAAGCAGAATCCCAAGCAATGCCCTATGTCGTAAAACTCATTTGCTCCTGCTGCTACGACAGACTTGAAATTGAATGATGATGCAGTTTATCAATAATTACTAAGAGGTATTCTCTAGTTCTTCATTGTTTCTGTTCTCTGGTTGCAGCTGTCTTACCTGACTGCTCATCTGAAGTCTGCCATCGCTGGGTGTTTGTCAAAGTGAACTAGCGAAAGTCCGCCTTTCAGCCCCGGTAGAAAGGAGGACCATATCAAGTGCTGCTCACCACCAACAGAGCCTAGAGGTCATAGATTAGAGACATGGATCCACTCCTCCCAGTGCAAGCGTGCATCACCCCCGCCGGACGCCTGCCCACCAGTGCCCGTGTGCAGGCCTGCATCTGCTTCCAGATCAGGAACCCGGCTGGAGCGGCTCATGCCTCTGCATCTTCTCCTACGATGAGAGCAGACACTCAAAGCCAACATGCCATGCCTATTCTTGGAGGGAATCAACTTGCATCCTGCCCCATGGCAGCTGGACAGCGATGTGCCCACCTTCTCTCACCATTACCATCTTTGCCTAAGGTGGTTGAATGATCACCTGATGCTGTATTTTTCTGTGGGTTTGGCCTTTCCTCTTTGTCTCTGGTTTGATCATCTGGCTTTCTTTGTGGTATCTGATCTTTGTGAGAAAGCCCCGACTGGCCAGCTACAATGGGAAGGTCACATCAGCTTTGCTTCAGGACCGCCATTTGGTCTTCCATGAAGAAACCTAGCTGCAACTTCTCTAAAAGCACCACCAAGCTGTGAATCTTTCCTCTTGCTGGATCTCCACTCATATACCAGCTGATAGAAAAAGTGTGGCTCAGCTATTCTCTGTGCTGCACTCTTTGCGAGACACAGAATGTCACGGTCTATGTAGGGGACAGTACATGTGACACCGCGCTAAACACCATTCCAGGATGGGAGGAGCCTAATTTGATTTGCGATCCCTAATGTCTTTTGCAGAACTCAGAGCAGAATATAGCCTTCCGGGAGGACAATTTCTGGATCATGTGGTATTGCACGAAGCAATAACAACTACGTGGGAGCAGGTGCCTGTAGTGTCCTCCTCAGTCCAGGCACATGCAAATGAATATGCCACACACGGAGCTCTGGATTGTGCATTTTTATTCCTCAGAATACTATCACAGTCTGTTCTCTGATTACGTCATAACCGTTAACAACCACACCTTAACACTTACCAGCAAGTTACGTACTTCCTCTCTTAAGTCCGCCCAGAACCGCAAGGGTCCTAGCACACATAGTCTCACGACACTACAGTGCCTACTGAAACTGAAACCGAAAGCACACTGCAGATTTTAATATCAAGTTTATAAATTATAAGCTTATATAGCGCATGAATCACCCCCTGAGGGGTATCTCGGCACTTGCGGAGTTGCAAAAGAAGTTGTGGCGGTGGACTGATCTAAAAAAGGGCGGTTTTCAGAGCCTTTCTGAATTTCAAGTGGTCGGGGCATTGTCTTAAGGCCAATGGGAGTTGGTTCCATTTGAGAGGTGCCTGGTATGAAATGGACTTTCCTCCTGTTCGTGTTTTTTTAATCCTGGGAATTTTGAGCAGGGATTTCGACCGTGATCGCAAGTCCCTTTGGGGGATATAATGATGGAGCCTCTCCAATAAATAGGAGGGTCCTTTTGCCCATATTGCCTTGTGTGTCAGGCAACAGATCTTAAACTTGACCCTTTTCCGTGCAGGTAACCAGTGTAGTTGTTGTAGGAGAGGGAGCAAAGCTGATCTGTAAGGTGCATTTAAAACTAAACGTGCTGCAGCATTTTGTACCACCTGAAGGCGATTTAGAGCGGACTCATTAGCTGCGATCAGTAGAGTATTGCAATAATCTAGTTTACTAAGCACCAGGGTTTGGGAGATGGGGGAAAGCTCTTCTCAGCAGGCCCAACGTATGAAAGCATGCGCCAACAGTGTGGGCTACATGCTCTTTCATTGTTAGGGTCTGGTCAAGACGCATTCCTAAATATTTTGCTGTTGTTTTTAATGTTGGAACAGTTCCCAACTCTTTGGGCCACCAGCTTGGTGCCCATAATAGCAGGGCCTCTCCAAAGAGCATGATTTCCGTCTTTCCGGCATTCAGCTGTAAAAAGTTATTTCTCATCCATTGTGAGATGGCCAGCATGCCGGAAGAGAAGGAGGCTTGAGTTGTCTGGGAGGACTTGTTAAAGGAGAAGGTAAGTTGAATATCGTCAGCATAGGATATCGGGACAAACCCGTAAATTCCTTAGAAGTGCGGGCAAGGGGGCAATGTAGATGTTAAACAAAGTTGGGCTTAAACATGAGCCCTTGCAGCGGAAAGACCTACCCTAACAGCATGGTGCAATGGCATGGACGAAGCCATGATAGCAGAAAGGGCGGTGTTTAGTAGCAGGGGGTGCCCAAGAAAATGGAACATGGGGGGCATGGAACAAGTATAGGGGAAATATCTGTGAGCCACCACCAGACCAAGATGATAGCAGTGGGGACTCCGACGAAGACTAAGAGCTTCGAAATTACCATACAAACTGCATGTTGGAATGTCATACAAATGTACACCTGTGATTTGAACGTGCTGGAATGTGTCTCTGATGTAACTATGCCATGTTTAACTATGAATATGTGCCTGAAACGCCTGTACTGTGCTAACATACAATTTCTAATACAAAAAATGTATAAAAAAACAAACAAAAAAAAACATGAGCCCTGAGGCACTCCCTTGGTCAGTTCTTTAGTCTTGGACCGATATGTGCCCCGATTGATAGTCTGGGTACGATCAGAAAGGAAACTAGTCATCCATTGCAGTGCCACACCCCCAATCCCTGCTTCCCTCATTCTTCTGAGCATGGTCTGGTGGTCGACCGTATCGAATGCGGCGGAGAGATCTAAAAGCACCAGGAGGGTTGATTGGCCCTGATCTAGGGCAAGCCTGATGTTGTCTGTTATGGCCACCAATGCAGTTTCTGTGCTGTAGTTGGGGCGGAAGCCTGATTGAGATGGGTCAAGGTAGCTCGCCTATTCGATATGGTCAGATAAGTGTTTGTTGACATGTTTTTCCAGGACTTTGCTCAGATAAGGTAAGAGGGAAACAGGGCGTAAGTTTGAAAGATCTTCCATGGACGCTTTGGTGTTTTTCCGTATTGGAATGATCTGAGCAGCTTTCCATGTAGGTAGGTGGCCATCCTTCAGAGATAAGTTCAATAGGAGCAGATAGATAGCAAATTGGCAAGAGAGGCTGAAATTCTTGCAGGTAGGAAATCAAGAGGCGAGCCTGACTTTACCTTGCACATTAACATTGCAGTCTCTTCTCGCACTAGGGGAGGAAAGGTCAGCAGTGTTTTTGGCATGATGTTAAGGGGGGGTACTGGTATGGTATCTAGCGGCAGAGGGCAGCTTGTCTTAGTGATTTTATTATAGATGGTGTCTATTTTCTATATGAAGAAAGCACTGATTTAGTCACAGAGAGACTGGAAGACATTTTCTTCAAGTTCGCAGGCTTTGGGGCAGGTGAAAGCTTTCAAAATCTGGTATAAGGTTTTGGGGGTGGTATCAGCTTGGCATAGCTGTTGAGCTATGTGGGTTTAGCGAGTTTGTCTAATGTTTTTGTGATAAAGGGCGAGGGCAGATCTGTAGTTCTCTTTATCAACTTAAAGATGGGTTTGTCGCCATCTCCTTTCTAAATTTTTACAGTGACTTTTTGTTGGACTTGGCCCTTTTCCCCCAAAAATGTTCGCTTTTCGCCCCCGTATTGTAGGATACCTCCCGCATGGTAAATAATGTTGTATAGGTCATGTGTGGTGTGAGACGCCATGTTAAGGTGTAATGTCGGGGCTGCACGCTCTGGGCTCCATAAAAAGATTGCTGGAGCGAGCGGGCAAACCCTAACCTGGCTCTGGAGGGTGGCTGACGTGTCTGGCAGGGCTCTGTTAGCACGGATGTGCACTCCTGAAGCTCCTGATATTTTACGCTGTGATTTTAAAAAAGCGGTCCCTTTGTTTTTAACTCTGCCACATTGCTGCTATTTGTATTTTTGCACTGCCCTTACCTTTTGGGGGACCGGAGTGGTCTCCTCGGGCTCCTGTGTGCTCTCCCCTGGTCGGGTCCGTCCGTGCGAGCGGACCTGCCATCTTGGGGGTAGTTGGGCCACGTTCTAGTGGTCGGGGCTGCACGCTCTGGGCTCCATAAAAACAACACTGGAGCGAACGCGCAGCGGGCGCGCCGTCGGTGCGCCGAAGGCGCGCCAAAGGCAAGCACGTCTGCGCCCGTCCGCGCCAAGGAAGCGCCTAGTTCCAGTTGTGCTGCCGGTTTTTCCTACGCTGAGGAGTGCCGACAGGTTTCCGTTTCTAAGTATTATTCTAGAGAGAAGCTGTTGCATATTGGTGAGCACCACGCTGACAGGGGGACACTCGGGCTGCTGGATTCAGCTCATCCATTGGCAGATATTCTTGCTGGCGATCTCTTGATGTGTGGGCTCCTGAATGTTAGGTCCCTGCCAAGGCATAGCGTGGAAATCCAACTAGTGATAGAGACATACGAACTTGATGTTCTGTTTATGACAGAGACATGGACTCGTCCTGACTGTATGGGTGACCCCGGCTGGGCCTGTCCATCTGGTTTTAAATTTCTACATCTCCCTAGGCCAAATGGGAGGGGCGGGGTGGTGGGGTCATTTATAAATCATCTTGGAAGATTGGATCCATTAACATGGATCCGGTTGATTGAATGGAACTACTGGGCCTATCTATAAAAAGCTGCTCCAGGATTATCTTTACTGGGGTTTTATGCTACAGACCTCCAGGGGCTTTCAGTGCTCAACAGCAACAATCGCTACTAGCTAACCTTACTAATATGGCAGCTACTCACCATAAGTTGATAATTCTTGGGGATTTTAATCTTTGGACAAACGGCTCCCTAGACTCAGGCTTATTAAATTTGCTTCACTCATGCGAAGGTTTTGTCCTTTATCAGCAAGTCGCAGAAGCCACTCACAAGGCGGGGCACCTCCTTGACTTAGTTTTCACTGTTCCCGACCTGTTGGTTATGGGGGAAATCTTGCCTATGGACTGGACAGATCACTCCCTCGTCAAATTTTATGTTAAAATCAATGGCTCTCAGACGAAGGCTCCACGGGTTATAAAGGAGTTTCTGTGTAGAGACTGGAAGGCTCTTGCTCGACTGAAGTCCTCTGACTTGGTGTTTAAAGTTGGAGATTGCTTCGCTTTGGATAAGCAAGTTGAGGAGAACTATGCCTCACTCTGCGCTAAAATTACCTCGGCGCTGGACTCTCATGCCCCCCTCAAAGTACGAAGTTGCGAGGGGAAAACCTCCGCCCCCTGGTTCAATGATACGTCGAAAAACTTAAAACAAGGCTGTAAACAAGCAGAAAGAAGTTGGAGGCGTGAATATGAGGAAACTAACAGATTGCAGTGGAAGCGTTAAATCCGGAAATATAAGAATTTGATTAGGAAATCTAAGGCTGACTATTTTTCTTCCTTGATTTGCAATGCTACTAACAGCTCTAGGAGTATTTTTAACATACTAAATAGTCTCAATAACCCTGACTGTTCCAAGAACTCCATTGTCCCGCATCTGGCTAAATTCTTCAAGGAAAAAATTGAGCTAATCATCAAGGATCTGGAGGATCCTTCTGAGATTAGTAGCCCTTTGGCCACCAGGCATAGGCCTCCAGAGGACAAGACTAACGGTCCAGTTTGGCCGCTAGGTGAACCTTTATTAGAGTTCCCACCTCTTACGGAAGAAGCCTTTCCTCCGGTTCTCCTTTGTACCCCGTACCACACAAGATTTGGAAGGAGTATGAGGATGAATTATTCCCCACTCTCCGCCTGATTTGTAATCAATCACTTGCCACTGGTATTGTTCCATTCCATTGGAAGCAGGCTCTGATATCTCCCCTGCTGAAGAAGCCTTCCTTAGACCCTGAATGCTCTAAGAACTACAGACCGATTTCCTTGCTGTCTTTTCCAGCCAAAATTGTTGAGCGTATGGTCAGCCTAACCCTTTCAAAACATCTGGAACAGCATCACTTATTAGAGGACGACCAATTTGGCTTTCGGCCGGCTCACGGGACCGAAACGGCCTTAGTTACCGCCATGGATGAGCTTCAAAAACGTGCAGACAGAGGACAGGCAGCGGTATTGATTCTGCTTGACAAGTCTGCCGCCTTTGATACGGTTAACCATGAGATTTTGCTGAGCTGACTAAGTGATGCTGGGGTGAGAGGTAGCGCTCTGTTGTGGTTTCGGTCATTCTTGCAGGACAGACAGCAGGCGGTGTCCCTGCCTCCTTTTCAGTCTGTGTTTTCTCCTGTTCTGCACGGGGTGCCTCAGGGCTCAGCAATTAGCCCCATCCTTTTCAACCTTTATTTAAGACCTCTGATCACGCTTATTAAATCCTATAAGATCAAGACAATAAATTACGCGGACGACACGCAGATGATCCTCTCCTTTGAGGGAGAGGAGTCGACACCAGTGGATGTATTCCACAATTGTCTGCGGGATACGTCACGCTGGCTGCAGAATAACTCTCTTCAATTCAATGCTGGGAAGACGGAGGTGCTTTTTAGCGCTGGGAATAAGATCTCCTGTCCTTTTCCAGGGAATTTTTGGCCTCCTGAGACAGCGACCAAAGTGCGGTTAGTGGAATCAGTCCGTAACTTAGGGGTCATGCTTGATTACAAACTCAGCATGGAGACTCAGGTCGCTAAAACGACCTCTTGCTGCTTTGCAATTCTGCAGTCTCTGAGTAAGATCCTGCCATTATTACCATCTCAGGCGCGTGCCCAAGTGGCAAGATGTACGATCCTTAGTAGGATGGATTATTGTAATGCCTTATTACTGAAGTCTCCAGGCTTCTTGTTGGATAGGCTCCAAAGAATTCAATCAGCGGCTGCTAGGTTGGTCTTGGGGCTTCCCAGAAGAGCGCATGCGCCGGCAGCTCTGGCGGAACTTCACAGGCTTCCTTTGAGGCAGAGGGTACAATTTAAGTCCCTTTGTCTCGTCTTTAAGGCTCTCCATGGAACAGACCCTCTACCCCTGCAATCTAAATTTGCCTGGTATACTCCAACCAGGCTGCTTCGCTCTTCATCGGCTAGACTGGTGAGAGTTCCTAGGTTTAGGAAGGTTAGATCAGGGGGTAGATCTTTCGAGGTGGCAGCTGCCAAATTATGGAATAAGCTCCCGTGCGAGATCAGGCAAATTAAGGAGCTTCTTCCCTTTAGAAAAAAGGTTAAAACCTGGCTATTTCCCGAGTAAATCAGTCTGGCCGGCCTGTTCTGACATTCTTCCGTCCTCTTGAGCCACCAGCGCCAGGATGCCTGTAAGGTGATAGTGCGCTTTATAAGACAAACAAATAACAAATAAATAAATAAATGTCATGCAATGGTGTGAGCACTTGTCAATACCCCCCAGTGTGTAAATGTGTCCTGGTGAACTGCTATTTTTAAAATGGATGCCATGGCTGTGCGTTGTGCCACCTGACTGCATGAGGTTAGCGGTCTAGTCGTTAGGTACCCAGCCACCCCAGCATTTGGAGGGAAAGCCTGGCACCCAGGGTGCTCTACTCCTCCCCCTGAGCCAGGTTAGACCAGTTTGTCACCACATTCTAGAAGGTTCTGGCACTGCCTGGGAGGAGGGTATAAATAAGGGGGATGTGCCACCATGTGCAGAGACAGAGCTGGGACAGAAATGTGAGGGGACCTGTTGCCAGGGGATACCGCCACTTGGGCCTGTGTGCTGGACCCTGCACCCATCCAGAACCCCCCTACTGTCCCCAGGGCTAGTGGAGCCCCACTTCAGGAGTTCAGGCTGCTGTGTAGGAGGAGGGCCACGCTGCAGTGGGGATGGTGAAAGCCTACCACCCTGTTTTGATGATGCCCCCACTACCTGCTGACCTGGCCCAGTACTGCCTACTGCTCTGTCCCCCGGGGCCCCTGAAGAAGGAGGGCCCCTGAAGCTGCCGGGACCCTGCGCCACGCAAGCGCTGTGCAAAGAAGCGCCTAGAAGGGAAGGGGTGTCGTGGACTGGACCCCCCAGGAGGAGAGAAGAGTTACCCTGGGACTCCTGGGCTTGCTGCTGGGGCTGTCCGCCCCCCCCCTTGCGCTGGGTGCCGCTGGAAACTGCTGTGCTGTTGAGGACCTGAACTGCTGTATAGCCCTGAATGAGTGCTGCCTGCTAAGCGCTATACTGCTTGTGTCCCCACAGTGCTGTGGCCCTAGGAGTAGCGCTGGATCCCTGAACACTGTTGCCTGGTGAAGCGCTGTGTGCCCCCTTTATAGCGCTGTGTCTGCAAAGGCACTTTGTAGCCCAAGAAGAAACTGTGGAGCTGAAACGCTGCGGGTGCCTACCCCCATTTTGGCGCCGCTGTGTGAATCTAATTTAAGGCGGGAGCCTACTCCTCGCTGTGCCCGCAGTCACCGCCGCAGCCCGGTACCTGTAAAGCGCTGTGGGGAAGAGAGCGCTAGCTGGGCAATTCACCGCCGCTGCCCCGGGTCCTCAGGTTGTGTGGGGCCCGAAAGACTGTTGCCGCCTAAAAGCGCTGCTGTGCCTTCGCAACACAACCCAAATCACCGCCGCGTCCCCGAGAGTAGTGCAGTGCCGCCATCACGTGATGGGGCGCCGGTCGAGTCACCGACCGCGCCCCGCACAGATTGCCCAGAGCTGCCGCGTCCCCTGAAGGCCGCGCAGTGATTGGCTGCCGGCCGGGCAGCCAGAAGAGGCTGCCGGAAGCAGGAAGAGGCCGGCAGGAGAGGCCCGAAACAGAAGGAGGTGCTGCGGGCTCCCGTGAGTTACGGGGAGCCCCAAATGGTGAGGGAGCCAGGCGGGAGCCTACCCCGCACTGGCCAAGTCGCCGCCACCGACCCCTGCAGCCTCGCGGAGGCCGCCTTGAAGTCCCGGGTCCCCGTGAGGCAGAGGGACCCGGGTGAACCTCGGGGAAGTGCCGGACGGGGCTCTCCTGTAGTGAGGAGAGCCCCGCGAGTCAAGCGATGTGCGGTAGGGGCCTCGAGGCACATTGTCGGTGCCTGCCCCCCCCTACCGCAAAGGAGACCCCAGAGGAGCCTGTGCCCCCCTCCTTCCTCCCTGCAGGACTGCCGGTGAGTGTGGGCTACGTTAGACTGTGCTGGGGGCTGAGTCGGGGCACAGGGTCGGTGCCCGCCCCCGGAGGAGGAACTGTCGTTGGCCCTAATTGTACACCAGAGCCTGCTGGACTGGGCTGGGGGACTGCGCCCATTACCACTGTTCAGATCCCTGAGGTAGCCTGTAGCCCATGTGTTGCCCCTAAAGAATGTGGACATAGATAATGTTGACACCTACATGCTAATGTGCCTATGCCCAGGTGCTGAGGTTGAGGTCCCTTGGTAAAGGTGTTTTAGGCCTGACAGGTTTCGGATTTACCTCCTGTTGCTAAGGTTAATGAAGATTCATGCTAAGGCTAGGCATATTGGGCTCTTACCTCCAATGTTCGATGTTATGCTGATGCAAGTTATGCCAAGCCTTTTTACCTAATGTGTATTTTATGCCTAATGCTTTAGTTTATGCTTACAGCTTACGTCTAGGTGATGCCAAGGATTAATGCCTGAGTTTGCCCTGCAAAATTGACCTTGGGTTTCATGCCTAGTATTTCTTTCCCTCACGTATTCTGCTAAGGTTTCATGCCAATGATAACATTCTTATTTCGGCTGGACACTAATGGACTTCCTTAACCCTTTTTCTTATTTCTACCATTGTTCCTTGTAAATAATCCCCCTTGCATTCATTGCCCTGGCGCCAGTTAGCGCCCTTTTGTGATTACTGCTATTATTGTGTTTTACCTTTGCAGGATGGAGATAATACAAAACGTATTCTTTTTCCAACCAGAAGCAGTGTCGTGTCTCTTTTGTAGTGTGCCTGGTGTGTCGTCTGAGGGTACTGCGTGGATGCTTCACACATGTCCTCTGAAGTTTGGCCTGCCCGCTCTGCTCCATGCTACCCCCTGTAGAAGTGGCAACCCCATTTCTAACACTTTTATTCTTGTGAAGTTCGGGAGTAAACCACACTGCCTTGGATTGTCTGGGTGCTTTTGTGCAAGGAAGATATAGGTGTATAATCAGTAACATATATCAGTCTGAAACTAAAACAGAATAGGGCTGTTTTACAATCCGGATGGGAGGAGAACTTGGGGGTTAAGCTGACAGAGAGGGGGTGTGCAGCTGTGCTCAGACAAGTTCCTGGGGTTTCTCAGAACTACTCTTTGAAGCTCATTCAGTTCAGCTATGTTCGGCGAAGCTGCTTAATACCAGCTAGATTTCGCAGAATACTCCCTGCGGTGTCAGCGATTGCCCTCGCTGCGTGACTCCTGACGCCTCTCTTTAGCACATGCTTTGGCAGTGCCCTTTATTACATGTATAATGAGAGCAAGTGGGGAAGTTGATGGTCAGGCGTGCTTGCTGGGCCATATGCCCGGCCTTATGCCCAGACACGGGAGCAGGACCCCAACCTGCGTTATTGAGCTAGATGCCCTACTTTCAAGAAGAGCAATTTCTCCATCCTAGAAGTCACTACACTCAACATTGCTGACAAGCTGGTGAGCTCAGGGTCACAAGGGAGCTCAGGTGGAGGAGGCAGTGATTAGCCCATTTGCTTAGAGGACTTGGAGATGGATGAAGCTGACAGAATGGGGTACATTTATGCTCAAACTGCCCCACAAATCCAATAGCTGGAGGTCTGGCTTGAGAATTAGGCTCTTGATGCTTACATATGGGCTGTGCCCTTCCTCTGTGCTGCCAGGAGTGTGATGGAACTGCTGACTGTCTCCTTGTGGACCAATCACACCCCACGTCTTTATTCTTTCAGTAAAGTTGTTTGATGTGGTCCAATGTTAACAATGCATGTCATACCTGCGGAACGGTGAATTGTACCTTAAAGTATTGTGTTATAAGGCACATGGCAAGAACAGTGTCGTACCACACACCATCATCGGGATGTATCCATTCGTAAGTAAAATTAGTGCTACTTCCGAGATGCAAGACAATAATGTTCCTATTTCTGTTTGTTTGCAAATGATAAAAATAAAAAAGGAAGGGAAGAGCCCACCACCATTCCTGTTACTAGTAGACTAAACCTAAGGATCTTGTCGCACACACAGTATAGGCCACATTGCAAACAAACAGAAAATGACCTAAGCAGACAAATCCGAACTTACTAGGAACTGCATACCCCTGTGATCTTGCTCAACATTCAGACCTGACCATGGCACAAAATCCCCTCTTTGCAATATGAGAGTTTACTGCAAATCCAGCAGGTTAGTTACTAAGATAAATGCAATGCTGGAGGTATGTTTCAAGCCTACTTTAGTCATGTGAATGATCTAGTGGCTTTTCTTTAGGACCATAAAAACTGAATTTACACAGTGACTGGGCTTTCAATATATGAGTTCATTTGTGTTACTCCCAGCCACCTATACTTCTTTATGTATCAATATAAGTAAAAACAACTTTTGAGAAGATCTGCAGTGCAGACAAAATGTTGAACAGACACACCCAACACCTCACTCAGAATCCATCAGCAAATAGATCACATCAAGAGTAGCATCAGGGAACTACACAAAATAACACGCACCTTCACACTGAATAGTAACAAACGCAGATGAACTACTGTTGAAAGAAAGAACTGCTGGAACCAAAACCTCAACTTTGGGATTTCTGTGCGCCCAGAGAATATCTCTGTACGTTCCAGCTTCATGTTTGCATCACTGGCTGGCAAGGTGTCTTCGGTAGGTGACTACCCAAGCTTCATATCCAGAATGTTCAAACCTAGGCTGCTTCCTTTGCGATTAGCTCTTGAGAGATGCAGATGCATCTGCAAGAGTGAAGGAGAGTGAGAAGCGACATTAAGAGAGGATTTAAGAGAATGAGTGGTAGAAGCTAACGAGGTGCAGGATTTCAAAGGAGGTTTATTAGGAAATGAGAAGAAACTGGTCTGGTCAATTGGAATGTAGAGAAAGACACCAGAATTTATGAGAGCAGTATATGCTATTAAGAAAGGGGAAAGACTTTGACAGTGTGAGGGTACTTCCAGCCTCGTAGTTCTCTGCGTCGAGTGCAGGCACTGTTATCATGTGGGTGGTAGGTGCCAGATGCCCACAGCGCTATTTAGAGCCAATGCTGTTCTAGCTTCATGTGAAAGATGTTGACATTGTGGGGGAACTTACAGCCCCATAGCTCACTGTGCCAGGGCAGGCGCTTTCATCCTGAGGGGAGGAGGTGCCAGACCCCAATAGGGCTATTTAGTGCTGATGCTGCTCCCGCCACACAGGAAACACTCCGACATTTATAATGGAGACTTTTTATACATGTTACACTTACATGACAATGTACTTAGAAGTTATTCTGCATGCATGGTATTGCTTTGTAAGGATTATTATCATTTGGATTGTATTCTCTGTCCGAAGCTAGGCAAATGGAACGCGATGGCTTTGTATTTACTTGTCCGGTTGGAGACAGCTCTTTGGCTCCAGACACTCCATCGCATCAGCTCTGCACCTTTGACACAGTGTGATTGGAACAGTACTTTTATTATATAAACAACCTCTGCATCACATTCAGCAGAGGAACACTTCTGCTGGGATTGTCCTGGAATGCAACAAACTGTGGCTGAGATGCAGCCCTGCTGACTGACCTCTATCTTGCAAAGATAACCTGTTCTACGCAGGCCATCTTCCTGATACATCACACTCAGGAATGGGGGTGTTGGGCTATCCCAAGGGATCTTGCAGAGGGTACTCCCTCTATACTCTAGATAGCATAGGTAAAGTTAGGTAGGAGTATAATCATCTGATTACATTTTAATGATATAATGGTTGAACATATTTCTTGTAATGTTGGATACAATGCTTGCTTCATTTGCCTAATAATTGGAACACACTCTTTCTATACAAGAATATGGTTGTTTGAATAAATATTTGAAAAGCCTGTTGTATAGCATTTTAGGACCCTAGTGTAATTTTCCCGATTCATGCCCCTATATAGGTATAAATCTCCATATCCTTATATAGGCATAGAAATCATAACCATATTTAGACATAGCTCATGCAGTCCAAATACAGCATGGCTACTTCCACTAGTTCCGAAAATCCACAACGATTTCTTGGGAAACTCTGCTTCAGCAGTTAGGGACTTCCTCTTGCTTGAATATTGATTTGGCCAAGAACTCATGGAGTTTTCAAAGAACTGAGACTCTTTGATGACTTTATTATGTCCACCTTTACATCAAACTCGGCACCTTCAAGGTATAAATATGCCCACACTTGCCTTAGCAAGCACACAGTGGTTTGGAGCAGTTCGACTATCTACTTGCCCGACGCATCCTGCTGCAGCAAGTGCCGAAGGAAGCCGACCCTCCAGCAGACGCACTGAGAGAGACGCTGTCTTTTCTCTTGCCGAGAAATCCAGCTCCAGTGTTTCCAAGCTCCCCTTGCGGGGTGTTGGGAAATTGAGTCCTGAGACAGAGAGATACCAGGCCTACTTCATTCTAAACCAAGGTACGGAGCTGATTAGACCCTAAGAGAAATCTTGGATAGATTCTTGGTAAAAGAATACTAGATTTATGCTACACCTCACTTACTTCTTTCCTCGTACTAGACTTAGGTTAGGTACATCGGGGTAGGCGTATTTTAGAAGCACCAGTTGAGTACTTTTTAGCCTTTTATTATTTGTGTATGTATTTTATGGCTTAGAAACCATACCATGCTTTTACAGTATTATTTTATAATACTCTTCTTGCTGTACGCATTATACTTTACAGCCAGTATTACGATTGTAGCAGTTAATTTCTTCTGCACGAGAAAGAAGACTGTTCAATAAATACTTTTATTGAAAACGCCCGTCTCTCTATTTCTCTGCACCTCTGGTGAAACGAAGCATGCATGAATGACTGAGTGAAATATCTATCTATTGTTTCCACGACTCTGAAGATCAGTTTTATCTTGGGGAAACAAAGTTGTCATGTTTATGCGGTTGTCAGAAACTAATCCCTTCTTGCTTATTCGAGAAAGTTTCTAGTGACCTATGAGGTAGATGGCACTCACAATTAAGTTTAATATATGCGATAGAGACCTAGTAGACACCAGTCCTACGTCAAATCTATAGGATATATTATTCCAATGCGCAGAGCCTATTGGGAATATAGAAACTACACTACAAGCCAATTTGCATCTTTCTTGTGTTTACCTTGGGCATACAAAAGTAAAAAAACAAAAGGGTAGATCTGATTCCATGTTTTCCTTGGGTGTAAAAAAGTGGCCATATTTGAGGTTGCTGAAACCGTATGGTACCTAGGTAAATGTAGGTGTTCAGATGGGGCAATGTGAGCTAGCTAGGAACCAGGCCAACACGTCCTGATGATATGTGCGAAGGGATTTCCCATATTCTGATGTTTATGTTGTCCAGACACACAGTCCTACTTAATTCGTATTAACCGTATAACTTCTTCTCACTCCGACTCATCCCATACCTTTCTGACTGCTATTACTTTCCAAACATCCTTTTCAAACTTCCCCCTCCTTTTTATCCAATTCACCTAACAAGCTCACCGAAGTAATAACTTTAATGTGTTTCTTTAGTCAACAGGAAGTTTATTTGGCAACAACCGTATGACAACTTCTCTAGGTTCCAATATAAACAGACTCTGAACCTCCGTGACCACATCATTAAAAACATTCATTACATAGCAAACATTCCTCTGTATTAAAGTCACAATAGATCTCCTTTTCTTCACATAAATAAGGAAGAAGGATATATACACAACAACAGGACAGGGACCAACACAGACACAAAGGTCAGGGAAAAACACACAAATGGAAAAGAGAAAACAACAAACCAACTGATATTAAGCTATACAGATCCAACAACCAACAACTAATAACAAAAATGTAATCAGCCATGAATGACATTAAGAGAGGGAGGTTATTTACCCACTCATGAAATCCCGGATCCAAACTGGTGGTCTGCAAATTTTTAACCGTCTGACTCTCCCAAACTGTGGCATTTGCCTATTTGATGAAAGAAAAAATTGGAGAAGTATCTCCTGCACATCCCTGTGTATTCTATGCTCCATCCTAATTACCACATCCTAATCCTCTACTACTGTCCTGAAATTCAGCCTCTAACATGGAGAGCAAGCCACTACATCCTTCATCTCCCTCCTTCGAACAGGTACACACGCCACCCCTCCGATATAATGCCACCCTTCTTAAATTCTGTGTCTGGATATTTTCACATTTTACCATATTTTCACCCACAAATCGTACGTGATATGGGCTATTCAATTTGGGCAATCCCTGGCCTCATCTACTTGTTTTAAATTTGACCCACTCTCCCTGCATTATCTTACGGCCCATTTGTCTACTGTTAGATGTTGTTCCACCACTTCCATCCACAATAATTTCTCATATCCAAGCCGGTATCAACTTTGTACCTGGAGATCTGCCTCTCAGCATCTCAAAAGGGGACTAACCTGTGTTAGGGTTTGCCAGCGTGCAATGCGCCTGCAACATGTCGTTCACTACCCCGTATATGTTTTGTCTACATTTAGATGCCATTTCCACAGTATCCTTGAGTAATCTTGTGATTATTTCAGCTTGCCCGTTAGACTGGGGATTGTACAAAGAGGTGTGAATATGTTTGATACCTATGCTACGCAAAGAATCACATATTTCTGTTGAAATCAATTGTGTCCCATTGTCTGTAACCAGGAAAGAAGGAATTCCTTCTCTTCGAAAAATCTTTCCCAATGCAGCAAACGTGGAGTGTGTAGTTATACTCCTCATAAATACCACTTCAGTACGGCTAGAACAAACATCCACAACTCCTGCTGCATACCTCTCTTGCTCCAGCAAATACCAGAAAGTTCCAATAAAATCCATGCACACCTTTTCCCACACAACCTTAACATCACAGACATGCGTTTCATCCTATAATGCTCCCAAGTCAAACTTCAAGCGTTTCTCTGAGCTCCTGAAGACCATACACTCCATGGCCACCCACTTTCTAACTTGATCGTCCATTCCAGGCCACCAAAACCTTTCCCTTAGATGTTTGTCATGGAATGTCCTTGATGTCTTTCGTACGCCAAAGACATCAGCCTATTTCTTTCACCAAACAGAGGAACAAACTTGTCTCTCACATAATTACATGCTCATCAAACAAAGCTAACTCATCACAACTTTGAAATATGATTGGGTACCTTTTAAAAGTGTGCTCTCCATGCAAGCTCATTTCTATATAAGTACAGCAACCTCTTGTAGGTTGTTATTATTTCTTATAGCTATAATCCAAACTTCTTTTGACACTGCCCACTGCAATCCTTCTGTGGCATCACCCACACTCGTCACTGCCTCTTCAGTCTGCATGTCACAATCCAATTCCGATGCATCGGGCAGGCAAGACAGTCAGCAAAGTGATTCTTCCAACCTGGGACATATTTGACAATACAGTCATACTCCTGCAATTTCACGACCAACTTAGCTGAACAATTCCTTGTTCCCCCAAGTCTGGTATCGCAGGCCGCTGCCAATGCTTCCAGTTCAAAATCAGATTAATTTCTCTCTGTTTCAGCGATCGAGAAGCAAATATTACTGTCTTTTCAGACTTCCCATGTAGATGAGTGAGGACAGCTCCAATGCCCACACCACTGGCATCGACTGTAAGAATTGTTTTTAGTGCAGTCTAAACTGGATTTGCAATGACTGAGAAGTGTGGCTCAATGGTTAGAGCAGCAGACCCTGATGCAGCGGTCTGGCCCGGGACCAGGGTTCAATTCCCGCCTCGGCGTGTCTTGGGCTCAATTTCCTCGGACCTGATAATTCTCGCCTCGGTGCCTATTCCAATCATGGAGTCCCACTCTGCAACTCTGGGCAATAGCTTGCTCCACAACGGCCCCACAACGTTAAGGATGCCTGGCCTCCACCTTGGGGGTGCCCAGGAGTGGACACCTCACAGGGAAAGCCAGGATGGGTTCCACAGCGGTATTCGTACAAGCGCCTTGAGACCCTTGCGGGTGAGTAGTGCGCTATACAAGTATCAATTTACAATTACAATGACTGATTTCACCTGCTGAAATATTTGCTGTTGACCCTCTTCCAACTTAAACCTCCTGCCCCTTCTTAACAACCTTCTCAAAGTTTCTGCTTTGTGGGAGAAATTAAGCACAAACTTGGAATAAAATCCCCAAGCCACATAAAAGTTCTGTTATCCTTATCATCCGGAACTGCAGCGTTGACTACTGCACTAACTAAATCCGATTTAGGTCTCGCGCTATCACCAGGAATGAGGCAACCCAACAATTCTACTTCCTGGACCTAAAACTTGCACTTCTTCTTATATAGGGTGAGACCAGAGCATGATGTTAAACTTAAAACTTACTGTATTGCATCATTATGAGCTTCCAAAGACTCTCCAATGACCAAGATGTCATCTTTAAAGAAGACAACATTATTCACACCGGCCAAGATGTTTGACATTAGTCTTTGGAAGTTACTGGCTGCCGCAGACAGACCGATGGGCAGCCTAGTGAACTGTTATATCCCTTCAGAGGTACTAAATTCAGTCTATTCTTTAGAATCCCAATGAAGTTTAACCTGGTGGTAAGCACTTCTTAAGTCCAGCTTGGAGAAATACTTACCATTAGACAACATGCAAACCATCTTGTTGGTGTCCGGCCGTATGAGGAGGGTGAGCGAGTGGAGGCAATGGATTTTTGTAATCGGTAAACATCACTTACAACGAAACTTTTACAACGCACTACCATTACAACGCAGTCATTACAACGCAAACCATTACAACGCATTGCGCTGGGGGGCGCTCTAGGATAGGGAATATATTTAATTTACTATCGAACACCTTCCCTACTATCCACATGGACTGGAGTTGGAATAGTAAATTAAATAAATCACTATCCAGCGCCTAAAAGCACTATGCGTTGTAAAGGTTTGCGATGTAAAAACCGCGTTGTAAAGGCAGGCGTTGTAATAGCCTGCGTTGTAACGTCATACATCCTTTGTAATCCAATGGCGAAAGGAGTTGCGTGGGCCTCTTGATGAGAAGGAAGCCAAAGCACTAGTTGAAGACAGTAGCGAAGGGAGGCGCGTGGGCTTACCAACTCGTGGTAGAGCAATGGTGAACACAAGCAGGTGCCGCAGTTAGCCGGCGCGCTACTATTAATACATTGAGTTGACTCTGTTTCAATTGTGCAGGGTTGCTGATGTAAAAACAGTCTGTTTTGTACTTTTTAGTAACACTGTGTGTTGTACAGCAGGTAGCTTGCTGAAAATGTTGACCATACAGTGTTAATGTACACACAGACAGCATAGTCATCAGGGTTGTTACACTTGGTCAATTCATCAGCAAAATTGTAGCAATCATGCTGATGCGTTTCAACCCTGTGACACCTTCCAGGTATGGAACTACAGCCAATTCCTCTAGATTCCAAAATAAACAAAACTGGGACCTCAGTAACCACATCATTGGTACATTCATTAGATAGTCAACATTCCTTTGTATTAAGATCACAGTACGCACATGTTCATTACTCCCAATAACAGCTCACAGTTTCCCTTTTCGAATCAATTTCAATTATTCTACACCTATTTAAAACACTACTAAATGCATGAGAATTCAAAAACACAGACTAAAACTCACAACTAGTCAACAGTGGAAAACAGGAAGCACATATTACTAATGTACTATTCAACTCAAATCTTGGGTTCCAGAGTCGAATGCTACTCGTTGCAAAGTCCTTCAACTCAGTGGTATGTAGAATCGGGCAGTACGACAAAGCAATGCGGCTGCAAGATGTATGATAAAACAAGTTGGTATATTCCAGAGAAAAATCCTTAAGGATGGACTCACGGCTATCGGGCAAGATGCAAAGGAGAAGTCTCAGAGGGAACTGACCTTTCTCCTGGCAACTAGAGATAGGTTCAAAAACAGAACATTCTATTACACAATAATAGAGAAGGCACGTATAGAACATTAAATGACATGCAGCTGGATTCATCATTGTCAAATCGGCTCGCAAAGGGCCAGATTCTGAGAATCTGGCCCTTTGCGAGTGCAATTTTTGCATTTGGGATTCATCACCCCAAATGCAAAAATCGCTAATTGCGAAATCGCATATTTGCGAGGAATTGCATTTGAGGAATCTCTATTTGAGATTCCTTAAATGCAATTCATTAACCATTTTTAATTTGCGAATTCGCAATTTTTGGCCGCTATTTACCACAAATTGTAACTTTGTGGTAAATAGCGAAAACTTAGAAAAATGCACTTCAGTGCATTTTTCTAAGTTGCATGTTACACACACACATGTCCTTTGGACATGTGTGTGCGCAACACATGTGTACATTTGCATTTCACGGGTGCTACAGGGTGTCCTTTGGACACCCCTGCACCCTTGAAATCGCATCCTTATTTGGGATTAGCAAATTGCTAATCGCAAATAAGGAATAAGGAATAACTCCCCATTCATTCCTATGGGCCCATAGGAATGAATGGGGAGCTATTCCTTATTTGCGATTAGCAATTTGCTAAACGCAAATAAGGAAGATGTTGGAATCGCATTTCTTTATGCAATTTCTACATGAATCCCGTTTTGCGAGTCCTTAATAGCGATTCCTTAATCGCTATTAAGGACTCGCAAAACGGGACTTTGATGAATCTAGGGGATGGTGAATAACATTTCACAATACATAAGATTAACATATGAAATAGGACACTACCTCACCTTCCCCCTATAAAATATAAATTAGGATAAATCATAAATAATCATTAAAACAGAGTGGTAAACTAGAAACCCTTCTAGTACACACAGGTTCCGAACAAGACGAGGAACCTGACAAGCCTGGACACTGTGACCACTGTGGGATCAGTCTGAGATATAGGTGTACAGAGCAGAGTCGTGGTGAGTTTACCTTAACAAGTAAACGCTGTGAAGCACACTGTGAGCTATTAAGTGGAACCAAATGAGACTCAGAAGAGGGTACAACTGAGTGAGAAGATACCCCACATAAATCAGAATTACTAGCTTCATAAACAATAGAATCGTCACCAACTGTAGTATGAGATTTCAAATGAATCTCTTTCTGAACATCAGAGACAGCAATTGCATGAAGGAAGGAGGGTGAATGGACCATAGAAAACCAAGGCTACTTTAACCCAAGGACCATCCGGTAGAGAAACAGGATGCAAAGGTTTATGGGCAGTTTCCCAGTGTTTATCTGACATGCACTGAGGACACAAATTGTCAAAAGAAGATATTTGCGCTTTCATGGCAGGCGACCAATAATGGTTCCTTAGCTTTTTGCAAGCGGCTGTGATCCCCAAGTGCCCTTCATGAGCCATTTCTATTAACCCTGGCCTAAGTGAAGAAAGAGAAATTAATTTACCAATTCTGGTGCACAATCGGTTTTGAATAGAGAGTTCAGGAGAGACTTAAGCAAAAGGTCTCCAATCATCAGAAAGATTATGCAGAGGAGGCCAACTGTTCCTGGTGTGCTCCACAACTCTCTTGAGAACCTCATCTTGGGAGGCAGCTTCCAACCAGTCTTTCTCAGAAATAACATTACAGCAAGGAGAAACAGCATCTAGAGCAGCTACTACAAGTTCACAGTCTCACTGATATCATCATCGAAAGGAAGATGTAAACGTGAAAGGCAATCAACCTGAAAATTCTTCTCAGCTTGTACATACGTGATGATGAAATCTTGTTCTTGCAGTTTTGAAAGCAAACATACAAGGCAGCAAGACATTTTACCAAGACCATTACCTTATAGAAGAAACACAAGTGATTGCTGTAGATTTCAAATGAACAGCCCCACAAGTACGTTTTAAAGTTCTGGACAGCCCAGACACAAGCCAACGCTTCTCTTTCTAAAGGTGCTGTAGTGTGACTCGGCTTCTGAAAGAGTTTTAGATGCAAAAGCTATGGTGATTTCCTTACCTTTGACTCTTTGCCTAAACACTGCACCAATGCCTTTCATGCGGTAAACCACTGAGAATATGCATTATTGACCAGAAACAAAAGGACTAAGAGCAGGGGCATTAACTATCAGT
This sequence comes from Lissotriton helveticus, assembly GCF_964261635.1. Lineage (NCBI taxonomy): Eukaryota > Metazoa > Chordata > Amphibia > Caudata > Salamandridae > Lissotriton > Lissotriton helveticus. Next base: position 899,590,696 of record NC_136073.1, read on the forward strand.
TGTTTGACACTAGCAAAAGCTTAATTGATCTGACCAGTCCACAACAATTTAACACCTTTCTTGAGTAGATGTCTTAAAAGCTGACCTGCACAAGCGTAAGATGGTACAAAACGTGCATAATAGTCACAGAGACCCATAGATGTTCTTAAAGAATCTCGGTCAGCAGGAGCCTTTAAAATAGCTTCAACATTGTAAAACTTCAGTTTGATGCCATCGGGTGTTATGGTGTGACCAAGATAATCTAAGTTTTGAACTAAAAATGAACACTTTGCAGACTGAACAGTTATGCCTTTAGAGTTCAGAATGTCTAGTACTCTGTCCAAAACCGAGAAATGTTCTTCTTTAGTCTCAGTAAAGACAAGAATATCATCCTGACAAGCTTGGACATTTTTTAGATCTTTAAAAAGAATGTCCATAACCTACTGAAAAACGCTGCCCGCTGAAGCAAGACCAAATAGTAGTCTTGAGTTCTTATAAGCCCCAGAGGGAGTTAAAAAAGTAGTATGATCTTGGGACTTAGTACTTAAGGCTATCTGAGCAGAGGGCAAATCTATGGTTGAAAAATACTTGGCCTGGCCTGTTAGATAATATTTATTGAATGTGAGGGAGTGGGTGACAATCCACAATTATGTTGCAATTCAAAGACCTCAAATCCACACAGACGCAAAGATTCCCACTCTTCTTTTTAGCTAAAACAATGGGAGATACTCATTCTGACAAATCTGTGGGCATAATAATACCTTCTTCTGTAATTTTGTTAAGCAAATTTTTCAAATCAGAACGAACATTAATTGGAACAGGTCTGACCGTTTGTATAATAGGAACAACATTTTTCTTCAACCTAATCTTGTGCTCAAACCCATTTACAGTTCCTATCACATCTTTAAATACTCCCAGGAATTTATGCATTAAATAAGGTAAAATGTCAACTCTACAGTTATTGGAAAGAGACAGTAAAGGCATAGCTCCCAGGACGATGGGATGTTTATGACCACTGATCCCCACCCAGTCGGAAATAACAATCCCACTCTACCATTGCTAACGCCTTTCAAATCGGTGACTTGTAAACAAGTATCAGTGGCTGTATCAAAGATCAACTCTGGCTCCCCAGCAGATCCTCTTCCACCCAGCTTTTTTATTAAAATAGCACCCCTGTTAACACCTAGTATTACAGAGATCTTTAACATGTCACTAGACCAAGCAATGGTCCCAACCAGATGGAAAACAGCTCAAGTCAAGCCCATCTTGAAAAAGCCAAACTTAGATCCTAGGGTACCAGGGAACTATCGCCCTATCTCGCTACTGCCCTACTTCGGGAAGGTGCTTGAATCCCTGGTAAACAAACAACTTACCACCCACCTGGAAAATCATGAATTCCTTGATCCATAGCAATCTGGTTTCCAGTCTGCACATAGCACCGAAACGGCATTAGTACAGATTGTTGATAATATCAGGCTGTCTCTGGACAAAAGAGAATCAGCTATGTTGGTCCTTTTGGATCTGTCGGCTGCTTTCGACACCATCTCCCACAGCATTTTAGAACAGCGGCTCTGGGAGGTAGGAGTCAGAGAGAAAGCCCAGGACTGGTTTGAATACTTTCTAAAGAACCGTACAACCACTGTACATATAGACACCTTGGCCTCACGAAGTAGGTCAGTAAGCATAGGAGTTCCTCAGGGATCCATCTTAAGCCCTATGCTTTTTAACCTCTATGTAACACCTTTGGCCGGGATGATTAGGTCCTATGGTTTTGAGACTGTGTCTTACGCTGATGATACTCAGCTGTTGATCACGTTTGGTCCCGACCCTGCAGACACAATGACCCGGTTTAAAAACTGTATGAATCACATTAACAACAGGATGGGCAATATCAAACTACAGCTCGACTGCAGTAAAACGGAGATCATCTTGTTTGGCAGGGCTGAAGAATATTGGTCCAACAATTGGTTGCCACAGGAATTGGGCCTTTGCCCATCCCCAAAGCAAGCCATGCGTAATCTTGGAATAACCATCGATACCAAACTATCCATGAAAACCCATGTCAATCTTCTATTAGGCACCTGCTATGGCATCCTGCAGAAATTATGTAAAATCTTTAAATGGATACCTATTGAAGCCAGGAAACCTCTGGTGCAGGGTCTAATTATAAGCTGTTTGGATTATGGGAATACTTTGCTGGCTTCCCTAAACTAAGATCTTTTTTCCAAACTGCAGATTCTGCAGAACACAGTTGCCAGACTTATTTTGAATCTGCCATCCAGAGCTCCTTCAGCCCCCAGCCTGAGGCCCCTCCATTGGCTCTCGGTAAGAAAGAGAGGCCATTTTAAAATCCTATGCCTCACTCATAAAATCATATATGGAACCGGACCCTGTTATCTATCGAAAAAGCTTAACTGGTACCAGCCAGGTAGACTGTTAAGATCTAGTTCAAAATCTCTCCTTACCTCACTTTGAATCCGCACGGTACAAAGTGGGGGGCATTCCTTTTCCTTTCTTGCCTCCCATCTCTGGAATAAGCTTCCTTCCCATCTTCATTCCATTATCGAACACAAACATTTTCGGAAAGAATTAAAAACTTGGCTGTTTGATCAGAAATAATGATGAACAGACATGACCTTCAGCTTAAGGGTAGTCCTTCAAGCACCATGAGACCTTAGGGTGAGTTGTGCGCTCAACAAGCTTCTTTGACTTTTGACTTTTAGGTATATGCCCAACTTAGCTAGATCCATCAAGCCAACAAGGTCTCTTCCATTAATAGCTCCACAAATCTTGGTGTGTACCATTCTGCCTAAAATTTGTAAATCATCAAAGAAAGATCTGAGGAGATCAATCTCCTTTTCCCCAAATGCCTTTGGACAAATAGCAGGAGCAAAGAGTTTGAAAGTAGAAGGCCATAACGAATGAAACGTCCTATCAGCTAAGACCGTTATGGGTGCACCTGAATAAGCGATGACTTGCAGAGATTTTATCCCAATAACAGATTGACAAAAATGACCCTCTACTTTGACAATGTTCTGCCCATTTTGAATAGTCAGGACAACATTCAACCGATTGAATGCTCAATCACTAACAGAATTGTCTGAAATATCCTTACCAGTTACGTGTTGGAGGTCAACACTATGCATACTAGTTTTACCAACAATGCAGTGAGACCTACAAACTGTCAGTCAAAAGAGCAATGGAAGAACGCCCTTAATGAGAAGCTAAAGCTTGAGTAGTTAGAATAGAATGTTCAATGCTTTTAGCAATATCCATAACCTCAAAAAAAAAGATGGATTGCGACAGATAAGTAATCTCTCATGCATCTTCTTTAAGAAACATTTGAAAACCAATTGCTCTCTTATAGGTGTCAACTGAATTCTCAAACTCCCATGGCGCAGCCAGGACATGTAATGCCACTATATACTCCTGTACAGTTTCGTCGCTAATATGTTTGCGCAAAACAACACTGTGCCTCTCCAACAACAAACTAGTTTCCTCTGGGTATTGCATCTTAAGCCTCACTTTATCCTCAATACATACATTCCATACAAAATCACCCACAGAGCGAGGTATAACAAGAAGTTTGTAAAAACTACTAAACTGAAATGCGATTTTTCTGGCAGGTGTATAATCAGGCCCATTAATGGCAACTAAATAACTTTCCAAATTGCATAGCCATTGCTTCCATTTTATTTCTGGTTTACAGTTTCTGTAAAAAGGGAGGCTGGTGCAATACATTCTGTGAAGAGGCCATACCTGAAAAAGAAAGTGATTAAAATGACAGTGAAATAATAAAGTGGTAAAAAACATAACTCAAGAGATTCTGCATAAAATTGCTGTAGAGAACAAAAACACAGAAGGTGATGCACAAAGGTGATGCAAGATGGCTGCTGTAGTTTGACAAAAGAGTTCCAGGAAGATGAGCAGTTAAAAATGTATCAGACGAGGCAGCACCAAACAGGAAGTGATATCAACAGTGCAGAACAGGATATCTGTCCGTTAGAGATCAGTGGGTTGGAGCAAGAATACCGGCACTGCAAACCGAAGCTCCCACAACGGCAGCACAGCAGGTAGGAAACAGCATGAAGCGCCCAAGAGGCTGTTGCGGCCACCAGGAGCAAGAAGAACGTAGCCGAAGGCAAAAACAATTCATTCTACTGTAGAGCGCACAGAGACAGACCGCAATTTCTAGCGGCAGTTATGTGCTGAACAGAGCGCAAAAAGAGAAAAATGTGATCAGGAGAGTGCGCAGACACTATGGCAACAGTAAAGAATGGCTGCAGTCTTGAGCTGCACAGGAGACACAACAACAATGGCAGTGGCGAATCTGAGATCCGTTGGGCACACAGGGAAAATGGTAAGATTTATTTTCGACAAAGCGAAGCAGGGAACACAAAGCAGAGTCACGCACCTTAAAGTAAACGTAGAAGGTGCCAAATTCTCTTTCTTTTTGGAGTATTAATTTTCTTGTTCAAATGGTGAGATGGTTTCAGTCAGTGGGTCCAGGAAACGATATGCCAGCCTGGGGAAAAGAGTCAGCTAACCCCACTCCTCGTACCAGATGTAGAATTGGGCAGAAACGCGGCAGCACAATGTATGATGAAACAAGTTGGTTTATTCCAGAGAAACATCCGTAAGGATGAGCCCACGGCTATCAGGCCAGTTGCTCAGTAGAATGTTCAGAGAGAACTGACCTTTCTTTCGGCAACCAGAGATAGGTACTAAATCAAGCAATAAAACTGATCTCGTTATTAATGGATAAAACAGTATTTTCTAAGAAACATCATGCACTGGCAGGGATACAATCTTACCAGACGCTGAAACCTCAACCGTACTTGTCTGAACACCTCTTATATAAAAATAAGCATTATTTGACATGGCTGGGGTCATTCCCCTCGAAGGATTGAACCCCGAAATGGAAGCATAACTGGCCGACAAAAAATTTCGCCTCTGCGGTCAGGGTGAAGAGACACTATAACATCTCCTAAGCTCTTGCCCCTCATTAGTGGAAATTCGAAAAATTGTCCTTAGAGAGTCATTAAGGATAGAACAAATAAGGACATGCAGAGCGGCGGGCATAAAATGCCTTGGAGGTTTGTGGATCCAATTGTCTTGCAGAGCTATAAAATTCTGGAAAATTGCGGCAAAAGAACTGGTCAAAAAAAGCGATCAAACATGAGTATCCTTGAATTGAACTGTTTGCACACTTACTAATTGCAGTCTACATTTTTTTAATATTTTCTACTGAATGGTTTGCACATTTTTCAATTGCACTAATTATACTTTTTAAGATTATCTCTCAGTCTAATTAGCAGATGATTGTCCGAGGATAGGAGGACCTCGTTGTGTTTTTATCTATAGCTTTTATTAAATGGCTTTCCAATAATTAGGTATAATCGTGGTTTTCCCACTCTTTTATGATTTTTAACTAAATCAAATAAAAGTATTATTGACATTCTATTGCAGAATACTAGAGAAGGCAAGTATGGTAGATCAAATGAAATAGTGAATAAAATATAATACATAACTACAATATATTAAATAGGACACTAGGGTAGTAAGCACCTTATAACTACAATTTACAACACATTTTTGAGGGCGTATTCGGGTACTTGTGATGATTCAAACTCCTGTTTTATATCTTCCATTTCCATATTAATTTAGTTTCTCCCTAATCCCAACGCAGATTAGACTCAAACTGTAAAATGGGCCGTGTCACGCGAGGGATGCGCGTGTCACGCGAGGAATGCGCATATCACGCTGAGTGACAGGAGTTCTGACCGGAGCAGCTCCCCAGGTGGCTCTAGGCCCCAGGTCCAGCACGCCGCCACCGGCCCGGAAGTGATGTCTGCCCCCCACCGTCCGGTGGAGGCGGGACATGGATTGCCAGGTGTGACCCCGGCGGCGCTGCCCGCGAGCCCCACGCTCGCCGCCCGGAGGAGGCGTGGCCTCGCTCTGACAGCCGCGAGCAGGCACGTGACGCTCCACGCACGCCGGGGGTGCGCCGGGCTGTGTGCGCGCTGACGTCAGACGCCGCCGCCCTGAGAGAGGGGCTGCTGTATAAGATGGCGGTTGGCAGGGCTCCGGAAGGTAAGCAGCCTGCTCGCCGCCGCCGCTGCTCCCCGCTCCGGCGCGGGCCCAGGGAGGCCGCGGCGCCGCTCTCGGCCCGTCCGTTCTGACCGCCCCCTTCGGTTCCACCCCGTGCTCGGTGCATGCATCACCCCGGAGGCCTGCAGGGGCGGGGGTGGCGTGAGAGCTGCACCTGCGGAGGGGTGAGCCCCGCGGGGGCGGCAGGTGGGGGGTCCTCTCACCTGGACCTATGCTCCTCCCCGGGGCTCGTGTGCCATTATCAATGGAGCCTCTCCCCATCCCTTAGGGTCACTAGCCCTCCCCTGTCACTGGGCTCTTGTGCCATTCACTTAGACTCACTCCCCCATCCCTCAGGGTCTCCCTCCTCTCGGGGTCACAAGCCCTCCCCTGTCACTGGGCTCTAGTTCCATTCACATGGACTCTCTTCCTCATCCCTCAGGGTCTCCCTTCTGTCACTGGCCCCTCTCCTGTCGCTGGGCTCTTGATTCATTACCAATGGAGCCTCTCCCCATCCCTTAGTGTCTCCCCCATCCCTCAGGGTCTCCCTCCTCTCAGGGTCACTAGCCCTCCCCTGTCACTGGGCTCTTGTGCCATTCACATAGACTCACTTCCTCATCCCTTAGGGTCTCCCCCATCCCTCAGGGTCTCCCTCCTCTCGGGGTCACTAGCCCTCCCCTGTCACTGGGCCCTTGTTCCATTATCAATGGAGCCCCCCCATCCCTTAGGGTCACTAGCCCTCCCCTGTCACTGGGCCCTTGTTCCATTATCAATGGAGCCCCCCCATCCCTTAGGTTCACTGCCCCCCCCCCTGTCACTGGGCTCTTGTTCCATTATCAATGGAGCCCCCCCATCCCTTAGGGTCACAAGCCCTCCCCTGTCGCTGGGCTCTTGTTCCATTATCAATGGAGCCCCCCCATCCCTTAGGGTCACTAGCCCTCCCCTGTCACTGGGCTCTTGTGCCATTCACATAGACTCACTTCCTCATCCCTCAGGGTCTCCCTCATCCCTTAGTGTCTCCCTCATCCCTAAGGGTCTCCCCAGCCCTTAGGGTCACTGTCCCTGGGCTCGTGTTCCATTATCAGTGGAGCCTCTCCCCATCCCTTAGGGTCACTAGCCCTCCCCTGTCACTGGGCTCTTGTGCCATTCACATGGACTCACTCCCCCATCCCTTAGTGTCTCCCTCCTCTCGGGGTCACTGTCCCTCTCCTGTCACTGGGCCCTTGTCCCATTATCAGTGGAGCCTCTCCCTATCCCTTAGGGTCTCCCTCATCCCTTAGGGTTTCCCTTCTGTCACTGACCGTTATCCCTCCCCTGTCACTGGCCGGCATCTCTCTCATGTCACTGGACTCTTGTTTACGTTCTCATTGGAGACCCTCTCCCCCGTCCCTTAGGGTCTCCCCATCCCTCTTCTGTCACTGCGTTCTTGTTCCATTATCAATGGAGCCTCTTCCCATCCCTTAGGCCCCCCATCCCTTAGAGTTTCCCTCGTCCCTTAGGGTCCCACCCATCCCTTAGGGTCTCCCTCCTCTCAGGGCCCGCATCCCTCCCCTGTCCCTGGGCTCTTGTTCCATTCTCACTGGAGCCTCTTCCCCCATCTCTTAGGGTCTCGCTTCTGTCTCTGGGCCGCATCCCTCCCCTGTCACTGAGGATGTGTCCCATACTCATTGGGGAGGACACGCACCTCCTGTCACTGGGGTGTTGTCATCCTGTCCTCCCCGCTGGGCTTGTCTCGCCCCCTCACCTGGACCATGCCCCTCACCTGCCTCTGGGTCCCTGCCCCCCCCCCCCCACACAGCGGGGTTGATTTACTCCTGTCTTCCGACCTGCCCTTCACCCTTGTCTCCCTCCGACTCCCAGGGACCCCTCCCTCGCCTCTGGGACCCTGTCCGTTGCACCGGTCTTTGTCTTCGCCTTTGACCTCGGTAATCCTTACATACCCTAGCACTTAACCTCCCCCGTTGCTCGTCCAGTGAGGGTCCAGGAAGGAGCCTGTAGGAGTTAAGTCCCTGGGCGTTCAGCGGGAGGGCGGCGGGGGTCGCCCTTTGGGTGTTTAGAATGAGGGCACCTTTTAATAGGGAGAGAGTGATTGAACATAGGACAGCGGCGAGTTCAGAGCTCTCCCCCCAATGACCTGACAGGGGTGTGTGTGTCTGTCCGTCCGTCTGATGGCTTATGAACCTGGTGGTGCGCCGCTTCAATGACCGTATCCTGCCCTTTAACTTTCTGACCTCGTCCCATAATTCCAGCCCCTAATCCGCGTGTGCTGCCAGGGTCGCACGGAGTGTGGCGGACGCATGCCAGGGCACCTTCTTCCCTTAATACCCCCGCGATGCTCTCGTCGCTGCCCCCGGGAATGAGATGATCATCTCTCCTTCGCTGCGGGCCCCGATCTGGGGGATGTCACCATGGGGTGCATTACTGGGCTGTTCCCAGGGGTCACTTGTAACCTGCGTGTCTGTAGGGTCGGTGGCTGCATGCATCGGGGCCGTCCTTCCACGGCTGCCCGCGGCCGGCTCTCGCAGGAGCCGTTTCAGGTTTTGGATAGCTCCCGGGCGGAGCCTGCGGCTGCCGAGGGCATTTCCTGTGGGAATCGATATTTCCGGCCCATCCCACGGTTTAAAGACCACAGACGCTGTGGCCAGACGGGGAAGGAGCTCGTGCGTTGTCGACTTGATTTGCATTCTATCCCACTGCACAGAGTTCGCTTCCGTAGCAGGTCTGCGGCATCGCGTTTACTCTCACCCATGCAAATGCTGAGCTACTATCTCTGGGTAAACCGAAGAGACCAGTTTTACCCCTTTAATTTGCGGGGCAACAGCTCCGTTTGCAAATCACTGTAGGGGATTGGGTGCTAAACTATAGTTCAGTGGTTAAAAAAATAAGAGCATGCACCTGGAGCAAGAAAAAGATGGGACACAACCAGGAAATAATGCAACCGCCCAAAAAACGACAGAAGCCAGCTAAAGCGAACGTGTAACTTCAATTGGATCCGACCCGGAACTACTTTCAGCGGCCCCAGAAATGGACGAGCCTCCGGTGGGATCTGCGGAGGAGCAGACTAGAGCCCAGACCTTATGTCAAGAGTTTCAGCCTGAAGGCAAGAGCAGGCCAGACATACAGCTCGATAAGACATGTAACTGGACTAGAATATACTGGAAACCTACAAACACCGCCGCGACCTCCAGGCAGAGTGCTGCCAGGCCAGGCAGTAAACAGAAGCGAACGCAGCAGGATCCAGGTGGGCAGCGTGCGGAGAGTCCGAGCAAAGACTCCTTCAAGAATCTGACGGAAGTGTGGCAGAATAGATGGAGCAGAACCCAAGTTTAAGACAGCTGAAAGGTGGCAGGGTACACACCGAGCCGAAGAAGAACCCAACGTTTCTGGGGCACAAGACAGCTTGGCTATTTGTGAATATAGGAACACGGAAAATACTAAAGCCAGAAAACAACTGGAGACACCACTAACATGAAGGTGTCTGTAGCAGAACACCACAGGCCAGAAAAAAGTGAAATACAACCAGAACAAAAATAAATATCAATAGAATGGAATTAAACATTGCAGAGAACAGCCGGGATAAGCGGCAGCAGCATCCGGTGTATCTAAAATGCACAAGAATGTATCCCAAACAGAAGACCGATAAAGCTGGACGGAACCTGCCAGTCGAATGGAGCATGGCCTGACAGAGACCGAAGAGAGTGCGCCTGCCTGGTACAGAGGGGCACCAGCACCACCTTTGACTCCTGTGGCAGTAGAGGGAGATGTTCACACAATGGACGGAAAACATCATAACAGACAACAGCCAGAGCAGAGTAAACCTGGAGCACTACAGTCACCACGGAGTACAGTTGGGTTAACAGAGCAGCCAGGGCAGAACAGATAGGAGCTGGCTCACATTGAGACTGCAGCAATAACTGAAAAGAACAACCTGAGGGCTGAAGCCGGGCATTGAGCGGAATCAGGGCGTTTACTTGGGAAGTGTCTGATTAGACGGGTGATTTTATTGGCTCTGTGTAGTTTTCCAGCTCTTTAGATGTGCTCACGAGTGTCGTGTTTGTGCTTTCAGAGAATCTGAAGCCACGTGTATTTCAACCTTATTTATTCTCTCCTTGGTAGCAGTGTTTGCATGTTTGGTCTGGTGTGCTCCTACTCTTCTGAAGAATTATTGGCCTGTCCTTGCAGTGCTCATGTATTTGAGCGTACGCTGCTTGTGTGACAGCATTTACTGTTTGTGCTCTTTTTCCTTATGTTGGCTCTGTCCTTGTGTGTGGTCTTAGCATGGGTTGTGTGAGCTCCGGTCGTGCAGATTTGTGGGCGCTGTTTTTGTTAAGACTGTTTACCTCAGCTGGTTCCATTCTTGTTTGGGCTGTGAGTCTCGTAGATATGTGGTGTTTGAGTACTTCGCCTGTGTTGTAGAGCTGAGGGATGGATATTCCAGCAGTGTTAGGGTACGTCGCCTGTGTTGTAAACTGGGGTTAGTTCTAGCAGTATTTGTGTACTTCGCCTATGTTGTTGAGGTGGGTGAAATTCTACCAGTGTTTACTGGTTGGCATCCGACCAGTATTAGAGTACTTTGTGTTGTATAGCTGGTGGGATAGTTTAGCCTTGGATGTATACTTATTTTATTAAATATAAAGCGTGAAAAATATTTATTTTTTTTGGTTTCCGAGACTAAAAATTGAAAATAACAGAATGTACTCAAAGTAATACATAGAATCTCATAGCGATATCACAAACTAGACTATTGTGTAATTGGGCTTTGTGATGCAGTGTACAAGGACGTTTTTGTGAGTGGGAGATCGCCAAAGAACATAATTGGTAATGTCATAAAATTAACTGTAAAATGTCAAACATGGGAAGCAAAACGAGAACATTTACCAGAAATAACTGGATTAACAGTGGTAAAGTTGCTAGCATCTGTCGGTAAGGAATCTATTCAATAATAACATTTTTACTTCTTTTTACGTTGAGCCTAGCACTGCGAGGCATGGTGTATTCAGTACATGGGCTTCAAGCTGACCCATCGCTTGCCATTGGTAGTTCAAGGTGCCTTTCTAAATTCCTTACTTTTGAATAGTATAACGTGCCCATTTGTCCTCCTTTTGGTCTGTGGTTCCCTCCCATAGTGACTGGTCCTGCTACATGGCTCATTTCGCTTTAGTCTATTTCAGTTAGTTTTGCGCACTATTTTTTCCAATCACCTGCCTCATGTTCTGGAAATGTTGCAAACGTGAGCAGCTGACCAATGTTACTGCTTCCCCTCCCTGCCTCCCACTCACCGTTTCTCCGTGTTCTCCCCTTCACACCTTAGCTTTCACTTACGATCTACAGAGTCTGGGTCACTGAAGATCGAGTTGAGCAGCTCCCTTTCTCCTAATCTTTCGTTTTTAGCATTAATTTTTTCACTCACTAGGAACTCAGTTCCTCCATTTCTGTGACAGTGCTGTAAATCTTGTGCTTTATCTAGTCTCAATGTGGCAGATGTATCTCTGTTCCTAGTGGTAATTCCCTTTTCTTAGCCCTCTAGCCAGTGCTCCTAGCTGCGTCTGTGGTCTCATCTGTAAATAAGTTCTCTACATAGTGCTGCTGCTGCTTCTCTGGTCCTGTCAGTAATTCCTACATTCTTAGTCCTCTATTCAGTGCTGCAGCTGTTTCTCTGGTCCCGTCGCTAATTCCACATTCTAACTCCTATAGGCAGTGCTGCAGCTGTGTCTCTGTTCCTATTGTTAATTCCTCATTCTTAGAACTCTAGGTAGTGCAGCTAGCTGCTTCTCTGGTCCCAGTGGTAATTCCTCATTCTTAGTCCTCTAGGCAGTGCTGCTATCTGCTTCTCTGGTCCCGTCAGTAATTCCTCATTCTAAATCTTAGACAGTGCTGCTAGCTGCTACTCTGGTCCCATCGAAAATTACTCCATTTTATGTCCCTTTGGCAGTGCTGCAGCTGTCTCTTTTCATACATCCAGTACACTACAAACCAAAACACATACATAAAAGACATTCTTTAACAATGTCAATAGCTCTAACTCTGACAAATGCGAGATCAGTTGTATTGCAAATGCTTGTTTGAAGATGGTTATTGAAGAAGTTGGTCTTGGTCTCCGGAGGAAGAGTGTGCCAGATTTTTGGAGCAATGCGGGAGAAGGTTCCCTTTTAGAATTTGTTCAGTTTTTTGGGCTGTGCGCAGAAGGGAGCTTGTGTTACAAGAAGATCTATTCCCATCAGATAGAACCAGTTTCTGTGCCAGGTAGCAAGGAGTGTTGTGGCGAAGGGCTTTGTGTCATACAGGCGATTTTTATGTGAATCCTAGCCTCCGAAGGTAGCCAGTTCAGTGTATGTAAGACAGAGGTGATATGCTCATTTTATTGTGCCTGTGATGAGCCGAGCAGCCGCGTTCAGGGTAGTCCTCATGGGAGCTAGTCGTAATTTCGGTAGGGCGACGAGGGTAGCATTCCCATAGTTGAGTTTGGAGGTCACAAGTACTTGAACTGCTACTTTGAGATCTGCAATGGGAAGGAAATGTTTTTCCTTAATGTGTGAAATTGGTGATTCCTCCCTCTGGTGGAGGTGCTTATGTGGTTCTGCATGGAGAGGTGGTTGTTTAGTATGATTCCTTGGGATTTTGCTGAATCGGTATGTGTGGTACAGTTCACAGCTGTAAGATGTGGGAACATCTTTGAAGTTAGACGGGAAGTTGAGTTGTGTTTTAGAACTGGGTGCCATTCTAGCAGTGTTTGGATACTTGGCCTGTAAGAGCTGGGTGACATTCTAGCAGTGTTTAGATACTTTGCCTGTGTTTATTAACTTTGCCTGCATTATAGAGCTGGGGTATACTCTAGCAGTGTTTATTCACTATGCCTGTATTGTAGTGCTGGGAGATATTTTAGCAGTGTCAGGGTACTTGGCCTGTGTTGTAGAGCTCGGTGACCTCTATCAGCATTTACTTAATTCGGTGGGGCAGTATTTTGATTTATTTGTTGAAGCCCATAAATCCGAATTAGTTTGTCGTGGTTTGAGTGTACAATAAAGGCTCTAGGTAAGGACAGCGACCACATAGATTAATGTGTCTGACTGTCCATTATTACTTTGTCTACAAGTCCGTAGTGGCAAGGGTGCAAGCGACGCAATAAGTCACCACTTACAGTAGCTGTGCTTATGAAGATGTGGCTTGAAGGTGTCCACGCATGCATTTGATAGTTTCCGGGTTCATGAATGCAGCAGAGTGGAAACAGGCAGAGGCATGCATGTTTCAGAGTGAGGGGAGCAATGGAGGACTTTGATCGGAGAGGGCGGTGCTGGTTTTGGCTGGGCCTCTGAGATCAATGGAAAGTCCTAATCATAACCTTTTCCTCCTTGTGCACACGGGATGCACAGGGGTGTGGAATTTAATCAAGTATCTACTTGTCCATGGGGCAGGTTGCTTGTAGCTCCCCCTTCACCAAAACACTGGGAATCACCCTTAACAGCGATATGTCACTGAAAACTCAGGATGGCTCTGTCCTCTCTAAATGCTTCTTCCAACTACGGAAGATTTAGGAAGATCCGCAGTTTTTTCACACATGAAGCTCTGATGCAAGTCGTAATAGCCACCGTTATCTCAACTTGGACTATGCCAATTCTGTGTACCTGGGCATGCCAATATACTTGATCAAGCGGCTACAGATGGCCCAGAACCATGCGGCTAGATTGATTCTTCAGCAACCTAGATGGCAGCCAGCATCGCCTCTGCTGAGGAAATTGCATTGGCTCCCCATTCCTCAACACTGCCTTTAAAGTGGGCTGCCTTATCTTCAAATCCCTGCATGCCAAGCACCCTGAATTCATCAACCGCTTGATACTCGGACACACTCCCTCTTGCAACCTCCGCTCTGCTCACCTCACTCCTCACCATCTCGATCTTTAAATGGGTACGTCATGGTGGCCGCAGATTTACAGCTCTCACCCCCAGACTGTGGAACTCTCTTCTGGTGGAGATCAGGTCCTGCACTGATCTTCTGCAGTTCAGCAAGTCCCTTAAAAAGTGGCTATTTGCACAAGCCTATGATTAATGATCCCTCTGGCAGCACTGGAGCCTTTCACAGCGCCATGAAACCACCCGGTGTACGTGTGCTTTATAAGTCGTTTTTAACATTAATATCTCATTATATAAAAGCTCTGATATGGCCTTTCTGATCATGCCAGGGCTCATACAATAGTAGTGTTTAAATACTTGCAATCCCATTATGCTGCCATGTTTTTGCAGAACTACATACTGGGGCTGAAGATAATGGTAAGCAATAGTTACAGGGTTAGAATGTCCTTTTGAATCTTTGCAAACCTTATAACGTGCATGGTTTTTAAGGGTTTTTAAAAACTCTTCTGTAATCTTTTCCCATACTGAAAAATATTAGAAATTTGCTCCTGACTATGGCAGACGTGGTTGGAGGGAAAATCAACTTGAAAACACTAAAGATTTTTGCATGCGCAAATCTACACATGCATATTTGCTCATGCTAAAATGCAGTTCAGATATTTCCTAGGAGTACTATTTATTTGAAAGTTTTATATAGCGCGAACAAGATCTTTGCAGATATCAGAGCGCTTTACAAGGGCATGGGGATAAAAAATACAAAGTAATAAAGCGTATATACAGAGTAATATGAGGTAGTTAGGTACAAGGTGCAAGTTACATAGGTGGGACAAAGGACATGAGGTAGGTCACAGGTGGTCAGTACACAGTGTATAGACAAACAATTGCGTCAATAGTATAAAGTGCAATATTAAGGAGCATATACTTGCTTAGGCGTATTTAGAATATTTAGAGTTTAAAGGTGGGTACAGTTGAGGTAGGTGTGAGGTATTTCTTGTCCTACTTCTGTAAATTCTTGGGAATTCACAAAAGCTGTATAGCTGCACTGAATGCAAGCACATGAACCATGGGTGCACTTTTGAGACTTTCTTTAATAATTGAGCCCCTAATTTGGTCTGGCGTTGACCATGACATTTTGCACTTATTAAAATTGTCTCTCTGTATCGTCTGGGTTCACTGTGTGTGACTGCTTTCTGCTCTTTTACAAGGAGCAAATCGGCACACAAAGTAGTTTTGTTCAGTGTCAGTAACTACTGTGGCAGTGTGTGCTTTTTGAGACCAAAAACAACTTTTGCTTTTGGCAGTGTTTGTTATAATGGTGAGGACCCGGCAGCTCCCACATCAATAAGGTTTTACAAAAAGCATGCCAAAAACAAGTCACACATTGACCAAACTAAAAAGCTGACTGCCAATTTCAGATCTACTGGCTTTTCCAGTGCTTGTTTATTTTTGTTTCCCCATAATCTTAAGTCCCGTGACTCTAGGTATGTGAACCTAGGAATGTATGGGCAAGAATACACGAGAGAGTGCTGCATGGTTCATGGTGTACAGAGAGAATAGATAGAAGTATAATTTAAAGCAAGAAGTTGTTCCGGGATGGTAAAAGAAGTAAATACACAATATCAAATGTATAGTGGATAGGAACAGGGGTAATCCCAATGTGATCTTTGAGATGAATCTATGTACAAAATTATGTATCAATGTGCTTTAGTAACTGTATGTGGAAGGTAAAATTGTTTATATATACAATTGTATGGGAAACAGATTGTAGAATGGGCTTACACATTATTTTAAGTAACACTATGTCTGTGTTGTGTATAGTATAGTTTGGGAACATTGAAGCCATGAGTTTGCACATTAGTGGATATTGGCAAAAAACCTGAACAGTTTCAACTTACTGATGTAAAATGTTGTTTTTATTGATTTCATTTAATGTGACTATCCTGTATATATTTTTTTTGTTTAGATAATTTTATGGAATTATGTTGCAAGCACGAAAGAGACAAGAGTTGTTGCCTTGAAAAAGGTGTCGTTTATGAAACTATACACCGAAACGCGTCGACTCATTTGTTTTAATACGTCAAATTCAAGGAACCAAGTCCCAGAAATGACCGATTGGACTGTGGACATTATAAATGTGATTCCCTTGAATTGACATACTGCTGATGATTATAGACTAAATCACGGAATTTGAGTCTCTTTCTGGTTTTAATTGTATTTGTGTATAATGCTTATGTACTCAAACTGTTATTGTGAAAGTTTTTAATGATTTTAATGAAATTTTGGTATCAATAAACATACAGATTGTAATATTGTACTGTTCAGGTGCTTGAATAAGTTTTAGGACAGGGGGGGCTGGTATTTAGGTATCTCCTACATATTTAGAAGATAGAGCAGAATTGCCTACTGTGAGGTGCATGTATGGTTATGATGAATGCTTGATCCCAAGGGATAATTTATTTTACTTGCGTATTTGGTACCCTGTCCCTTGGATAGCTGGGCCACTCCCTTTTATATTTTCCCACATAATCTTATTGAAACTGGTTACCGTTACACTGATTTCCCATTATGAATATTTTTGGGAAATCCTAGCATGCATCACCTCGTGTTAATAAATGATGCTGTAAAGAAATAGCACCTGAAATTTTACAGTAGTTTAGCTAAATGTTTTTTTTAATGAACATTTTATTTTGAAAACAAAGGATTATCAATCTTGCTTTCAGGCTTCTGCAAATATTAAATCTAAGCGCATTCTCGGAGCATTATACATCGCCTCGTATTGCTAAACTTTGGAAAAAGTGTGTACACATTTTTATACTGGAACGACTGTCAGTAGTGCAGTCAGGTCAGAGCTTACAACGTGTACTTTAGCGCTCACCCTAGT
The DNA here is from genome assembly GCF_964261635.1 of Lissotriton helveticus. Classification (NCBI taxonomy): domain Eukaryota; kingdom Metazoa; phylum Chordata; class Amphibia; order Caudata; family Salamandridae; genus Lissotriton; species Lissotriton helveticus. Next base: position 899,607,494 of record NC_136073.1, read on the forward strand.
AATAAAGGCTTTCAATTAATGAACCATAAATGAGTTTGAACAGCATTAACATATGGACAAAAATATGACCTTAACTGCAGACAGTGCCCTTCCTTGATCCATAATGTGGTACCTCAAGCTGGCAGCCAAAGGGTTTGTGCTGCAGGGGGTTGGGCCCACTTGTTCCAAGGACAAAATACTTATGAAAACGTGTTGCCCTTAACCCCAAACAATATGTCCATGGCTTCTGGCTATAGGAATTGCACATCCCTGGTGCTGGGGTAGGGCTATAAACAGCGGCCTGCTAGTGTTGGTGTCTCCTATAGGGATGGTCCATGTCTCTCTACTTTGTCTCATGAGACATACTGGACCCAAATAGCTCAACCACCTCCTCTCCTTCTACACACCGACTAGACATCTCCGCTCTTCTTAGCTGGCCACTATCTCATGGATCAAGAAGACTTTGGCTGGAGGTAGTTCCTTCTACCTCGCTACGAAGACCTGGAACTCCCTACCTCTGCATCTCAGGCAATCAGTCCCTGCCTCAATTCAGGAAGGGCCTCCGGACCTGGCTCTACGACTGAACTGCACCCATGCACGCCTTATCACCCTTACGGGTGATTAACTGTGCTCTATAACAACTCTGATAGTGTCCATGGGATGGAGTGGGGCAAGGGTGATGGCATCCAGACTAGCCGACTGCACATGTGTGCTGGGGTAGGACTGTAAACAGCTGACGGCTAGTGTTGGTGTCTCATACAGTGATGGTCCATGCTCTACTTTGTGTCCATGGGATGGAATGGGTCGTGGTGGTGGGATCCAGTCTACATGACTGCACATAGGGTGCTTGGGGTAGGGCTGTGGACAGCAGACAGCTAGTATTGTTGTTTCCTATAGTGAAGGGTCCATGCTCTCTCTCTACTTAGTGTCCATGGGATGGAGTGGGGAGAGGGTGATGGGATCCAGTCTAGCTGACTGCACTGGTGTCCTCCTGGCCCAGGTACTGCTCTCCCTCCACGCAGCTCTGCCTGGGGTCACCTCCACTGACAGAGTAGAGCAGGGTTTGAGACTGCTCTCGACCCGCTCTCTGTGCTTGCCCTGTTTTTGCCTGCCCTCGTGTCTGGTGTGGCTTGCTTAGTTGTTAGTTAATTTTCCCTTAGTTGACTTGTTTTAATTTAGGTTTAGTTTAATCTGTTGTGCTCCTTTTGCCCTTTCTGGCGATACAGCGCCCTTCCCGCCACTCCTGCCTGCCGCTTCCCGTCTCCCAGCTGTGCTTTCCCTCCCCCACTTAATGGAGGCCACTGCGTGGCCGTGACAAACGCCAGGAACCCTGGAATTACGACCATCCATCGCTACGAAACTACCACCCTCCATCGGACATAAGCCACTCGTCACCACACCTACCCACAGAGCAGGACACACCCTCAACTTCTTCTTCGCTGCAGGAAACAACGTTCACTTCAGCCACACAACGCAACCACCATGGACCGACCACCCCTGCATACACTTTGCCGTCAACAAACCCAAGGCACCCAAACCAGCCCAAGCCCACCACGGAGGAATTGGAGCAAGGTTACAGACGAGCAGCTCCTCTCCACCCTCACCCAAGACAACCACACCTGTGCATCCGACACTGACGCCACAGCCAGAGGACTCCACACTTGGATCGCCAACTGCGTAGACGTGCTCGCCCGCTACACAACCCCGACAAACAGCGACCCCAGAAAGGCTGCCTGGTTCACCACCGCCCTCCAAAAAGCCAGACGCACCTGCAGACACCTAGAAAAGAACTGGAGAAACACCATGACAACCGGAACTACACTGCCTACAAAGATGCCATGACTGACTACGACAACCAAATCCGAACCACCAGGAGGATCTTCATCCACAACAAAATCCTCGCCAGCTCCAAAGAACTCTTCAGTGTCATCCAGGAATTCACCAACCCAGGCAGCGAAACCACAGACATCACCCCATCCCAAGAACTCTGCAATAAGCTTGGAACCTACTTCCACCTCAAGATCAAAAAGCTGTACGACAACTTCGTCGACCAGACACCACAGCCGGACCCCCACCTCCCCCTAGAGACACCGGCCAGCCCACCATCACCAACTGGACACCGGTCATGTCTGAAGACACCGCCTCCACCATGAAAGTTATCCACTTGGGGAGCCACCACCGACTCCGGCCCTCCTCACATCTACCACAGAGCTACTGCGCCATCGCACCCGAACTACAACACACCATCAACACCACCTCAAAGCAGGCACCTTCCCAGATGACAGGAAGCGATCAGAAGTTAGGCCCCTGCTAAAGAAGCCCTCAGCTGACCCTACGACCTCAAGAACTACTGAACCATCTTACTTCTCCCCTTCGCAGCCAAAGTTGCAGAGAAAACAGTTAACATGGAACTGACGCGATTCTTTGAAGAAAATGCCATCCTCGACCCATCCCAATCCGGATTCCAAAGCAACCACAGCACCGAGAACGCCCTGCTCGCCGCCACAGACGACATCCACAAGGCCACTTCGCAGCCCTTATCCTTCTCGACCTATCAGCGGCCTTCAACAGTTTCCCACTGCACGCTAATCGCCAGACTACTCAATGCTGGCATACAAGGAACAGCCCTGGACTGGATCTGATCATTCCTCACTGGAAAAAGCCAACGGCTGAGACTGCCACCCTACCTCTCCGATCCCACGAAAACCTCTTGCAGAGTCCCACAGGGGTCATCAATGAGCCCGACCCTCGTCAACATCTTCATGGCCCTCCTCGCAGCCATCGTCCGACAACATGGCCTCAACATCGTATCCTACGCGGACGACTACCAGCTGCCCAACTCAACTTCCAGAAAGGAATGCAAGACGTCGCAATTTGGATGACAAACAGCTGCCTAAAGCTCAACGCCGAGAAGACAGAAGTCTTCTTCCTTGGAACTACCCCTTCAGCATGGGACAACACCTGGTGGCCGACTGCCCTCAGGAGCCCACCTACCCCCTCGGACCACGCCAAAAACCTTGGCATCGTGCTCGACTCCTCACTCACCATGAACTGACAGGTCAACGCTGTCACCTCCAGTTGCTTCAACACCCTCCACATCCTCCGCAAGACCTTCAAATAGATCCCCCGAGTCAAGGAAGACAGTCACCCATGCACTCATCACCAGCAGACTGGACTATGGAAACTCACTGTACGCCAGCATCAACAAGTCCCAACTCCGCAAACTCCAGACAATACAGAACACAGCCGCTAGATTCGCCCTCTGCATCCCCTGGCACGAACACATCAGCCAACACCTATGAAGACTCCACTGGCACCCCGTGGTTAAGTCACCTTCAAGATCCTCACTCACGCTTACAAATGCCTACACAACTGTCCCAAATACCTTCACAACAGAATCAACTTCCACGTACCCAAAAGAAACTTCTGATCTTCCAACCTCGCACTGGCCAAAACCCTGCGCATCCACAGAGCAGGTGGAAGATCCTTCCCTCACATTGTGGCCAAGACCTGAAACGAGCTACCGGCAGACATCAGACACGCTCCCTCCCTGAACACCTTCAGGAAGACCCTTAAGATCTGGCTCTTCGCTAGACAGATCTGCGTACCCCCTCAGCTCCTTGAGACACTCACTGTGAGTAGCGTGCTTACAATTCCCCTGATTAATTGATTGCTGGAGTAGGCCTCTAAACAGATGACAGCTAGTATTGGTGTCTCATACAGTGAGGGTCCATGCTCTTTGTGTCCATGGGATGGAGTGGGGCGGGGGTGGTGGGATCCAGTTTAGCTGATTGCACGCGGGGGCTGGTGTGGGGCTGTGGACAGTTTTGACTGCTAGTATTGGTGTCTTACAGTGAGGGTCCATGCTCTCTCTACTTTGTATCCGTGGGATGGAGTGGGGTGTGGTGACAACTGGTGTCCAGGACCATGGTCCGCCATGGGTGCTTGAATTTGACTACCCTTGATACCTGTGTTAGGAGCTGTACTTTGGTCACTCTTACCCCGTGACCATAGGTGACTCCAGCATGGTAGGTTGTTTACGGGCAGTGCTCTCTACTCGCGTGGGCTTTTGTCGCCAGTGTTTCCCTGACCAGGCTGGTGGAGATGTCTATCTTTGTTGTGGTTGGCTGGGCCTGGCTTGTGCATGGTAGGTTGTTTATTGTCAGTTCTCTGTACTCGTGTGGGGTTTTGTCGCCAGTGTTTCCCCGAGCAGGCTGGTGGAGATGTTTACCTTTGTAGTGGTTGGCCGGGCCTGGCTTGTGCATGGTAGGTTGTTTGTCAGTTCTCTGTACTCGCGTGGGGTTTTGTCGCCAGTGTTTCCCCCTGGCAGACTGGTGGAGATGTCAACCTTTGTTGTGGTTGGCCGGGCCTGGCTTGTGCATGGTAGGTTGTTTACGGGCAGTTCTCTGTACTCGTGTTGGGTTTTGCCCCCAGTGTTTCCCCGAGCAGGCTGGTGGAGATGTCTACCTTTCTTGTGGTTCGCCGGGCCTGGTAGGTTGTTTACAGGCAGTTCTCTGTACTCGCGTGATGTTTTGTCGCCAGTGTTTCCCAGAGCAGGCTGGTGGAGATGTCTACCTTTGTTGTGGTTGGCCGGTCCGGGTTTGGCTTGTGCCTGATAGGTTGTTTACGGGCAGTTCTCTGTACTCGCGTGGGGTTTTGTCGCCAGTGTTTCCCAGAGCAGGCTGGTGGAGATGTTTACCTTTGTTGTGGATGGCCGGGCCTGGCTTGTGCCTGGTAGGTTGTTTATGGTCAGTTCTCTGTACTCGTGCTGGGTTTTGACCCCGGTGTTTCCCCCAGGCAGGCTGGTGGAGATGTCTACGTTTGTTGTGGTTGGCCGGGCCTGGCTTGTGCCTGGTAGGTTGTTTGTCATTTCTCTGTACTCGCGTGGTGTTTTGTCGCCAGTGTTTCCCTGAGCAGGCTGGTGGAGATGTCTACCTTTGTTGTGGTTGGCCGGGCCTGCCTTGTGCCTGGTAGGTTGTTTGTGGTCAGTTCTCTGTACTCGTGCTGGGTTTTGACCCCGGTGTTTCCCCAGGCAGGCTGGTGGAGATGTCTACGTTTGTTGTGGTTGGCCTGTGCATTTGCCACTGTGCATTTGCCGCTGTGCATGTAAACAGAGCAGGCAGGGCGACAGCTGCTGGCGTGTGTCCTGTAATGTATATGGTCGGTGGTTTGCTGTTTGCCTTTCCCGGCAGCAGGCAGGCCCGGGGAGCCTCTCCCATTCCCAGGCTGGCTTTTCATCTGTGCACCTCCAGCTGCTCGGAAGATGTGCCTCCAGCTCCTGGGAGGTGGGAGGCATGTCCAGGTTGTGTGCCTGCTGTGCGGGCCCAGCGCTGCTCGGAGCTCTGGCCTCGGCTGTGCCTTTGATCTGTGTGTGTCACGCTGCAGCCCATGCTGGCTTCTGTGGAAGCAACACTTTTTATCTTGTAATTTGATATATTTTTGACATTTCGAGGAAGCAGACACTTCTTGTTAATCACTAAAACGGCTTTTAAGTCAAAACACAGTAAAAGAATCCCGTGCCTCTCGGAGAAAGCACGTTGGGCCGCCCTGGACAGTTTAATTGAATATGTTGCAAGTGTTGCAGCCTATGATAATTTTTTAGTCTTCAGAAAGGGGTAACGACGGGTGGGTTTGAGGCTAATAATGCCCCCGCCGATTCTGTCTGATGTGATAGGGAGCTCTGCTGCTACCGACCTTGATGGGTGGAAACCCTCTCCCAGTGTCAGGCTCGGGCCCATCTGCACCATTAACTCCCGCTGCATCCCGGAAGTCCTCCCGAGTGGGGGCCTCCGTGGCCCATCACTTCGCCAGAGCTCTTGCAACGGGCAGCCCGAGCCCCCGGGCATGTGCAGTGTAGTCACTGCCAAGAGTAGGCTTGTCATTGGAGATGGGTGTGCATTCATTGATCTCGCCTGGTTTTCTAAGAGTAGGGTTGTCATTGGAGATGGGTGGGCATTCATTGGTCTCGCCTGGTTTCCTAAGAGTAGGGTTGTCATTGGAGATGGGTGGGCATTCATTGGTCTCGCCTGGTTTCCTAAGAGTAGGGTTGTCATTGGAGATGGGTGGGCATTCATTGGTCTCGCCTGGTTTCCTAAGAGTAGGGTTGTCATTGGAGATGGGTGGGCATTCATTGGTCTCGCCTGGTTTCCTAAGAGTAGGGTTGTCATTGGAGATGCATTCATTGGTCTCGCCTGGTTTCCTAAGAGTAGGGTTGTCATTGGAGATGCATTCATTGGTCTCGCCTGGTTTCCTAAGAGTAGGGTTGTCATTGGAGATGCATTCATTGGTCTCGCCTGGTTTCCTAAGAGTAGGGTTGTCATTGGAGATGGGTGGGCATTCATTGGTCTCGCCTGGTTTCCTAAGAGTAGGGTTGTCATTGGAGATGGGTGGGCATTCATTGGTCTCGCCTGGTTTCCTAAGAGTAGGGTTGTCATTGGAGATGCATTCATTGGTCTCCCCTGGTTTCCTAAGAGTAGGGTTGTCATTGGAGATGGGTGGGCATTCATTGGTCTCGCCTGGTTTCCTAAGAGTAGGGTTGTCATTGGAGATGGGTGGGCATTCATTGGTCTCGCCTGGTTTCCTAAGAGTAGGGTTGTCATTGGAGATGGGTGGGCATTCATTGGTCTCGCCTAGCTTCCTAAGAGTAGGGTTGTCATTGGAGATGGTTGGGCATTCATTGGTCTCGCCTGGTTTCCTAAGAGTAGGGTTGTCATTGTAGATGGGTGGGCATTCATTGGTCTCACCTGGTTTCCTAAGAGTAGGGTTGTCATTGGAGATGGGTGTGCATTCATTGGTCTCGCCTGGTTTCCTAAGAGTAGGGTTGTTGTTGGAGATGGTTGGGCATTCATTGGTCTCGCCTGGTTTCCTAAGAGTAGGGTTGTCATTGGAGATGCATTCATTGGTCTCGCCTGGTTTCCTAAGAGTAGGGTTGTCATTGGAGATGGGTGTGCATTCATTGGTCTCGCCTGGTTTCCTAAGAGCAGGATTGTCATTGGAGATGGGTGGGCATTCATTGGTCTCGCCTGGTTTCCTAAGAGTAGGATTGTCATTGGAGATGGTTGTGCATTCATTGGTCTTCCCTGGTTTCGTAAGAGTAGGGTTGTCATTGGAGATGGGTGGGCATTCATTGGTCTCGCCTGGTTTCCTAAGAGTAGGATTGTCATTGGAGATGGGTGGGCATTCATTGGTCTCGCCTGGTTTCCTAAGAGTAGGATTGTCATTGGAGATGGTTGTGCATTCATTGGTCTCCCCTGGTTTCCTAAGAGTAGGGTTGTCATTGGAGATGGGTGGGCATTCATTGGTCTCGCCTGATTTCCTAAGAGTAGGGTTGTCATTGGAGATGGGTGGGCATTCATTGGTCTCGCCTGATTTCCTAAGAGTAGGGTTGTCATTGGAGATGGGTGGGCATTCATTGGTCTCGCCTGGTTTCCTAAGAGTAGGGTTGTCAATGGAGATGGGTGTGCATTCATTGGTCTCGCCTGGTTTTCTAAGAGTAGGGATGTCATTGGAGATGGGTGTGCATTCATTGGTCTCGCCTGGTTTCCTAAGAGTAGGGTTGTCATTGGAGATGGGTGGGCATTCATTGGTCTCATCTGGTTTCCTAAGAGTAGGGTTGTCAATGGAGATGGGTGGGCATTCATTGGTCTCGCCTGGTTTCCTAAGAGTAGGGTTGTCATTGGAGATGGGTGGGCATTCATTGGTCTCGCCTGGTTTCCTAAGAGTAGGGTTGTCATTGGAGATGGGTGGGCATTCATTGGTCTCGCCTGGTTTCCTAAGAGTAGGGTTGTCATTGGAGATGGGTGGGCATTCATTGGTCTCGCCTGGTTTCCTAAGAGTAGGGTTGTCATTGGAGATGGGTGTGCATTCATTGGTCTCGTCTGGTTTCCTAAGAGTAGGGTTGTCATTGGAGATGGGTGTGCATTCATTGGTCTCGCCTGGTTTCTTAAGAGTAGGGTTGTCATTGGAGATGGGTGGGCATTCATTGGTCTCGCCTGGTTTCCTAAGAGTAGGGTTGTCATTGGAGATGGGTGGGCATTCATTGGTCTCGCCTGGTTTCCTCAGAGTAGGGTTGTCATTGGAGATGGGTGGGCATTCATTGGTCTCACCTGGTTTCCTAAGAGCAGAGTGTTGGGTAAAGCGGTGGCTCGAACTTGGGGAGTGTTGTGATGTGCGGTGGCACTTCTTTCAAGAGCTGAGCTGCATGCATGACCACCGCATGTGAACATACGTGCTCCTCACTACAAGCTTTCCAGCCAAGAGCTGATCTGTTGAACATTGCTTTTGATCTAACTGCTGAAAGGCCATCTAGTGAGTCCTCTGTAGGCCTTTTATTTGCTTTATATTGTGGGTGAGTCAATGATGTTGCTGCTCTCATCCAGATTTGTGACCAAGTTTCTACGCCCCGGGCCGCCTGTGCTGTGTCCCACATCTGTACGTCCACATGTTTTTTTTTTTTTTTCAGAACAAATTTTATTAGTGTTATGGCAGTTGACAGAATACAAAAGAAACACTGCTCCCAAGATTGCAGAAAGACAGTGAGCATAGAAGAGCAACAGCGTTCAAGAAATTCAGTCAACATTATCCAACACCCCCCTCCCCGCATCCCCACCCGGGTCCCACCCCCCTCCCTGCACGGTGTTCATAATGTCCAGAAACAGGAGCCAAAGCAGCATGGTAGCGACAAGTGGACAGTTCACATGAGGGTAGTATAGACGTGATCTGTATCAGAGGCTTGTGGCGCTGGGGGGTCCAGCAATAGGCCCCTATAATCAGCCCATTTCTTCCAAATCCTATAATGTTTCTTGGGGCAGCCTCTGGCCTCAAAGATCGGGCGTTCCAAACCCATGCTAAAGTCCATGCCCCGCTTCCACACCCCCACCAACGGAGCCTTGGGGGCTTTCCAGGCTTGGGCTATATCTCGTTTGGCTATTGTAAGACCCAGAAGGAGCAAGTGTCGTTTATACAGATTACCCCCCACTTTTTCCATAACGTGGAGCAGGCCAAGTTGCGGCGTGCGAGGGAGCTCCCATGCCAACACTTCCTCCAAGCATTCCCATACACCGGTCCAAAACCTCTGCAGCCGTGCACATCCCCATACTGTATGTAAGAAGGAGCCTACCTCACTGCCACACCTCAAACAATCCGGGGAGGCTATCAGCCCCGCCTTCCACAATCGTTCCCTCGTGTAGTATGCCCTGTGCAGGTATTTAAATTGAATAAAGCGCAGGCGCACCGCTATCGCAGCTCCCCTAGGGGCCTCCAGGGCTTCTCTCCAGTCCTCCTCCTCCAAGTCTCCCAGATCGCCCTCCCAGACCGCCCGCAATTTATCAAGAGAGGGGGAACAATGCGTAACTAACGTTTGATAGATGGTTGAGATTTTTTTTGATTCCAATTCCCCCATAAAGACTTTTGCTTCCAGGGGACTAAACTCCGGCAAGGACGATAAGTCCGCTAGTGCGGGGGTCAGGGCGTGGCGGAGCTGTAGGTACCTGAAGAACTGGGACCGGTGCATATCGAATTCATCTTGCAACATCTGGAACGATTTGAGGACTGTGCCCTTCAGGATGTGGCCCAGCGCCGAGATGCCTATGGCATCCCAGCCCTCAAAGCCCCGGAGCGCAGCCAGGCTGGGCAGTCTCCCATTGTGCCATAGAGGGGTTTCGCCCGTGAGCGTGTTCCACCATCCCATGCGGCGGAGCGCATCGCGCCACACTTTGAAGATTACTTGCGTGGCCCTCGGAAGTCTCTTCCGGATAGTCGCCGAGTATAAGATAGTATGGAGCGTGTGTGGGTCCATCATATACCTCTCTAGGGCATAGGTCGGGTCAGTGCGATCCCCGTACCACCATTCGTTAAGAACAAGTAGGTGCGATGCCTGATAGTAGGACTGGACATCAGATGCGGCCAGTCCCCCACAGTAGGTCGACAGGAAGCAGGTGCGGAGCGCCACTCTTATCGCTCCACCGGCCCATAGGAACCGACCCAGAGCCGAGTTCACCTGACGAAACCATTGCTGCGGAATTGGGTACGGGTAGTTCTGCAATTGGTACAAGATTCGGGGTAGGGCCACCATCTTAAAAATGGCCGAACGGCCATAGACATTTAGAGGCATCCTGGACCACATCTGCATGTCTGAGCGGATCCTGTCCCAAACAGGCACTACATTACGGGACCATGACACTCCCTGCACATCGGTTAGAAAGACACCAAGATATTTAAGGCCTCCCGCCGCCTCCTGAAGGGCCGAGGCCCAGGGACCCAAAGTCCCCCTGTCGCCCAGGACCCACAGCTTCGACTTCTGCGGATTGAGCCGGAGGCCCGACACCTCACCGAAAATGCGCATTATTTCAAGGACCCTCGGCCCCGATTTATTGAGGTCTGTAAGGAAGAACAGGACGTCGTCCGCATATAGCGCAATCCTGTCAGACGGGCCCCCAACCCACTCCACACCACGCAATTGGGCATCCATCCTCACCCAGGCCGCAAGCGGTTCCATAGCCAGGGCGAACAGGTAAGGTGAGAGAGGGCATCCCTGTCGGGTGCCACGACCGATGAGGAATGTGTCAGAGGTGGCTCCCGCTATTCTGACCGTCGCCGTCAGGTCCGTATAGAGCAGATGAATGTACGACAGGAAACGTGGGCCCAGATTGAGCCGGAGGAGGAGGGCTCGGAGGTATGACCAACTCAGGGAGTCGAAGGCCCGGTCTATGTCCGCCAGCAGGAGGGCCGCGGGGATGCCCGCTGCTCGTGCCGCCTCCACCACCAGGTGAGCGCGACGTATGTTGTGTCTTGTAGCCCTGTGAGGCATGAAGCCTGCCTGGTCGGCATGGATCAAGTCCGTGATGTAAGGGAGAAGACGGTTCACCAACGCCTTAGCCAATATTTTCGCTTCAAAGTTCAGCAAAGAGATCGGCCGATAAGAGTCCGGGCTGTCTTGGGGCCTTCCCGGTTTGCAGAAAACCACGATCTCAGCGTGTCGCCAGTCCGCTGGCAATCTGCCAAGCTCCCGAGCCGCCTCCAGTGCCTTCCTATAGCGCATCCCCAATTGGAGATGAAACAACTTCATAAATTCGCAGGGGAACCCATTGGGCCCAGGGGCCTTGCCCGTGTTCAGGCCACCCAGTGCTTCCCCAAGCTCCTCCGCCGACAGTGGGAGGTCTAGGCGGGCCCTCGCCTCATCCGAGAGCGCCCGGGGAGGAAGGTCTGCGAGAAATTTGTCAATCTCCTCCGCTGGGAGAGATTCTCGGGGGGCATACTGGGTCTCGTAGTATTGAGCAAACATCTGGGCCAGGACCTCAGGGGCCGAGACAGGGCCACCCGCGGCATCTCGGAGACCCGGCAAGGGCTGGGCTTGATAAGTGCTTTGACATAGCCTATATAGCATTGTGCCAGACTTGTCCCCCCATTGATAGATTCTGCTCTGCGTAGCGAGCCAGGCCTGTCGGGCTTCGTCTAACAATAGCGAGGTGTATGACTGCTGGAGGTGCAGGAGCCGGTCCACGGCCACTCCATCCTCCCCCGTGAGACATCTGGTCTCCTGGTTCCGCACCCGGTCGGCCGCCTCCTCCACCTCCCGCCTGCGGGCCCTACGATTCGCAGCGCACCACGCAATGTCCACGCCCCGAAGGACTGGCTTGAGGGCCTCCCACAGGGTCATGGCATCTATACTCGGGTCCTCATTCTCTGACCAGTAGTGCGAGATAGCCTCCCTCATATGCGATTGATAGTCGCGGCGCTGCAAGTGCCACACAGAGAGGCGCCAGCGAAACGGTTGTCGCCGCACACCGAGGCTCAACGTCAGGGCGACCGGGGAGTGATCCGACAGGCCCCTCGGAAGTATGGAGGTGGAGTCAATTCTGCCCAACCAGGGTTGCGGGACGAATAGGTAGTCCAAGCGCGAAAAGGATTTGTGGACCGCAGAGACAAATGTATATTCACGATCACATGCATGCTGGTGGCGCCAAGCGTCGATCCATCCCATCCCCTGCGCCATCCTACTCAGCCTCGTAGAGGCATCTGACAATTGACCACCCCCAGGCCTACAGCGGTCCAGTCTCCCATCCATCACATCATTCCAATCACCACCCACTACTGTCAACACATGCGGAAGAGTCGTCCATACCTCGAACAGTCGTTCAATCAGGGCATCTTGGAGTGGGGGTGGAGCATACACACTCCCGAAAACCACCGGCTCACTCCCCAGACTCCCCTTAACAAAGACATACCGACCATGCACGTCCAGCCATTGTGTTTCATGGGTGTAGGAGACCCTACGGTGTATGAGAATTGCAACTCCTCTGGACCCTCGTGTAAACCCAGCATGGAACACCTGATCATACCCGTATCGGCGTAGGCTCAGAACCTTGGTGCCCAAGAGGTGAGTCTCCTGAAGGAGCAACACATCCGCTCTTTCAGTCTTCCCCAGACGTAGGACTGCACTCCGTTTAATTTTGTCGAGCATCCCTCGCACATTCCAGCTCAAAATTCGCATGGAGGCCAGCGGGGGGCTCGCCCCCAGTACATCAGCCGCCATCAATCATCCAGATTCCGAAATCGTCAGGCCACTGAGGCCACACACACATGCTCAGTCGTCTCCAGGTTCCCATGTACACCGTGCTAAGGCCCTTTCCAACTTCCCCCCCCACCATCCCCGGAACCCTCAAACTCCCGTCCCTCCCCCTGCAAACTTCCCCCGGAACCCAACCACCCCAACAACCTCCCCTCCAACCCCCCACCCCATACCTCAGCAACATTGAAGTACCTGTCGCGATGCAGGCAATCTCAGCCCTCCAACGGGAGGCCCAAGACCCACTGCACCAATGGATCCCACCCAACTACCCACAAAGTGCCCAACTACTTCCCACTCAACACCTGGGAACGAACTCCGGGAGTAGGCCCGCCCTTGGAGAGGCGTCACCCGACCCACTGTCCACCCTTGAGTACGAAATTGTGTAGTCCATCAATGAGTGGCATGTCCGAGAGCAGCGCCTGGCCTATACTATACTGCCAAGCACTTCAATAGTCCTGTAGATCCATCGCCGGAGTCAGCGTGAAGAGAAGGGCGTCAGGATTTCGATGGGGAAGAGTCCGTCTCCTCCGGAGCCTCGGCCGACTCGTCGCGGGGAGGAGGGCGTTTCTGGGAGCGCGCCCTCCAGTTGCTTCTGCTGCGTGACCTTCTGGGTGGTTTCGGAGGTCTCCCGGTGGTCGACGAGTCCGAGTTCCGCCTGGGAGGGGTATGCACCTTGACACGCACAGTCTCGTCCGTCCATTCAAATACTTCCTCCGGAGAGTTGAAGAACTGGGTGCGGGACTGGAAGACCACTCGGAGGCGGGCCGGGAAGAGTAGAGCGTAGGGAATTTTGAGCTCCCGCAAACGTGCTTTTGCCGCGGTGAACGACTGCCTCTGCTGTTGGACCAGCTTTGTGTAGTCCGGGAACACAAGGATTTTGTGGTTCTCAAACATGAGAGGGTCCAGGGCGCGGGCCTGTCGCAGGATAACATCCCTGTCGTGATAGTTGAGCAACTTGGCAATCACCGAGCGGGGGCGAGCTCCAGGAGGTGGTTTTGGAAGGAGTGCTCGGTGCGCCCGCTCTACCACAAAGCAGCGCGATAGGGTGTCTGGGGGGAGCCATCCCTCAAGCCATTGGGTCAGGAAGGCCACCATATTTCCTTTCTCACAGTCCTCCGGGAAGCCAACGAAGCGCAGGTTGTTCCTTCTGGCCCTCCCTTCCGCATCTTCCACCCGCAGCGCAAGTCCCTTCTGAATCCCCTCCATGGCGGCAACCTTCTTCTTGAGGACGGCCACATCATCCTCGACCTCCGTGATCCTGGATTCCGTTTCGGTGATGCGGGCCACCGCATTGCGTAGGTCCTGTCGGAGCAAGGTCACGTCGGCACCGACCGCCCCGATCTTCGCATCCAACATGTCCCTCGACTGCGTGATCGCCGCCATCAGCGCCGCGTTGTCGGGTCCCGCGCCCTGGGGACCCCCAGATGCTCCGGCCGTCCCACTGGGTCCTGCAAACTTGTCCATTGGGCCCTGCTTCGAAGCATTGCTGCTGTTGCTCCCTCTCGTCATGGCGCGGATAGAGTGATGGTTCCGACCACGAGGGACCAGCAGTCCAATGTGCTCCGCACGTCGTGCACGGCCTCTGATTATGGACGTCTCCCTGACCGCCGTGAGCCTGCGGAGATGGAGCGCACCCCCGTGAAGCTCCCGCAAGGTGCTATACGTGCGGTGGCAGGGGATGGTGTCACGCGGTATCGAAACCGTTCACTACGCTGCGGGCCCGCAGCTATCAGCTCAACATCCGTGCCCCACCTCCCAGTTGTAGTAGCAAAACAATTTGGGGGGCCTCTTGTATGCCCAGGATCGTGCCAGTAGACTGCGGGGGTCTGTCCAAGGCACCTTCCCCCCACCGTGGCCCGAGGCGGCCACCGAGCAGGAGTGTAGCAGTATTCCAGCCCCAGGAAGAGCCCGGCAGGGTCGCAGTCCGAATATGGAGGGGGGAGGGGGGGGGGGGACGAGTAGGGGGTCGGCGGGGCCGCTACCCCCCTAGTGTGCCAGTGTCTCAGAGCCCCGCGGCTCGATCCCGCCGCCGAGTGGGGCCAGGCACAGTCTCAGGGCGTCCCCTCCCCCACTAGGCCTTACACCCAGTCACCTCTCCTTACCCCACCTCCGCTGGAGAACGGGCGTCGATATCGTCCTCCCCAGCCGGTGTAGCCGCCACCGCAGCAAGTGTCCAGGCGTCAGCGGGGCTCGATCAGTCCCGGTCGCCTCTCCGCCACTGGACTTCCACTGAGGCGGCACCTTCCGGCCGGCGCGCCCCGGCTGCCATACACTTCCGGGCGGATCAGCCCAAAATCAAGGTCCCGGCCGTGCTGTAGAGGCAGGCCCCTTCGCCGTCAGAATTCTCGGCGGCTGTATCTCCCCAGCCGCAGACCGCCGGGACACCGGAGTCACTGCCGAGGCGTCGCCGTCGGATCCGCCGCTTGCCACCAGGTTTTTGGGCGCAGTGCGGTCGGGGCGACGTAGGATGCAGGCAGGATGTGTGGCTGGCGGGACGGAGCTCGGTTAGGCTGCGTCCGCCATGTTCGCCGTCTTGGCCACGCCCCCTCGTCCACATGTTTAATACCTTAGGGCGTTGGGCTCTCAAGCAAAGTGCTTTGGAGAAACACGAATGTCTCTGAGAAAGCAGGACAGCTGAAACACAGGGCTTTTGTTTATGTGCACCCTTACACGGCACTCCAAGTGGGCATGCTTAGAAACCCAACGCCCCACCAAGGTACAGAGAGGCAGGGGGCAGAGCTACCAATACTGCAACAGGTGCAGTGGCACCGACGCCCGGGAGTATGAAGGGTCGCCTTGAATTACTAGCTGTGGTCCCCTTTCCCCTTCAGAACCTGCGGAGGTGTGCCAAGCGTCCCTTCTTGCATGCAGCTCCTATAGGAGGATGAACGGAGACATCAGCCCCTCATGAGCGAGGCAGGGGGAGCTGCCTCACCCTGGCAGAATGAAGCGTTGGGTACAGCAGACCCCTTGGGTCTTCTGGCACAGGAGGCAGCCGGTGCTCCCAGCTGGGTTCAGCTGGCTGCATGGGCACCAAGGCCCTGAGCCGAGAGCCCGCAGCGCAAGCGAAGGTAGGCCTCAACGGTGTGTATAACACACAACGCGTCGCGATGGAAAACAAGTATTATTATGCTAAATTCGTATAGATGAGACTGGAAACATAGCTAATGTCCATTATTGATACAATTGCAGTTTGTAGTTTCTCTGAATGAAAGCGGAAACTATCTTCAACGGGCCTGGAAGGTAGCTCGTTCTGCAACCTCCATGGTTAGCTGGGCTGTGTCCCAGGGTGATGAGCAGCGCCACTATTGAGAGGTGCTGAACCTTCCGGGAGGCCTGGGCTTCTCCTGTGCAGCCAGAGTTAACAGATGCAAAGAGGCTCGAGAAAGAGATGGGCCGTTGGACCCATCCAGGCAGCTCATTTCACCCCCCCACTGGGGCAGAGGGGTACGCAAACTCAGCACTTTAACACTTACATTTTTATTTGCCCCATCTTCCACATAATCCACAACCTGCTGCATTATTCCAGTTAAAAAACGTTTCTGGCTCAAACACACGTCACACAGCTCTGCACCAGCGTCTTTTACAAAAATGTACCGGTCACCTCTCCTACTGTTTGTTCTGGTCCGGCTTCATTCAAAAGTTGGCATTTCTGCCCAGATTGATGTTCACCTCGCAGCCTGTCCCCGGACAACATTGGTTTTGCACATTTTGTTCTCAGAGAACAGTCTTTTCAAGAGGACGTTCAGCATTTAGACAAAATTCGAAAGCCTGCTCTTGTCTTTGTAAGGACTGATTCATGCAGTCTTACAGCGCTTCCTAAGGAGACCCATACGTAATGTACAATTTACAAGACTGTTCTGCAAGAATGATTCCTAATCAAAACAGATACTTCCAAAGGGATCCGTAGCGGGAATGCAGAATAGGACACTGCTTTTAAAACAGAACCGTGAGGACCACCCTTTATTCAAAGTAATGTACATTAGCCTTCTGTTCTGTTCAGTGCAACATTATGTATGTTTTACTCTGGGAGGTAGAAGGCACTGATTTAATAACATGGAGTTCTGTCCGTCCACGCATCTTAAAATCATTAACTGATGGAGGATTTTTATTTAAATGGGGTTCGCTCAGTAGCTAACGTTTACTTCTGAAGAAACCTATCTATGCATGCTCTATCATTGGGATGTTTTCTATAACAGCATTGTTAAATAGCTATTTTTACAGAGTAATGTATACTATCATTTCTGCCACATTTATATCTAATTCCAGAATACTCCACATAATTTACATTGTCTTTCCTGTGTACTTCAGCCAAGCATTTGGGACAATTTTGAACTTCATTGATGCTCACACTTACTGTGGCCGAGCCTCCTACTAGACTGTTCACTTTTTTATTTAATAGATCATTTGTCTCCACAAGGGCTCTGTAACTTAAATATTTGTTGTGTAAATCTTGCTATTCACAATTTGAATCTTGGCAACTCAGACTTCCATCATTCTGAGGTCGGTAAACGGACTCCTATTAAATCAGGCGATAGTGACACCGGTTATTTTCAGTGCTTTCAAATGGCTGACGTGTTTTACGAAGCACCGCAAAATAAGTTGGTTCTTAATATCTTCACACCTACACATTGTACAAACGCCACACTTCACCTGTCCATTGCTGTGCGGCTCACTTGTAAATGTTAAACAAAGCCCACACCTCATGTACCCGTTGCTGAGACTCCTCAATCACAGAAGCGAAACATAGCGCCCAGTCGGAGTAGATCAGTGCAAAAGTAGGCGTACGGTGTGTGATAATGGACCGATGTTGCGATGCAGATTCCAGTCTGCTCCAAGGGCACCATTGTTAGGAGTGTTCACGAGTGACCACGCAGGACAGGGAGCCCACAGTAGACAGTGTGGCCTAGGAGGCAATCTGACGCCACAGTTCACTGAAATAAAGCATTCGAAGCAAGGAACTATAAAGGCACAGATGCCACTCACTCAGCATACGGCCACAGCCAGACATCCGTACTTCAGCTAGGATTCTGGGAGTGCTGTGCAGGCCATGATGATGTGAGAAAGCAGAATGCCACCACTCGCAGTGAAATTAGTCAATGACTGAGCTAGGCTAACCAAATGCCCCATGCTGTAGAGGGCGGAAGAACTTGTGTGGCACAACAGACCAGTGGATTACTGAAAGCCCCTAAAATCAAAAGGCTTTGGTCCAGTCCATACCTAAAAATACATGCATATAAACAATGCTTAGAAGAGCTTTGGGCCAGACCTCTTCATCATTAGTCTGTTCAGCTGTCATTCACATTTTTTCACATTTTGCTTCCACAAAACAAACCGCGTAGGGTTTTGGGCCATGTGACTTACATGACTGACCACATGTGGCCATAAGTCTAAAAAGAAGTGTAATTGGCAAATCCTTTTATTTTACCATTTTTTCTTTACATTCTTAGTCCTTTTTGTTAATCTTTTTAGTCATTTTTGTATGTTTAAACTACGTCCTTAGGTTACAATAATTCAAAGCAATAGTATTTTTTAGGGTTGAGCTTGCGAGCGCGTGTGCCACACTGCTGTGTTCAGCACAGGACTGGAAGCCCCTACTTGCCTTCCATTTGCTGGTTCCTGCTTCACTCTTCTTTGCTGCCTCCTAACTGGCCAGTGCAGCCCAAACCTCAGTTACGCTTGCCTCCGTGGAGCAGGGACACAGAGAATTCAAACGTAATCTGTGCCCGTCCGCTGCTCCCGAGGTGATCGAGGTACTATTTCTCCTCCCTCCACAACTCTCCCTTCTTCCTCTCGCCAAAGAATCTTATACTGTGGTTCAGCTTGTTACTTCTACATGAAATACAAAGCCTGGTAAAGATTTTTTTATTTAATCTTTTGACCGTTTGTAAATGGGGAATAGATGCGGCGAGGGTTGCTTGTTTCTTGCTGCTTTTTCACCAGGAAGTGTTTTTCTTTGTGTTTTTCTGCCTGCAAGTTTCACACTACTATTTCAGTGGACTTTCATGGCTAGTGCTTGTATACTTGTGTGTTTTTGATTGCAGTGTAGTTTTCACACAACGGTAAAAGACATTGCCATTTACTATGCTAATAGCTCTAACTTTAAAAAATACGTGACTTATTGCATTTCTAATGCTCGTTTAATTTGCTTTTGCCTACGTTTATATACTAAAACTCTATTTGCTTATTCCCATTATGTAATACTTTTGGTTAAAGTATAACATTTTTTTTCACAGCGTTTTTCATGTACGTAAGAATTCTTCAAAGTCTCTGCTAATGTTTCATAGTTGTCTGTACATTTTTTGTGACCACGTTGATTAGCGTTGAATCTGTTTCAGTTGAGAATCTTATTTGCCTCTCTTTATCGTTCTCTAGTTTGGTTATAGTGGCTGTGTGTGATATCGGCTCTCCCGGCAGTACAGCGTTTGCTGCATCCCACAGTCAGGCCTGCGAGACCTCTGTTACCGTTCTCTTCTTAGTTCTGTTCTAGGGGTGCTTTGATGGAGTCCCTTAATGCTGGATCAAGGATGGCTATTTTATTAATTTACCAAGCGGATTTGACTTCAGATAGAGCTCTAATGGGAGTTGGACTGGCACATGATCGGATAGAACCTGGAATCCTGTACTGGTGTTTAATATTTATTTATTTGCAACGTTTTATATAGTGCTGGCTAGACCCGGAGGTATCAGAGCGCTTTACATGAAGATCAGCGAGTTACTGGTTAGATAGTTATATCAGTTGGATCAGCGAGTTACCGGTTACAAAGTTACAACAGTTTGAATCAAAGAAACAGAGGCAGGAGGTGGGGGAGGGAAGGAGACACAAACAGGGACACGAGGAAGACCATGCCAGATGACCAGTTGGGTAGGTGATGGCCAAGGGGCCAGACTCCTCTATAGCTGCATAGGACCACTCCACCGGGCATCGGCCAAGGTTGCTCGGGCACAGCTGTAGGTATCTACATCAGTTGAAACAGGGAGTTTCAGGATACATAGTTGCAGCAGTCAGCATCAAGAGAATCCGAGAGGAGGGAATAATGTATTGTGGTACGAGTGCGATGAAAAACACACAATCATTTCACCACTGTTTCCTCCAGGAATCTGGCAGGTTCTGTGCACAAGTGACAATGGGGTATTTGGGGTATTGTAGCAAGCACCTGTTTCTATGTATACTATAGCATTGAATTCTACCCCGGGCACAATCGACTACAGTCAGGAATAATGTTGAAAATAATTTTTCTTTTCCTTCATTTGGGCCATAAGTAAGGAACAGTGTGAATTAACATGAATCTAATCTGCCTTTGAGGGTCACTATTCTGCCGTTTTTTAATGGGATAGGTGTGACCGTTCTCATGATCTGTCTTTTTACCTCTGTCTTGCGTGGGACAGGAGAGTTGGATTTGTTGTGGGTACCGGTAGTGGGACACTATAGGTATATCTTGGGACATCTTTGGGTCTCTTGTAATGTTACAGCGTTCCTTTTCTTTGAACGTAGCCGTTTTAAGAGTGCTCTCCTCTTCAGGCGAGAATCAAGACCCCACATGTTCAGACTATAGCTCATTGTGCCATAGATATTCATGTTTTTTTTAGCCACATTCCCACAGGCCTGGAGTGACATTACTCTTTTTCTGTTGAAATCTGATTGTAGTGTCTTCTCTAATTGTGGTCTCGTAGTCCGTCACCGGCCAGCCGACATAACCCACTTGAGGTCAGTACTTGGGTCTTAAAGCAATGGTGGTAAAACACAGGGATCGCCTGTACCATTAACATTAGGGCAGTCAGGAGCCATACACGTATACATTGTATGCGGCAGCTTCTGGGCTGTTAACAGACCCCACTACCCTTTTCTACGGGTTCGAGCCTCCAGTATGTTTTGTATCTTTTAATTGGTAATTTTAAGTTTGGGTCAGTGGATCGCCCATACCCTTGTCCTGCTATCTGCAGGGAGACGTCATAAATAAGCTTTATAAGTAATACTGACCATGTTCCATAATCCAAGCAATAAACTGCTTCTCCCTTTGAAGCTTGCATTGGGTTATTTCCTCGCTGCTTTGTCCTTTTTGGAGCTTTAGTTTGTTCTTTCACCTCGGAGTCAATTTTCCCGAGTATTGTCTTGTCCCATGCGTTTTCACTTTGTTTGCTCCCCTGGCTGTGATTTGTTTGTTACCTACAGAGTATGGATCAGACGAGCTGGGTCGCGCTATCCTTTCTATACGTAGGTGCACTGTCACTTTAACCTTTAGGTATTTGACAGAGATAGGTGGGATTTACTGGAATTGTATTGAATGTTAGTCTGCTTTTGACACCTTTTTTTCTGAAAGAAATGATTCTTGTTAGTAGGCTGGGTGCCAGTTTTTTACACTGTTGGTTCTCTGAAGACAGTCAGTGAGCGTGTTCCAGCAGCATTTCATTGTCTTTAGGGGATCCCAGTGCTTGTCCAAATAAGGCTTGAGTAGGACTCCCAAGATCTAACTTTCTTACATTGCTGTTGATGCCTTTTTACATCATGAGCAGTTTTCAGTTTTCTAATTTACGAGGTTTCTCGTTGTTACATTTCTGCATGTCAGTTCGTTGTGATGGATATGCAAAATATTTTGTTACATACGCGTTTCAGCTTTCTGCAATGAGTGGCTGTGATCAGAAGGGCTTTTGCAAAGTCTGTTTTTTAGAGCTGAGAGATTCCTTTTGATTTCCTTCAATAGTTTCTGATATCCTCTTTTGTGGAGGGCACGTTTAGCTTGGGGAGGACTTCCATGGTTTTGTCAGTGAGAGCCAGTATAACTCTTATTAAGGTTGATTGTATCGTTGTCAATGGTTTAGTTGAGCTGTAAAGCAAACTCACAGATTAATGGGGCTCGGTTTATTTAGAGCGCTCTGGGCATTTTGATGGTGGCTTTTTTTTCTGGGCAGTTAGTTTATGAAAGCCATGACTTCTCGGTAGCCACCTTTCATATGCCTCTTTGGTGGGTCATGTGTTGAGGGCAACGTTTGTTATTTTATTTTGTTTTTCTTTCTTAATTTCCTTTATCTTTCTGATTTTCTTTTTATTCCCAGCGATGTCCTCTATTTTGTTAATTTGGTAAGAGCAGCTGCATATGGCCCTGTAGGTTACCAAGCCCACTACTCTTCACTGATGGGTCCCTGCTTAAGGCAGAGGACAGACCCGCCTGGAGCAAAACACTGACAGCCACTTTGGTGTCCACATGCTCCCTGGGACAGCGAGGTTGCTTTTGGGCTTATTGCACCGGCCTCAGTAGTTCGACACTAAGCAGTCACTGCTAGCCTACGCCTGTGTCTCCATGAAGGTTACAGACTTAAAATCTCACCCTTTAGGGAAAATTATTTCTTTGAATCCCAATGGAGCAGAAGACCAGAGTGATTTGAGAAAAACACTTGTCAATGGGTGGTCATTGTCGATGGTCAAGCATCTTTATCGAGCCAGCTTGGCAGACGAGACTGGCAAGAAATGACTGCGATCTTAAAGAGAAGGCTGGCCCCAGATCGGCTCTAGAAGAGAGGCAGGCAATGCTGACTAACCTAGCTGTGGAAAAGGGACCTTCCTGTCTGATTCCCTGGGCTCATTGCTAGAAAATGTACCAGATTTTGGAGACCATACCAATGGAGGGCTATGGAGTCTCTGAGGCTAGTGTCCTCATTGATGGGGTAGGTTTGTGGTGATCCATGGAGTAGGGACAAAGTACAGCGTGGAACGAAATAAAGCATATCTGTGTATCTCCTCGCGCTGTGGCAACCCTCAATTTCATCCCTCGCCAAGATCACATCACCGGACACCTAAAAGACCTCCACTGGCTTCCCGTCAACAAAAGAATTACATTCCGCCTTCTCACCCACGCACACAAGGCCCTCTACAATCTAGGACCCGAATGCCTCAACACTCGACTGTCTTTCTACAAACCCACCCGCCAACTAAGATGGTCCAATCAAGCCCTCGCCGCTGTCCCGCGCATCCGAAAATCCACCATGGGTGGCAGATCCTTCTCCTTCCTTGCTGCCAGGACCTGGAACTCACTCCCCATTCACCTCCGCCTTACTCAAAACCACATCTCCTTCAGAAAAGAACTCAAAACCTGGCTATTCGACAAATAATGAACCCTTCCCCAAGCGCCTTGAGACCCTCTGGGTGAGCAGTGCGCTATACAAATGCCTGAACTTGAACTATTTCAACGCAGAGAATACAAATATGGTAGTGCAAATTGAGCTGCAGCTGCTGCCTAAGAAAAATAAGTTAATAAAGCAAAATAAAATAAAAACCTTGTGCGATGATTAATATTACTCTGTGATGACAAGGCAATTAAATACATTGTAAAACAATCGTTCATTTTTTAAAATATATATTTTTTTATTCAACAGAACAATTAACACAAAAGAAAGATTACATGCTGCATTAATAAAATCAGGTCTCAAACCAGATCGAATATAATCATTATCTGCATGGCCCCCACCCCCTCTCCACCAATGATCAATGTAGAACAGTATATGCCGTCTATATTTTCTGTCATGGTTGCGTCGTGGACCAGCAAACATTCTCTTGATGTGAAGGAGAGGTCTTCTAGGGCGTTATTGGCTCGAGTCTCTGTCTCTGGGTCTCTTGTGCTGTTTACCCACTGGGCTGTTTCGTGCCGCGTCTTACGTCTAACCCAAAGTAACGTCTCCAGTGGTCCCAGATCCTTTGAAACCCTTTTGGGCGCTCTCTGCTACGATTCGTGACCTGTTCAGCCGTCATGAATATTTTCATTCTTCTCATCCATTCCTTGAAGTTCGGCCTGTTGGCCACACCCCATCTCCTGGCATTGTCTCTCTTACCAACAGTTACCCCCGCAGTGGTAATAATAAGCTGCGGTCTAGTTATGTCCGCCTCGCTCGGGATCCCCAATAGCATGAACTTGGGCTCCATCTGCAACGTTACCCCTAAGAGGGTTAGAAAAATCGTACATTTAACCATTAACCAACTTAATAAAATTGTAGCCGCTCATGTTGATGTCATACACAGTAGCATGTTATGGATGTCAGAATCTAAGCCAATTATAAAGTTAAGACAGAGTGAGCATTGACGCAACAAAAGGTAAAAAACGTGCATAATGTTGTCAACCATCATCCGCATTTTGTAAAAAAAAAAACAAAGGTAATAGTGAGAAAAGGGTTTCAGATTTTAAAGTACAGTTCAAGTGTTCCATGATATAAAGTATGGTAAATGTGTATGAAAGTAGGTTCCTCAAAACCATACTATATAGCATGGAAGTCTGAGGGGGAGGGAGGTTAGGGGCTGGGGGTGGGCTGTGGTTTAGATTTTTGTCAAACCCAATTGTTTGTAGGGTTTCTTTTTGAAGTAGGATTCCTCAGAAAACCCTACAAGCCTGTTTGTTTTTTTTTGTTGTTTTTTTTAGATCTCGCCCAGGCATCTTTGGCGCTGTATTCAGGATATGGGCATAAAGCTCTTTTTAATTGCCTCTTTTCCTTTGTAAATGGTGGCTTTTCATTGGTCAATAGGCTTTGTAGTCCCTCCTTAGTACCGCCATGTCTCTTCTTGTAACCTCCTATGAGTATCTCTCTTGTTACATGTGTTACTCCCCAGGCTTTAATTACAGCCTCAAGGCACTATTTTCTAAAAAGGCTTCAGGCAGGATACACCCTTGGTCCTAAGCTAGGTTGGCAGTTGTTACTTCACTCACTAGAACATCTCACATTTATGATACTGTCTATAAATTTCCCTTAATCAGCTCCACATAGAGTACAACCTAATACGAAATTAATGTAATCATTCTTTTATCACATTTCAAAACTACTAATTGTGTGTGAATGTATGTGTGTGTATGTATATAAATATATGTATGTATATAAATATGTGTGTGTGTGTGTGTGTGTGTGTGTGTATATATATACATATATATATATTTGAATGTACTCTTAGTACTTTCTTGCATGCAATGCATTATGGGCAGGGTGGATTTACGATCTCTTTTGCAGGGTGCAGTACCATATGTGACCGAAAGAGGTCCCCTTTTGGCCACATATGGTACTGCACCCTGCAGCATGGCTAGGTAACAAGCATTGCCATTTATGCCAGTAACTCCAACTTTGTAGACCTGCATTGCTGTTGCCTTGCTCCCTAGGGACCTCTAGGAGCAGCTTGCGGTACTGCACCCAGACATGCAGTGCTGGTGCCTTGCTCACTAGGGACCTCTAGGAGCAGCTTGCGGTACTGCACCTAGACATGCAGTGGTGGTGCCTTGCTCACTCAGGACCTCTAGGAGCAGCTTGCGGTACTGCACCTAGGCAAGCAGTGCTGGTGCCTTGCTCATTGGGGACCGCTTGGAGCAGCTTGCGGTACTGCAACTAGACATGCAGTGCTGGTGCCTTGCTCCCTAGGGGCCTCGTACTGCACCTAGACATGCAGGGCTGTTGCCGTGCTCCCTAGGGACCTCTAGGAGCAGCTTGCGGTACTGCACCCAGACATGCAGTGCTGGTGCCTTGCTCACTAGGGACCTCTAGGAGCAGCTTGCGGTACTGCACCCAGACATGCAGTGCTGGTGCCTTGCTCCCTAGGGGCCTCGTACTGCACCTAGACATGCAGGGCTGTTGCCGTGCTCCCTAGGGACCTCTAGGAGCAGCTTGCGGTACTGCACCTAGACATGCAGTGCTGGTGCCTTGCTCACTCAGGACCTCTAGGAGCAGCTTGCGGTACTGCACCTAGACGTGCAGTGCTGGTGCCTTACTCACTAGAGACCTCTAGGAGCAGCTTGCGGTACTGCACCTAGACATGCAGTGCTGGTGCCTTGCTCACTCAGGACCTCTAGGAGCAGCTTGCAGTACTGCACAGAGACATGCAGTGCTGGTGCCTTGCTCACTCAGGACCTCTAGGAGCAGCTTGCGGTACTGCACCTAGACATGCAGTGCTGGTGCCTTGCTCACTAGGGACCTCTAGGAGCAGCTTGCGGTACTGCACCTCGACATGCAGCGCTGGTGCCTTGCTCACTAGGGACCTCTAGGAGCAGCTTGCGGTACTGCACCTAGACATGCAGTGCTGGTGCCTTGCTCACTCAGGACCTCTAGGAGCAGCTTGCGGTACTGCACCGAGACATGCAGTGCTGGTGCCTTGCTCACTAGGGACCTCTAGGAGCAGCTTGTGGTACTGCACCTAGACATGCAGTGCTGGTGCCTTGCTCACTAGGGACCTCTAGGAGCAGCTTGTGGTACTGCACCGAGACATGCAGTGCTGGTGCCTTGCTCACTAGGGACCTCTAGGAGCAGCTTGTGGTACTGCACCTAGACATGCAGTGCTGGTGCCTTGCTCACTAGGGACCTCTAGGAGCAGCTTGTGGTACTGCACCTAGACATGCAGTGCTGGTGCCTTGCTCACTAGGGACCTCTAGGAGTAGCTTGCGGTACTGCACCGAGACATGCAGTGCTGGTGCCTTGCTCACTAGGGACCTCTAGGAGCAGCTTGCGGTACTGCACCTAGACGTGCAGTGCTGGTGCCTTACTCACTAGAGACCTCTAGGAGCAGCTTGCGGTACTGCACCTAGACATGCAGTGCTGGTGCCTTGCTCACTCAGGACCTCTAGGAGCAGCTTGCGGTACTGCACCTAAACATGCAGTGCTTGTGCCTTGCTCACTAGGGACCTCTAGGAGCAGCTTGCGGTACTGCACCTAGACATGCAGTGCTGGTGCCTTGCTCACTCAGGACCTCTAGGAGCAGCTTGCGGTACTGCACCTAGACATGCAGTGCTGGTGCCTTGCTCACTCAGGACCTCTAGGAGCAGCTTCCGGTACTGCACCGAGACATGCAGTGCTGGTGCCTTGCTCACTCAGGACCTCTAGGAGCAGCTTCCGGTACTGCACCTAGACATGCAGTGCTGGTGCCTTGCTCACTAGGGACCTCTAGGAGCAGCTTGCAGTACTGCACAGAGACATGCAGTGCTGGTGCCTTGCTCACTCAGGACCTCTAGGAGCAGCTTGTGGTACTGCACCTAGACATGCAGTGCTGGTGCCTTGCTCACTAGGGACCTCTAGGAGCAGCTTGCAGTACTGCACAGAGACATGCAGTGCTGGTGCCTTGCTCACTGGGGACCTCTAGGAGCAGCGGGCGGTACTGCACCTAGACATGCAGTGCTGGTGCCTTGCTCACTCAGGACCTCTAGGAGCAGATTGCGGTACTGCACCTAGACATGCAGTGCTGGTGCCTTGCTCACTCAGGACCTCTAGGAGCAGCTTGCGGTACTGCACCTAGACATGCAGTGCTGGTGCCTTGCTCACTAGGGACCTCTAGGAGCAGCTTGCGGTACTGCACATAGACATGCAGTGCTGGTGCCTTGCTCACTCAGGACCTCTAGGAGCAGCTTCCGGTACTGCACCGAGACATGCAGAGCTGGTGCCTTGCTCACTCAGGACCTCTAGGAGCAGCTTGCGGTACTGCACCTAGACATGCAGTGCTGGTGCTTTGCTCACTAGGGACCTCTAGGAGCAGCTTGCGGTACTGCACCTAGACATGCAGTGCTGGTGCTTTGCTCACTAGGGACCTCTAGGAGCAGCTTGCGGTACTGCACCTAGACATGCAGTGCTGGAACCTTTCTCACTAGCGATCTCTAGGAGCAGCTTGCGGTACTGCACCTAGACATGCAGTGCTGTGCCTGGCTCACTAGGGACCTCTAGGAGCAGCTTGCGGTACTGCACCTAGACATGCAGTGCTGGAACCTTTCTCACTAGCGATCTCTAGGAGCAGCTTGCGGTACTGCACAGAGACATGCAGTGCTGGTGCCTTGCTCACTCAGGACCTCTAGGAGCAGCTTGCGGTACTGCACCTAAACATGCAGTGCTTGTGCCTTGCTCACTAGGGACCTCTAGGAGCAGCTTGCGGTACTGCACAGAGACATGCAGTGCTGGTGCCTTGCTCACTCAGGACCTCTAGGAGCAGCTTGCGGTACTGCACCTAAACATGCAGTGCTTGTGCCTTGCTCCCTAGGGACCTCTAGGAGCAGCTTGCGGTACTGCACCTAGACAAGCAGTGCTGGTGCCTTGCTCACTCAGGACCTCTAGGAGCAGCTTGCAGTACTGCACAGAGACATGCAGTGCTGGTGCCTTGCTCACTCAGGACCTCTAGGAGCAGCTTGCGGTACTGCACCTAGACAAGCAGTGCTGGTGCCTTGCTCATTGGGGAGCTCTAGGAGCAGCTTGCGGTACTGCACCTAGACATGCAGTGCTGGTGCCTTGCTCACTAGGGACCTCTAGGAGCAGCTTGCGGTACTGCACCTAGACATGCAGTGCTGGTGCCTTGCTCACTAGGGACCTCTAGGAGCAGCTTGCGGTACTGCACCTAGACATGCAGTGCTGGTGCCTTGCTCATTGGGGACCGCTAGGAGCAGCTTGCGGTACTGCACCTAGACATGCAGTGCTGGGTGCTTTGCTCACTAGGGACCTCTAGGAGCAGCTTGCGGTACTGCCCCTGAGACAAACAATGCTGGTTCCTGGCTCACTACGCAAGCATTTGCAATGCACTAGGTCTCGCATTACTGGAAGTATGAGCTATTAGCGTTGCAATATTTTTGCAATGCCACTGCCTCAAACTATCAGTAATGCGAGACCTATTGCATTGCAAATTATTGTTTTGTTTGGCTCTGCACACACAATGACCTATGAAAATATATTGGTGGTAAATAAAGTTGATATCTGATACTGGTGTCTACCACATGAAGCCTTTGACTTAAGTTTCAGAGGAATATTGTTCTTTAAGTCAAGGTGAATGAATTTGCTTGGGGAACGTTTTGCTCTGATACAAGCTATAGATAAGATGGAGTTAATGAGTTTGAGGGGATGGTTTCACCATTTTTTCTTCAGTTGTGTTTCCTTGGTCCCGAGGATACTAAAGAGCTAGAGATTTACCAAAGAGTTTGACAGAAATTGCCCAGTGTCTGTGGTGGCCAAATGAAAAGTCCTCTTGAAAAATAGAAATGTATGTGTAGTCATTTTATGGAAAAAATAACAATTATTGCCTTTTCTGATATTTTGTTAAAAGCCACAGCATACTTTTCTCATTTTAAGTCAGAGTGAATAAACCCATGTTCATTCTTTTGTCATATTTTTGGCACGGTACCAAAAAAATATCCTGAATGTAGCGCCCCAGTTAATTATTTTTTTCTAACAGTGAACATAATTATAACCGTATTCCAAAATTCTCTCTAGTTACCATAGGCCGTCGGGTAGAAATAATAGAGTGCACACTCCTGAGGTGAGAGCCCATGCTGCTATCTTTGTGGGATGGGTGTTTGGCTGCGCAGCGGCAAAAGCTGCTGAGAGGTCCAACGTGGCAGGCATGGTTCGCTGCTATTGATCTGTTCAAAGCCCAGTCACCAAAATTGGGCGGAGCCCCTCTCCCCCTCGTTGTTGTGCTTGCATCCTAACTCCCTGGAATCTAGAATGACTTCTATCACATGTTATGAAGCTAGTGCACAAGTGCAATGCTCCTGAATCAGGCCAACATTTCATAATGTCGACTAACTCCGACGAAACCTTCACCGCCGCCGAACACCTGCACTTCCAGACACACACTGACCCCAAGACCACCCTCCGAGGCAACCTCATCTACGCACACAATTCAGCAAAGACATTGCAGACTTCATCAGCCCGCACGCCCTTCCCTCCGCCGACTACATCCTCCTAGGGTACCTCAACTTCCACCTGGAGAACAACAACGACAGAAACACCACCGCCCTGCTGGACAACCTCGGACTCAAGCAACTGGTGAACACCCCCACCCACTACGCCGGCCACACGCTTGACCCCGTCTTCTCCTCCAGCAAGCACATCTCCTTCAGCCACTTCACCGGACTACACTGGACAGACCACAGCTGCGTCCGCTTCAGAAGAACTACGACCCACCACCACCCGCAACAGGTTCCCCGCCGAAGCTGGAGCAAGATCACCGCCGAGCAGCTCACCGCCGAGCAGCTCACCGCCTCCCTCAACCAGAACACTCCCACCAGCACAACGGTCCCCAACGACGCAGCCAGCAACCTCACCAAGTGGCTGACCGCCTGCGCCACCGGGACTACGCACACAATTCAGCAAAGACATTGCAGACTTCATCAGCCCGCACGCCCTTCCCTCCGCCGACTACATCCTCCTAGGGTACCTCAACTTCCACCTGGAGAACAACAACGACAGAAACACCACCGCCCTGCTGGACAACCTCGCCAACCTCGGACTCAAGCAACTGGTGAACACCCCCACCCACTACGCCGGCCACACGCTTGACCCCGTCTTCTCCTCCAGCAAGCACATCTCCTTCAGCCACTTCACCGGACTACACTGGACAGACCACAGCTGCGTCCACTTCAGCTTCAGAAGAACTACGACCCACCACCACCCGCAACAGGTTCCCCGCCGAAGCTGGAGCAAGATCACCGCCGAGCAGCTCACCACCTCCCTCAACCAGAACACTCCCACCAGCACAACGGACCCCAACGACGCAGCCAGCAACCTCACCAAGTGGCTGACCGCCTGTGCCGATGATCTCGCACCACTAAAGAACCCTCCCAGCAGACCCGGCAGCAAGAAAACCCCCTGGTTCACCGACGAACTCAAGGAATCCAAGAAGAACTGCCGCACCCTCGAGAAAGCCTGGCAGCTCGACCAGACCACAGACAACAGGACCGCCCTCAAGCACGCCACCCGCAAACACCATCAGCTGATCCGCGCCACCAAGAAGACTGCACTCAAAGAACGACTGGACAACAACGCCCACGACAGCAAGGGACTCTTCAGCATCGTCAAAGAGTTCTCCAACCCCAGCGCCGGAAACAACATCACTCCCTCGCAAGACCTCTGCAACTCTCTCGCCTCGTTCTTCCACCGCAAGATCTCCGACATACACAACAGCTTCGACGCACAGACCACGCACCCTACCACCGAACCAACGCCCGCCACCACCACCCTCTGCAACTGGACCCCGATCAGCACCGAAGACACCACCCGCATGATGAACTCCATCCACTCCGGATCACCAACCGACCCATGCCCACACCACGTCTTCAACAAAGCCGACGCCATCATCGCACCCCATCTCCGGGACATCATCAACTCCTCCTTCCACACCGCCACCTTCCCGGAGAGCTGGAAGCACGCCGAGCTGACCGCCCTCCTGAAGAAACCAACGGCGGACCCCACCGACCTCAAACTACCGTCCCATCTCACTCCTTCCTTTTCCGGCCAAAGTCATCGAGAAGACAGTCAACAGACAGCTTGCCGCCTTCCTTGAGACGGATCCCTCGACCCCTCGCAGTCCGGGTTCCAGGCCAACCACAGCACCGAGACCGCCCTAATCGCTGCCACCGACGACATCAGAACCCTGATCGACAACGGGGAAACAGCGGCCCTCATCCTCCTGGACCTCTCAGCGGCGTTCGACACTGTCTGCCACCGCACCCTAGTGAAGCGCCTCAGCAACATCGGAATCCGAGAGAAAGCACTGGAGTGGATCATCTCGTTCCTCGCCGGAAGAACCCAGAGTCCGCCTCCCTCCGTTCAGATCCGAGGCCACCGAAGTCATCTGCGGCGTACCACAAGGATCTTCACTCTGTCCAACCCTCTTCAACGTCTACATGAACCCCCTCGCAGCCATCGCACGCCAACACAACCTCAACATCATCTCCTACGCCACCCAGCTGATCCTCTCCCTCACCAACGACCACACCACCGCTTGAGCCAACCTACATGAAGGGATGAAAGACGTCGCCGACTGGATGAGGAACAGCCGCCTTAAACTGAACTCAGACAAGACGGAAGTCCTCATCCTGGGATCATCACCCTCCGCCTGGGAGGACTCCTGGTGGCCCCCGGCCCTGGGCACCGCTCCCAAACCAACGGACCACGCACGCAACCTGAGCTTCATCCTGGACTCCTCCCTGTCGATGACCAGACAAGTCAACGCCGTCTCATCCTCATCCTCATGCTTCAACACCCTGCGCATGCTCCGCAAGATCTTCAGATGGATCCCCACTGAAACCAGGAAGACCGTCACCCAGGCACTCGTCACCAGCCGACTGGACTACGGGAACACCCTCTACGCCGGAACCACAGCCAACTTCAAAAAAGACTCCAACGCATCCAGAACGCCTCCGCACGACTCATCCTGGACATCCCTCGACACAGCCACATCACCGGACACCTGAGAGACCTGCACTGGCTCCCCGTCAGCAAGAGAATCACGTTCAGACTCCTCACCCACGCACACAAGGCTCTCCACGACCTGGGCCCCAAGTACCTCAACGACCGCATGACCTTCTACACGCCCACCCTCCAGCTATGATCGACCAGCCACGCCCTCGCCACCGTACCACGCATCCGCAGAGCCACCGCCGGAGTGAAGATCCTTCTCCTACCTGGCAGCCAAGACTTGGAACTCCCTCCCCACCCACCTTCGGCGAACCCAAGACCATCTCTACTTCAGGAAGCAGCTCAAGACCTGGCTGTTCGAACAGTAACATACCCCTCTCCCCCTGCGCCTTGAGACCCTCCCGGGTGAGTAGCGCGCTTTACAAATGCCGTGATTGATTGATTGAATAATGTCTCAGAAAAGTAAATCCCTGTTGTAAGCGGCTGGCAGACCACTATAGAGGAAAAGTGCATCTGTAGCAGATTGCATTGGACTAGTGTGAAAGCAGCACTTTGAGTTGTGCTGAGAAGTGAGTTTTCATGGATTTGAACGTTTAACACCGAATATTTGCATTTCTGTGTGGTGATGCGGAACAGAGTTCTGTATTTAAACGACTCTTGTGCTTGAAGGACATGCTAGGGGGGCGGCATTGGTTTGCTGGTTGCGAGCTGTGAACAGTGTTTGTGACAGAGAAGCTCTGAGCAAAGTATATGTTCCAGTATGACTAGTTCTTCTGGAGTCAGTAGTTGTGTGATGTGAATATTTGAAATTCCAATTCCAGATGGTGTATTATGGGGATGGAGGCTGCATATCATGGCCTTGTTCCCACCCCCTTAAATCAGTCATCAGTCATCAGTCTTTCTGCCCACTAGATACTAGACACTGCATTCAGGCAATATTTTTTGGGGGGCAGGGTCCCACCACCACTGGGCCCAAAAGACATTGTCCCTCCTGGGGGAAGATATTTGATTCTTTTGTGTTTCTTACATATGGACCAGGAGAGTGTGGTTGACTCCCAAAATGACTGACTAACTTCTTTTTTTGTGCTTGGGTAGGCTGCCACCTGGAAGAACCTACCAGACTATAAAGTTCTGAAAACTAGACGTCCGGCAGAGTCCAGGGTTGTGTGCTTCACATGGACCCTACACCATTTTCTTACCCACAATACCCTGCACACCTCAAACTTTGACTGAAAACACTGATTTCCTCCCATTTCTACGGGGCGCCACCGACTTCCTACCACACAGCATTCCATAAAGTCTCCCTTTAAAAATGGTACCTCACTTGTGTGGGTGGGCAAGAGACCTGGAAACAAAAGTCCCTCTAGCACTACATAGTGATCCGCAATAGGGATAGTTGTGGGATTTGGGGCCATGTGTGGCTGCCACTCATGGAAACCTACCACCCATAGACCTTTTTGAAAACTAGGCAAGGAGAGGATTCCATGGTGGTGTGCCTGGCATTGATCCTATGAGGTTTCCTTACCTACTGTGCCCTAAAACATTGCCCAAAATCATGCATTTTCCTTATAATTCTACAATGGGAATTTCTGGAATCCGCAGGAATCCTCAAAATTCCTACCACCCAGCATTGCCCTACTTGTGCTGATAAAACATTGTGCCTGTGACAAACAGGTGAAACCGGGGTCAGTGGGAATCTTCTTGCAATTGCTGCCATTGACCTTGGCTGGATCCATTCCTGTTGTGGGCACTCGGCCCAGCTATACATGTGCTGCAGAGATGCATATTGCTAAGACCTTGTTTTTTATTTTTTTTACTAAACACTATCTTTACAGAGTTGGTAAATGGTTGAATAAAAATCTGCATGAGGCCTTAACTAGTCTCATAATCATGATCTGTAAAGCCGCTTCCAAATATAAATGAACCACTCAGCATGGATTGTCCAAAGTATATGGCTATAGTCTGTAAAGTGGTAAACCGTACTACTTTAATTTCAAACTAGATTCAAATTAGACTCGAATATTACTGGTGAAATGTGGGTTACCTAGTAAAATGTAATCAGATTTCTAATACTGCTGGTATACTAATTTCCTTTTTAGGTCTTGCTGGCGTTGCAGCGCGAAGTGCTGCCGCCAACTAGACTTATTGTCGCCTTGCTCTCTCCCAAGGGAGACAGAGCTGTGCACGAGCCGATCCAGACCTGGGCATGAGCAACGTGCACGCTCACGGCGTCACGCTCCTGCCCTCCGGCGTCTCTTCCGAGGCGCGCTCCAGGCCGACTGGCCCCACTGCAGGCTCCAGCTTACTACATTGGCTCTCGGGATTATGCAATGTATTCTCAATATGGTAGGACTGTTGATATTACAATTTCGTGTTAAATGTTTAAACTATTTCTCCATAAATTTCCTTTGAATGAATAGTAGTCACATTACAGCTACTGAGAGACGCATTTACTCCTGCGCCACACTTGACTTTGATGACGTGTCTCATGTCGTCCAGGAGTTTGCCACGTGTGCTCATATTCTGTGCGCTGTTTCCCTCTAGTAGAAACTTGTCCAAAGGTGTGATTCCAACCCTGCTTTATGTGACGTTCTCCGTTTATGTCGAGCGTATTTAGACGTTTAGCCTGCATTAGTTCTGCATGGTTTCCTCGGTATTGTACCATGCTATCTATGGGTTTATGCTATTGCAGACCATATTTGAGCAAGGAGGGAGAAAGCAAAAACAGTTCTTACGTATTTTTCAAAGTGCTTGCCAGAAGTCTTTGATTTTGTTAGATCATTTGGGGCACTAGAAAGCACGTGCACTGAAAATGCATTTCATGATTCGAACATGTTTTCACTTGAAGGGTCCCAGCGGAGGAAATCTTAACAATTGAGAAACAGATGTTCATGGCTGCGAAAGAATGTCTTTTTCTATGATGTGCCATTCAAAAATGTCGTCTTGGATAAACCGACATCGAGATTTGTTTTCTTCATCACGACTCCTGCCTCTTTTTTTATGGCATAGAATGTCGGAGTCTAGTTTGAAGATGCATGCTGGGATATGTTTCTTCTGCTATGGCCTTCCTCCTTGGCAGCAGGTTTGTGATTAAAGGACAACTAACCACAAACTCGTTCCATTAGGAATGGCCTATCTGTATGAACATTAGGAATGTAATTACCATTTTATAATGGCATGTGTTTACTACCCTTTTTCTGCGCACTCCCAATACTGGCTGATAGAAGAACTGAGGCCCAAGAAGTTAGCATGATTTGCTCAAGATCAAACATTGCGGCCAAGTGCATAAACTGGGACTCGAGCTGAAGTCTAGGATCAGAAGTCTCCCGTAGAGCCTTCATATCCCACACAGACTTGTATTTCTGGAGGGGGTGCTGTTCCACAGAATACTCTCGCTTGGTTTCGGATAGTTGGATTACTAAACTGTACTCCGCATGCCAGAAAATGGCACATGAAGCGTGAGGTATAGTGACTTTTATCTGACTAGAAATTACCTGATTCTTTCACATCGGTCTTTTTAAGGCTGATGATTGCCACAGTTCACCAGGGCTTGCACAGATGCACAGAAGCACATACATTGTGTTTATGTGAAGATTTACTCGTGCACAAGTGCTCTGATTCACAAAGTGCACTTATGTATGTGGGAATGGCAGGTGTGAGTGTAGGCTTGTACTGTATCGGAAAAGCACTTGGCGTTATTGTGTGCATTTGCGTGCACCAAGAACTATTGAGTAAATGTGACGTGTGGAGTTGGGATGTTTATCTCTGTCCTTTCTTGAGTAAGGGATGCAGCACAATACAGCCCCATCTTAAAAAAAAAAAAAGCATTAAAAATGCAATGGGGCTTGCCTTTGATTAAGTGGAAGCCGTTTGCTTTGCTGTACAATACCATTAGCAAAGCAAATGGCTTTAACTTAATCAAAGGCGAGACCTATTGCATTTTCAATGCTTGTTTGGAATTGTAATGTTTGCTTTACCCTCTACTAGGCAAAGGAGGCCGTCCACGGTAGTCCTACGGGAAAAGCCCTGGGGTTGGATGCGGTCACTAGGGACTGTTACAATGCTCCCGTTGAACAGGAGGTTCCTATATAGACGTGATCTAGATGCACCTTGTAAAACAACCATTTCCTTGCTGCAATCCATCAATCTTGTTTTCACGAAATGTGACGGGAATGGTCCATCCTGCTATTGACCAATATCCCAGGTAGACTCTAGTAAAAGTGGCAGTGAGGACTTGACCTCCTTGAATACAAGCGTGGGGGGTCCAGATACAGTCGTGCTCTGTCTGCATCTCAGTGTGGATGTAGGATGGGTGTTGGATCTGCGGTGCAGACCATGAGGAGCAAATATGTTCGCACCAAACAGGGCTGCTACATCTAGGTTTTATGCCTCGCAGCTCAGCCCTAGGTTGTGTTAACAAAACAGAACTGTGTCCATAATAATCATGAGAGATTGGCTCATGTAGTTTATTTGTTTTAATAAAATGTAATTGTTCCTGTTAAGCCTTGTAGCTTGTCAGTAAGGGTTTGGTCTGTGGTCCAGAAGCGAGAGTTCAGATAGTTTTGTCTGTTTACCAGGATTGCGTCCTGGTTCCACTTTTCTTTACTTTGTATAGCTCCATCTTGAAGATAATTTGAGGAGCTGGAAGGATGATTCAAAGCACTACAAGATTGTACATATAGTCTTTTCTATTTTATCTCCATGCGGCTTATTTCAAATCTCAAATTACCATAAAAATCATATAAATATACAGTAGTAACCTGTCGAAATAAATGTATACATCGATTATGCTAAAAAAAATCTTAATTTAATAACCCTAATCAGAAAGTTTCCTACCACAAAGCAAATCTGTATGGAGGGCAATCTTTGCAGGCATATAAAAGCCACTCGTGAATTAGTCCTGTCTTAGAATAGGAATTAAATATTTAGTTTAAGCCTATCTTTAGATAGTAAAACAAAGTGTGATTCAGTTCAGCTGCACAATCGTCACTAGGGCACTGAAATTCTGTATTGGTGTAGGGCTAAGCAGTCAATGGTTCACTGTGTATTTTAGGGATTCCTTTTGTTTCGGAGTGCATATGCCATAGGACTTGACTGCTTAGTATGCACAGTGAGGTTGAAGGTTTATCCATTGCCTAGTTTGCTGGGCTGATGTTGAACGGCTCATTGGTTAGTTCTCAGGGGTACAATTTGGAGCGGCATTGTTGCCGCTTAGATACTCTGGTGCCCATTTAAGGTTGCTATATGGCCTCACTCAGATATTCTTTTGCTCTTTGAAGTTGTGTAGCATGAGTTGCGTATGCTGACTGGAGACAGGCAAGCACCTAGCAAAGTTTGTCCAGTAGAGTTTGGTACGTGAATCCTGGATATGGCAAGAAAGGACTCCACCACTCCTCCGGCCCCTCCCTCAAGAACACATTTTGCAGCAGTGAGATTTGGGAATAGCGTAGGGTGCACCCTTTGCACATTTGGATAATTCAGCTAGTGAAAAAGCACATGTACAAAATATGCTTTGTCGGTGCACAAAGTCTTTGTGAATTTGCCCCAAAGTTTACACTAACTATATGGCTTTGATAAATCTGCATCGCGATTTGATAGCTAAAAATGTATAAGTATGTTTGGGGCAGAGCTTGAAGTACGGTGTTTAATGCCAGGACTTGGACTCAGCAATAATTAAAAACTGACTTTAACCTCTACCGCGCTAGCGGGTTTTCCCGCTGTGCGCTGAAATTTGAAAATCGCGCGTAACGTGACAAAGCCAGCTCGTCATGCGCGTAGCGCAGGTAACGCCCATGACGAGCTGGCTTTGTCATCAGCCCTGAAGGGGTTAAAACAGGTTTCCACTGGGCTCTCCTCCGCTCCTTAACTCTGCAGGCAAAAACGCGGATTGATTTCTCAACGTCTGCAAAAATATTTAAAGAAGGAATCCATGTCAGCGTTGCTGCTCTTTTTTACATTTCAGTTTATTTTCTTTTGCCAGGTATTACACTCTTGCAAAGTCATGGTCACTGGAATGCTGATACTTCTGTGTTTTCCGCATACTTATGGATTTGTCGCATTTGTCAGTCGGTCATCTGCTACATCTGCAGATTTTAACACCATTTGTTTATAGCTCAAAGGGATCAAAAGTTACAGCGACCTGTGTGGTTGCGCAGAGGAAAGACCTATGCTAAGGTTGACTGGTCATCTTTTAGCAGTTGCGTATTATTGTGTTTTAATTAGGGGTGGGCAATGAGCTCTGCTAACTGAGTTTGCGTAGATTTCTTAACTACGCATTCTATGAAAAACATGGAATTCAAGCAACAACTCCATTCCTCCACGTAGCGGAGTCGGCTACTAAACTGTACACACAAATGCTTTGATAAAGCAACTTTACATGCTAAAAAGCATATAACCAATTCACAAAAGTGAACTTTCAAATAAAAATATCAGCCAATGAGAGAGGTGATGATTGTGGGATCCTTCCTAACCTAGGGGGAGGACAAAGCAGATGCCTTGAACACTAAGAGCCTTATTCAGTGGTGGTCCCATCCTCTTAGGACCACCCCAAGCACAGATATTATGGGCAAAAATACAATCCCAACCAAAGGCCCTGCAAAGCATTATAGGATGAGGTTAGCTGTAGGCAGTGAATATTATAGTATCCAATATCAAAATAATTCTAGAAAGAGCTGCAGTTCAACTTGTCGTTACTAGGAGTGGAGTGGTGTGGCTCACTGGTTAGAGGCGGTAGACCCGGACGCAGAGGACGGCCCGGGACCAGGGTTCAATTCCTGACGCGGCAGGGTCGTGGACCAGGGTCAGCGGACTTGATAATTCTTGCCTCGGTGCCTACTCTAACCAGGGATCACACTCGGCAACTCTGGGCATTAGCTTGCCTCATCTCCACAACGGCCCCCCACAAACGCTGGGGATGTCTGGTTTCACCTTGGAGATACCCAGTAGGGACCATCTCACAGGGAAAGCCAGGACGGGTTCCCCAGCGGTCTATAGCACAGAGATACTCCTTCGGGAGTCGATTCTAGCGCTTTAGAAACCCACAATTTCAATTAATTAGGTGTCCCTCACAAGTCAAATCCAGAGTTAGCCAGTAAGGAATGACCCCCTGCCTTTTTCCTTAAGGGTTTCGGAGGCATAACTGAAAGTTTTGCAGCAGACCTCAGCGTCCTAGTGGGACAGAGGAAAAGTCTGTCATAGCTTTGGTGGTGACTAGGATGTTATGTGTTCATGCAACAACCTTTACTGGACCTTGGAAGGCAGCAGAATCCTACAAAGGTTGCGTGGCCCACTGTCACACGGGGGTGGCTTGGGCATCTTTAGAGCACTGCCTGGTTCGGCATGGTCTAACTTGCTTGCATTGGCTTTCACTGTACCTACTAAGAGTGCTTTTCTGTAGTCTTATTTTGAACCATGCTTTCAGCGATTGTACGGTTTAAATAGTTTTTTTAGGTCACGCCTAATCAGCACGCAAGCGCTGCTTAGGAGTGACCTCTTGGAATCGGTCTGCACTTTTGCAAACTTGTGCATGTACTGCACTGTTTCCAATGAGTGCTCGTGCATGTACAGCATACACCTTGCGGGAGCGAGCAGCGCCACCATCTGTTTGCAGTTATCGTGAAATGAAATGAAATGAAATGTGTATTTATAGAGCGCGATTGCTGCCCAGGGGCGTCCAAGCGCTGATGTGAGGTGTAATAGCAGAACAAAGGAGGGTTAAGCCAGGAGAATTAATGATAAGCATTAAACAAAAAAGTTTTCACTTGTTTTCGGAACAGAAGAAGGTTGGGGGTGGACCTGATTTGGAGGGGAAGGGAGTTCCATATTTTGGTGGCATTGAAGGAAAACATCCTTCCTCCAGCTCTTGCCCTTTTTATTCTGGGTACTGAGGCCATAAAAGCCTGACTTGATCTAAGATTTCTGTTAGGATGATACTGAGATAATAATTGGCGGCCGATTGCTGGTCCTGTTTGCCAGAAAGCCTGGTGGGAAATGCACATCGGCTTGAAAGCGATTCTTTGTCGTACAGGTAACCAGTGCAACTTGTTCAGTCCAGGTTTGGCTGATTGTCTGCGGGGCAGTTGGAGCAATGTGCGGGCTGCACAGTTCTGCACTATCTGCAGCTTTCGCAATGTGTATTCTGGGGCGCCTAGATACAGGGCGTTATTAAAATCCAGCCACGATTGAATCAGGCCCTGTACGGCTACCTGTTTGGCCTCCAAAGGCAGGAGAGGAAGGACTTTCCTCAACATCCTAAGGAGACCAAAACAGGTTGCAGACAATTTCGTAGCCTGAGTGTTAAAGGAAAGAGCTTTGTCCAGACAAACCCCCAAACTCTTTATCTTGTCTTTGGGGGCTGGAGGGTTGCCCAGGCAGGGGGGCCAAAGGGAGTTGAAGTGTACCGGGGATGTAGGTCCCAGGAGCATCAACTCCGTTTTATCCCCATTGAGTTTAAGGGAGGATGTCGTCATCCATCCCTTGACTTCCTCCAGGCATTTCATTAGTCTTGATGATGATGCTTGACCGCCCTCCTGCGCCAAGGAGACCACTAGCTGAGTGTCGTCTGCGTATGAGATGATTTTAATACCAAACGGATGAACAACCTCAGCTAGTGGTTTCATATAGATGTTGAAAAGCGCAGGGCTTAAAGAGGAGCCCTGCGGGACTCCGCAGCTCAGTGGCCTGCTAGTTGAGACAGTGTCCCCGTCAAAGATCTGGAAAGACCTGGTGTTCAAAAACGAGTCGAGCCACTGCAGTGCACTGTCCGCTATTCAGACATCCGATAGACGGCTCAGCAAGGTGACATGGCTGACCGTGTCGAAAGCAGCACTCAGATCAGATCGTGCCCACTCTTTGGAAACCGATGCCGCTGCTCGCTCCTCAAAGGTAAACGCTGTACATGCACGAACGCTCATTGGAAACAGTGCAGTACATGCACAAGTTTTCCAAAAAGTGCAGACTGATTATATAAATACAATTACATCGGTTTTGCACCGCTACATGCATTAGTTGTTAGAGCATGCCATTTACTGTTCAGGAAATTACTCTTGTGATGTCTGGTGCGAAATGGAGACATCTGGTGGTAATTGCTCTTTAGTGTGCTGAGACTAGCCACATCGGTTATTTGGAGGGCTAACAATTGATCATTACTGGACTGGCAGCGACACCTACCGTTTACAAAGCAAATAGCGAGACATCATGTTTACATTGTTATGGAAATGACCGTAAAGTGTAAGCGGAGTTGCGTGGGAAGGGCTGTGTCATTTCAAGCGGATTTTGTTTACCACTCCCCACCCGCTTTCAGTTACCTGCAAGACTTATCTGCAAAACCAGTGCACACAAGCAGTTCTCTTTGATTAAACAAGAGTATGTCCCCGGTTTCAAAATCACAGTCCAAGGTAGACACTAGGTGGAACTGAACACTTTTCTGAATGTGCGCTTTTGAAACAAGGTTGAGGAGGGGAGCAGCGCGTGCAAGACGTAACAATGGAGTTAGAGGTTACTCACTAGGATCACCGGTTGTTTCCATAACCCAAAGAGTCGCTGTTAGTACATTCAGAAGGAGATGCCAGCTCATCTCCCACTAAGCCATTGAAGCTCCGACTCATGGTTCAAGTGCTCAGCTCGAGGAAGCAGGCCCCACCCTCTGTGACCTCATCCTCGCCAGTTCTGGAGCTCCTTCACAGACCATGACACTGTATCCCAGCAACGACTAATAGTGACATCACTAAACCATATCAAGAGTGGAGGGCTCTCTTCCTTGACAGCTGCCTTTGCCTACTGCCCCTTTAACTTACAGAGGGAGATTGTGTGTACTGCAGTGCTTTGCCTACTGCCCCTTTTACTCACGAAGGGAGCCTGTGTGTATTGCCGTGCTTTGCCTACTGCCCCATTACATCTCAGCGATAGCCTATATATGTACTGCAGAGCTTTGCCTACTGCCCTTTTTACTCACTGAGGGAGCCTGTGTGTACTATAGTGCTTTGCCTACTGTCCCCTTAACTCACAGGGTAAGCCTATATGTACTGCAGTGCTTTGCACACTGCCCCTTTTACCCACGGAGGGCGCCTGTGTGGACTGTAGTGCTTTGCCTACTGCCCCTTTTACTCACGGAGGGAGCCTATATATGTACTGCAGTGCTTTGCCAAAGGCCCTTTTTATGTCTCGCCTAATAATCGTGCAATCGCTGCTTAGGCGTGACCTCTTGGAATCGGTCTGCACTTTTTGTAAAACTCATTCATGTACTGCACTGTTTCCAATGAGCGCTCATGCACGTACGGCACACACCTAGTGGGAGCGAGCTGCAACCCCATCTGTTTGCAATTATTGCGTCCGCGCTTTGGAAACAGATGGCGCCGCTGCTCGCTCCTGCAAGGTAAACGCTGTACATGAACTGAGCCTCGAAGCCGCGCCCCCGTTCCCACCATAAGCTTCAAAACGTAGAAGACGCCAGCGACATGGCTGTCCGCTCTGCCGATTTATTGCCCTATTATCTTGCGCTAGCAGAGGATGCCTCGAGCTCGGCACTCGCCACCCCGCTCCCGCCTCCCAGCTGCTCCTCCCTCCCACTGGTATCTTAGGGCTGCGTCCGCGAGGCGGGGAGCTGTGACCTGACCTGACCTGGTCAGAGCCGGTTGCTCCACCCGCCTCGTGGCCCATCCCTGGTGTGCCCGATCTCCGCTTGCTGCCGCCGCCGCTACCCGCTGTGCCTCTGTTGTGCTCCTGTGCCCCTGAGCTCGCCTGACCGTACAGTATCTAGTTTTGTTGCCGTTTACTTGTTGAGCATATTATTTTGTTTGTAACCGTCTTTGTTTCTGCCCCTGTTGTGCCACCTTATTTTTGGTTGTTGTGTTCTCGACCCCTGTGCCCCTCCACCCCGCTCCCTGCCGCTGCTCCCCCACCCCCGTTCCCTCCTGCATCACCGCTTCTCCCCTCCCCACCCCGCTCCCGCCTCCCAGCTGCTCCTCCCTCGCTCCGCCTCACCACTCTCCATATATGGCAGAGACACCGTGTGCGCGCCAATGGTGTGCCGAAGTCGAGCCAGTCTGCGCCCGTCCGCAGCGCCATACCCCCTGGCCCCCGCAGATGCCATTCCACCCGCTGGACATACGACGCTGCCACCCTCAGCGCACTCAACGCCGGCCGACCCCCTGGCTGCCACTAAGCCGCCCCAGGACACACCCACGGACCCTTCACCTGCCAACCCTGCAAATTCTCCTGCAACCGGACCTGCAACTCACCTGCACCCGCCAAGTCGAGCACCAACAACAACCACCTGAAGTGCATCCTGCTCAACACCCGATCCGTCCACAGACACGCCGTGGAACTATGGAACCTGCTCGACACCACCTCTCTGGACGTCGCCTTCCTAACAGAGACCTGGATGAACGCCTCCTCAGCACCCGACATCGCCACAGCCATCCCGGACGTATACAAGATCACCCGGAAGGACCGCGTCAACCAGACTGGAGGAGGCATCGCCATCGTCCACAAGAACACCATCTGCATCACGACCAACTCCGACGACACCCTCACGGCCGCCGAACATCTTCACTTCCAAATACACACCGACCCCAAGACCACTCTCGGAGGCACTCTCATCTACAGACCCCCAGGACCCCGCACACAATTCAGCGAAGACATCGCAGACTTGATCAGCCCACACGCCCTCCCCTCCGCTGACTACATCCTCCTAGGAGACCTCAACTTCCACCTGGAAAACAACAACGACAACAACACCACCACCCTGCTGGACAACCTCGCCAACCTCGGACTCAAGCAACTGGTGAACACCCCCACCCACTACGCCGGACACACGCTGGACCCAATCTTTTCCTCCAGCAAGCACATCTCCTTCAGCCACTCCACCGGACTCCACTGGACCGACCACAGCTGCGTCCACTTCAGCTTCAGAAAGACCACGACTCACCACCTCCCGCAACAAGTTCCCCGCAGGAGCTGGAACAAGATCACCACCGACCAGCTCATCACATCACTTAGCCAGAACCCTCCCGCCGGATCGACGGACCCCAACCAGGCAGCCCTCAACCTCGCACAGTGGATCACCAACTGCGCCGACGACCTTGCACCCCTCAAAACCCATCCCAACAGGCCCAGAAGCAAGAAAGCCCCATGGTTCAACGACGACCTCAAGAACTCCAAGAAGAACTGCCGCACCCTTGAGAGAGCCTGGTGAAAGAACCCGACCACAGACAACATGACAGCCCTCAGGCTCGCCACCCGCAAACACCACCAGCTGATCCACACCACCAAGAAGTCAGCATTCAAGGAACGAATAGACAACAACGCACACAACAGCAAGGAGCTCTTCAGCATCGTCAAAGAGCTCTCCAACCCCAGCGCCGGAAACCACGACATCACCCCCTCGCAAGACCTCTGCGACTCACTCTCAACGTTCTTCCACAACAAGATCGCAGACATACACAACAGCTTCGACGAACAAGCCACGCACCCAACCGCAGTACCAACGCCCCCCACCACCACCCTCCGCACCTGGACCCCAGTCAACACCGAGGACACCATCCACACGATGAACACCATCCACTCGGATCGCCAACCGACCCATGCCCCCACCACGTCTTCAACAAGGTCGACTCAGTCATCGCACCCCAACTCCGGGACATCATCAACTGCTCCTTTAACACCGCCACCTTCCCGGAGAGCTGGAAGCACGCCAAACTCAGCGCCCTCCTGAAGAAACCATCAGCAGGCCCCACCGACCTCAAGAACTACCGCCCCATCTCGCTCCTCCCCTTTCCTGCCAAAGTCATCGAGAAGACCGTCAACAGACAGCTTGCCGCCTTCCTCGAGACGAATGGATCCCTCGACCACTCAGTCCGGCTTCCGAGCCAACCACAGCACCGAGACCGCCCTCATCGCAGCCACTGGCGACATCCGAACCCTGCTCGACAACGGGGAAACAGCGGCCCTCATCCTCTTGGACCTCTCCGCAGCGTTCGATACTGTCTGCCACCGCACCCTAGTACAACGCCTCAACAACGTCTGAATCCAAGAGAAGGCGCTGGATTGGATCATCTCGTTCCTCGCCGGAAGAACCCAGAGAGTCCGCCTCCCCCCGTTCAGATCCGAGGCCACCGAAGTCATCTGCGGCGTACCTCAAGGATCATCACTCAGCCCCACCCTCTTCAATGTGTACATGAGCCCCCTCGCAGCCATCGCACGCCAACACAGCCTCAAC
The DNA here is from genome assembly GCF_964261635.1 of Lissotriton helveticus. NCBI lineage: Eukaryota > Metazoa > Chordata > Amphibia > Caudata > Salamandridae > Lissotriton > Lissotriton helveticus. The sequence continues at coordinate 899,652,385 of NC_136073.1, forward strand.
ATCATCTCCTACGCCACCCAGCTGATCCTCTCCCTCACCAACGACCCCGCCACCGCCAGAACCAACCTACACAAAGGGATGAAGTAGCCGAATGGATGAAGAACAGCCGCTTGAAACTGAACTCAGGCAAGACGGAAGTCCTCATCCTGGGATCATCACCATCTGCCTGGGACGACTCCTGGTGGCCCCTGGCCCTAGGCAGCGCACCCAAACCAACGGACCACGCACGCAACCTGGGCTTCATCCTGGACTCCTCCCTATCGATGACCAGACAAGTCAACGCCGTCTCATCATCATGTTTCAACATCCTACGCATGCTCCGTAAGATCTTCCGATGGATCCCCACCGAAACCAGGAAGACGGTCACCCAGGCACTCGTCACCAGCCGACTGGATTACGGAAACACCCTCTACACTGGAACCACAGCCAAACTGCAGAAGAGACTCCAACGCTTCCAGAACGCCTCCGCACGACTCATCCTGGACATCCCCCGTCACAGCCGCATCTCCGGACACCTGAAAGACCTGCACTGGCTCCCTGTCAGCAAAAGAATCACGTTCCGCCTCCTCACCCACGCACACAAAGCCCTCCACGACCTAGGCCCAAGGTACCTCAACAACCGCCTGACCTTCTACACTCCGACCCGCCAACTACGATCAACCGGCCACGCCCTCGCCGCCGTTCCACGCATTCGAAGAGCCACCATGGGAGGAAGATCCTTCTCCTATCTGGCAGCAAAGACCTGGAATTCCCTCCCCATCCACCTCCGTCTTACCCAAGACCACCTCGCCTTCAGGAAGCAACTCAAGACCTGGCTGTTCGAGCAGTAGCGGACCCCACTCCCAAAGCGCCTTGAGACCCTTTGGGTGAGTAGCGCGCTATACAAATTCTTGATTTATTGCTTATGAATGCCAGGGCGCCCTACCAATCCAATGAGCATTGCGCTACTCACCCTCACACTACTTCCACTTGCATTGCTGTCCCTCACTTGTATAATTCTCCCCCTGTACTACATGTTGCTCTCCTTAGCTTGTGTCTTCCTTTGCCCATGTGTTGTCTTGACTGTGTTGATTCTCCATGCCCACCAAGTTGTTTCTTGTTCTACTTGCTGTTTTGTTTCGCCCCACTCCCCTTTTTTAAATTTACATTTTAAGAATGCCCTTTCTTTGTACTTTGTTAGTTACCTATCACTATGATAACAATGGTCAAGTCTGCCCGTATTGGGTCCAGAAGAGCTGAAGGTCACATCTAGCCCCCCCTTATTTCAGCAAATGCCAGCCGATCTTACTGATTACTTTATATGACTTTCGGTTGTCTAACCATTCCTCGTGTCTTCCTCTGCTCGCTACGACTCGTGCTGCTTTCAGGGGTTTCCTTTCAATTTTGCCTGGGGGAGGCGGGGGAGGGGCGGAAGAGGGGGGCAGGTTATATTTCATTTTCTCTCCCTCCTTCCGGACTCCGAGGACAGGCCCAGCCACAGCATATGTGGCGAGTATGGACAAAGCTCTTCCTACATGGTGCTCTGAGGTGAAATAGAGAGGGTGCCTCGTGGCTGTGTTTTGGGGTTGGGTGGGGGTGTCTGGCTTCACATTTTGCCCCTGACCCTGAGAGCACACCAGGCACGACCGGATCTATACTTGCCGCCCCTTCACCCACATCGCATTAACACATTAACACATGTACAGCTCCTAGATGTGAGGCTGGGCTCGAAGGAACACAGACACTTGTTAGCCATGCCTGAATAATGTGCTGCTGGGCGTGGACTCTGCATTTATTTGCCAGAGTATTTATCTGCCCAAAATGTAGACAGGAGCAGCCCATTTCTCCGTTTATCTTTCCGGTTGCAAAATTGCTGTGCTGGATCTGGTTTTGCACACAAAAAACACAACTCCAGCATACTTTGTGCTATTAGAGGCAGGAATTTGCAAATGCTGCTGTTGTGCCTGAGCACAGTAGTTCCCACTATGGCTGTCATGGGTTTTAACTGCCTTTCGCTCAAGAGCGGCTGCTTCCAGGCAGAGCTCTTGCAATGGAACACTTAGTTCCAGTGTTGAGCTTCTCACATGTTGGAGCAGAGAGCCATGGTGAAAAGAAGAGGGTGGTGAAGAGAGGGTAAAGGATTGTTGCAGTATGCCCCCGCTCACAGATAGCTCAGCGAGGCATAGTACTGGATCCAGCCATCGGCCCATCAGGTAAGTAAAAGCAGTTCTGGGACTGCCTCAATAAGATAATGCATTGCAATATTCAATTGCTTATTTGATATCTTCCCCGGCAGCATCCCCCTTTCACCCCCCATTTAGGGTGGAGCATGAAAAGTTGAAGCTGCTTGTGACAGCTGGGTAAATCGATGCTCAGGCAGCAGAAGATGGCCTGTAACAAGTGTCTCAGGTTCGATCTCACAGCCATTCACTCGCCCTTGTAAATTGTAGCTTGCTGATCCCCGTTGGCTGGGGCGGATGGAGTATGGAGGTGCGCCACTTTATTTATTTATTTGTGCAATTTTATATAGCGCGAACTTTACCCGAAGGTGTCAGAGCCTTTTACATAAGCTCCAGTTGAAAACATAAGGACTAAGGGTTACATGCGTTACAAAAAAGGTACAAACAGGAAAAATTGCAAATGTACAAGAGATAAAGTCACACAAGGAGGAGATACAAATGGATATACTCTAGGCATATACTAGTGATATCTCTATCTATATAGGGAGGGGATACACATGGATATACTCTAAGAGTCACATAGGAATGGTAGAGAGTACAAAGGTCTACTGCATATACTAGTGATTAGAGTTATCTCTATATACATAGGGAAGGGGTAAGACTGGATATACTCTAAGAGTCGCATAGGAATGGTAGAGAGCATAGCGGACTACTGCATATTCTAGTGATTAGAGTTATCTACCATACCCCGGCATAGCAACTGCTGCGCTCAAGGCGCAGCTCAATGGCACATGCCCTGAACAAATGATCTCACTTTGATCAATCACCTTGTATCGTATTACAATCGGACTTCATTTCATCCACTTTTGCTGCTGTTAACCTGTCCTGTCATCTGGAGAATTTACATTTCAGGTGGCTTCTCTCAGCCGAGGGGATTCAAATATTAATACCCTTCAGGGAATATTTCTTCACACCCTCCCCTTTCTTTGTTTCCCTCTCCTGATGCTTTCATCGCTTTCTTTTGGGATCGTTTACTTTTGGGGTTATTTCTGAGCATACATGGTCATAGGCACCAGTGCTTGCTTCATCCCCAGCCCTTCCAACCTTGCCATGCTCATGGTGTTTGTTAAACTCTTTCTTTTTACATTAAAGTATATGTGCTGCTTTTACTTTAAAAAAGCTTAAAGCACTTTTTTATTATAGCTTTGAACATGCTGCACTGCAGTCACGCTGCTCTACAACATAACTTAAAGACATTGCCAAAGCCAATCGCTCTGGCTAAGCACTTATTAGGTCTCAAAAGCTAGACCGATTGGCTATGCCAATGCTTGTTTCTAAATGTGATCATTGGGAAGAATGGTTGGATCTTGTGCTGCAGGGAATGCAATAGCACTTTAGAGATAAGCACTGGTTTATCCTATCATTAGCGACAAATATGGCGACGTGATATGCAGTGTTGGGTGTAGGGCTTATCTCCGGAAATTGTTTTAATTTCTTGATAGGTAATTGCCAGTGTAGCTGTAGTGGACCAGTTAAACGTTTAAATATTTTATGGAGCAGAAACAAAGTGGAAGTGCAGTCTTAACCTCCACTTACTAAACAAACATATACTATATCACAGAAATTACTCTGGCGGCAGTTTTAACTGGGTAGTTCAATGTTGGTCTTTTACTCAGATTTGTTTAAAAGAAGGATCTTGCTAAATCCACAAGCCTGGTCTCCTCATGGTGTTCTACAGCTCCTGCAAATACATTATTTGTTTTCCTTTTTTCAAGAAATGCGCTCGCTGCCCTCAGGTGTGTAAAGATATTGCTGTTCTCCACACTGCACCTTCCGTTATGGCAGGAGCCACAATAAGGCCTCTTGCCGGTCTGCAAACAATTCCTTTTGACTCCTCCCCAGTTTTGTGCCCTCCTGCTAACGTTTGGGAATTTCAACATCCTGTTTCCTATAAAGGTCCATCCTCTGGGTTTTGAGGCAGCTCATGAGCCGGTCTTTCCTTGCAGGTTCCTAAGCTCCACCAGGGCAGCCCCAGCCCCCTGTATAAATCTTTTCAGACCTTCAGTTGGCTGTTGTAGCACTTAAACTCCTAGAAGTGTTACATCCTCACTCGCGACGATCTCTGTATGCAGAAGCTGGGTGATCACCTCAGTCCTATTCTCTCCTTCCAGTTGAGTTACCCATAGTCCTTCATGGTGAAAGCCAGGCAATGTTGTCCATTGATTCCACCTCTTTCTAAACGAATCGGGTTGTGACCGCTTTCTCTGAAGTTCTTCTGGTGTTTCAGTACTTCCTCCTTCCCCTTCCATGTGCCCCTGACTAGGCCTTCTGGCTTTTTCTTTTCAGCCACTTCGATTTTTCATGCTTTCCACACTTCATTTATTTGAGATTTTCTTGTCTGTATTCCCAGTTGTCTTTCATATCTTTGATGGTTGTGTCTGAGTGCCTAACCACTACTCAGTTTGGCAGTACACGTGTCTTTCACTACTGAGTAATTCTTTTCTGCAGAGGTGGCTGTGTTGTCCACTGGTTGTAGTCTTGGGTACCCTCGGTTTTGGATTAGTCCAATGGCATGTTCTTGTTGGGCAGGAGGTTGGGGGCTGCCACTTCTCAGAATGCCATGACTGTGGGAATCTATGCTTAGTGCGCCTGACACTTGTAGCTGACAAAAGCATTAACTGTGCCTGATCCATGCTTCTTTCCTGAGTTTGGTCTGCTAGTCTGTGCCGGAACAACCCTGGTTTGCCTCGGGTAGCTTTTCTTCAACTCCCCGACACACACTTGTGTCAAACTTAGAGTGACAAATGGGACTCCCCGCCTATGAGACCATTTTCTCAAATTCTCAGTTGGGGGTTTCTGGCCTCTCCTTTTGCTTGCTGGACAATAGTTTGTGCCCTCTGGCGGCAAGCTCTATATTGCCTTTGTGCCGCGGCTGCTCTCAATCGCACTCTCTTGGCTGCAGCAGCATCTTCAATGGTGTTGGCAAAATAGAAGATCTGCTGTACAAACTGCAGCACTTCCTTTATTTTGTCTTTTTGAAAGTTTAGATTTGCTTCTGAAAGACCGTCATAATTTTTGGGCCATGGCCACACAACCCGAGTATAAAATTGTATGGACGTGTGTTGATCGTTCCACTCTCTGTGAAGCATGCTGCTTTTCCCCATGTACCATCTGCAGCTTCTCCCGCTGGAAGGTGCTTCAAGAATCTACCCATTAAGAGGTCCCCAGGGTTTGCAGCCTTCTGTCTTCCTCGGCGTCTGTCTCGTACAGTGCCCAATATTTTGGGTATACCTTCCTGTTTGCTGGAACATTGGTGTTTTGTGGCTGTTCTGTGAAAAGCAGGTACTCTCCTGACAAAACTGTAGAGCTGAATCGACTAGACCTTAGCTGTGCTTTGTTGCTCTCCGGTACTTTTTGAGGGAGCGCTGCCTTAAACTGCCCCACAAAGGATGGAGGACTTCCGGCTCTCCAATACCTGTGAGGTCAGACCTGGAGGGCAGCAAATTTCAGAAGCTCTTCACAGCCATCACTGTAGACCTCCAGAAGGGCTGAACTTGGCAGCATGCTTGGCTTGAGAGATTCACCTTTTATATTATACCCATCTAGAGTTGACGCATACCCTCCAAACTGTTGAACTATTGGACAACTAGTACCACTTCCTTTGTAGCTGATAATCTATGCCTATTTATCTATTTCTGTCGAAATATAGAATATCGTAGACTGCTGGCAGAAGCCAAGAGAGCTCATTTTTGAGCTGGTATATTACTTCCTTTTATTAGTAGGATGGGCAGCGATTCTTCCCATTACCACCTGTTTTTAGTAATCATTTTCCTTATCTTCTTGCTATGTCGCCGTAGTATAATATCATTCCAAATCTGGCACGCCAAGGCCACCCTCCTTTCCAGCCATCTTTAGGCTGTCTAGAGCATCCAACTTTAGGCTGTCCAGAGCATCCAACTTTAGGCTGTCTAGAGCATCCAACTTTGTTCCGGCACACTCTCTCCTCATTCTTTGGATACTGAACAATGTTTTTTGTAGGATCTATAAACAGCGGGGCACTAATGCTATCTTTGTGAGGGTGATTGGGGAGTGTATTCCAGAAATTTGAATTTCTTAAGGCCCTCTTTTGTGTGAGATATCTGTATGGCTAGGTATCGAAATAGTTCTGTTTCCCACTTCAATCTCATATGCAACTGTAGCTAGCCTACCCCGGGAAAAATCTGTCTCGTCTTGGTTTACATGTAGGCCAGCTGTAATGATCTATGTAGATAATTATTATAATTAGTGTATCATCGGCATACATGAAAATTGTCCCGGACTCTCATCCCCCATTTGAGGTACCTCTGAGCCTTATTGATTATCGGTGCAGCACAAGGCAAGCAGTGCTGACAAACGGCATTCATGTTGGGTGCCCAGCTATATCGCAGCAGATATACTAGCCGATTTCACCCTTGCTTTCGGTTCCATTTACGGCTGCTTGATTCATCTCCAAAACTTGGAAGATCCCAAACATGTGATACCGGTTTTAAATTATTGAAGGCTTTTTCAATGTCCAACGCTATGAATGAATCCTCTATCTCAGACTTTTGTTTAGTGTGGAGGACGTGAGTAATACTCCTAAATCCCATGGGTAATCTACTATGGGTGACCCTTGACCTTCCCTGGTAGGTCGCTTCCCCACCGCTGCAGCTCCGCTTGCACACCCACTATCTACTGCCGCCGGCGAATTCGAGGTCCTCCACCACCTGCAGGCATCCACCTGCGCCTCATCCCTGGTGGCCACTGGTGGCCTTAGGTTCGTTGCCGTTTGCTGCCTGTAACTTTTTACCCGCACCTCTTCTGTGCCCCCCTGCCCCCCGCTCGCTTTTGTGCCCCCTTTTGAATTGTATACCCCTCGCCAACCTCTGTGCCCTTTTATTTTGTACCGACTTCTGTGACTTCTGTGCCCCCTTGATTTTGTACCCCTTGTACTGACTTCTATGCCCCCTTCCCGAGTCCGTTCTCCGCGCTGGTCTCCTTTCCCCCGTCCCCGGCGCTGCTTCCGCTGCGGCCCCGCCCCCTCGCTCCACCCGGCCCTCCCAGCTGCTCCTCCCTCCCCATATATGGCGGCCGCTGCGCGGGCGTGCCGAATGCGTGCCCCTCTGTGCCTGGACCGCGCCCAGCGCCATAACCCCTGCACCAGCCACTAGGACCGCTGCCACTACGACGCCAAAACCCTCGTCGCTCTCAATCCAGGAAGGATCCATACCTGCTGCAAGGTCGCCCCGAAGCGCACCCACGGTCCCTTCACCTGCCTGAACTGCAGCTTCTCCTGCCTCTTAAGCGCTGAGACGCCCGCCACAACGGAACACAACCAGCTTAGATGCATCTTGATCAACACCGCTCCGCGCACAAACACGCCGTCGAACTCTGGGACCTACTCGACACCGCATCACCAGACGTTGCCTTCCTGACTGAGCCAGACATTGCCATAGCCATCCCAGACGGGTACAAGATCACCTGCAGAGACCGCACCAACAGGGCCAGAGGAGGAATTGCCATCGTCCACAAAAACACCATCAGGGTCTCAACAAACACCAACGACACCTCCCGCACCGCCGAACACATGCACTTCCAGATCCACACAGACCCCAAGACCACCCTAAGAGGCACGCTGATCTACAGACCGCCAGGACCCAGGCCTCAATTCTGTGATTCCATCGCTGACCTAATCAGCTCGTACACGCTGACCTCCACCGACTACATCCTCCTCGGAGACTTGAACTATCATCTGAAGAACGACAGCAACTCCTCCACCCTGATCGACAACCTCTGACAGAAACAGCTCGTCACGACGCCGACCCACATCGCCGGTCACACGCTAGATGCCATCTTCTCCTCAAGCTCCCACGTCACCTTCAGCCACGCCTCCGAACTCACCTGGACAGACCACCACTGCATCCACTTCTCCTTCCGAAAACCCCTCGCACACCACCGCACCCTATAGACCCCCGCCGCTGCTGGGGCAAAGTCACTGAAGAACAACTACAGACAAGCCTCGCACTCAACCATCCGACCAACCCCACCAACCCCTATAATGGTACACTCACCCTCGAACGCTGGATGAACGACTGCGCCAACACCGTAGCCCCGCTGAAAAAACGAACCAACAGAGACACCAGCAGAAGTGTCTGCTGGTTCACCCCAGAACTCCTCGACTCAAAGGGCACTTGCTGGAAATTGGAGAACATATGGCACAGCGACAAGACGCCGGACAGCCGCGCTGCCCACAAAGACGCCATCCGCAACCACCACCACCACCTCATCAGGACCGCCAAAAGGACCTCCTTCACAGACCGCCTTGACAACAACGCACACAACAGCAAGGAGCTCTTTACCATCGTGAAGGAACTCTCCAACCCCAGCACCAACACCGACATCCCACGATCGCAAGCCCTGTGCGACTCCCTCGCCACCTTCTTTCACCGGAAAAATCACCGACATCCATGACAGTTTCAATCCCCGGACGACCCCTGCAGACATCACCGGACCCACCGCCCACGACAGCCTGATAACCTGGGCCAACGTGAGCATCGAGGACACAATCAAGACCATCGGCACAATCCACTCCGGATCACTGTCCGACCCTCTCCCACACCACATCTTCAACAAAGCCAGCCATTCCATCGTACCCCACTTGCATGAAATCATCATCATCCTCTCCTTCGAGACCGCCACCTTCCCTGAGAACTTGAAGCATGCAGAGATCAACGCCTTTACAAATTAAATGATTGATTGAAATGTTCTAAGCTCCCACTTAAGGCTTCCCCTGCTTTGGAGTTCAGTTCTTACCACAGGATACTCCTGGGCGTTGCTGATTCTCTTGTGTCGCCTCAAGGCTCTGAGCATGTCCTCACTGCCAAGGCCATGTGGAAGTGTGCACCTTCCTACACCGGTTAGGAAGAGGCGCTTACATGATGTTCTGAAACATGAGCTGGTCTGCCAATGCAGACATGAGTGAGCACTTGCACCTGTGGGGTTTTAACTATGTGCTCAGCCTGCCATTACAGGCCTGGGCGTGCACACCGGCTTGTATGCTGTTTCAAGTACATGTCAAGCCTGCTATTGCAGGCTTGAGGATGCACCCTGCCACCTATGGCATTTTTGACAGATACCTGGCCTGCCATTGTGAGCCAGTAAGTGCATACCTGCATCCCCGATGTTTTAATACCCTCGTCTGGCCTGCCATTGCAGGCCTGTGTCTGCGCTTGCACCCATGGTTCTAGTGGCAAGGTGCCTGGCCTGCCGTTGCATGCCATGTGTGCCCAGTCACACCCGTAAGGGGTCAACCAGTGTCCTGCTGGTCCAGGCAAGGTTGTGTGTGGGAATTCGCACCTACGCTGCTAGGGCTTGGGGGAACTCATGTGCCCAGCCTGTCATTGCAGGCCTGTGCGTGCGCACCGGCACCCATCGTGATTAAACTCATGAGCAGCCTTCCATTGCAGGCCGATGTGTGTGCACGCATGCTCCAGCAACCATGGTGGCCCTGATTACATGTGCAGCCTGCCATCACTGGCCTGTGCGCGTGCACTGACACCCATATTAGTTAAATCTGTGTCCAGTCGCTATTGCAGACCTGGGCGGACGCACTTCCACCCCTGTTGCTGTGTCCAACCTGCCATTGCAGGTCTGTGTGCGAACGTGTGCCCAGGTAGTGAGAAATACCTGTGTGTTTGCACTACCTATGAGGCTTGATCTTCCGATAAGTTAACATTGGGCAGTTGTTGAAATTACTTCAGGCTGCAGTAGAGGAGCAGCCTCATGATCTTTCCTATCAATAGATTTGCCATGGCAAACCCTTTCCATTGGTAAAGGTGGTTTTGGCTTAACTCGCTTAAAAATGCCTCTTTTAGAATATGGACATTTCCATGTTCTAAGAATCTTGTATGCCATGGTATGGTGCCTGACTCTGGTGGATATTAGGGTTCGGGGAGCACATCAGTGCATTCCCCAGGGACAGCCATAAATCATGGCCATACCACTGGAATGACAGATCTGTGCCATTTGAAAGGCCGAATGGGATAGATTGGAGGGAGAGGTTTTGACACTTGGCCAGATCAAGGACCCACTAAAGATTAAAATCTAGATTCCACAGCCTGTTGGAGAGACATCTGTGGTTTAAAGAGAAACCCCCTTAAACCACCTCTAACTTCAGAGACACACTATTGTACACCTACTGGTCCAATCCTTCAGCAAGGCTGGGATACGTTTGTGAGGATGTGGTACCGAAGAACCCAGACTGAGTGGTGCACACTGCCAGAAGACTGTTGTGCACATAGAGGATTACTATCATTGAAGGGGACATGTGCGCTTTCAACGGCATAGTTACTGGCCTGGGCCAAAGTCCTGCTGAAGTGTGGCACCTTGAAGTGTACTGTCCAAGGGCCCGTTGGTGGGCCTCCTGTTCATCTCAGGGACATCAAAGATCTCCTGTGAGGGACCTGCACCATCTACCTGGGACATCTGTGACCACATCTGCTACTGAATCTCAATGGGCAATGTTGAGCGTGGAAGCCTGGATTTTCTAGTGCTGACCCCCCAGAAATCTTGCCCGCATGTAAGGTGTGGTCCCTGTACCGCACGGACCCTGACACTCATAGGCGTGAGTGGACTCACTGGCTGCAGGACCCCGTGTGGCCTGTTTTGTCGATTGCGCTACATCTCTTATGCAGCATGCCGAATGCATGCTCATTGCGTGCAGTGTCCGATTCATTGGGTGCGACCCACTGAGGTGAGGTTGCATCTGTAGGATTACAGCATTCCTCCTCATGTGGCGTTGCTGAACTTGCGCTGGTGTGTGAGAGACTAGACTGGGCAACTTGTATCATCGTGCACTGGATGTTGAGCCTCATTTCCAAGGAGGTATGGAATTTGCAACTCTTCATCTTTGAGAACTGAAGTGTTTCGTGCGACCTATACCAATATGCATCAGACGCTGTTCCTGCATTGCCTGGGTTTGACCCTGAACAAAATACATGAATTGGGCGTGCCTCCTCCCACCAAGAGACTCCCCATTCATCCTGTTCCCCTTTGACCCTCATCATGATAGACCAACCGCCCTCTTCACAACTGGCCACTCTTGAAGACCTCTTGGCGCCAGGTACTAGCGAGAGAGATTGACTGGGGTGAAGGAACCCTTCCAAGACAGTTCGGAAGTGGGTCAAGAGTGCATGACTCTATTGTGTTTTGAGACCTGTGGATGAACTTCCCTGAGTGGCTGCTAAACTCCCCTTGTTTAACTCATGATTACATATTCCCACCTGCTTCCTGAGGACCCAGACTCAAGTGTGATTTCTGACATGTGCTTCCTACAACCCAGGAGGAGGGACTTGTTATCTTCCATCAGGGGGTATAGGACAGTCTGGGTGCTATCCATTGACCTGCTGGGTACTAGTGGCACTGTATTAGGGTGCTGAGTGTGTATGAATTTTTTGTACGGATTGGGCAGATCCCTGGTGCACCGTGGGTGTGTTAGTCTGCGGATCGCCAGTGATTCACAACACCGGTGTCCTACTTTATATTTTGATTTCAGGCCAAAAGCACAATACATTTGATGTTGGGTTTACCCTTGTGGCTCCGACCTGCGGTGTTGCTCAAAACTGTTCTAATTTCGTGTTTATTACAATCCCACATTTTGATGTGTGGGATTGTAATTTCAGGATTGCTTGGGTGGGTCTGGTGTGTTGTGTCTCGCCTCATACGGGTGCTCTCTTTTTATATTAAGAATTGTCCCCCCTGTGCATACTACTGATATAACAAAATGAGTGGGCCTACTACTTCTAGTAATATTTCCAAATGTGTTTTATGCCCAGAAGTACATGATGTTCGTTATGATTGATTGTTGATTGTAAACGTTGTTGATTGTAAACGTTATTTACATACCTCCTGTGCGGAGTCTGTATTTATCGCAAGTGACTGCTGTGCCTTTGCTTTACACATTGCTACTGAATTAAGCCTGACTGCTCAGTGCCATCCTACCCAAAGGTGAGCACAGGATATACAGCGAGTGTAATCACCAGCTCTTGGCAGGAGCAGTAGTTTCTGCCTGGAGGCATCCCTTCAGCCAACCAGAAAGTGCCTGTTACTGCAGTCAGCTAGTGCAACATGACATGCACACGTATGTCCAAGCTTTGATGGCCATTTTGTAATGTTCTTTAAGAGAAAAATGATTGCAAGATGTGCACTGGTGCGTAGATTCACTAGCATGTACTTTTTCTAATAAAATTAAAGAATTCCAGGGTTGCCATCAATCCATGCACTAATGTTGTGATGCCCAGGCGTCTCTTTTGCCATATTTTTGTAAATTTTAGTTCCAAGATGTGACATTTTAGAAATGTAACGTGGAAAACAAAGTACACACATGATGCTCTGCAAACTAAAATGAGTGAACGACCTGGTAGGGTGCAGCCACTAACCGTTGCCAAAGAGGAAGGTTTTGTGTGTATATGTGGTTGTATTTACATGTTAATTTGTTTGGTGGTTTACATTGTGTTTTAACTAAAAAGTATATAGCACTTGTTTTTTGCAGTTAAACTACTTTTCATGTGTTTTTTTCAAAGTGCTCGAAAAGCATTATTTAGTGGTTTTATATTTGGTCTTTGCCTTCAAGGTATTAGGCCAGTCTGTATACAAGGTGACTGAGAGCTTAAGTGCTTTTCCCCTCCCTGAACCCTAGTTTGTGCTTTAATGATTGAGCCACAGCCACCCGAGCAATCGCTCCTGCCCCCCACACCTTGCACAGCCCCTTAAGTTTGTGCAAGGAACCCCAATGTATCCTTCTCCAGTTGGTACCAACAGCTTCTGTGAGGCTGCACAGAGCAAGGCCAAAGGAAAGGTGGAATCCTAACTCTAAAACTGCTGTTTTGTCCTAAGTGTGACTGTTTGTACTAAGACTACTAAAAGCCAAATCTCTCCACATATCCCCGCCCCCCATTCTGCCCTAGGCACAAAATACACACCTATGCCTAACCAGCGTGTCTTAGAACTGCTTAATCGGTTTTGTGGTTTTAAATTGTGTTTGGAAGTGTAGCTCTCATTTTTGGGTGTTTATAATAAGGTTTATTTAATGTGTGCGAAAAGCATGATATAATGGTTTTACATTTGGGCTTTACCTGTAGGATTGAAAAGAAACTGCTAAGTGTGTACTGGGCCAATCTGTTGTCAAGGAGATTGTGAGCTGAGCATATGCCCCCCCCACCCCCAAGCTCGTGCTTTGGACACATGAGCAGACATTCCACTCCACAGCCCCTTAAGTTTAAGATCAAATACTAACTCTCTTAGAAGAAAGTAACACTAAAGGTTATGTTAGGTCGTGCTGGGCTGCGGCAAAGTTAAAGTTCGGCCTGACCACAACAGAGCGCCAACCGGCTACAGGATCCATGCAGGCTGTGGTCAACATAGTACATTTCCAGGTCGTATGCAACAAGATATGTCTATCTTCTCCACTCAATGAAGGCGATGCATCAGTTCTGAAAAGCGGGTGCCAGAGTCGAGAGGCCTCGAGCGATGCACTGTGCTGTGCAGTCTAGGGCCTGCGTTGATCTCACCAAGCTGCAGTGTTGGTGATACGCTCTCCGATGCGTTGATCTGTGGAGGCAAATCATTTGTTCCGATGTAATGTGCTGATTTTACTCCATCAAGTGGGTCGATGTGTCGGTTCTGTTTCTCACAGACAGGAGATGCATCGAAATGTGTGTTGCAAGTATCTCTGCTGCTTCCAGTGAACAAGAGCAGAGACTTTGATTTTCTGGAGTCTCAAGCATTAGAAGACAAGCCAAAAAGCCCTTGGAGTGAAGACAAAGTCCAGCTTTCCGTCAGCAGAGTCCGAGAGCAGCAGGCACATTCGTGCACTGTACGGTCGCGAAATCCCTTGGAACCCCTTTGTGGGTTGGAAATATCACCACATTGACAATCCCAACACTTGGAAAAGTAGTCGCGGGATCATGCCCCAATTGCGACAAAACACGTGTTGGCTGTGGCTGAAATCAACAGAATAAAACCTGAAAAGAAAGAACCAAAAGAAATTGTTCATATTTTGTTTTGAAATGACTGTTTGTTCGCAAGAATAGGGAAACCTTGTCATAATATAACGTGTGCTTGGGAGTAAAATTCTCGCTCTCAGAAGTGCACAAGGATCCATTTCAACTCAGCCATGTGTGCCAGGTCGGGAGAATCAATGCGTTGTGTGAGGACAAGACACTACCTATTGAAGTGTCAGCCTGCCCATTCCTCCCTGTCCATGAAGACCCATCAGAATGCAGACGAGCCTCACCTTTGTGTTTATGGCTGTCTAGAGGGAATGCCCAAAGTGTAGCTGTCACTCAACCCAGATGTGTAATAGAGACAGGTTCCAAAGCACAGAGAAATGGCCACTTTCTAAAAGTTGCATTTCTACAACAGTAATGTTAAATCCAACTTTACCAGTGAGGGGAATTTTTCATTACTATCCCAAAGATATGAAACATAAAAAAAAAGTTACCCATCTCTGAAGAGGAATTACCGCTTAAGTGTGTTCAGGAATTTCCAATGCTGGCCTATGAGAGGGGTAGGTAGGCCTCACTGTTGTGAAAAACGAAATAAGCTGTTTGTGATTACCAGGACATGCAAAATATAATAGAGTGTGCCCTACCTTTTGCTTACATAGCAGCTTGCCCTTAGGGCTACCTACTCCCCTACCGTAGGTGTGACTTGCAGGTTATATAAGGGGTGTTTAAGACCTAGCAAGTAGGTTTAAATGTCAAGTCGAAATAGACAAAATCTGCACACAGACCCTGCAGTGGCACACCTGAGACAGGTTTGTAAGGCTACTTCTGTGAGTAGCACAACCATTGGCGCAAGCCCACTAGTAGCATTTGAAGTACAAGCCCAGGGTATATGGTATACCACTTTACAAGGGACGTACAAGTAAATCAAATATGCCAAACAGGTGTAAATCAATGACACCATGTTTAGAGGAGAGAGCACATGCACTATTGCACTGGTCAGCAGAGGTAAAGTGCTCAGACTCCTAAAGTCAACAAAAACGACGTCAGGAAAAAAGAGGAGGAAGGCAAAAAAGTGTGGGGTGAGCCTTTAAAGAGGGTAATGTTCCAACAAGACCCATCCAACCCCAAAGCCAGGATAGTCTAATTAATACCTTACTGGACTTACCTGCTTAGGGTGATGCAAAAGAAGCAACGGACTGCAGGGACACACATTAGGTGTCATGTTTGCCAACCCAAACCTAGTCACATGGCAAAGAATTTCTCTTGTCACTTGGTCAGACTAATTTCTCACCAGAACTAAAACCATCTTGCCTTCAAGCCCATACCGACCATGGAACAAGCAGAATTGGAGGAATATCAAAATCGCTTTATCTCCAACACAGATCTGGTCACTATCAATTCTGCACACACACTCTATGGATGGGTCCAGGCAGCTTTTGATCTCTTAATTCTTCTGAAGATGAAAACAACAAATTGGTAAGCCTCAACACAACTTGCTCAAAACAAACAATCTAAAGACAAGAAATAATTACACCGAACAACGGAATATAACACTCAAGAATCCAAAAAGGCAAAAAAAAAAACTATACTATTGTAACCAAAACCACAAAGCAAAGTGTACCAATAAAGAACTCAATAAAATACTCACTGAGTTCCATAAGCTGAAATGCTCAGAAGGTAACAATTCCATTTCTCAACATTTTTCTGACAAACTGGCTAACCATTACACATATGGAGCAAATATGTTGGACACCAACTTAAACAACAATAAAACCAATAGCCCCTCCCCTCCAACCAAAGGTAAACACACCAACTATCCCCCTTTAAAGAACTGTCACCAACTGAATTTGGTATCTTATGCAAGCAAGCAAGCATGCATGCTGGCTGCCCTCTGACACTTGTCCACCTCAAATCTTTTTTTATTTTATTTAATTTTCAAAAACCTTTATTTAGATAAATCAAGGCAGACCCAGTACAGCTTGCAAGATCACATTGTAAGACATAAAATAAAAAGCAGAATGTGCTCTCCACGAGACATTGGTGTCAATTGTCAACACAGGGAATAGACATGGAAAGAATATCTCAGCCCCATCACAACAAGATCCCTCCCACAGGGAACAAATCAGGTCTGGCTTTATTGGCTATAAAAGGGCCAGAAAGAAGGGGTTAGAGGTGCCAACTACGGGGGGGGTGGATGCAGTCACTGGCCGCCACGGACTCTGGGCCAGCAGGGAGCGCGGGAGAGGCAGCGCCGCTAGAGTGAGAACAGGAAAGGAGGTAGGTAATCCGGGTACGTCAGGCCTTTCCTGAGATGATACGCTTTCAACCGCTGCATGGCCCGATAATGAAGCGGGCCCGGGAAGATGGCCTGAATCGAAGACGACAATAGGCCCACTACCCGTGCTAGGTGACGCAGCGATATCAGTGGCTTCGCCAGGGTCTGGCGCAACTCGTGCCGAATCTTTGACATTTTCCGAGCGGGAAGACTCAAGGAGGCCGAGACCGAATCGATGCTGAACCCGAGAAAGGTTGCGCACTGAGCTGGGGCTAGGAGAGATTTCCTCTCATTTATTACAAACCCCAGACCCTGCAGTAGGTCCACCGCGAACTGCAGCTGGGAAGCCAAGCGTCTAGGACACTGATCCATGAAGAGCATATCTTCCAAGTACACTATCATTCGGACACCGCGCGCCCGCAAGGTCTCCACCGCTGGGCGCAGCACTTTCGTGAAACACCACGGCGCTGAGGAGAGCCCGAAAGGCAGCGTGGTGAACTCGTACACCTGTCCGTCGCACCTGAACTGGAGGAAACGACGGTGCGGAGGGAAAATCGGGACTGCCAGATAGGCGTCTTTTAAGTCGAGCCTGGCCATCCAATCGGACGGCCGAAGCACATCCCTCAGGAGGTGGATCCCCTCCATTTTGAAGTGGCGGTAAACCAGCCACTCGTTGAACTCCCTTAAATTGATAACCGGACGGCGGCCTCCATCGACCTTGTCGACCAAAAGGATGTTGCTGAGGAAGCCGTTCGGGTGCTCGCACACGCGGCAAATCGCCCCTTTGTGAAGGAGGGCGGAAACCTCGTCGCGCACCAATTCTGCATCGCGCTGAGAGAACGTAATGGGATGAGGGCGCTGGGGCTGCCACGGACGGCCATGGAACTCCAATTGGAAGCCCTGAACCATCTGCAGTACCCAGGCGTCCTTGGTAAGGGAAAGCCATGCTGGGAAGAACTGCGCCAGGCGCCCCCCTACCCGCAAACTCACAGAGGGTAGCACACTCACCTCGTCCACTCTGTTGCTGACCTCGATAGACCCCATGTCCTCGGAACTTCTGACCTCTTGTGGGGTAAAAGTTATTGAAGCGGGAGCTGTGTTCCTGGCCATGCCCGCGTCCGGAGCCTTGTCCTCTGTCGGAGGGGTTGCCTCGACCGAACGAGCGGCCCCTGCCTCGTCCGGCCCCTTCAAAAACCAGAGGGGCAAACACTTTCTTGATGTTGGACTGGGCCCGGTCCAGCGACGTAAACGTAGCCACAAATTTACCGAGCTCCTTAATAAAAGGATCTCCAAACAAGCCGCCCTGCGCCACCGCGCCAGCGTCGGAAGAGGCGAGGTCACCCAGCTTAGGGTCAATCTTGATTAGCAGTGACCTCCGCCTCTCAGTCGAGAGGGCGCAGTTGGCATTGCCTAGGAAGATAATGGCGCGTTGCGCCCAGTTAGATAAGACTTCCGGAGAAATGAGGTCCCCCGACACCTTGGCCTCCTCTGCCATGTCGAGGATTTTGGTCATAGGGCCTACTGCGTCCAGAAGCTTGTCCTGGCAAGTACGCCAGGACCGATCTATACCCTTCCGGGGATCCTTGACAAACTTAGCGAGAAAAGTGGCCATTTTAGGGTCAATGTCCGGGGTCATTGCCACTTTTCCCTCTAGGGAAGGGCGGGGGCACTCCGCCCTAAGGCGGCTACGGGCATCCTTGTCCACTGGCTTCCGGAGCCGGTTCGCCACATAGAGGGCCACCTTATCCCCCGGGACCCATTCAGAGGACCGAGGGTGGACGATATCGTCCGGATCCAACATGTCCGAAGGGCCCACGGAAGTGGACGGCTGGGACGGGAGCCACGACCTAGAAGAGCAGGCCTCTTCCTCCGAGTCCGGAGAATCGTCATCATGCTGCGGCTCCGGGGACATAGTACGGGGAGTAGGAGGTGGGGCACCCACGGGTGGGGCGGGTACGGGGTCCTCAAGCGCCTTAAAGGCGTACCTAACCCTATCAAAGGCCATCGGATCAATCCCCTCAGTACAAGGTTTCTTAGGCGGGGGGGGGGGGACCGCTGACGGGGGAGGATCCGAAGCCGGGGCAGGCGCCGGGATGAGGGCCGCAATTTTTTCGTACGCCTCATCCATACGCGCTGTCAGGCGTTGTTCCAGGGGCACTATCGCCTGATCTACCGCTTTGTAGATGGAGTCATCCACCGCCTGGTAGAAGTCATCATCCCAGGAGGCATAATTTAGAGGGTCTTCCTCCGTGTACTGGCCTGACTCCCCCTGCATACTGAGGTAAGTTGGGCTCCACAGAAGGGAGGTACAACACAGCTAATTACAAACCCCCTAGAGGGCACACTGTGGGACTGGGGTAACCCAGAGGATATGGCGGCCCAGAGGCACGAATTTTGGGACTAGCCGAGGGAACGCAACAGCCCTCTATGTACTAGGGCGCCACCCGGTCAAGCGTCCCCTAGCGCTACACACCAGCGCCAATTGCGACCCTGTCAGGGTGTTCAAACTCCGCAATACAACCCACTCTGGGCGTCAGCTGAGGAAAACCTAAATTTCGACCCCGCAGGGTGTCGGGACAGGGTAGCCAGGGACAGCGCTGAAGCGGTGTCAACGCGGTAAAAAACACGTTTAAAAACGCGAATCCTAGCGCGCCTACAAGCGGCGAGAGCACTGCCCCCTAGTGGCGCTAAGGCGCACCGCACTCTGCTGGGCCAAC
Source organism: Lissotriton helveticus (assembly GCF_964261635.1). Taxonomy (NCBI): domain Eukaryota; kingdom Metazoa; phylum Chordata; class Amphibia; order Caudata; family Salamandridae; genus Lissotriton; species Lissotriton helveticus. Next base: position 899,671,559 of record NC_136073.1, read on the forward strand.
CAAATCGCGTAAGGAGCGCGAAAAGCGTCCCGCGATACCAAGGGGACCTGTAGGGATCGCAAAACACCAGCGCTAAACCACAAAGTCACGCGCTGTCACAGAAGTCCCCAAAACCCAGGAGAGAGTAACAAAAAAACCACTTAACTTGCTGCTGAGCAGCGAAGAAAGAGGAAGAGGAAGTGGGTGCAAGGCATGATGGTTGCTGCCGGTGCATGGACACTAACTAAGGACTTATGACTCAGTTTCCTGTTTTTCCCTGATGTTCATGGGAATGTGGTTTTTTACATGTTTTTTCTTGCTGCTGTGAGAAATAAAGTGAAGAAAGTAAGGCATAATCTGAAGCCTCCGGTCCTGCCATAGAATCAGGGGGCTCCAAATATCAACAGGGCGGGACCTAGCAGGCATCAGATCCCAGAACTCCGACAGAGTCTGGCAACGAGCGGCATCTTCAAGCCAATTTTCAACCTTGGGAGCCAGCTTGCGACCCCAACACATGGCCACCCTAAGCCTAGCGAGGACCAGAAGCATCGCGATCAAGCGGCGGGAGGCGTCAGGGCAGAACTTAACAAACCCCAGGAGGCACGAGGTGGATCGGGCTGCACTGTCGCACCAGTGATATCAGAGATAACAGAATAAAGGGCCCTCCAAAACTCAGACACTCGGGCAAAGCCAAGCCAGAAGGGCGAAGTCCGCCGCAGGAGTGGCACAGCGCATGCAGTTGTCGCCAGGAAGGAGCCAGAGCCTATGAAGTTGCACCGGGGTACAGTAGAACCTATGCAGATACTTAAAATGGATCAAGCGAAGCCGGTAGTTCGGTGACGGTTTCCTCGTTTGATTACAACAATAAAGCCAGTCAGCTTGCGAGATCTCGGCTCCAAGATCGGTTCCCCATGCCTCTCGAGCCCGATCAGAGGTGATGGGAACGGACACCAGAGTAAGAGCATAAAGTTTGGTGACCAATTTGTGGGAAGACGAGGAGGTATAAATGAGATCCAGAGCTGGCATATTGGCTGGGGGTTGAGGGAAGGTGGAGTGCAGCTTCCGACACATGGCACGTAGCTGGTAAAATAAGAGCGTGTCCCTTGGCCCGATGCGCCAGGAAGCGTAAAAAAGGTGTTCTCTGGATAAAGGTCTGCCACCGTCGCAAGACAGAGGCGTGCCGCACTTCTGGACATACTGGATGCCTGAAGGGAGGGAAAATCCGGGTGGTTTGTTATAGGCACGGATTTAGCGGAGAGCAAGGGAACGTTAGACAGCCAGCGGAGGCCAGACCAGGCCCATCGGAGTGTTTCGACTGTGTCGACCGCAGCTCGGGGGCACGCTGCGGGCGCGAACAGAGCCGTGGTCAAAGGCCAGGGGGATGCCAAATCCCTCTCAACTGCAACATGAGGCTGGTAGGGGGACGGGTGGATCCGGAAATGCAGGAAACTAGCCTGGGCGCATAGTGCATATAGCTTAAAGTCTGGCGCGCCCATTCCGCCAGCAGACATGGGGAGAGTAAGAATATCGTAAGCTATTCTTGGTTGTTTACCTGCCCAGACCAGTGAAATTAGTCCACATCAAATAAAAAAAAAAAATCCTACTATCATAGTCAGTTCCATCCCAGTAAGTCTTCTCAGCAGACCTTAAAAAGACATACATGTGCCCCCTTTAAAAACAAACAAACGAAAAAAAACTAACATGGATAATAGAGACCCCGACAACGGCAGACCCATAGCAAACAGATCTTTTGTGCACAAACCTATAGAAAGAGCAGCTTTTTCCCACATGACACAATTCATTAAAGACAATTCCATAATTTCGAACTTTCAAACTGGATTCCATCCAGCAAGGGGTACTAAATAGGCCCTAATCTCTATCTGTGATGACCTTAAAAGCGCAGTGATCAGAACGGAGTTATAGCCCATCTACTCTTGGACCTTTCAGCAGCCTTTGATGCAGTGGATAATACATTCATGCGAAGACTTGAAGCCGGAATAGGGGGATCTCATTTGCATCACACCCTACCCACCACATCAAATATTACATGTACCCTCCCTTCCTCTTCTAGACCATGCAGCATTAAAGTAGGAGTCCCTCAAGTCTCAAGTATCTCACCCATGCTTTTCAATATCCTCCTGAAGTCTTTACTAGATCTGGTCAAGGGGTTTGACATGGCCTGCTATAACTAGGCAGATGACACGCAGATAACCTCTGAAATTCAAAAGCCTGGGTGACTTCAATTGTGTCCGGGCCATCGACCAATGGATTACATGGAGCCACCACAAAGTGAATGCCACCAAAACCAGTATACTCACCTGTTGCGACTGGAAAAGCCATGACCCTCTCCGTGCTTAGCCTAATGATCTAGGTTCACCTCCAAAAATAGCTCAAGGAGGTTGAAAAGAACCTTGAATTTTCATAGACTGCAAACTGTCAATGTATTTACAAGTGGATAGCGTAGCTAAATCAAGCTTTCTCACAATGAAAACACCACAACATCTTCCTGCACCTTGGATTCTCACACAGGGTTAAACCTCCACCTCTTTTTCTATCAAAACTGGACTATGTTAATGGTCTGTATCATGACTCACCTTTGTCACTTTGAGAAGATGTCCCTACACGTGTAAAGCCACAAGCACACATGGCAAAGGACCACTCTTTAGCAGGAATGAAATCACCAACTACATACATACAACAAAGGAACCTATGGTCAGGAGTAGCTTCACAATTCCTACATACCAGAAAGAAAAATTATGGGTGGAACATCTTTCTATGTTTAAGCAGCCAAACTTTGGAATTCCTTACCCTCAGACATAAGATTCACAGACCTTTGTGGTGCTGAGAGTCTAACTTTTCTATTTTAATCCCAGACAGCTGTTGTCAAGTTATAGAATATTTTCTATCCTTGATAGAGATTTTGTACTCCTTTTGTACATTTTAAAGCTTGCTTTAATTTCTTATTTCTGTTTTGTAGCAGTCACGTCTTTCACCCCATTCGTTGCCTACAAGGTGGGGGCTTTTCCAAGGTACAGATGGGTCTTTCGAAGTTTGTCTTTAGTAAAAGATCTTGAGATAAGAGAAAGTGGCTGCGATCCTGCTTGTGAAGTGTGATCCTCTGTTGGTGCCGATCCGCAGACCACCCTCTCTGCTTCAGAAGATCAGTTAAGGGGTGGCTCTTTCCCAGATGACGACTATACTCCCAACTCTGGAATATGCCTCAACAGTATTAAACAAAGACCAACTATACTTCTAGTATGAAAAATTGCTTTTGTTATAAAAGTACACTTCATTGTACTTTGAACTATTCCCTCTGTTATAAGTAGTTACATTTCTATATGGGGTAAAAACTATATATTTCACCAGAAGGTACATGTGTAAATCAGACCATGTCAAAATTGCTGCTTCTGTGTACATACGGGTGCATATATAGAGGGGTATTAACACCTACTACTAATAAGTGGTGTGTATATTTATGTATATGTTAATTGCAAGTATTTGAAACCATGAAAATGTGCTACAAGCTGAATGTGGAGAGGAAACCATGTAAAGATTGTTATTTCAGTCTACATATGGGTATTTATATCGAGGGATTTAATCAAGCAAACTTAACCAAGCACCATGTGTACTTATATATCTGTACAAATTATTTGCATTTTGCAATTAAAACCCAAAAAATCCTTCCGTCCTTCTCATCCCAAATTTTCATGACTAATATAACTCCCAAACTTTCATCCTTCCTTTTTAGCCATGCCACCCAACTTACATTACCCCTACTTTAAAAAAAACCTCAATGCTTTCCCTTTGCAAATCCTTTCCTATGTATTCTATTCAAATTCTACAAAGAACGCGAGAAATCAAAAGCCCAAACCTAGCACAACTAATGCACAAAAAAAATAAAAATAATTTTACTAACTACTAATCTTGGGTTCTAGATTAGAGTGTCACTTACTGAAAAAGTGCTTCAATCCCTTGGTAGGGTTGTACGATATGTGTGTATCTATCAATCTATAAAAAAAAAATACCCTTTCGGGCATAGAGTGACGAATAAATTGTGCAAAAAAGAAGCAGAGAACTCTGGGTAGTTCTCAAGTTTAGGTGGAAAGCAGCTCCTGTATAGAGCCCTCTCAACACCAGCGACATTCTAGATCTGCTCACCTCAATGTCTGCTTTTCTATCAAATCTTTAAGCATAGGATTAGTACAGTGCTATCCACGCCGAGATGGAAATGGACAACGTCTTTTGCCATTTCTACAGCAAAGTTTTTAAGCATAGGACTAGCACAGTGCTGTCTTTGCTGAGCTGTAAAATGACAAAAGTCATTTATCACTCCAGGCACAGTAATACAGCTTTGAATTGGTAAAATACCAACCAAGCCAACCTGAAATGAATAAAAACAACCCCTTACACAGTGTTTCGCTCTAATTAGAGCTCTTCAGAGAAATATAACTTTGTCCAGACACAAGGAAGCACCCAGTATAAGTCAGAAAAATACCCTTTCAGGCATAGAGTGACAAATATATTATGCAGAAAGGAAGCGGAGAACTCTGAGTAGTTCTCAAGTTTAGGTGGAAAGCAGCTCCTGTATAACGCACTCTCAACACCAGCGACACTCTAGATCTGGTCACCTCAAATGTCTGCTTTTCTATCAAAGTCTTTAAGCATAGGATTAGCACAGTGCTATCCATGTCGAAATAGAAATGGACAAAGTCTTTTGCCATTTCTACAGCAACGTTTTTAAGCATAGGCTTAGCACAGTGCTATCCATGTCGAAATAGAAATGGACAAAGTCTTTTGCCATTTCTACAGCAACGTTTTTAAGCATAGGATTAGCACAGTGCTGTCCTTGCCGAGCTGTAAAATGACAAAAGCCATTTATCACTCCAGGCACAGTATTACAGCTTTGAATTGGTAAAATACCAACAAGCCATCAAAGATTTCAAATGAGTGGGAATGAAGACTACTAATAATATGATGTGGGTGGGTTGTAAGCCCACTGAGTAGTAAACAGTATGTCTCTCAGCACAACCACCAACTGTGTAGGTGAGAACTAAAAAGAAAGTACCTGCCTCTAGTACTAAGACATGCTGGACATTTCCTTTTGCTCCTATGATGCAGTGCTTAGGTCGTGCCCAGCATGTCCTTGGTGATTGAGAAGTTAAGAAGAAGGTTACTAAAGATTTGCCAGGCTTAGCTGTGGGGCTGCCTAGTCTGGCCATTCTGGATAATGTCAGTGCAGTATAAATCTGTTTTCTTGAAGAACAATTGAGACAGCCAGACATCACCATTCTAATTCTTCGCATGTCTATGCAATGTTTTTGCTGTGTGAGATGTGTAACCCTTACGAATCTTTGCACTGAATATACAGTTATTTCGTAAAATGCCCCCAATCCCTTGCAATAATAGCTTTTGGACAGGAAGAGCAGGAGAGGTGGTATCCAAGGGAAAGGGGGGGAGGAAACGAAGAAGTGGGACATTTTCAGTTTGAAGGTTCAAGATTGGTTCCAGAAAGCATTGTGTGGCAATGTTTAGCTATTGCATCGCTTGAAGAAATGCCCCCTGAGCATGTGATGGTCAACAAGAATCTGAGCAGAGGAAGCCGATGAAAATACACCTTCTGGGCACCCTCGATACACAATCATTCTAAAGCTAGGACTGAGCTGGAGCTGAGGGGTGCAAAGACGAGGAGGACGCTGAAGGGGGGGCTGCATGTTCTTCTGCGATGCAACGCCATCACTCTTCGAGGCGGGCCATGAACAGATGCATCCTTGCTTGCATCTTGTGTCACGGTGGCATTTCTTGTGGAGCACGAGAAATCAATTGATTCTTCGCCAGGAGACTTCTAGAAAATATGCATTTATGATGTTTTAAAACCTAGTTCTTTTTCCATAGTTCAAGTCGAATTTTATTTTCCCCCAAAATATAAAAATAAAAAGATAAAACTTCTCAAAAGCCAAAAAATGTTTTCAGAACAAGCTGTCATGGTTTTCGAAAATGAGGGGTCTCTTTACAGTGACCTGTGGAGGTCAGAGGGTACCCATTCTGCCTCCGTATTTGCCATTTTGTTTTGTTTCTGTATGATGCGGGACCTTGCCCCATATTCTGAAACATCTGCGTCTGAGACCTTTCCTCTGTCAGTGGCGAACCGTAGTAGGAACCGTCCTTTCGAAACGAACCACATGAGGAAGGGCTCCATCTTCCAATTGGTTTACTGGGATCTTTCAATTTCTGGTCTGGTGGTGGATCCAGAGATCTACCTCAGTGGTAATCCTTTGAAGCATCTACATCAACCCAACCAGTGAGCTCGTTCACACCCACCCAGGATAGCATGCTTTATGAAACGAGCTGTCGGGCTGCAGGTGCTGCAACATTTCCTATTGGAGCAGGGATGGGAAGAAATAACCTTCTCTCACACCTCAAACCTTCTTCTGTTCCTCCCTGCACGGATCTGCATGAGAATCACCATGCAGGACCTCGGAGGGCTGAACCAAGTGATTGCCAAAGGGCATGGCCATTCATTTGCCACATAAAAAGTAATACGCTGAATAATGAATGCTATTTTAATTGCAAGTCCGTCTGAACCATAACTACACAGAGCTATCACAGCTCTCTAATTTTTATTTGTATTTATCCACGCAGAACTTTACAGAGATGCATGTTTTTAATATTGATTTAAAAGGGGTCATTTGTGGGTAGGACCTGTGCCACCGAACGGTGCTGCCCTTTGCCCAGTCATATGATTGATGCGAAACAGATGGCGCCCCCATTAATACTCACTCCACTATCAGAATTGATCACTACTTGTTGACATGTTATTCTTATTTTATTGCTATTTCATAAAGGCGTTATTTCATTTAATATGGAAATTCAGCCGAAAGTTTGTCTGTTTCCTGCTTTCTTGAATGCGGAGACCCTACTTCACCAGGGTAGCCTCGCAAGCACTTCACCCATTACATGAATTAGTCCTAATACACAGAGGTGGAGGTTGATTTGTTGAATAGCAAATTACAGTGCGGGCAATGTATGTGTGTATGTTTATATACATATTTATAGAAACCATCCCAATGGACCGCACACCGCTAGCCCCTCCTCCGGATCGTCCCTAGGGACTCTGGTACATGGAGTTCTCGAGTGGTTCACCCATGTGGGTGCAAGTAGGTACTTGTTGAACTGATGATCTCTAGACCCGATACATGTCCCGGGTTTTTGGATATCGCCCGAGACATGGCTCGGGTTTCGGGATAACTTCCCTCATCAGTAGAGAAAATAGTTAGGGGTGGAAGAGAAGGCCGCCAAACAACCGTCAATGGCCTCGATGCCCGAACCGGCACGCAGGTGCGTCGTCCAGGAGCTCGTCGGCTCAAAGCTCAAGGGAGCCAATTTGTAGAAACCATCGCAATGGACCGCACACCGCTAGCCCCTCCTCCGGATCGCCCCTAGGGACTCTGGTACATGGAGTTCTCGAGTGGTTCACCCATGTGGGTGCAAGTAGGTACTTGTTGAACTGATGATCTCTAGATCCGATACATGTCCCGGGTTTTTGGATATCGCCCGAGACATGGCTCCGGTTTCGGGATAACTTCCCTCATCAGTAGAGAAAATAGTTAGGGGTGGAAGAGAAGGCCGCCAGACAACCGTCAATGGCCTCGATGCCCGAACCAGCACGCAGGTGCGTCGTCCAGGAGCCCGTCGGCTCAACGCTCAAGGGAGCCAATTTGTAGAAACCATCGTAATGGACCGCACACCGCTAGCCCCTCCTCCGGATCGCCCCTAGGGACTCTGGTACATGGAGTTCTCGAGTGGTTCACCCATGTGGGTGCAAGTAGGTACTTGTTGAACTGATGATCTCTAGACCCGATACATGTCCCGGGTTTTTGGATATCGCCCGAGAGATGGCTCGAGTTTCGGGATAACTTCCCTCATCAGTAGAGAAAATAGTTAGGGGTGGAAGAGAAGGCCGCCAAACAACCGTCAATGGCCTCAATGCCCGAACCGGCACGCAGGTGCGTCGTCGGCTCAAAGCTCAAGGGAGCCAATTTGTAGAAACCATCGCAATGGACCGCACACCGCTAGCCCCTCCTCCGGATCGCCCCTAGGGACTCTGGTACATGGAGTTCTCGAGTGGTTCACCCATGTGGGTGCAAGTAGGTACTTGTTGAACTGATGATCTCTAGACCCGATACATGTCCCGGGTTTTTGGATATCGCCCGAGACATGGCTCGGGTTTCGGGATAACTTCCCTCATCAGTCGAGAAAATAGTTAGGGGTGGAAGAGAAGGCCGCCAAACAACCGTCAATGGCCTCGATGCCCGAACCGGCACGCAGGTGCGTCGTCCAGGAGCCCGTCGGCTCAAAGCTCAAGGGAGCCAATTTGTAGAAACCATCGCAATGGACCGCACACCGCTAGCCCCTCCTCCGGATCGCCCCTAGGGACTCTGCTACATGGAGTTTTCGAGTGGTTCACCCATGTGGGTGCAAGTAGGTACTTGTTGAACTGATGATCTCTAGATCCGATACATGTCCCGGGTTTTTGGATATCGCCCGAGACATGGCTCGGGTTTCGGGATAACTTCCCTCATCAGTCGAGAAAACATTTAGGGGTGGAAGAAAAGGCTGCCAGACAACCGTCAATGGCCTCGATGCCCGAACCGGCACGCAGGTGCGTCGTCCAGGAGCCCGTCGGCTCAAAGCTCAAGGGAGCCAATTTGTAGAAACCATCGCAATGGACCGCACACCGCTAGCCCCTCCTCTGGATCGCCCCTAGGGACTCTGGTACATGGAGTTCTCGAGTGGTTCACCCATGTGGGTGCAAGTAGGTACTTGTTGAACATATTTATGTATAGGTTTGTCTTTTACAAAGGGTCAGCTATGTCATGTATACATTTCTCTGCATATAAACGCGCTTTGGATCTGTCTAGAATGATGTATGCATTGGTTATGCAGAAGACAGCAGCAGTATACATATATATATTGCTGAAGAGGTGTCTTGGTTGCGTATATATGTGTACTCTTTTAACAGTGAAAGGTGCAGTGGTGTCTTGTGTGCGTTCACCTGTACGTTTGCTGCGTAGAAAGAAGCCACGGGGGGCTTTTTTAATCGGTCTAAGCTTGAAGGGCGGCGGAGCCTTGAACCTGTATTGTACGTTCTTCACACAGTCCTCTTGGGCAGGAGAGCACATTGTTATTCTGTGAGCACAGGGCATGAATACGAGCCCTTGTTCAGAGCTGGCATCTTTCATAGAAAGGTACAGTGTACTGTTGTGAATGTTTTGCTTCCCTCAGCACTTGTTTCTAGGCAACACGCATTGTGGGAAAAATCCCTGTTTTTAGTTTAGTTAAATGGCTTGATGCAGAACACATTGGCTTTCAGGGGCTCTGCTACCAGCACTGCTCTGCTTCCTTGGAGGAGGAGAGCTGCTCCAGTGTGCTGTCAGTCGAGGCGAGGAGGACAGCATAGGTTTGAACTAAGCCGTCTGGTCTGGGAGCTGCAGGAAGAGCTAATATGGACGCCTTGAATCTTCTGTTGACGGATTATCGGCTGGTCATCAGATAGGTATCTGCCCTTGCTTTCAGCAAGCCCAGAAGAGCTCCTGTTCATTCTGTGCATCGCGAAATGCCTTCCTGAGGATATAAGAGCTGACTTGTGAGGGTGGTCTTCAAGGCAGGCTTGAGAAGCCTCGACGAAGCAGAGTTATGTGCTGCCTAATTGATGGCCTTAATCCAACTCTAGCACTAAACCCATAGGTCCTTGTGCCCTTCCCAGTGTGGTTATTCACAGCAGCCTTGATGGCTAGTGTCCTGTGTCACGTTAGAGCTTTGGAACCCATACATATACCTCTACAGTGGTTGGGCCCATCTTGATACTAAAGGTCTAAGTTTGCTGGGCAGGGTAAAGGTTGGGTAACGGGGGTGGAAGGCTGTAGTGAATGGACTCCATATCCTGGGATCCCTTGCTTAAACCTGCAATCGAGCCCATTGCCTGCTCCGAGACATCTCCTTATTCACATTTCTCACCTTCTACATGGTCTGGGCTAAGATCTCACACTTTTAGAATGGAGGATATGAAGATGAGCAGCCGTAGAGAGGGAATGTTCATCGTTTGCCAGTGGGAAGGGTTTGGGCTTTTTGCATCGTCATTAAATACCATTTTCTCCCATTTTAACTCCTCTATATCCTAATATGCTACTAGAATATTCACCAGTCTCAGAACCAGTCTTGCCCTCATATGAGTTGATGAATATCAGATTGTAGTTTTAGTTTTAGCTTTTCAATCGAATTAGACTGTTTTTAGCTTTTCACTGCTCCCATTCAGGGGTCTGTTTATTCTTTCAACACTCCATGAGACTTCATGCATTTTAGAACTGTGATCCTCATATGACGTTTCTCCCTCAAATGCTTGCCACCCCGGCTATTCCCTTGTTCCCTCGCCTACTTTGCTGTTGCTCGCCCCTCTCCCTCTTTTTAGTTTGTTTTTAATTACCCCTCTTCAGTTCCTCTGTTGCTTTCCTGTCCACACTCCCACTTGCTTCCCCCTCTCGCATTGAATGATCTGCCAGCTTGTTCTATATTGCTTAAATGCCCCTCGTTTGACCTTTTGTTTAAAAAAATAATAATTCTCTTAGTTGTGACCTATTCTGTAACTCAGTTTTTACAGTGGAAGTCTTTTTTAATGTCAGGTGCATAAACTGTGTTTTGGCTGAAGTCGCTTAAATGCAAATGGAAAACAACTTGAGAAAACATTCTCAGTTTGTGAGCATTAAAAAAAACGTGACTTCGCTTCAACTTGTGAAGGGGATTTATCCAATCCCGGAAAGAGCCTTAATGCATGCCTAACATTGGTGGTTGGTTGAGAACAGAGAGCCGTGAGGTCAGAACTGTGTCGTTGCTGGGAACGGTCCAAGCTTTTTCAGGTCGGTGCTTTACCCTAACATGGCTGAAAAGTTGTCCTCCTGCTGCACATGCTTCAGCAGACCTCATCCGATCTCATCCAGGTCACACTGATTCTTGTTCTTTTCAGGGCTCCTCTGGAGGCCGCTCTCGAGGGGGTTTCTTCTTTGAACTAAGATGGAATCTTTTTTTTTTCTTTCTCTAAAATTCTTTTTATTGTTGCATCAGAAGGATCACACATGCAAAGGATCAACACCCGGTAGAGCGTCAACATTCCGCTCTAGCCGACAGCCACGCAACTTTTCTGGTGTTGTTAGACATAGTACCTACCCCTTATTAGAACTTTTGCTTTTGAAACAGCCACAGAAAAGAAAACAATAAACTAGAAACGTCCCGTAAAACAGCAGGTCTCTACCCTCTCCCTCCCATCGCCCCCTTCCCGGTCTCCACTCCCCCCCGCTCAAGTGTTCCTGGCCGTCCCTAGCATAGGAACTGGGCAGTACGGTATACAGTTACCAAGCATGCAATCCCGGCGTCTAGACTATCCTGACTAGGGTTCCATAGGCTTCACGTTACCAGTTCACAATGTCTCATTCCAGCCCGTGGTATTGCCTCCAAACTAAGATGGAATCTTGATATTCAATGCCCCTCCCAGTGTTAAGGGAGCAATATTTTGTGGACTTTGTCCTTTTAGGTCTCGCCTAGACAGCGCACGCGAGGTCTCTTCCAGACATTTTGTTTTCTACCGGTGGGCTTGTAGATTGTTCGCTACCTATATTGGTTGGCTTCATTTCCACTCTCGTTTATTTTCTCCTTGTAGGTCAGTTGTCGTAATCTCCCATCTTCTTTGTGTGTTTGTGCCTCCCCTATAAGTATGGCTGCATTACTTTTCATTCCACTGCCCATTTTATCTGATTGGGACTTTTAGCCACAGATTACTTACCGTAGAATTATCCTCTGGCGTCAGACTGGATCCATAAAACCGGAAATGATGTGCGCGGTACCTGTACAGATGCCACCTCGGCGCGCTGTTATCAGTTCTTTTTTTTCTGTGCCAGATAGAGCTGATATGGTCTGAGCTACTCCATAGTCACTTTTTGACTGGCTTTTTGACAAGATTTAAAAAAAATAAAAAAATCTTTTCTGCTGTGTAGGTATGTCACCATACAATCCAGCCGTTTTCAAACCTTGTGGGGCCTATCACAGGCGGATGTCGGAGACAGACCCCCACTTGGTGTGTTTGTGTTGCTTGGGGCAGGACACAACTCCAATGCCTGCGAGGACTGCCCCCTCTGCCCCCCAAGATGCTGACGGAGGATTCCCTCAAGCTTCTCACCGCCAGATGCCAGTCGACTCTTGTTCCCTACAACTCTGCTGGATGGGGAATCCAAAAGGCTGGACACCTTTAGCAAGAGAATGTTCTCTTCTACTGCCGTCAGTGAATACAGCATGCCTTTTGGGCCTTTATTCCCATACAAGATTGGACTCAGTTGTACAATTGCTGCCAATGGTCTCGGAGGAGGCGCGAGCCAAACTGTCCCAGGCTATTGCTCACAAGTGTGATGCAGCAAAGTTCACCAGAAGGTGTGGGCTCAACACAACTGACTCTCAGGCAGAGTGATTTCCTCGTCAGTGGACTTGCAGCACCAGGTCTGGCTGCAAATAATTGTTTTTCAGGGGATGCCCAGTCTTCCCTCATGGACATGCTCTTTGCTTACCTATTTGAAGAGAAGTGGGATTCAGCACTGGAGCGCTTTAAGGACAGCAGAGCTACGGCCAGGTCCATGGGATTGTCTATGGCCCCTCGCCAACCCCAATGCATCTTCCACCCCTTTTGTCGCGATTGAAGGGGTCTCCAACCATGCTCTTACCCTCCCAGCCACTACAGCCGACAGGCTTCCCAGTCTTTTTGTGGCCAAGGGTGTGGACCCCACAGAACTTGTGAGACAGGCGGCCAGCAATTGAGACAGTCCATCACTCCCCTGGCAGTCGCTGCCTCCAAGCCTCTCTAGTTTGCCCTCCAACCATCAGATGCATTTGATAGGAGGCAGGATACGCTATCACCTGCCCTCCTGGCGGTCAGTGACGTCAGACCGCTGTATTCTCTAGATCGTCCAAAGGGTCTACTCTCTCCCCTTTGTGACTTCCCCACCATCCATGCCATCCACGTACGATTGACTGACAGAAGACCATCTCGCCTTGATTTGCCAAGCAAAAAGTGCATGCTCTCTTGGCCAAGGGGGCCATAGAGAGGGTGCCTACATCAGATTTAGGTTGTGGTTTTTATTCCAACTACATTCTGGTGCCAAAGAAGGAGGGATGACTTTATCCTATCCTAGATCTGCACCTACTCAACCTCATTTTAAGGAAAGTAAAATTTAAAATGTTCATGATCACCTAAGATCTGTCTGCTCTCGACCCAGGAGACTACATCCCCGACCTGCCTGCCCGCCCAAAGACTTTACCTGTTCGCTGGGGTTCAGTGTCAACATGTCGAAATCACACTTGACTCCCTCTCAGACTCTGCTTTTTATTTGCGCCGTTGTGTGTCCAGTGCATTTTTGATCCTATCCTCCCAAGCGGCAAGTCCAGGCCATGAATCCGATGTTTAAAGCTCTATCCTGGATTTTGGTGAGACTGATTCTGAGGCTGTTGGGCCTCATAATCTCCTGTAGTCTGCTTGGTACTCATGCCCGATGGCATATGCAAGCCCTGCAGTGTGACCTAAAGTTTCAGTGGGAACAGTATCAGGGAAATCTCTCCGACATGTTGCAGATCTCTGAGGGAACAGCAAAAGATCTGCAGTGGTGGCTAATGAACCGCAGTTGGTTCAGTGGCAGACAAACCCCTCTCCCTTCCCCAACCAGAGGTGACTAGTGACAGATGCTTCACTCCTGCGCTGGGGCTGTCACCTGGCAGAGGTAGAGACCAGAGGCCTCTGGTTGCTGGTGGAGTCTAAGCTCCACATCAACTTGTTGTAGCTACGGGTGATTTGCCTGGTTCTGAAAGCCTTTCTTCCTTCGATCAAGTGAAGTTTGGTGCAGGTGTCCCTGTGGTACTATAGCAAACAGGGTGGGCGGGGTCGTGAGCTATTTGTCAAGAGGCCCTGCGTCTCTGGACATGGCTGGAACGGCAGGGCTTTTCCCTGGTGGTTCAACACCTGGCGGGCTTTCAGAAAGCCACATCAGATTAACTCAGCAATAGATGCCTAGTGGATCACAAATAGCGTCTCCATCTGGAGGTGGTGCACTGTCTCTTACAGCAGTGGGTAGAGCCTTGGTTAGATCTGTTTGCCACAGCCGAGAACGCGCAATGTCGGCAATTTTGCGCCCTGTCGACTTATGCTCGTTGTCGCTTTTCGTCTCGAGTGGAGCTCAGGCCTCCTATATGCCTTACTGCCAATGCCACTCTTCCCCAGAGTTCTCAAGAAGATCAGGAACGATCGGGCTCTCGATTGGGCACAGACCGTCTGGAATCCAGCGCTGTTGTGCATTACCATCAGTAGTCAATCAAGAGGATGCCCTGTCATAGCAACAGGGGGGTTCTGCACCCGAACCTCTCTCCCCACCACGCCTGCCATTGGGACAAGTTTGGGTACTGGTGTGCTTCCCACAACACCCTTTCTGCATCTCTATCTCAAGTTCTATTGTTTGTATTATCCTTCACTCAGACGGGCTCTGCTCTGGGCACAGTTAAGGGTTACCTTTCGGCCATCTCAGCATTGTAGTGGATGCTGGACCAACCCTCTTTCTTCATCACCGATAGTGGCTAGGTTCCTTAGAGGCCTTCAACATATGTTTCGTCCTACGCTATTCATAATGCCTCAGTACGACCCCAGTTAGGTTTTCAGTTTTCTCATGTGTACACTATTCAAGCCTTTCCACAGGTACCCTCTTAGGCTTCTTTGACTTTAAAACTGCAATCTTAGTGGCAATAATGTCGGCCAGGAGGGTCATTGAAATACAGGCACTCTCTCCGCAACCTCCTTACATCACTTTTCTATTGGGACAAGCTAGTTCTCCATGCACGTGCCTCCTTCCTTCCGAAGGATGTGAGTTAATTCCATGTGAGTCAGAACATCACCCTGCCCACTTTCTTTGCTCCACCTTATCCCACAGAAGAGGAGGAGAGGCTCCAAAAAGCACTCTTCGCAGGCTATGTGGAAGCAAAAAAAAGAGAAGGCAGTACAGCAGAGAACCATCTTGCGATCGATTGTCCTGTGTATTAAGATCTGCTACCTTGACCAAGGAGGAGTCCCCCGAGGGCTCACATAAACCAGAGCCTAGGCGGCGACCACTGCATTAGTGTGCAGTGTGCCATTCCTGGAGATCTATCAAGCAGTAGTGTGGACCTCACTGCACCCAGCTGCGCCTGAACAGTCCGGTCCATTGTGACAGGCACTTTGCCCATTCGGTCCTGCAGGACCTTCTAATCTAATTGGTTTTTGCAGACCCACCTCTGGGGAGATATTGCTTGGGCATCTATTCTACAGTAAGAAATCTGCGGCTTGAAGTCACTGTCGGACGAGCAAGTTACTTATCTTCAGTAATGCCTTATCTGGTACAGACTGTCTAGCCGCAGATTTCCTACTGACTCTCCCATCCACCACGCTTTGCGAAACAATTACGATGTAGGGAGTACCCTTTCAACTGCCTTAGTTTGTCACACCAGTGGTCAGTGCTCATTTTGTCTCTGTGCTCCTGGTGTGGAAAGTAACTGACATCATGCCTGTATAGATACCGCATACGTTGCTTCTGGCGCAGACAATGTCACATGGAGCTGAATACTGCCACCAACCAGTGAGCAGGGGGTACTGCTGAAAATATGGTTGGATCCGACATTGCCTGCAGCCTCTGCACGCAGGCCCCCTGGACTGTGACTGCTCCCGGTAAGGAAAACCTGATGCCTTAAGATACCTCTGCATCCGTTGCCCCTGGGCCGTGGAAAATAGGACCAAAGATGTCCCTATGTCCCAGAGCATTGTGAGGCCTGAACCCCTCTGTTGGTTCAGCCCGACTGGCCTCCCTGTCCGAGCCTGCAGCCTCTTTACGCAAAGACCGATTCCCATGGAGTAACATTGGACACCGACCTGTTTTGCACCTCTGCACCCGGCCGCCCTAGGGCCGCTGGTGGTGTTCTGCTTCTGCTGGTGCTGCCTTGGACCTTGCCCACCACTCACCTCAACTCCTGGAGATTGGTCCCGTAATTCACCTTACTATACCCGAATGCTGCATTGACTTTTCCTCCCATAGGATAACATTGCAGCCTCTAAAAATGGCTCTGTGTCGATTTTTTGAAGACATCCTTACCTGAAAGATTTTCTTCTGATTCCTAAACGTATATAAAGATACTTGCTATTTTTATACATTTGTGTGGATCTCTTTCTTGAGTTGTGTTTCTCATTTATTGATCATTGTGTGTATTTTCAGATGTCTTGCACTCCTCTGTGATAAGCCTAAGGCTTCTCGATCTACTAACCCCTTAGAAGCGCACCTTGGGATTGCCGTACCAAGTCCCCATTCCACTCATAAGGGAACTCTTGGACTCTTTACACAATATATCTAATTTGGATATATCATATAAAGAGCAGCTTCCTACATACCTGCACCTGTGTCAGAGGTAGTTGAGCAGCATCACTCAAGGATCTGGTTTTCATTGTCGGGCAAATTGATTAGTGTACACGTGTCTTCACCTGGGGATTTGCTAGTATGCCTAGAAGATGTATGTTGAATTGGATGATTGCATGTTATCATCATCATCCTTTTCACCATTGGAGCATGATCGAAATTTCAATCGAGATATCCATGTCACAGGTCTTTGATTTCTTAGTTGATACCGAGTGTTTCAGTATGGTTTGTGTGGGCCAGTTTTTTTTAATGATGTCACATCAGTTGGGGATTCAGGAGCTAACGACTTGCCACAGTTGTTTTCTCAAAGTTTAATTAAAGTCTCATAATCTGCTTTCAGAGTGAACATTCAGTAGCAAATAAATCCATATTTGTTGGCTAAGGCAAGACCTTTAGAACATGTAAACCTGTTCTTCTGCCTCATTCATCTTTTTTGTAGTCTTAGTGCGGTTTGCCTAGTAGTTGCCTGGATGACTTGGTCCACCCCTTGACTGGGTGTATAGAGTCTTGAGACAGAGTAGTGTGTTGATGAACTTGGGGAGGCACAACATGCAACTGATGTGTATACCAGCTAGAGACTTTCCTTATTTCCACTTTTCTGTTTTGGTCAAGCTCCGTCTGGATTTAGTGCTCAAAATGAGATTCCCACTGACATTTAGTTGTTATCGCCCGCTGCCTCTTCAGCATCATCAGTTGTGGGATTAGTTGCAAACCCGTCTCCTTTCTCTTTGTTCATACCTGCTACTTGTGCGGTTTGATCAGTGCCCTCAATCGCTGTTCTCATCTCTGTTGTTGATAGGAGTAGTGCCGTCTTGTGTGACATTCCTAGTGCTATTCTGCATCTGAGTCGAACCGCTGCTGTTACCGAACAGCCGTCGGCCTTGACAAGTAGTTGAGGATGGAAATGGTATTCCAGTTTGGTTCCACCTTTTGGCCCAATTGTCACCAGCATTTATTTTTCCGGCGTTTACTGCTGGAAATGACAAGCTAGATATCTGGGTGTAGGAAGGTAGAATCCCTCTGCATGGTTACCCCCACTTTTGTCTGGTGTTGCTATGTTTTACTGAATAGTCTGGGACCCTGCTAATCACGATCCCAGTCTCTGTGCTTTTTACCTAAATTGGACCTGGTGAGTACTTAGGTACACCCCAGATTGGCTACTGATGTAACCTTGTCAGTCCCTAGTATGTGGTACCAAGGTACCCGGGGCATAGGTACACCAGGGGTTCCCCAAGGGCTGAAACGTGTATTATGCCACCCATGGGAGACCGCTCAAATTGTGACTACAGGCCTGCCATTGCATCCTGTGTAAGCTGGTCCTTATATCTGAGGTCACTGTACTTAAAACCTGTAAGTCACCCCTGAGGCATACCTTTCCAGCCTGGAGGCAGGGTGCTCGGTTATAAGTGTGAGGGTGCCCCTGCATGAGCAGGTCACCCCTACATCCTTTGGAGTCCATTCACCCAGGTTGTAATTGCATCAGCCATTACGATATATACAGTGGCCATGTGTCATTACGCGATGGCTACCGCTAAACTGACTGTAACGAACCCTGTTGTGTTTGGTATCAAACATGTTTGGAGGTAGGATTCCATGCACTGTGTACCAGTCTTCTAGACCCGGACAGCAAACTATGGCTGCTGCCGACCAGAGACACAATTCTGCCGTCCAGCTGCCAAGCTCGAACAGGAGAAGGCAGGACAATAGGTTTCCTGTCACAGGGAGGTTTGACCACCTCCCAGGCAGGACTTAGTGTATTGGGACATGGTGGGGGTGCTTGCCAGCGCCACTAGACTGCTTTGGAAGGCACATTTGGTGCCCTCCTTGCATACTCCAGTTGAAACCAGTTCAGGGAGCCGTTGATTCCTGTTCTGGCGCGAAACTGGACAAAGGACATGGGAGTATCCTCCCCACTTTCCAGCCCCTCTTCTGGGAGGGACCCCAGAATCCTCCCAACCCTTTCCTTAGGGTACTTAAGGACTTACCTGTGGGTGGGTCCCTAGATTTGTCATGGGACAACGTTCAGATCTGAAACCACTTGTACCGTCTGGGCACTTTGCACTTCGCTTTGGGTACTAAGACTGCAACTGGGACGACTCCTGCTGCTCCTGGTCTCGTCGTCCTTCCAGTCTTCTGCAATGTCTGTGCCTGTGCTCCACACAGGTTCTTCACAAGGCCTGTGGACATCCACAACACCCAAAGGAATCTCCCCTTGAGTGAAGGTGTCACTCGCCTGCACCGCAATGAAGCTGACTGGTCTGCTGTTCCTGAGCACCTACGGACTCCGAAAGATTAAGCAACACAGATGGTGGTTCTGCAGCTCCCTCGAGGCCTGCACTGTCTTCATAGCAAGTTTGAGGCCAGTATCACTCAACTGAACCACTGGAGCAGTACCCCCTGTGCACCGCGTTGACCTAAATTTGCCAAGGCTTGTTGACTCTCTCCTCCAGAGATCTCCAGGCTCCAAGAAGCTCCAGCCTCAAACATCTCCTGCAGCCAAGATCTTTGCCTGCACCTCATCCTTTGCACTGTGGGCCTTCATCCTTTGGTGAGCTGCTCCAGGTCCTCTTGCGACTCCTATGCCTCCGTCCTGTGGGTCCTATCAAGGGTCTTCTTTGGCTCCAGTTGGCTCCCCTGCTTGCTCGAGGCCTGCTCTGACTTACCTGCTCGTGGTGAGTCACTTGGACCTTGTTCGTCCCGACACTGCACGTTTTTCGACAATAACGTTGGTTGCCGTTGCCAAGGCTTGTTGGTGCCCCTGCCGGACACTGACCTCTGTGCTCGTGACATCCGATGTGGGAAAGCTTGTGAACTGCTCCTGGTCTTCTACAGCGTAGCCTGGTCGGCACAGCTGCAGCTTCAAGGGCACCGTCAAATCTCCTGCATCTCTGACATCAGTGGGCATTAATCTTCCGTGCCTCCTGGTCACTACAAGTGGCATAGACTCTGTCCCCTCTGCATGCAGGTACCTCTCAACTTGAATCCACCTTTGGGTTCCACCAGACTCTTTCACCTTCGCCAGCGGCATCTTTTCTGAACTCCTCCATAGTGGTCTACGGCGGTTTCTGATGTCACTTTGCTCCTATGCACCCGGCTTCCCTGGTGTCAGTATCCTGTTTCCTGGGGTAGGCACGGGTGAGGTGACTCTCCAATCTTCCATGGGGTTTCTTCAGAGTCCGCTGGGAAGGGTCCTTCTTCTTTAAAACTGCAACCACGACTTACCCATTGACTTGTATTGAGCACGCAGTCGTTTTCCCACTCTGCACACGACCTCCGTGTGGTTCCTAAATACTCACCGTGGGTGGTTGCTTGGGTCCCCGACTATTCTACATCTTCCGGGTTCATTCTCGACTTGGGTATCGGTTCACATTCCACTATTTTAGTACATGGTTTGGTCTCATCCTGGAGATCACTGTATTTGTGCTACTTACCTGTTCTATTTCCAAAGTATTGTGTGTATTGTGGTTATATCTCCGTGTAGGAGATATTGCAATGTGTTAGTGTTAATAATAAATACATATTTTTATAACTACACTGTTTTTCACTTAACCTACACCATAAGTTTAAGTGCTGGTAACACAAGCTGCTTTACACTCCTTCTGGACTAAGCCTGAAAGCTTCTCTCCACAGCTACAACTTAGAGAGGTTTCTAAGGTTTGCTAAGACCACTAAAATCACCATAAGGGTTGTCTGGATTAGTGCAGGGTGCTACACTTACATAAGTGAACACCATATACTAAGCCAGCCTCATACACTGGGTGAAATGAAGGAAATATTTTAAAGCTGATATTTGGGGCCAGAAAAATGATGTATTCAAATGTATGAAAACTCAGAAAATGGCAATTAATTTTGTAGTATTTGATGCCACTTTATTTCCTACTCCACAAGAGTTTCTGATTTTTTTTTATCTCTGGTAAACCTCTGATAATTTCAGTACTCCCAAACAGAAAATATCGGTGTGCAAACTTTTAGGGCAGAGAAACGTGCAGGTGATAATGCAAAACGAGATGTAGTTACTGCTAAGTCACTACTTCCTGCTGTGTTTTACTGACAAACAGCTGGCTAAGCAGTGATGTCAGGGTGGGCAGTGACAGCTTTTGGTAGCATTTAGCGACCACCTTGGCTGCACTGCTGAAGCCTCACGCCCTTGGTGAAGCCTCAGTACAGGCAGTGGCAGCACTGAAAGGGACAGCCGGCCTTCAGAATGCTGCTGCTGAGAGAAACCAGCTTTAGGCCACACCATGCATCCTTATCTGGAAGTGTATTCGTACACGGCCGGTCAGCATCCTATTGCGAAAGGCATCATTAACATAGGTATGATAATCTTTTATTTCCCCCCACAAGTTGAGGCTAGGCCTTGGTAACCTGTATCCTATACTCTTCTCTGTCTGTAGTCTACTCCTTTACCCAACTCGGAGAACTTGTGATACATTCAGATACGTTGTCGATTTGGAAATTGCGTTGAGGGTGTATCCTGTCTCAAATGTAAAGGTTTACATTTGGTAACGGTACAGTTATCCTAAAGAATGGTAGTATTGGATTTGGGAAGGAACTGGGTTTGGAGAAGGATGACACTATTAGGCATAGGGGAGGCCTTATGTTCGCCTATTACCTAAGCATACTTAGGAAATCCACAATGTACTTCTAGATATGGAGTTGGATTTCCTGTTTATCACTGACATGTGGCTTAAGGAAAGTTCTAATCTAGACATTGCCTTAGCTTTTCCTAATGGTTATTCTATGCAGCACTTAGACAGAATTATCTCAAGAGCAGCAGGGCTTACAATAATTCACCTTTCCATAGTTGGATGTGTCACCATACTATTGCCAATTTAGAGAGAGCCTCTGGTATTGCTTGAATAGCTCTCTACAATCCTCCTTCTCAGTGCCCTTTATCTATTGTCTGCCAGGACACATTACTAAGTTTATTGATGCTTCATGAGAGGTATTAACCCCCTACTGCTTGCAAGGTGCCAACTTCACAGAGCTGGGAGATTTTTAACTATCATGTAGATGAGGATTATAACTCAGCAGTGCAACAACTAATTAAGAAACTTACCATTCTGAGCCTCCCCCAGCGGGTTATAGTTATCACCCATATTGCTGGGCTAATCCTGGACATTTTTACCAATCACCCAGCACTCCAAGTTGACTAGCTGTAGCAGCAGGTGTGGTCTTATCACATGTTTTTTTACCCCTTTTTAGTTGACAGTAGCCAGAATTGGCACTGGAAACTGTCAAATAGTAAACAATGGTAAAGGGTTCTGTCAATGGGGCAAGATTCAAGAAAAGACTTACAGATTGTATGATCAGCTCCACCCCTTCTCTTGGTGAGAACTTGGAGAATGTCAACAGCTGGCTAAAGTTATGCAGCTGATATTTTAGCCTCACTTAAACCTGGTGGTTGGAAACAGCAGGGTGTTTCTTCTCCTTGGTTCTCGACAGCATTGACCAGTGAGAAATCAGCATTCATTACCTTCCAAAAGATAGGGACACTTAAGCAGCCATTATGAAATATATTAATTCTATAAAAGATACCAAGATGAATTTCTTTGCCACCAAAATAGAGAAGGCTAGAAACGCCCCGCAAGAGATAAAGGGTTCCTTTATTCAAGAGCTTGCAGCTCTGATTTCTTGCCTTCTCAAAAAAAGGGGTTCGCCAAGGGTGCGTATTGGCTCCCACATTATTTAGCCTCTACATTAAAGGACTTGTGGACCATCTGAATGGTGTGGTAGACAATGATGCCCCCAAACTGGCCACGGGGAGGGTGTTTGCAGACGACACTCTGTTGTTGTCTAAAACATCGTCGGGCATCCAAAAAACACTTGATGGTTTTGTAGAGTTCTGCGCGCTCCGGGGATTGGAAATCAACCTGGAAAAAACAAAGTTCATGATATTCAATCCCCCGAAGCGGACACGCCCAAACCCGGTCCTACATGGTATTCCCCTTGAGAGGGTTGAGACATTTGTTTATTTGGGTCTTACCCTTACAGAGAACTTTGAGTATAACACACAGATTGCCAAGTCGAAACTAAAACTATTACAGTTAGTGGGGGGCATTAGCAAAGTAATTAAGGGGTCAACATTTAAGCCGGTGTCCCCGGCTTTGGAAATATACTGTCGCCAGGCTAGAACTGCAGTAATCTATGGGGCGGAGCTTTGGGGGCACAAATATATATCGACCCTTTCAAGGGTGGAACAAACCTTTATGAGGAATCTAGTTGGATTACCGGCTAGTACACCCTTGACCCCCCCTTAAAATGGACCTTGGAATGGAGCCAATCGAGGAAATTGTGAGTGCAAGACCAATTATGTACTGGAAGAGGTTGTGGTCAGTTCCAGAATTGGCCGCCTACAGAGCAGAACTATCTGAGATCTGGGTTTCTCTAAAATGCAAAAAGATACCGTGGCTGGAGCATATTAGGGCAGACAGTATCCGGCTGGGTCTCCCAGACTTGTGGGAAAAACCAGAGACTTTTTGCCCTGGGATACCAAAACGAGAACTCCATGCTCTGATACGTATGCAGAATTTCCAAACAATTCTGAGCTCTGCAACTATGGACAGGCTAACGTCTGAGTTCCTCTTAGTTAAATCGGAATGCAAAATCGAGGAATTCATGGATGTAATTGAACCCCCTCTTGCTAGAAAGCTCTATCTTCAGTTAAGGCACGGCACTTTACCAATTAGGTCATTGCCTGTGATTACAAAATTGAAAATGTACCACATGTTTTTTTTTGTCCTGCTTATTCTGCAATTAGAAATTGTTGGCTGACTCCAATTTGTAAGAACCTCAAATTTCTGCATTTTATCCAGGCATGTAGAATACTGACACCCATCCCCCCATTGTGTTTGCTGTATCTCGATACCTACTCAGTATGTGGCGTAGGAGACAAACATTTTTAACCTAAATGTTAGCAATTATGAAATTTTATCGTTCTTCTTCATTGATAACTCATAGTTTAATTCTCTTCTTAAACGTTTAATGATTATTTATTGTTTTAACAATTTGTGCTGGTTTGTATTTTATGTGCACTTTTATGGTCATTGACCGAAATAAAGTTATCAATTGAATTGAATTGATAACTTGACCAACTTCTTTAAGCAAAAGATAAAAGCCATCCAAGCCACATTTACCAATAATAATGAGAAGGGGTTTGTGGGAAAACTATCCCCTGTATCAACTTTCTATAGAGTTAATAATAGTATGTGGACCGATTTCATATTTATCATGTTAAAGGAATCAGAATCCACCACTAAAAGTTGCAAATCTGGATGCCCTGTGGATCGATGTCCACCAGCACTTGTGAGGAAGTCCCTGACCATGCTCAAGTCCCCATATCATGTAAGCAGGCAATGGTAAATCCTTTGTTGAAGAAGGCCTCAGTGGACCCAAGGAACTTGGCCAGTTTCAGAACCATCTCACCTCTCCCGGGCCCATCAACATTTTAGAACATTTGTTAATATACAACTTACAGAATATTTAGAAAGGTTCAATATTCTTCACCCCTCCTAGTCAGGCTCTGCACCAGATCAGCCCTTTCTGAAGTTTTAGTATCCATTAAAATAATGATCGGTAGGGCTTAAACGCTGTTCTGATTCTGCTTCATCGGTCAGCAGCGTCCTTCACTGTGTCACATGCACTGTTGCTTCAGAGCATTGCAGAGCTAAGTTTTTGTGATAAGTTGTTAGGTTGCTTTCAATCTTTCCTCAACAGGGAAGAGTCAATCACATTTATTCTTTTCAGTGTGGGAGGCAGGATTCTCAGACAATGGATCCCGCAGGGATCTTCCCTGAGCCCAACTTTTATTATCTATATGATCCCTCTGATCAGTCCCATTAAATCTTTTGGGATTATGGTCATTGCTAATGCATTGCAGTTGATTTTATCTTTAGATCGGAACTCTCTAGGTGCTCAGCTGAATTAACATTTAAATTGTGTGTCATTGCCTGAATGAATAACAATCACTTAAAATGGAACACTGATAAAACTGAAATCCTCCGGTTTGGTAGGATCAATATTTTTCTATTGCAGACCGATGACCCAAAGGGTTCGAAATCCCAGCTTCACCCACATTTATTTATTTCCCAGGAAGCCGTGCACAGTCGACATGAATTTTAGCTTAGCCCACTTTAGGAAGGATTCATTTTCAAAGGAGTGGTGCAACTGTAGGTTTTGAGTAGGCAGGTGTTCTTGCTGAACAGATTGATGTTGTTCTTGATAAGATAGTGTTTGTTTGTAGCACGTATGGTAGACGTTTCAACAGTGATCTGCAAGTTAGTTTGAAATTCTTTTAGTGTGGTCTGTCTGCCCCTTCGGAGCCTGACAACTGGAAGAGAAGTAAATTTAACTGATATGTGCCTATTAAACCCCCTTCCATTTTCTCTACCTTCTTGACCTGAACTGTTGCGAGCCATCTAATCCTAGATTGTTGTGAAGCAAGAAGAGATCGGAAATGCAGGCGGTCTCCTGTCTCCTGTCTCCTGTCAGCTGACAGAATGCACAGTCTGCATATATTTGTACCTTCAAGCTTGACCATATGATGACTGCCGTCAGTGGGTGCAGGTAGTTATGGGGGAAAGTCTGCAAGAAGTGTAAGCTCATTTGTACATTTTCGGAAGGATTGTATATCATGGTGTTGAGCCCCTCAAGCTACATTACTGATGTTAACCAGATCTTTGAAGCGGCAACCTAAGGAGTTCTTGCTGGGCATGTCAGAGGTGCGTTGTGGTTTAAGAAGGATGTGAGTTGGCTTATCAGTGTCTAGAAAATTCAGAATACATTGCATGATGGCTAAAAATCCTGAATTAGTACAGTGTTTGGCTCAGAAAGCAAAATGATGGGTACGCAGCGGATTGTTGCTCTCAATCAACTCTTGCTGGCAGCACTTTACATTGTCGTAAGAATAAGAGGAATATTTGTAGTGGAAAGGGTAGGATGTTTTTCAGACATGTTGTGAGAGTGGCTTGTCTAAAGTGTCGTTTATTAGTTATTACCCCTTCTTCCAAGATTGCATTGCTTATGAGGGTAGCGTTGCACACAAATCACTTACTGGTGTTTTTGAATGGTGTCTTTGATGCCTTTTAAATCTTGAGGAAATGAGCAGTGGAGAAGTTTTAAAAGTTAGTAAGGTATAGAAGAGGCTGATCTACCGAAGGTCATGGGAGAAAAGTCAAGGTGTTAATTTTGTTATTGATCTAATTTTTCAAACGAGACAGCCTGGAAGTTGTTGGTGTTGATTGTAAGCGTTTAGTCAGGGTTCATTATAGATTGTGGAATAGGCTACATTAATTTCAGCAAATTCATTTGACCGTAGTTAAATGTCTTCTCGTCTGCGTTGATAGCTCTCTCCAAGTCTCCTTGCTTTGAATGGCAGGCTTTTCTCGAACAATATCCTAGGGATCTGTATTCACACTTAACTTCAGCAAACTTGTTGATCCCCTTGTGAGTTGATGTGATCAGGGTTTCTGTATCCCCTGAAGCGGCACAGCTTGTTTAAGGCTGAGATAGAGTTGGTGAAAGTTTTGTTGACCATAGTTGTAGTGGATAGGCAATTGATGGATTTGGTAAAAAGGATAAAGATTTTTTTTTATTGTAAAAATATTGGGCAAACTCAACCCAAAAGTATTGGAGCGCTTTACGTGAAGCACCAGTTACATTAAGAAGTCCACATCCATTTAAATTTTTTTTTTATATATATATATATTCACTGAAAAAACCATAGGTTTCAGGAGTTATATAGTTAGGAATTAGTTTTTAAAAAACCTTTGAAATTCACTCAAAAAACTATAAGTTTTAGTGGTGTTATAGTTAGCTGGACATTTTACTCATACAAAAACAATGAAATTGCTCCTATTTAGTTAGTTGTACTAACTATATTTCGCGCACCCGCAATCCACTGCTGATGATGTCACATATTAGATCATTCATGACATGGTCAGTGACATCAGTGATGACATCTCAAATGACATCACTGATGACATCACTGATGACATCATCCAGTGAATGTGGTTTGCTTCGTTATTTAAATATGCATTATATATATATAGCAATTTACATTGAAGAATGAGTGGATATATATAAATACATATTTGGATGGAAGATTTAGTAGCAGTGTAATTGACTGTTTACTTGACCAATTTATAATGTCTCACTAAATATAGTGGATAGTGACTAAACTGTGTGAATATCTGTATCACTTTGTCAGTTGTTGTGTAAACTGATTCTACAGTTGGTCACTAGCTATGTGAAAGTCTATATTAGTTATTGATTAGTTAACTGAGTATTTGTATGGGAGTGTGAAAGTGTGTGTGGTTCGGTGGGGGGTGTGTGACTGTCCAAAGATGTGTGAATAGTTGATTCAGTAGATCTATGAAGTTAAAACTACATGTTCTAACAGTTTGGGTGAGGGAATCTCTTTATGGGTGTGGTGATGAGCAAATATATTTCTCAAAGGTACAGGTCCAACATACTAGAAAAATAAAAGGCAGTGTATGTGTCAGTTGTATATAAATAAGTATACATAAGACACAATGATTGTGTGAGTGACTGTATGGATAACTGTATACTTGTAATAATGATTTTATAATTCACTAAGTATGACTTACTATCTAAATGAATAGAAGAAGTGGTGTTTGTATAAGTGTTTTGCTAAGTAAATATGTAAGTATGATCCATTGTTTGCATAAGTGAGTAGGATGACTTCATATGTGAATAGGATGCGTGCTGTTGTTTAATGTCGATATAGATGTATAAGTATTTTTGATAGTGTTCTATTGTTCATTGACAGCATGTATGAGTGAATCCATAGGTAAGTGATTAGATGTGTGTATACATCTATGAATCACTGAGTGGATTTTTAGATACTTGTATTGCTGTGACAATGGATTTAAATATGATACTCTATTTTACAAACAGTGATGAAAAATTGTAATAGTGTATGAAAAGGTGTATGTGATTGTCACATGGATGATGTCATCAGTGATGTCATTTGAGATGTCATCAGTGATGTCACTGACCATGTCATGAATGATCTAATATGTGACATCATCAGCAGTGGATTGCGGGTGCGCGAAATATAGTTAGTACAACTAACTATATAGGAGCAATTTCATTGGTTTTGTATGAGTAAAATGTCCAGCTAACTATAACACCACTAAAACTTATAGTTTTTTGAGTGAATTTCAAAGGTTTTTTAAAAACTAATTCCTAACTATATAACTCCTGAAACCTATGGTTTTTTCAGTGAATGTCAAAGGTTTTTTTAAATGCTAATTCCTAACTATATAAGGCCTGAAACCTATGGTTTATTCAGTGAATTTCAAAGGTTTAGTAAATGCTGATTCCTAACTATATAAGGCCTGAAACCTATGGTTTTTTCAGTGAATTTCAAAGGTTTTTTAAATGCTAATTCCTAACTATATAAGGCCTGAAACCTATGTTTTTTTCAGTGAATTTCAAAGGTTTTTTAAATGCTAATTCCTAACTATATAAGGCCTGAAACCTAAGGTTTTTTCAGTGTTTTAAAAAAAAATGGATTGGTTAACTGGCTTATTAAGTGTATCTTAGTGAATACATATATTAGCGAGTAATGTTTAAATATTTAAATATATGCATGAGTGATGTAATATGTGACGTAATCAGCAGTGCATTGCAGACGTGCAAGTTATAGTGAGTCCAACTAACTATAACGTGGGAATTTCAATGGTTTTATGTGAGTAAAATTTCCAGCTCACTATAACTGGTGTGAAACCTATGTTTTTTTCAGTGAATTTCAAAGGTTTTTTAAATGCTAATTCCAAACTATAACTGGTGTGTAACCTATGGTTTTTTCAGTGAATATATATATATATATATATATATATAACATTTCTATGGCAAAATGAAACCCCTCATTTTGTTCCTTTTCAAATTAAATGTATTAAGTATGTATTTGTATGTATTTATTTACTTGATTAAGCGCAACTGCCACCCAAAGGGTACCCTGGCGCTGAGACTGCGTCCGTGCTGCAACAGGTCTATCATTACATTTTCCTAGGGAACAAGAACGTTTTCAGGTCCTTTTTAAAAGAGGGGAGATCCTGTGTACTCCTCAATGTCAACGGGAGTGAGTTCCAAAGTGTAGCGGCCGTAAAGCCAAACGCCCGGCCGCCCATCCTCACTCTATTTATCCTCGGGACCGTCACTAAGAACGCCGAAGAAGATCTTAATGATCTAGTAGCGCAGTACCAGGAAAACAGGTTTTGGATCGGCGTTGGCCCCTGTCCATGCAGGGCCTTGAAAACAAGACAAGCTGACTTGAACAATATTCTCTGCTGGACAGGTAGCCAATGGAGATCAGCCAGTGCTCCCGTGGCAGAGGCAGATCGAGGACGCGCTAGAGCCAGCTTAGCCGCCATATTTTGTATCCTCTGTAGTTTTAAAATTAGAAGTTTTGGGGCCCCCAGGAGCAGTGCGTTGCAGTAATCTAACCGGCTAAGGATAGAACTGCGCACTACTTCTGTTCTAGCATTTTCAGGGAGAAGAGGTAAAATCTTGCGTAAGGCCCGAAGTAGGCCCATGCAAGTCGCTACTGTTCTGTTCACCGACGCATCAAGCTGCAGGTTGGGTTCAAATAGAACTCCCAAATTCCGGACCGACTTTGCTGCCTCCACCGTGCCAGGAATAGATGCAGGCCAGAAGTCGTCCGGGAGCGGGCGCGGTGTACGATCTAAGGAGCAGTGGACCACTTCCGTTTTTAGGCTATTAAATTGTAGCGAGTTCGCACCCAACCACTCGGCCGTAGCCGACATACAGCGATGAAATGTGTCCATTGATACTGCCTTAGTGCCCTCGAATGAAAAGATCAACTGAGTGTCATCGGCATAGTTGATGACCGATATGCCGAATGACTTTATCAAGGCGACCAGAGGTTGAAGGTACAAGTTAAATAGGATAGGGCTGATCGCCGATCCCTGGGGGACACCTTGTTCCACGCGATGCGTGGCAGATTGGTAAGGTGGAAACGCCACTGCTTGCTGTCTGTCACTAAGATAAGATGTAATCCACCTCAAGGCCAGGCCAGTGACTCCTGCCCTCTGTAGACGGCTCAGCAATACTGCATGGTCCACCGTGTCGAACGCGGCCGACATGTCAAGCAGCACTAAGAATGCTGATTTGCCCATGTCGACCCGCGCCCTTAGATCGTCCAACACGGCGACCAATGCAGTTTCCGTGCCGTGAGCCGGCCTAAAGCCGAACTGAGATACATCCAGGCAAGAGTTATTTTCCAGAAAGCTGGATAAAGTTCTTGTGACCCACTTCTCTACGACCTTTACTATAAAAGGCAAGAGCGAGATGGGTCTATAGTTGGCCGGATTTGAGGGGTCCAGGGAGGCCTTTTTCAGCAATGGTGTGATTATTGCCATTTTCCAGCCTTCCGGGACCACTGCTGTGCTTAGAGATTGACAGCAGATGGTGTGGAGCGGCGGGAACAGTTCGTTTTGGAACGCCTTCCAGAACTTCTGGGGCATGGGATCAAGTGGTGATCCTGATGACACACCATTAGCAAGAAGGCAGAAATCTTCCAAGGAGGGGCACGGGAAACAGGACAGCTGAACCCCCGTAGCAGATGGTTCTATCGGGGGGAGCAAGGAAGCTGTTACCTGCTCCGAGCTCTGAAGTCCACTTAGGATTTTCCTAATTTTTTCCTCAAATGCGTCAGCCACAGAATCACACAAGTCCTGGGAGATGGGGACGCTCGAGGCAGCACAAGGCGGATGGGCTAAGTTGTTCACCAATTTGAACAACGCCTGCGCTTTGTTAGCGGCCCTAGTCAGAGTGTCCGCCAAGAACTGAGCCTTGGCTTTCCTCAGCTGGATCTTGTATTCCTGCAAGGTCGCTTTATATGCCACCTTGTCTACTTCCCTATAATCTCCTCTCCAAAGTCGTTCCGCCTGCTTGCAGCGGAGCTTTTGCTGGCCCAGATCCTCCGTAAACCAAGCATTGGTTCTTCTAGGCCTGTCCCCTACATTTCTTAGAGGGATCAATTTATCCAGAGATGTTCCAATCTGCTGACATAAAGTCTGATAACTTTTACCCACATCATCCTCTGCCACGAAGGGTTTGGACAGCAAGGTAGGTCTAGTTACAGATTTCAAAAGACGTGACCACCGCCTGCCACCGCCTACCACTTTATTCCAATCAAGATGACTTCAGGTGTGCCATACTTTTGTCATAAGTAAGACTGTTAGCGTTCTAGTTGTTCTTTAGAACACTCTGGGACATTCTGGCATTGGGCTATAGTTGGGCTACATCTGGCTGATATTTGGGCTACATTTGGGCTCTTTGTCTCTGGTGGCCATCTTGGGAGACTGCATATCAGAATTTTTTTAATGAAATATAAGAGGATTTGAGAAGTCACTCAAAATGTGCCCTAATTTTTCTTTCTTCAGCACTAATCATAATTTCTATGGCAAAATGAACCCCCTCATTTTGTTCCTTTGCAAATTAAATGTTTTAAGTGTTAACACTTTATTCCAATCAAGATGACTTCAGGTGTGCCATACATTTGTCATAAGTAAGACTGTTAGCGCTCTAGTTGTTCTTTAGAACACTCTGGGACATTCTGTCATTGGGCTATAGTTGGGCTACATCTGGCTGATATTTGGGCTACATTTGTTTTTTTTGTCTCTGGTGGCCATCTTTGGGCTACATTGGGCTACATTGGGCTACATTTGGGCTCTAACATATATATAGCCCAATGTAGCCCAATATATATTTTTTTCAAAGTTAATTTTCGTAAAAACCACTGGAGCACATATCTTGAGACATAGCAAAGGCACATCGGGCTACCAGTCCCTACAATTTTGCCAAGTTTGGTGGAAAACCATTCAGCCGTTCGGGCTAAAAGTGAGTCCAACCGCCGTATGGAAATTAACATGGGGAAAACACGTTTTGGGACCCCCCTTTTATCTCGGCCCCCGCTTGACGAATCCCCCCCAAACTTTCAGGGAAGGAGCGGAGCGCCGCGAGGCAAAGTTAAGGAAAATTTCAGGAAGATTCCTCAACCGGCGCCAAAGTTATTCCCAATAGAATGTTGCGATTTCCCTATGGAAAACAATCCTAACTATATATACCTACTGGCTATCGCCAGTAGGTAATTTATATATATATATATATATATATATATATATATATATATATATATATCAAAGCTCCAGTTACACCATGCAACGAGTCACTCTTTGAAGCGGGTGCTGTCACGCGACGGTGTCCGCGTGAAAAATATAAGCTCCAAATTCCTCAAAAAATCCAGCCGGGTTTAAGGAAAACAGCACTCACGCAAATAGCAGCATATCATCAAAGGGCTTTATTAGAACAAACGCGTTTCAGGATAAGATCCCTTCGTCAGTGTTCACATCGGAAACACACTTAGTGGCACCATTTTCTATGTTTGCAGTTGTCCTAAACACAAATAATGGACTACAATACCAGCGCTTGTTTTCTCGCGCCATCTTGGAGTGTGTAGTAAACAAACATGCATCATTTGAAACATTAAATGGGTTACAAGCTCCATACTTCAAGCCGTATATCGGCAAACAACAATTTTGGTCATTACTTGTGATCATAATTAAGGAAAATTAATCCAAACTGAAAACAAGAATGAGCATACTGCAAAATATCGCAACATCCACATGAAAGTCACATTAAGCGAGAGTCACAGGAACATACATCTTGCCGTGGATCGGCACTGGCAGCCAAATATTAGCTGCAAAAACTCGGAATACTTAAACCCAATAGCTTCTAGATGCATGAAATACATTAAACAGATAAGTTTCGGTGCAGTTTAAGGCAAAAACCCTTTCTACAAATCATTCTCTTATACTTAAAGAAGTTTTTCACTCTTATTGCCATGTCATGACTGATGAAATTACAAATTACTATGATACTGATTCATCAACCCAAGTGTGATACTAGTTCTTCACCCATGTTCAGGCCCTTAGGCGCCCTGGTTTCTAAGTCCACAATATATCGAGATTCTAATCTTCTGAGCGATTGTAGCCTATTTCCTCCTCTAGGATTTTCACTGACATAGTCTAGGCAAAAATATCTCAGGAGATTCCTATCACTTTTGTGCTTCAGAGCAAAATGTCGGGCCACCGGGTATGTAAAATCTCGGTTAGTGATGGCTCTCATGTGCTCGAGCACCCTTAGTTTGACGGGGTTGATGGTACTCCCCACATACCTCAACAAACAGGGACATGTCAGACAGTATACTGCATGATCTGTGTGACAAGACATGAATTTATCAATTTTCTTGCCATCTTTACAGCCAGGAACTACGTATGTTAATGTTCTCTTACTTGCTAAACAGGCCTTGCATTTCCCACAAGGGAAAAATCCTTTAGCATCTTTTAGGGTACCTGTTTGTTTTTCCGGAGGCTCCAAGTAACTATGAACCATCTGATCACGTAACGATCTTGCTCTTTTAAACGTGATCAATGGTGTGGCTAGAATATCTGGTCCTACAATCAGGTCAGATTTCAAAATGTGCCAGTGCTTGGACAGTATAGATCTTAATTTAAAAGAGTTGGCTGCATATGAAGTTATCATGCGGAATTTACCATCTGAGATGGGGCGTGTCTTTTTACCAAAAAGGTCTGTCCGGGGTAGTTGTCTAACCTTATTCAAAGTATCCAGAAGAACTTGACCACTATATCCTCTAATTTTGAATCGCTCCATACTCTCTGATGCAGCTTGCTCAAAATCTATGGTCTGACTGCAATTTCGTTTGAGCCGTAAAAATTCCCCGTATGGAATGCTGTTGATGAGTTTAC
Organism: Lissotriton helveticus; assembly: GCF_964261635.1. Taxonomy (NCBI): domain Eukaryota; kingdom Metazoa; phylum Chordata; class Amphibia; order Caudata; family Salamandridae; genus Lissotriton; species Lissotriton helveticus. The sequence continues at coordinate 899,704,869 of NC_136073.1, forward strand.
GGGGATGGCTGCTTGTCGAATGCAACACGCTGTTCCCAGCTGTTGGTTTTCGATAGAGTTGTGTGCATAGTTGGCCTTCTCTAATGCTTACTTGTAAGTCTAGATAATTAACACTGTCCTTACTCACATCACCAGTAAATTTAAGATTGCACCCATTCTGGTTAAGTATTCTGATATAATCCATGGCTTCCTCTATAGACCCGTCCCAAACAAGGAACAGGTCATCAATATACCTGTGCCAAGATATCACTTTCTTCGTCCAAACCTCATTCTCTGCAGCCCAGGCTACCTGCTCCTCCCACCAGCCCACGAATAAATTCGCGTAGCTGGGGGCGAAGCAGGAACCCATGGCCGTACCAGAGAGTTGGCAGTAGATGGTATCAAGAAAAATAAAGATGTTATTACGCAAACAAAATGAAATCAATTCTAATAACATCTTGTTATGCATCGCGTATTTTAACGCTCTTTTCTTTAAAAAGTATTCCACTGCATGCAAACCTTGCTCATGATCTATGCAAGTATATAGGCTTGCAATGTCCAGTGTAATTAGCACATACGAGGGTTGCCAGGTTAACAGTTCTACCTTCTCAATGAAATCAGTGGTATCTCTGATATAAGACCTCAAAGATAGCACAAAGTCAAAAAGAAAGTGATCCAGAAATTTTGAGAGATTCTCAGTTAGACCTCCTATGGAGGAAATGATGGGTCTTCCGGGGGGGTTGTCACTGTTCTTATGGATCTTAGGTAAATGATAGAAACAAGGTAAAATGGGATTCAGGTTTTTCAGAAAAAGGTATTCTTCAAGATCCAACATCTTTTTGTCATGCCATTTTTTAAGCAAAATATGCAAGTTGTCAATCCTCTTCAGATATTCTTGTTTTTTTATTGGCATGTAACATGACATATCTTGCAATTGCCGCATAGCCTCTGAGACATAACTCGATCTTGACATAATCACAATTTTTCCTCCTTTATCGGAAGGTTTACACACAATTGTTTTGTCCTCCGTTAACATTTTGATTGCCAATTTTTGTTCTATTGTGATGTTATATGATTTTGTTTTATCCAGATTATGTTCTCTCCTCATAGCCATCAGGTCCCTGATGACAGCGTCCGAAAAAACATCTATTGCATCAGTTGCAATCTGGGGGACAAATTTTGAAGCCGATTTGAATTTACTTTTAGGCGCCTCTTGATCAACATCAATGTTCATCAGTCTTTGTGTGAGAGTATGACCACTTTCCATTGTTTCCATGTCTCCTTCTTGTCTCAGATTTTCTAAGACCTCGCATGCTGTCAAATCATTAACTGATAGCAGATCGGTATCTTTTTTGTTGTGTCTCAGTTGTTTTGCTTCTTTCCCAGTCGGTTTAGTCTTGTAGAATTTGTGAAGTTTGACCTTTCGGATACATTTAAATAAATCTATCCGGGTTTGAGTATATTCCATGTTGTTATTAGGGCAGAATGTTAAGCCCAATTTTAGAACAGATTCCTCTGCTGGTGTCAATATTCGCTGGGACAGATTCACGATTGTTAGGTGGTCAGATGCTCTCACCATCTGCCTCTCCTCTTGCTCCTGGTTATCCTTGGAACTGTTCCTGTTTGTGCGGTTCCTTTTCCTCTTCCAACCGCCACGTCTGGTTTGTCTTGATCTTCTGGGGGCTTGTTCTTCCCGCCTCTGAGCCAACTCTCTCTGATAACTTTGAACTCCTGCTGAAAAGGAGTTTTGATGGTTGGTGCTGCTGTTGTACTTGGAGTTTCATCTCCTGATAATTCACTTGCAGTCAAATCAGATTCTGAGGTTACAGTCGGTGATTCCACTGTAGAGTGGGAAATATGGCTCTTTCTTGCGACCTCCTTACGTGGTTGGTCATACTTTTTGGAGAACGTGAGGACCCTACCCATGGCATAGTCCCGCTCATCCCGGTCAAACTTTTCCTGTTTCCTTTGTTTAATCTTCATTTCATATTTATGTAGTCTTTTTTTCATATTTTCCCTCAGTTTCTCTTGTTCCTCTTTGTCAGTATTTTGAGCAATCAACTCCTCCAGAGTTTCAATTTCCTTAATGACCTTGTCGCGGTCACTCCACGCGAACTGGACTAATATCTCCAGCATACCTTTGCAGGAATTCGCTATGTGGGTCGCCCAGGTTTCCAACAGCAGGGGGTCAGGGTTTTCATACGCGGGTACAGTAAAAATTCGTAAACCTCGCGGTACTCTCTGTACCTCAATGTACCCCTGTAAAGATGTACCCTCCCACCATTTGCGGAGTTCTCGCTCATATAGTCGTTCTAGTCTCTGGAATTGAGTTGTCAAGATGTTTTGTGTAGGACCGCTTGATGTTGGTGGCCGTTTTGTAATATCTGGGTTCTTGTTCTTAAAGATGTCACCAGCCGCATCTCTGCGTTCCGACATGTTGAACATGTTTCGTTTATTTTGTTGTTACTCACTTTGGTCACCCGGTCCCGGGGACCAACCAATGCCCGATGATTGATTGCCGCTTATGTTTCGCTTCACTGCCCTCGACCAACAAACACAGCGTCACAGAATTGTAATTAAATTGTCTGGCTTACCAATTCTAGATGAGCCGGTTACATAACATTCGTGCGCTATTCCAAGCCGTGTTGTCGGTGAGAGTCGATCACTCTTTACTCTTCATTTCTTCCGGTCGACGGCAGCGGTGCACTAGTTTTTTGAAAATCAAAGCTCCAGTTACACCATGCAACAAGTCACTCTTTGAAGCGGGTGCTGTCACGCGACGGTGTCCGCGTGAAAAATATAAGCTCCAAATTCCTCAAAAAATCCAGCCGGGTTTAAGGAAAACAGCACTCACGCAAATAGCAGCATATCATCAAAGGGCTTTATTCGAACAAACGCGTTTCAGGATAAGATCCCTTCGTCAGTGTTCACATCGGAAACACACTTAGTGGCACCATTTTCTATGTTTGCAGTTGTCCTAAACACAAATAATGGACTACAATACCAGCGCTTGTTTTCTCGCGCCATCTTGGAGTGTGTAGTAAACAAACATGCATCATTTGAAACATTAAATGGGTTACAAGCTCCATACTTCAAGCCGTATATCGGCAAACAACAATTTTGGTCATTACTTGTGATCATAATTAAGGAAAATTAATCCAAACTGAAAACAAGAATGAGCATACTGCAAAATATCGCAACATCCACATGAAAGTCACATTAAGCGAGAGTCACAGGAACATACATTTAATGTTTCAAATGATGCATGTTTGTTTGATGTGAACACTGACGAAGGGATCTTATCCTGAAACGCGTTTGTTCGAATAAAGCCCTTTGATGATATGCTGCTATTTGCGTGAGTGCTGTTTTCCTTAAACCCGGCTGGATTTTTTGAGGAATTTGGAGCTTATATATATATATATATATATATATATATATATATATATATATATATATATATATATATATATATATCCAACTTATCAGGAAGCACAATAAGGAGGGCCTCAGGAAGCTTCTTTTAAAGTTCTTTAATGGACTCGAAAACTTGCCAACAGCCACTGCATCAAACCACAGGCTTCTCAGTAAATACCTTGCCAGACGCGTTTCAGGAATAAAGTCCTTTCTTCAGTGGCAGTATGTTCAGAGTGAAATCATCGCGCTGTTCAGTTCTGATTAAAAACACCTGCCCTTGTGGGCGTGTCACTCTCGGTGCATCCTGGTGTTTGTAGTTCGTGACCCCCAAGTGGGTGCGATGTTCATTCCATTGATTGAAAAAAATAATAAACTCCGTGTGGATTGAAGTGCTGGGCTTGAGGTTTGTGACTGTCCTGCTTTGTAGCTTTCGTGTTTCAAACTGTGTGCAGGCTGCAGCCCTGAAATGCAGCCAGCACTGCTTCCTCCTGTTGATTCCAGGCTCGAAGTACAAGCCCAGACAGACCCGTAGAGTACAGTGAGCCTCCCCTTGTCAGGCGTGCAAAGCCCCAAACATCCAACTTATCAGGAAGCACAATAAGGAGGGCCTCAGGAAGCTTCTTTTAAAGTTCTTTAATGGACTCGAAAACTTGCCAACAGCCACTGCATCAAACCACAGGCTTCTCAGTAAATACCTTGCCAGACGCGTTTCAGGAATAAAGTCCTTTCTTCAGTGGCAGTATGTTCAGAGTGAAATCATCGCGCTGTTCAGTTCTGATTAAAAACACCTGCCCTTGTGGGCGTGTCACTCTCGGTGCATCCTGGTGTTTGTAGTTCGTGACCCCCAAGTGGGTGCGATGTTCATTCCATTGATTGAAAAAAATAATAAACTCCGTGTATATATATATATAATCCGTTCGTTTCCAATCAGCAGCACGCCCACCGTCAGGAACCGCAGCAGAAGAAGAAACGGAAGACCCAGAATGCAGGTGAGTTTTTTATTTTCAGGCACACCTCGTCAGCATAACGTTTCGGCCTACACAGAGGCCTTGGTCACATGACGCACTGAGGGAAGTGAGCTAAATTTAAAGTGCAAGTGCAAAGGTGACAGTACAATTGATTGGCTAACAGCTTAGGAGGGGGGTGTGTCTTATGACTAGCGACAGAAAACATATTGTATAAAGTGCTATAACGGGGTAATCCCACAGCATTGAAAACATTCACTGTATAAATACATAGGAATACTGACGTCTGCAAAACCTGTATCGTATATAGTAAAATACCACGATAAAACACAATAAATAGACAATTTTGTATTTTTTAAACAAATATATACATATGTTATTTTAAATTTCATTAGGTTTGGCACATCAGACCTTGAAATGCTGTGTTTGAATACACGATTGCCCTCAATGTCCGCTTCTGCACTGAAAACCCATAGCGATGGCTATGCTGATTTTGGACAACTGTAATGCCACCATTACAAATATCATACACTGGGTTATAACTTTCTCGAATACTTGACCCCCATAGCCAATTGCTTGTACTGATATGATAAACAAAACAAAAATTACATGAAAAATTATATGTGAAGACAAAACCAGATGTGGTAAAATCTTAAATTCAGGTTATATATAACCTATGCTACGTGATACACATTCCGATAGAGATGAACCAAACGTATTGATTTCATATGTGCCCCACTATGTAACCTAGCTGTTAATACATTTATAGTTATGATAGTGATAGGGTACACAGGTTCTGGTAATAAGCACCAAGGACAGATATTTCATTTGATTAGGGAGGTGGCAGGCTATTGGATGACATTAGGTGTTTAACTAGAGGCAAGTATAGAAATCCTCTGTGGAATTGAGGCCATACGGGGTCTTACTGTCCATTTCTAGAATGTATCTAGTCTCCAACGTTCTCAGAATGCCCTCCCTATTGCCGCCTCTCCTCAGTGGACCTACTGTATCTATGGCATAATACTTAAGGAGTCCACTGTTGTTATTGTGGTACTCCCTAAAATGCCTGGCAACAGGATATGTGGCATCATTAGTATTGATGGCCCTTATGTGCTGGAGTATCCTCTTGTTGACCTGCAATTTGGTACTACCAATTTATTGCAGGCCACATGGACACTCCAGCACATATACCACGTATTCACTCTTGCACGTTAGTTGTTTATTGATTTTACGGGGCACCGTGGAAAATGCGGTTAGGAACTCTGTTTTATTGAGTCCATGTGAACAAGCCTTGCAGCTGGAGTATTTCCTAAACCCTTTGCTTGCGGCCATCCAATTGTTTGGGGGGATCACCTCAGGACTGGATTTGACCAAGGCATCCTGCAAAGAATACGCCTTCCTGAAGGTGATCGCTGGCTTGCCAGGCATGTGTTCACCAATTACTGGGTCTAACCTGATCAGGTTCCAGTGTTTGTTGACTATCTTCCTTAGTGCACCCTGTTGTCTATTGTAGGTCCAAATGAGTCTGGTTGGTTGAGATACTCTAGTATCTGTGAGTCTCTGAACTCTTTTATGGGTCAAAGCATCATTACGTGACAGGGCATTTGCTTTGTTGATAGCTATGTCAATAAGACTTTCTTTATACCCTCTAGCCAGAAACCTTTGCTTACTAGCTGCTTGCGCTGTTTTGCACTGGTTGTCTGTGCTGCAAATGCGCCTAATTCTAAGCATCTCCCCATAGGGGATGCTTCTAATTAGGTGCGGTGGGTGGTGGCTATCAGCATGCAATACAGTATTGCCTACAGTGGGCTTCCTGTAGAGTATGGTGTCCAACTTGTCCTGTCTTACCTCTATTGTGATGTCCAGAAAATGTGCTTCTGTCTGACTCAGATGAGATGTAAATGCCAAATTATATACATTGTTATTCAGGGTTTCAATGAATTTGGTTGCCTCCTCATATGTCCGACGCCAAATCATTAGGACATCCTCGATGTACCTATACCATCGTACGATATGGCGGGAGCAGATTGCATGGTGATCACCATGGAGGCCCTGTCTCTCCCAGTAGCCCATGTGCAAACAGGCATACCTAGGAGAGAAACAGGCCCCCATAGCTACACCCCTGCCCTGCTGATAGTATTGATTGAGGAACATAAAGTAATTATGGTTTAAACAGAAGCTGGTCATGGTAAGTAACATTTTGTTGTGTTCAGCAAGCTTAATCGGGCGCTGGCCTAAGTAGAATTGGGTAGCTCTCATTCCGTCTGTATGCACAATACTGGTATAAAGTGATGTTACATCAAGCGTAATTAACCAGTAGTCTTTTTCCCACTTTACATCATTGATTTTTCTTAAAAAGTCACTTGAATCCTGAATGTACGATGGGAGTGCTACAACATATTCCTGAAGGAATGAGTCAATATACGTTGTGGCATTCTCTAGCAACCCCCCACACGCCGAAATTATCGGTCTTCCGGGCGGTCTAGTGGCATTTTTATGCACTTTGGGGATTAGGTACAACACAGGGGTGATTGGGTGGTCATTCTTTAAAAATTTCAATTCATCCATGCTAATGAGCCCACTCGACCGCCAGCTCATCTACATGGAATAGAAATCAGATTGCGCTTTTCTCAATGCTCCCTCATCACAGTGTTTGTAACAGTTTAAATCATTCAGTTGCAAGTACGCCTCCTCCATGTAAAGGTTCCTAGGCCAGAGCACGACGTTTCCGCCTTTGTCAGATTGTCTGACTATCATGTTACCATCCTTTTGAATTTTTTTGACCAGTTCATAGTATTCATTGTTACACCTTTGGTTATGTTGTTTAGATTACAATGTCTTTACATGCAAAGTCTTGACTATATATATATATTTAAGGGTGGGGATATTAGTTTGTTGAACTAACACCGACACTTCAATTTCAAAGTCGCCAGCTCTGACTCTGCCGCATACTCTCTTGGATACATTTATTTGCATGTTCAGTTAATAAGTTGATCAGGGGGATTTGGAATGAGACGCGGACATGATCTAACAAGTGAATGTGCAAGTGGATAAGTTACTTGTTGTCAATACTTAGTCCTGATGAAGTCCGGGGGCGGCTTTTTGAATCTGGGATTGGGAATGTTGGATGTGTCGCTCTGGGGGTGAAGTCCTCATTGTAATGGTCTTTTTGCATAGATAACGGTGGTATTGAGGTGTTTTTGAAGGTGTAAAGGTTTTGATACATATGACCTGTAGAAGACACTGATGATGGCAGAATGGCATTAAGTATTGTTGTTGTTGTAATGTGTGAAAAGAAACATAGGGCATTGTCCTCCGGTCCGCTGCAGACTTTCCCTCCTCCATTTTTCTCTTTTATTTTTGATTAGTAGATTTAATCCTGACATTGAGACCCTAACATAGAATAACCTGCTTGCAGTCTGTAAAATAGTTTTGTGTTCTGGTTCAGAAATTAACATCTGCTTTCATCCTGAGGTCTATTAAAGGAGATCCATATTTCTAGCTGGTGTGGCATTATTAGGACTGAAATGAAGGACTTGTTTGATGGGTGGAGGCGTCCGATGGGGGTCATTAGGTCTCGACTATTCTATCTTGCAGGGATAAATAGAGGAGAGTTTAGTGGTTGAAACAAACTCTTTGACCAAGCGGATTCCAAGCGGATTCCTCCCAATGCATGTGATCTATTGAAGCGTGACTCTTCGCCAGCGTGCGCTTGCCCTCACTCACACCCCATATGCTGATTCCCTCCCACTCGCTCGCACCCTTGCTCCCCCGCCCCCACCCCCATCGGCCTCGCACACCAGCAGAGTTCTTTCCCTCCCACTCGCTTGTTCCCCGCACCCCAGCCTCCTGCTCCCCCCAGTCTGTGCCTCGCATATTGTACTTTAAATTTAACTAAGAGTTGCAGTCCCTGCTCCCCTGCCCCCCCACCCCATCCGCCTCGCACACCACCATGCTCCTTCCTCCCACTCGCTTGCTCCCCCCCCGCCTCCCGCTCCCCCCTGTCTGTGCCTTGTATATTGTACTTTCACTTTAACTAAGAGTTGCAGTTCCCTCCTTATTCGCACAATGTTTGTTAAATGGATGGTTCACTGCATGGTCCCAGTGTTCCTGCAGCAAGGTCGACAACCCATTATTTAGTGTTTGATGTGCAAAAAATGCAGACAGCGCGGCTTGGTAGAAATTACATTCGAATGGTAGTATGATGAAGTGTTAGAAGGAAACAGACAAGAGGCGTCACTGTGGCACAAGGCCGACAGAGCCATCCTCCTTGGTTCCAGTTTCCCCTTCGCGGAGCATTTGTTTATGTTTACTTCTCAACACTTCCATCCCCCGTAAGCCTGTCCTTTCTACGGTTAGATCTTTACCACTGTGTTGTTAAAAGTGCCGTTATTTTGTCTAGCGTATGGGTAAACACCTGTTAAATGAACGACACAAAAATTGAGCCATTCAAAATTTAACAATCATTCAAAATTTAACAAAAAATGTAAAGGGATTTATTTTGTAACATAGACACGGATATGATTTCATTTGTGTTTAGGATTTACTGCGACAGTTTTAACATTGCGTTTTATTACCTTGTGCTCGCTCTTTGGATGGTTTGAATTGTTCTGCTTTCAGCTTTTATTGCTATGTGTGTTATATTGTTAACACCTTCAATGAAAACACTCTTGCTTCCTTCGGCATATAGTGCATTATTTCTCGCACATACCCTCGGCGTCTCTGGTGTGTTCACACCTGGAAGCCTACACTTTGCAGCATAGACCGCCATTTATAAAGGGCCTTTGAGGGAGTGCGGGTGAAGTCACAGATCTGAATTTGAAATACAGTTTGCTCACACCAGCATCTTTTGCGTTTTACAGCACTGCCTTGTGAAATCTGCAGATGTTTGGGGAATGGGAACTCGGCCGATGAATACAGACCTTTCTTACTTTTCTAACGCCCGCTTGTTCGTGTGCTCCATTAGTCCATTGCGAGCCCCATAAAACGTTAGCTGTTCGCAGGAGGTATCACGCGACGCAGTGCTCGGAAAATGGAGGATTGTTTATGAATCTGCGACCCGGATGTTGGGCACGTGTAATGGGCCTTTACTGTGAATTAGACACACAGGAGCGGCATAGAATATGAAACACTCAGCAACACCACATCATCACTCGGGGCCAAGAATGCATCACTCAACACCACCACAGCATCACTCAGCACCACCACAGCATCACTCAGCACCACCACAGCATCACTCAGCACCACCACAGCATCACTCAGCAGCACCACAGCATCACTCAGCACACAACAATATCGCTCAGGGCCACCACAGCATCACTCAGCACCACCACAGCATCACTCAGCACCACCACAGCACCACCACAGCATCACTCAGCTCCACCACAGCATCACTCAGCACCCCCACAGCATCACTCAGCGCCCCCACAGCATCACTCAACGGAACCACAGCATCACTCAGCGCAACCACAGCATCACTCAGCGCAACAACAGCATCACTCAGCACCACCACAGCATCACTGGTACAAATATGTTCTCTCAATGTTTCAAGCTTTATTACAAATGTCACAAAAAGATGTTAATATTTCACTTCTGTTCTTGTATTTTCGTCACAATAAAATACACTGAACATAATCTTTACAAAAGTTATTTACAAAAGTTTAAGCTATTGCCATTATAAATTACAATAACTTATTTAAGTATTAATTATTTAAAAAAAATAAAAGCCATTGTTATTTGTAATAGCAAGACATGTAAGTCACGTAAATACAACACATATTGTATTACAAATTCTATAGGTGTCACATTTGCGAAAGTTATAACTATTGACATTGTAAATGACAAAGCTATTTTATTATGCTATTTTCAAAACCAACACATAAATAAAAAAATTGTCATCTACAATACCAATAGCTCAAACTTTCCTAATGCGAGACTTATTGCATTACAAATGCTTTTTTACTCTGGCAGGGTTTACTATCAGTTAGTGGGGATAACATAGATCCATGGGTAATTTGAATATTTGTTAGTCAAGAAGGGTTTGAAGAGTCCTTCTTGAAACTGTTTCTGTAGAGTGATGCATGGCTTCTTCGACTCATTGGTTCCCATGAAGAATATTAAGTCCAGAGTAGGTTTTGGTGAGTTTTCGAACCATAACCTTGCACATGGTAGCAGCATTTAATGCCCATCTTTTCCCTTATACGTTCTTATACCTTTTGATGACAAATCCTAATGCATGGCAGCTGCCTGTTACACTAGTTCTTCAGTAATGTAGTAGATGCAGGCATGCTCGTCATCTGCTCCTCCCGGAGTAAAACCCACTACAATTGATTCTAGATGCACACATCCATTTCAGAATTGTCTGCATCACTCAAGGACTTGCACAACTATGGACCTGTCTATTCGCACACAAGAATCTGTGAATAAACCTCAGTTTGGCTTCTATGCACTGATGGACAAATGTTCTCGGTGCAAGCTTCCATTTAATGGAACTTCCCAAAGAAACTAACTGGTAGGAGGTACGCTCGGTAACTGCACTGACAGCCCTAATGCAAGTGGCACACTAGTCTGGGGTAGAGCGGCTTAGGTTGTGTATCCTTTCTGATTCTGCAGGTATTCTGACTGTAGGGAGGGAAGCTTGATAGCTGGGCTGAGCTCCCTTACACTTCATTGTGACCATATCATCAGATCTAAGTGTATTCAACTGAGTGTATCTATATTTGGGAACTGTGCCACCGTCTCAGTGATATAAACACCTACCCAGAAGCAATCGCTCTCAGAACATGTGAACTGTCTAACGGTGACAGTGTCTGTCGAACACATGCATGTGCACTTCGGTGTAAAATGTTGAGTTAACTCTCTCAGTGAGTGAAACCCACTCCCACCACCAGATTCATTTCTACTCACACTGATAGATTACTTGTCACTGCTCTCGGGCAGCCTCTACTGCTCTCTTTCTCACATGGTGAAGACCTTCTGCTTATGTATTCTTTTTTCTCTCTCCTGTTACAGGGCCGAGCCTTTCAAGGAGACAGCCCGTTTGAAACATCCTGGAAAGCTTGATGGTACATGAGAGAAAGAAAACGCTTAAGATGAATAACAAGGACACTCCAGAGGTTTCTGGTAAGTTTGTAAGCGGAGTGGTAGAAATGTGCACAGCAAAATCATAGCAGTTACCAAGTTGAGTGTAATTTTATTGTTTGTGAAATTGAGTGATAATCCTGTTTTACTTTACTAGAACCCCTGACTCCACTGTGGCAGGTGTGCAGCTCGTGCACAGCTCTTGAGTTGACCAAAGGGCCTTTTTCCTGACCAATATTTGCTGAATTGGAAGTCTTCATAGTTTTTACAAAGTGCAAGTTATTCTCTGGAGAAGAAAAACTATGTTAATGATGCAATCTAAGCAGTTACGCGTTCCTTTCTGAGGCTGTAGTGCCCAGCAGATCATTAGTCTCCAGTCCAGCTATTGTTACAAATGGTGCACATTCTGCGACTCCTGTAGTGGCATAGCAGTGAGTATGTGAGGTTAGTGTCTGATCTCACCAGGCAGTATCCTATTATTATTCTTTTTTTTTAAAACAAACTTTATGTGCAAGTAATAGTTAGTTATAGATTCCTTACCTTCGAATTACCCCCCCCGCATCAGACTGGATTCGGAAAGTTTTTCGTCAGCAGTACCCCTGCACGTCGAAAGGTGGCGTCGGTCCGCTCCTCGTTCGTCGTAGTCGCCGGGATGATGTCGCGGTAGCTACTTAGACGCTGACCTCGCGCGCTGTCAGTTCTTTTTCCGCGCCTGCAAGCGCAGATCCGGAGAGAGCGGTCACTTTTTGACTGTTTTTTTTGCCCACTTTTGTCGACATCGTTTTTGAGTCTTCGACTCCTGGTGCACGTCAGGGATGCCCGGCTTCAAGGCTTGCGGATCCTGTAGCCGACTGATGTCGGTGACGTATCCGCACCGCGTGTGCCTGTTCTTCCTGGAGCGTGACCACGACCCCAAATCGTGCTCCGACTGCCGGACCATGATTCCCAAGTCTTTGCAGGAGCGGTCCCGAAAGCTTCTTCAGCCCCGGCAGTCGGCTTTGCGGTGTTCGAGGTCCCGGCCGCGTGAGAGGTCGAGGGACCAGCCGCGGAGCCACCACCATCATTCATCTTCCAAGGCTACGCATTCGGGGTCAGGTAAGTCGAAGCACAAGCAGAAGTTGAAGAAGCATCGTCGCTCTTTGACTTCTTCCCGTCGTCGGCCGACACAACGAGGAATGCGGGTGCTGCCCCTCCCGCGGCTCCGCGTGTGGAACCTGAAGAGTTAACTCCAGCCTTCCCTCCCTTCCCGGGACCCGGAGCAATCCCTGCCCAGCTTCGTCAGTTTTACGAAGCAATGCATGCCATCTTTGGGCAGCCTGACTTTGCTGGTGTGCCTTTGGGCCCCGCGGACTCAAATCGGGGCCCTGGGCCTTCAATGCCGGCTGCTTTGGCCCCTGCGCCGCAGGGTCCCCTTGGTTCCAGGATCGGCACCGTTTGAACATGTGACACCTTCCCCGGCACGGATTCCACCGGCACCACGTCCGCAGCCAGTGTCTGCTGTGTCCCCAGCCGACGTCAACCTTAGCCTCCACCTCGATGTAGACACGGAGCCAGACTGACGTCGACCCTCGCCGGATCCGGCGCCGTTGGGTACTTTTGTGCCCTTGTTCTACCCATGCTCTTTTAGACCAGATTGGCAGCCAGAAGAGGGAGAGGGGGACTGGGAGGGGTCTGGAGACCCTCTGACCAGTTAGGCTATGAACCGGACTGGAGAGAGGAACATGGGGAAGCCAGTGGTCTGGATACCTCACCATACCATGGCATGTTGTCTCCTCCTACCGTGGCTACGGAGGTGGGAGCGTCTTATGCCGTGGTGTTGCGTAGGGTGGTCGAGGCTCTCCATCTCGAGCTACCTACGGTGGCAGTCAGAGCTAACCTCCTGACATCCTTTTGGGCACCTGGTCCAGACCCAACACAGGGACTCCTGTGGATAGGATGATTGCCCAACGCCACCGCCCGGCTCCGGGTGAGCCATCTTTCTCCGGTGGCGCCGCTCTGTTCAGTCTGGTCCAGGTATCTTGCCGCGGCCGACACTCACCCAGCCGGGCACCAGGCATAGCTCCCCTCTTAACTCCGCTGCTCATCTTCGTCTTCCCCCGCCTTTTCCTCTTCATTTCCTGGTTAACAACGTTCGACGGAACCCGTTGCTACGTAGCTGATGTCTCTTTGATCTCTCCGGAAGGCTGCTGAAGAGCTGGGTGGAGGCTCCCCTCCTGCCTCTGGGTCCGATTGCTGCTGCCCTTCCCTACTGCCAGCCCATCTGCTTTGCCTCCTCGCAAGACATCTGGACCGATTTGGGGGCTTGGCTGAGGTGAGAGGTCCCGGCGCCGCTCTCCATGGCTGTCTGAGCCCATCGTTCCTTGGCCGTGTCGGAAAGGCGCCCCCTCCAGTTTTTCTAACTTTGCTGCCTGCTTCGCCTCCTCGGTAGACATCGTGACAATTTGGAAACATAGTGGAGGTTTGAAGTATTCACCGCCCTCCGTGGCTAGCTGATCCCATCTTTCTGTGACCGCCCTGGTCTCCGGCTTTCTTTGGACTTTGTTTTGGACTTTGCTGCCTCCCGTTCTACGGACTGCTGCCTTGGCACCTGTGGTCGTTCTTCCCTGACCCATGGACAACGGATTGGACACCGCTGCCCCGAGCCTTTTCTCATGGACTGTGCGGCTGTGACTTTGGGACGACTGCCTTCCTCCCTCCTGACTCTCTGGCTCATTTTCCCCTCTGGTTGCCCTATGCTAAATTTGCTCTTGGTGTTTTGGGGAATTTATTTTCCCTTTGACTTTCGGACTTGGACCATTGTGCTCCGCGCCATTTTGTGACTTGCGGCTTTTACTCCCTTGTACCTGATCCGCCATCTTAGCGATCTCTGACCTCTTCCTCTGTCCCAGTCAGTCCCCAGCCGGGTGGCCTTTTTATTGTCTCTCCTGTGCCTCTGACCTACTCCTCGCTGTCGATCTTGTTATTATCTCTGGTTCCCTCTCTCATTTTGTTTCACTTTCACTCTAACTTTCCTGCTCTTATCTGCCTTCCTTTGCCTTTCTTTGTCCCCCCTCTTCCTTCCCCTGCCCCTTAGATTGTTCTTGTCTCCTATTTTCTGCCACTTTTACTGTTATCCCACTGCTTTTCGTTGCCTCACCTAGCTTCTTCATTTGCCATCCTCGAGTATTTTCATGTCCTTAATCCCCTGTTTTTAATGTTTAACTTTGAGTAGTTTATTGTACCTCTGTAGATACTCTTGTAAAGCTCTCTGATACCTCCGGGTCTAGCCAGCGCTGTATAAAACTCCACCTCTGAGAGCTTGGTGCTCCAAGCTTCCACCTCCAAAGACGCATTCCCTAACACACCCCTAATGCAAAAAGCTGGACCATCTTGGGAAGAAGATGTTTTCTGCCTCCAGCTTGGGACTGCGGTCAGTAGACACTGCATGTCTGTTGGGCCATTATACCCACTCCGTGTGGGATACGGTGGTGCAAGTACTGCTTCAGTGCCCGGAGGAGGCCCAGGCCATACTTTCCTGTGCGGTTGCAGAAGGAAGAGACGCAGCAAAGTTTACCATCCGCTGTGGTCTGGATACCGCTGACTCACTAGGCAGGAGGATTTCCACGGTGGTAGCCCTTTAACGCTACGCCTGGTTTAGGTCGACTGTTTTTGCAGGGGATGTGCAATCCACTCTTATGGACATGCCCTTAGATGGCCATCGCCTATACGGCGACAAGGCAGATAACGCGCTGGAGCGCTTTAAGGATTATCCGGCCTATGGCCATGTCCTTGGGCCTCTCCACCACCCGCCCTGCGCAGTCTGCTTTTAGCCCCTTTCGTGGTTATGGATGGGGTGCCCCGCCACGTCCCGCCCAGATCCACAGGCCAGCGCAAGCTGTTCAGCCCCTGCGCGGCTGGTGACGTGGCAACCACCGCCTTGGTTCTGGGGGCCAGCGGGTGGGCCAATCCACCAGAGCCCCCTCTGCCGCAGCCTCCAGACCCTCCTAGTCCAGCCTTTTAGGGCCACCAATCGCCAGTGGGCGGCTGGATTCGCCATCACCTCCCCCGCTGGCGGACCATCACGTCGGACAGGTGGGCTTTGCAAATAGACCGAAGGGGCCAGTCCCCCCGCCCCCCCTTCAAGTCTATCCCTCCATCCATTCCACATCAGTACCATCGCATGTCGGAGGTTCATCTGGCCCTTCTCCAACAGGAAGTTTCGGCACTCCTAGCCAAGGGTGCCATCGAGCGAGTTCCTGTCCCAGACTTAGGTTGTGGTTGTTATTCCCACATCTTTCTGGTGCCCAAGAAGGACAAAGGCCTGCGTCCTATCTTGGATCTCAGGGACGTCAACCGCTTCCTCGAGGACCGACAGGTCCTGAGTGTCAAGGTCCCCCCCCCCTCGATGGGGAGGAGACAAGTTCCACAGGAGCGAAGATGAAAGTCCCCCACACTTCCAATTAGCAACGACCAGAGTGGGATTAAAACACACTCGATGCCGACTGCTCCCAAAAAGTGTGGGGGGAAAATCCAAGGAGTATACCAACTCTCCCCCAGCTGGACGTTTGTAGCTGCAGTCTCGAAGGCAGGAGAAAGCTGTAACAAACATACAATACGTCTATACTTTAAACATAGCCTCCAGGATTAATAAACATGTGTTCAACATGAAGTTCCACTTACCCCACGATCTTGAGCGTCAGGTCTTGAGTGAGTAGACACAAGGGTAGCTCTGGAGAGGCCAAGTGCCAGGTGGGACAGGAGGGGCACCAGGCCAACAACAACAGACATGAAAGGCTCACTCACAACCAGGGGACGTCTTCCCGGCTATGCTAAAAAACACAGCGCGGTAAGAACACGAAGTAGTCAAAAATTCACACAGTCCTGCTCATAAACTGAAGGCAGAGCAGGGCTGGACCACCAGAGACGCAGATGACAGACTCCGTCCACTTATAGAGCTAAAGACAAAGTGGATCGGAGTACACACACCACGTCCGACTCGTAAGCTTAAGACAGAGCGGAACGGGTGTACACCAAACACACGCACAAATGAGAAACCCCGTCCGCCCCATAACTGATGACAGAGCGGTACGAAGCTCTCAAATGGCCAGAAAGACGCAGACAAACACAAAACACTTGGAGTGCCGTCCACCTCGTAAACTGAAGACGGAGCGGAACGAGCACTAATGGAACAGACACACAAAGACTGTACTCACGAACACAATCAGACAATGCCAGGTAAAGGTGATAGAGGCAGGAACCAAGAGAGGTCGGAAACAGAACCAGCAGTAGAGCGCGGGCAAGACACCCCGCCCCTCGGGGAAGGGAGAGGTAATACCGGGGAAAAGTGGTTTAGACAGCAAGATGCCACGAATCTACCGTCAACCAAATGTCCAGGGAACGATGTCAGGAACTCGAGCAGGCAGGGAATCAGAAATCTAAACTCCGGTAGCTTCACAAAAGCATGAAGAGCAGAACACTGAGTAAAGGGGCGTGGTCACGATACAATCAGTAAGCCAAGCGGGGATTCACGGGAGAGACGTCCTTTTCAGTTCGTTAGGGATCGTCTCCAAATTACAAAACAGGGCATAACAGAACACACGGAGCTCTATTAGGGGCTGTATAGAAACATGCAATTCTTTATGAAATGAAACAAAATGCTGAACACTCGTCATAAAGGGTCAGTGAATCCGACCACCCCTGACAGTTCTCCCCCCCAAAAGCCTCCCTCCGGGGCATGGTTTAGATGGATGTAATCTGTGGAATTTTCTCACTAGTCTGGGGACATGAACATTTCTGCAGGTTCCCAAGTCCTATATTCAGGAGGGTAACCTGCCCAATCCACTAAGTATTGTAGCTTCCCTCTCTGTCTCCTAGAATCCAGGATTTGGTGTACTTCGAATTCTACTTCTCCCTCTATCTCTACAGGAGGAGGAGGTTTTTCAGGTTTCAGTGGTGGTATGTATTTCTTAAGTAAGTAAGGAGCAGTGAAAAACAGGATGAATATTTAAGTGTGAGGGTAATTGCAATTTTAGAGTAACTGAAGTTATGACCTTGCTGATGGGATATGGACCTATGAAACGGGGTTGTAATTTCTTGGATCCTGGAAATCTGAGATTTTTGGTAGATAACCAAACCTTTTCCCCTATCTCATAATGTGGTTCTGCTCGACGATGCTTATCTGCCTGGTGTTTCATATTTTCTTTGGCTTTATTTAATTCTTGAATGGCACTTTCCCAAACAGCCTTTAAATGTTGATGATGTTCTTTTAAGGCAGGGATATTGTGAAGGTCATTTGGAAAGGGGATGGGGAGAAACCCTGGATGTTGTGCGTAATTAAAAAAGAAAGGGGAGACCCCTAGAGAGGAGTGTGTTGCATTATTGTATGCGAATTCTGCCAATGGGAGAGCCTCCACCCAAGTAGTAGACAGACTGGTCAGTAGACAACGTAAATATTGCTCTAAAGTCTGATTTGTTCTCTCAGTCTGCCCATCTGGTTGGGGGTGATAGGCCGTGGACAGTCTGTGATCCATTTGTAACACGGAACCCACTCCTTGCCAAAACTTGGAAACGAATTGAGGGCCTCTGTCCGATATAATAACAGCTGGGACGTCATGTAATCGGATGACCTGAGCTAGGAAGATCTGTACTAACTCTTGGGAAGATGGTATCTTCTTTAAGGGGACAAAATGGGCCATTTTAGACAACATGTCCACTACTACTAGTATTGTATTATACCCTTGACTACTGGGGAGCTCTGTTATAAAATCCATACTTATAGTATGCCACGGTTTAGGAGGAGCAGGCATCACCTTTAACAATCCCGTGGGAGCACAATGGGAAGCTTTTTGTCTGGCACAGATAGAACAAGCTCTGACAAAGGCAGTTATTTCTTTATTCAGGTCCCACCAAAACCATCTTTGACATTCCCTGGATGTCCGGCTAACACACTGTTATGACACCATTCTAACACTTGGGTTTGCAAGGAGGGAATGGGTATGTACATCCTGTTATCACGGTAATATAACCCCTCTTTGATAGAATTCAAAGGATTCTTCTTCTTCCATTCTTCCTCAGGGATAAGGGCATATTGTTCCCTTAATAGCTCCAAAAATGTTTTGGTATTGTGGTCTTCTGCTCCAATGATCTTATATTCAGGAATGATAGGGGGCACTTTTTCTTTGTGATCCGCATGAGGGCTGTTTATTCGTGATAGAGCGTCAGCTTTGCCATGTTGTGCTGCGGGTCTATAGGTGATATCGTATTCACTGAAGAATGACACCCAACGCATCTGTCTTGGCGTGAGAGCTTTAGCAGACTTAAAGAATTGCAGATTTCGGTGATCGGAAGAAGTAGTGTAGGGATCCCAACAGGTAATGCCTCCATTCTTGAAAGGACAACTTGATGGCTAGCAACTCTCTTTCGCCTATGGTGTAGTTTTGTTCTGCAGGAAGTAGGGTCTTCGAAAAATGAGCAACGGGATGTAATTGCCCAGTACCTTGATCTCTCTGAGATAATACGGCTCCTACAGCTGACTGAGAAGCATCAGCTTCCAGAAAAATAGGTAGAGTATTATCGGCAATACGAATTATTGGAGCAGACATAAATTTGTCTTTTAGAATACAGAAAGCTTTTTCAGCTTCTTCCGTCCATGAATACTTGGTACCTTTCTTGAGTAATTTCATGATAGGAGTGATGGTATCAGAGAAGTGGTCAATAAATCTCCTATAAAAATTTGCAAACCCCAGAAAGGATTGCACCTCTCTGTTCGTAGTTGGACTTGGCCAATCCACTAGAGCTTTAGTCTTTTTCGGATCCATGTGTACGCCTTGGGGTGAGATTACAAAACCCACAAAATCAATGGTATCGGTGTGAAAAGTGCTTTTGTCTAGCTTGGCAAATAAAGAATACTCTTGTAGTTTCTTTAACACTCTCTTCACATGTATCACATGTTCTTCCTCGGTTTGTGAGTAAATCAAAATATCATCAACGTAAACGATGACGAAGACATCAAGAAAGTCTTGCATGACTTCATTGATAAAATATTGGAACGCAGCTGGAGCGTTACATAATCCGAAGGGCATGACACAGTACTCGTATAATCCAAATCTAGTACGAAATGCAGTTTTCCACTCATCCCCCTCTTTGATCCGGATAAGATGGTACGCTCCTCGCAAGGCTATTTTGGTGAAGATTTTTGCACCTCGCACTTGGTCGAGAAGGACCGGAATGAGTGGCAGTGGATATTTGTTTTTCACGGTTATTTTGTTCAAGGCCCGATAGTCCAGGCATGCTCTCAAGCCTCCCTCCCGTTTGTGAATAAAAAATAAAGGCGAGGACACAGAGGAGGTTGAATGCCTGATAAAACCTTTTTGCAGCATTTCCTCAAGATATTTCTTCAAGTATTCCGTTTCGGCCGGCGTCAGAGCATATATCCTACTATTGGGAAGCTCGGCCCCTGGTAGCAAATCGATACGACAATCGTAACTATGATGTGGGGGTAATTTAGTAGCTTCTTCTTCATTGAATACAGAGTCGAACTCGGAATAGATGTCTGGTATCACTGATGTGGCTGCCACTGAGTGGACGGTACAACATAAAGGGTGTAGGCTGTCAGTGGCTTCTTGATAACAGTGCATCATACAGTATTGAGATTTTAGCGTCACTGTCCGTTCTATCCAATCGATCTGAGGGTTATGGGCTTGTAACTATGGAACTCCTAATATTGCTCCAAAGTTAGGAGTGTCAATCAAATCAAAAGTTATTTGTTCGGAATGCCCATTGCCACATACCAAGAGAAGGGGAGGGGTCTGATGAATGTCAAACCAGAAGACAGTTCGGAACCATCTACTGACTTAACTGGTTCTGGCCGACTTTTGTTCATGAAAGGGATACTCATTTTATGAGCTAACTTTATATCAAGAAAATTTCCTGTTGCTCCTGAGTCTAAGAGTATAGACATGTTATGTCTGTCTTGATTTGAAATTATGAGGGTTACATTTAAAAGGAAATGTTACACTGGTCTGCTTAAGGTTTTGTTAGATTTTGAGATCTGAGGAGATGATGAACTTGAAGAATCGATCTCATTATTCTTCACGTTTTTTTAGTTTTCCTGAATACTAGCAATCTTTTTTGGAGGAACTGAAGGCCGAATGGGGCATTCTCTTGCAAAATGCCCACCTTTTCCACAGTATAGGCATAGGTTATTCTTCCGTCTCCTTGACTTTTCTTCCTCTGAAATAGGGCCTCTCACACCACCAATTTGCATAGGTTCAGGCATATCCTTAGATTCTTTTTTGTCGGTTCTCTGTACCACCAATTTGGGAAAACCTACTCAAGCTTTCTCTCCTCTTCTTTCTTGTAAACAATGATTTAATTTCACAGTGAGCTCAATAAAAGAAGGACAATCCTCAGGTGGATTAACAATTTGAGACAATATATCCTTTAATTCATCAGATAAACCTCTATAAAACAATGATGTCCTTTTGCCTTCTGGCCAATAGGTTTCTGCCAGTAGTCTATTAAATTGCGTGATATATGTGAGGAGATCTTTGGACCCCTGTTTTAAGTTAAGAAGAGCGTTGTCACTAGCCTGCATGTATGTATGTTTGGCAAAGAGACTTCTCAACTTTTCCTGAAAATTATTGTAATTATACAACAAGGGATCATTAGTTTCTACAAGGGGTACTGCCCATTCGGCTGCATTTCCGGCTAGATATGAAATGACAAATGCTACCTTTGCAGCATCATCCGGGAAAGCAGCCGCTTTGCACATAAACTGGAGGTGGCATTGAGTCATGAAACTATTGATCTTAGCACTATACCCTGTGAATATTTCTGGCATACCTAATGGGACTGGACTAGGTGTATGGACTGTAACCTGAACAGGAGTTACCACACTTGCGTCACCAGAAGTGACACTTGCAGAAGAGGTTGGAGCAGGAAAATGGGCTGGCTGAATATAGTTCCTCCTTCCCTTGGGAATTGCACCCAACTTTCCAGTTACCCCTGACTCTTGTGATTTTAATTGGGTTACCTCAGCATGTAACTTTATGTTTTCTGCACGTAACTGAGCTACTTCCTGTTGTAATCCAGCTAAGACTACAGATAGGTCTTCCATTGTAGGGGTTTGCCTAGATAGGAGGGATGCCTGGTCGGAAGGGCTGAGGGTCATATCTATATTATAGGGGAGAGGGGTTGGCCTAACGGCTAAGGCGCTCGACCTCGGACCTGGGGATCTGGGTTCGAGTCTCGGTAACGACGCCATAAACCTCCTGTGATTCTGGGCAAATCACTTAATCTCCCCGTGCCTAAAATGAAAGTGTGTCCTCATGTAACGTAACTGGTGCTATGTAAAGCGCTCTGATTCGGTTCGGGTCTAGTTCGCGCTATATAAAACTCTAAAAATAAAATAAATAAATAAATAAATATATTCATCTTCGCTCGGGTGGAATATATTTTCGTGGGCTTGGCTTTCTGTCAAGGTTCCCCCCCCGATGGGGAGGAGACAAGTTCCACAGGAGCGAAGATGAAAGTCCCCCACACTTCCAATTAGCAACGACCAGAGTGGGATTAAAACACACTCAATGCCGACTGCTTCCAAAAAGTGTGGGGGGAAATCCAAGGAGTATACCAACTCTCCCCCAGCTGGACGTTTGTAGCTGCAGTCTCGAAGGCGGGAGAAAGCTGTAACAAACATACAATACGTCTATACTTTAAACATAACCTCCAGGATTAATAAACATGTGTTCAACATGAAGTTCCACTTACCCCACGATCGTGAGCGTCAGGTCTTTGGTGAGTAGACACAAGAGTAGCTCTGGAGAGGCCAAGTGCCAGGTGGGACAGGAGGGGCACCTGGCTAACAACAACAGACATGAAAGGCTCACTCACAACCAGGGGACGTCTTCCCGGCTATGCTAAAAAACACAGCGCAGTAAGAACACGAAGCAAATTCACACAGTACTGCTCATAAACTGAAGGCAGAGCAGGGCTGGACCACCAGAGAAGCAGATGACAGACTCCGTCCACTTATAGAGCTAAAGACAAAGTGGATCGGAGTACACACACCACGTCCGACTCGTAAGCTTAAGACAGAGCGGAACAGGTGTACACCAAACACACGCACAAATGAGAAACCCCGTCCGCCCCATAACTGATGACAGAGCAGTACGAAGCTCTCAAATGGCCAGAAAGACGCGGACAAACACAAAACACAAAGAGTGCCGTCCGACTCGTAAACTGAAGACGGAGCGGAACGAGCACTAACGGAACAGACACACAAAGACTGTACTCACGAACACAATCAGACAATGCCAGGTGAAGGTGATAGAGGCAGGAACCAAGAGAGGTCGGAAACAGAACCAGCAGTAGAGCGCGGGCAAGACACCCCGCCCCTCGGGGAAGGGAGAGGTAATACCGCGGAAAAGTGGTTTAGACAGCAAGATGCCACGAATCTACCGTCAACCAAATGGTCAGGGAACAATGTCAGGAACTCGAGCAGGCAGGAAATCAGAAACCTAATCTCCGGTAGCTTCACAAAAGCACGAAGAGCAGAACGCTGAGTAAAGGGGCGTGGTCACGATACAATCAGTAAGCCAAGCGGGGATTCACGGGAGAGACGTCCTTTTCAGTTCGTTAGGGATCGTCTCCAAATTACAAAACAGGGCATAACAGAACACACGGAGCTCTATTAGGGGCTGTATAGAAACATGCAATTCTTTATGAAATGGAACAAAATGCTGAACACTCGTCATAAAGGGTCAGTGAATCCGACCACCCCTGACACTGAGCTAGCGTCAACATTTTGCAGGAGAAGTTCAAAATGTTGAAGCTAGCTCAGAACCTGTCGGTCCTCGACCCTGGAGACTAGATGATAGCGTTGGACTTGCAGGAAACTTACTTTCACATCCCCGTCCTACCGGCCTACCTGCGATACCTACGGTTCACGGTAGGCCGTGAGCACTTTCAGTTTACCGTGCTCCCCTTTGGCCATACCAGCACCCCTCGGGTCTTCACGTAAGTGATGGCGGTGGTCGCAGCTCATCTGCACAGATCAGGGGTTCCAGTCATCCCCTATCTCAACGACTGACTGTTCAAGGCGGGCTCGCCCCAGGCTGTCTCCTCCCACCTCCTGACTACAGCCGACCTCCTGCATTCGCTGGGGTTCTCCATCAACGTGCAGAAGTCGCATCTGACTCCCTCTCAGAAGCTTCTGTTCATTGGAGCAGTTCTGGTCACGATGCAGTTTCGGGTCTATCCTCCCGAACAGCGAGTCCGGGATATTCGGGCTATGATTCCGATCTTTCAGCCTCTGTCCCGGATTTCGGTCAGGATGACCCTCCGGCTTCCCGCTGGTGGACCATGCCAGATGGCATATGCGGGCTCTGCAGTGTGACCTGAAGTTCCAGTGGGCACAACATCAGGAGAACCTGTCCGATTGCGTTCACATCTCGGAGGGCACTGCACACCAATTGCCATTGTGGCGAACGAACCAGAATTGGGTCGACGGCAGATCCCTCTCCCTTCCCCAACCAGAGTTCAGAATGGTGACCCATGCATCACTTCTGGGATGGGGCAGCTATATTGGGTAGCCGGAGATCAGAGGCCTCTGGTCTCCGGTGGAGTCCGGACTCAACATCAACCTTCTGGAACTTCAGGTGATTCGTCTTGCACTCAAAGCATTCCTTCCCTCTGTCCGGGGGAGAGTAGTGCAGGTGTTCATACACAACACCACCGCCATGTGGTACTGCAACAAACAAGGCGGGGTGGGGTCGTAGACTCTATGTCAAGAGGCCCTCACCCTCGGGATATGGCTGGAACATCAGGGCATATCCCTGGTCGTTGAACACCTGGCAGGTTCACTGAACGCCAAGGCAGACGAACTCGGCCGCAGGTGCATGATGGATCACGAATGGCATCTTCACTCGGAGGTGGTGCAAGGTCTCTTTCAACAGTGGGGAGAGCCTTCGTTAGATCGATTTGCCACCGAAGAGAACGTGCAATGTCAGCAATTCTGTACGTTGGAATTTCCAAGGTGGCACTCGCTAGGCGACGCTTTTCGTCGCGAGTGGAGTTGTGTCTTCTATACGCCTTTCCGCCTATACCACTTTTGCCCAGAGTGCTGAAGAAATTCAGACGCGACCGGGCTCAAGTCATTCTTGTGGTTGCGGATTGGGCACGAAGAGTCTTGTATCCCGAGCTGCTACACATCGCCATTGATCCTCCGATCAGACTGCCTATTCGGGAGGATCTTCTGTCGTAGCACAGGGAACAGTCCTTCACCCGAACCTGTCCAGCCTCCACCTCCTTCTGTGGAGATTGAGCGGCGGCAGTTGACATCGTTTGACCTGCCTCCCGAAGTCTGTGATGTTATCTTGACTGCCAAGCGTCCCTCCACTAAGACGGTATACGCCTGTAGATGGAACAAATTTGTGGCATGGTGCACAGCAAAGGCTGTGGATCCCCTTTCAGCCCCTCTTTCTGAGGTTCTCTTGTTCCTTGTTTCTTTAGCCCAACAGGGCTCTGCTCTGAGCACTATAAAGGGCTACCTCTCGGCCATTTCAGCCTTTCTTAGACTTCCTGATCAGCTTTCTCTTTTCAAACGCCCCCTGTTGTAAATCGCTTCCTTAAGGGCACTACTCATCTTTTTAGGTCTCGCCTGTCGATGCGCATGCGCATCGAGCAAGCGAGACTATAGGGGCTCATCTACTCTTTATCTAACTTGCAAGGAATCCTGGCGATTCCTTGCAGTGCCCGTGACTTTTAAGCTCAATGCGCATGTGCATTGAGCTTAAAAGCGCGTGCACAGCCGCCCGCATTCCTCCGACACCTTTGAAGTGAAGCTTAGCTTCACTTCAAAGGCCCGGCTTCTTCACACCCACATGCCGCTCTGCCCCGCTCCGCCCCCTCCCCTGAGTCATCCTGCCTGCCCCTTCCCGCCGTGTCGCATTTCTCCTCCCCCCTCCCCTCTCTTCCCTCCGTCTTGTTATATTTATCTTGATTGGCTGCGGGTTTGAGGATTTTAAAACGTGCATCACTAAAATATGCCCAAAACTTCCTCTGCAGAATTTGTCCATGCCTTTCCGAACCATAGTTAATATATTTTTGTTGGTGAATATGAGGGCTTTTCCAAAACGCATCCTCGCTGGGTTCCAGTTATCCTGGTTAAAAATGTCCGTTAGGAGTGTCGGCTGTATGTGTATTTGAGGTAGCCAGGTCTGCACTCCTATTCAAATAAGCACACTGACCTTTACCAGAAGTTGTGTAAATGCCCTGGCTGTCGGCACGTCCTGGGCAGGCCCTGTATTTGTATCGGATAGCTCAGCTGCTGTGACCCCGGCCGAGCCGCTGGTTGCCTCTATACAGGGGTCAGCTGCTCCGTGCTTTCCTGGGTGGACTGGTTTCGTTTCTTCACTTATCCGAAGGCCGCTGAAATAACCCAACGCTCTTTGATTTCAGAAGCGCTTCTCTGTGGTCGTCTGACGTTTGGGCCTATATCTACATGAATTGTCGGCTCGTTGGTTTTCTAGACAGCTGCGGGCGTCTATCACTTTCAGTTTTGTGCTCCTTTTATTAAAGGTGATTCACCCGGAAGGACATTGTGTACTTCACAATTTCTGTAATGAGCGTCTAAGCTGTGGAAATACCACCTATCATTACCAGTGTTTATAAATATCCCTCCCGGCTCTCTATGTGTTGTGTGTGTATGTGTAGAGCAGGTGTGTGTGTGTATACATACGTGTAGTGCAGATTTTCCAAAAGCCCCAACGTTACAAAATTAGCTTGGACAAAATCTATCCAGGATTAGAGCCACGTGCTTTTTGCTACTTCCCCTGTTACAAGCACATGCTTTGTAATTCATCATGTTTCAAGAGCTCCCCGAATGCCACTTAAAGCCAGAAAGCGTTGTTATAGATATGGGCGTTTCTCTCAATGGCCATAGATGGCTGTGACTTTGCACATGAAATAATAGCTCACATTGTAATGCCAGATGCCGTTGGTGGTGCAAGTGTACCCTAATTATTTTCCACATCTGACCAATACCAATTGTTATTTAGCGCTTAGAAAAGGGACCACTCGGTGTTTAGGCGCTATGTAAATAGCACACCATTGTTGTGTGAAGGTTATTTGTCTGCAAATATGAACATATCGCGGATTCCTTGTGCTCTTAACGATGCCGCATAGGAAGCACCGTTTAACACGACGCTGGTTCATCCAGCCGCGCCGCCTTTGAAGGAAGGACTCCAAACAAAAATGCGAGCAGTTGCATGTTTTTGATGTCTCTAATTCCTGGCATTCCCGCTGCCTGCGAGAAAGGCAGGCCCGACCCCCTGCCTGGCTTGATTTAAACAGCCCGGTGTGTTTTCTCCCCTTCATCCTCCCGTGAATAAAAGATAACCTGACAATTCCGTCAGGCGGAGCAGCCAGACGACGCCCAAGCAAACCAGCAGCACAGCAAGGGAAAAAAGCCATAAAAAGAGAAGCTTTTCACAAAAAGCTATTCTACTCGCTGAGCAGGCTGTGGATTTCTGTTTGTGACTACCATTTTTTTTTATTAACAAAAAAATCTTTTTCTGCTCCTTTTGCGTGCGAATGATGGTGGATTTCTTTTAAGACATTCTTTGCAAGGCACAGAATATAAACCTCTTTAAAACATTTTGGTTCTTGAACCTTCGTGACGCTGGCGACCTGGAGTTCCCTTCCCCTCCTAGATCTTGTAACCGCAATGGTATTTGAAATTTACCAAGTGTTAAAAACACAGGAACATGTGAGATTGTGATGGACTCGACACCCTGTGTATATGGCTGGCTGAGATGCTTTACCAATTCTAAGCAGTGCCCTCTCGGGCCACGAGATATTATACATAAGCATGGCCGGAGTCTCACATTTTTACTGGGCATTGTATCGAGGGGAATTTTACTGTATCTCTCTTTGCTTTTTGAAGTTTGTGGTGGACTTTGCGAAATATAATACATTTATTTAGCACAAGCATTTGGGCACTAAATAGGTCTCCAGGATTCCTCGTACAATTAAGTAAGAGGCTGATTTTATGTGACTTCTCACGTGTTTAGTTTAGCCAGTGAAGACCACAGTAATTACGCATGTTTCATGCTTTTTTCTCAGACAGGATTCCCTGGTTTTAAAAGCAATCCTGAGTTACAGGACAGTGATAATTTGAATGGGCAATCAACCTGACATTAACCTAATTGCACTCACCCTCAACCCCTCACCCTCACTCACCCTCACTCACCCTCACCCTCACTCACCCTCACTCACCCTCAACCCATCACCCTCACTCACCCTCACTCACCCTCACCCTCACTCACCCTCAACCCCTCACCCTCACTCACCCTCAACCCCTCACTCACCCTCAACCCCTCACTCACCCTCAACCCCTCACCCTCACTCACCCTCACTCACCCTCAACCCCTCACTCACCCTCACTCACCCTCAACCCCTCACCCTCAACATCAACCCCTCACCCTCACTCACCCTCACCCTCACTCACCCTCACTCACCCTCACTCACACTCACCCTCACTCACCCTCACCCTCACCCTTACTCACCCTCACTCACCCTCACCCTCACTCTCACTCACCCTCAACCCCTCACCCTCACTCACCCTCACCCACCCTCACTCACCCTCACTCACCCTCAACCCCTCACCCTCACACAGTGGAATAGGTCTCGGAGCATTTGAGTTAGAGCTTTTAGAAATGTTTATGGTTTTTTTTTTTCAATTCTTTAGCATTGGCTACAGGAAACAAAAATGCTAAAGATTTACAAAAAAACCCATAAACAATTCTAAAAGCACTAACTCTAATGCTGCGAGACCTATTGCATTTCCAATGCTTGTTCCTCCTGTTGCCTTTGTAATGCCCCAGGGGGACTTGAACTTAGTTCTTACATACCTTATGTGCGCTCCTTTGAGCCGCTACATAACTGTCCTCTCAGGCTTCTGACTTTAAAAACTGCCTTCCTGGTGGCCATCACCTCTGTACACCAACGCTAGATAGCAGTAAGTCAAAACACAAAATATATGTAACTTGAGTGTGCATTTGGATAGGAAACAAGTGGTAAAAAAAAAAAAAAATCTACCCCGTGGAACATCATCTGAGTGTACGAGTTCCCATCAGTCAACTCACGAGACCGCCCTTCATCATTTGGGGACCGTCACATTTCCACAATAGATTGGCAGTTGTTTTTAAGCCTAATCTATGTCAAACATAGGAGGACGGTTGGAATTATATTAGCTTTATAATTGTGGCATATATTAATAATGCCATGTGTGTTCCTTTTTGTTTCTTTTGTATGCATCTGGTGTTCCGCCTTGGATGATTGCACCATGACGTCTGGAAGATGGTAACAGATCACGTCTAAGGTGATATTAAATTCACGTTTTTTAAGCAGTAGCATGTAATGGTCCTGAGGAAGCAGCGGGAGACCAACTGGCTCCGAGAGTCTGCAGAAACATGTCGACCTAAGATACTCCCTAGTAGTTATTTTGTTACACTACTATTGCACTGATTTTTATAGTTTGGGATTGAAGGGGTACAGAATAAAAATGTTTTTCCCCAATCACTACCCAATTTTAACAATTATTCACTAATTCACTTTCACTTTTTGCACTGCTACTCAGTCTCCCACAGACACCCAGTCCTCCTATGTTTGACGGAGTAGATTTTTTTTTACCACTTGTTTCCTATCCAGATGCACACACAAGTTACATATATTTTGTGTTTTGACTTACTGCTATCTAGTGTTGGTGTATTGATGTAATTAGGGGTTATAGCAGTTCTTAAGTTGGTAAACTTCCCCTAGGACCTTCCACTCTCAGTGTTTTTGTTGGCCATCACCTCTGCCCACAGGGTGAGTGAGCTCCAAGCTCTTTCTTCAAAACCTCCATTTCTAACTATCCATCCGGAGAAGATTGTCCTTAGAACTCGTCCATCCTTCCATCCCAAAGTGGTTACTCCTTTCCATATTGGACAGACCATTTCTTTGCCCACTTGCTTTCCGCCTCCGCATACTTCAAAGAGGAAGAGAGGCTCCACCGTCTGGATCCAAAACGTCCCGTTTCACTTTATTTGGATCGCACAATGCAATTCCGGGTGGGTGACCAGCTCTTAGTTGGCTATGTGGGCGCCAAAAAAGGTTGGGCCGTGCACAAACGGGCCATCTCTATGTGGGTTGTTTTGAGCTTAAAGCATGCTATTCTTTGGCAAAGGAGCCTCCTGTGGGGCTGCGTGCCCATTCGGCCAGGGCGACAGCAGCTACATCTGTTTTGGGACGAGGAGTACCCCTCTCTTGATATCTGTCAGGCTGCTACGTGGGCATCGCTGCACACGTTCACAAAACACTACTGCCTGGACACACAAGTCCAGAGAGACGGCTTCTTTAGCCTTTCTGTTCTCCACAACTTTCTGGTGTGAACTTGGTTCGCAGACCCATCTCCGGGGTTGGTATTGCTAGGGTATCTATTCTAAGGTAAGGAATCTATA
Organism: Lissotriton helveticus; assembly: GCF_964261635.1. Classification (NCBI taxonomy): domain Eukaryota; kingdom Metazoa; phylum Chordata; class Amphibia; order Caudata; family Salamandridae; genus Lissotriton; species Lissotriton helveticus. The sequence continues at coordinate 899,734,786 of NC_136073.1, forward strand.
CCGGTTTCTTTCAGATGAACAAGTTACTTACCTTCAATAACGATATATCTGTAAGAAACATAGGTTAGTTATAGATTAGTGCCCCACCCATCTTCCCCGTTCTGTGAACTGACTTCTTGGGTTAAGGTATTCCTTTCAGGGCCCTAGTTTTATGCACCAGTGGTCTCTGTCTTGTATGGCTCTGCGCTCTGGCATGGAAAGTTGTGTACAAAACTGACGTCAGCGTGCGAGGGTAGTGTCTATGTAGCTACCGCAACATATTCCCAGGGAACCACAACGGCAACGACAAACCCGGAGCCGACCAATGCCACCTTTCGACGCGCAGGGGTACTGCTGACGAAAAACTTTCCGGATACAGTCTGACGCCTGGGGGTAATTCTAAGGTAAAGAATCTATAACTAACCTATTTTTCTTACAGATATATCCATACCGAAGGCAAGTAACTTTTTCATTGCTATTTCTCAAATCCATGCAGCATACGATATCACTACGGTTGTATTTTACAATTTGGACAGCATGGCCCGAATCCTGGTCACTTTAAAAAGCTTTCTCCCTGCTTTCCTGTTTCTTCCTCCTATCTGAAGCCGGCTTTTGTTGTCTGAGCCTCCTCACTGTCTTTGGTAACTCCCACTTTGCCTCGCCTCCTGAAAGGGACTATGGTTACTGCTCCTTTTCTTGGAGCGGTTTGGACAGAATTCCTCCTTCTCACCCCCTTGTGTTCTTGGATGCCTGAGTGCTAGTCTAGTGGCCCAGTTAGAGAACCAAACTTGGCAAATTTTGCTTGGTTTCCAATTCCGAAAGATCCAGCTGTGACACGAGTCCGAGAACCGTGCAACTAGTCCATCCTGTTGCAGGTATGAGACTTTTTGGTGCTGTGTCCCATCGCCGATTATGTATTTCTGTCCACTTTTCTTGCCATGACCCCAGGCGTATTCCATCTTTTGCGTCCTATCAAATTGTTCTAGTGCACCATTGTTTGTTATTTTACTTCCTGTGAGCTTGGTGTCTGACCAGGTTACCATTTGTGTCACTGAATGTAGGTATTTGTGGGTTAATGCAGACATTATAAGTGATAGCTTTTCAGCAGAAAAGGATCCAGACCATTATTTACCTCCCGGCTTCAGTCAAGGGCTGTGGATTACTTTCACATTTACCAGCTGGTAGGACTCTATTCTGTAGGCCAACACTGATTTTGCAATGTGCCAGAATAAGTTCCAAAGAAAAGATTTTTAAAGGCTACCTAATATCTTTACATTTTTACTATTTCTGGGTGTTCATGAGAAGAGCAGTTCACTGTTGGAGTTGCCCTCTTGGGCGATATCTCTCTGTCCTACCCACTAGGTTGTCTTTTGCGCTGAAGGTTCCTGTTTTTCATGAGAGCTTTGGGACATGTGCTATCATTTAAATATATCTGATATTGCAAAGATGGCTGTTGAAATTGAAGCTTTTCATGTGTTTTTTGTACATCTTTGTTTTCAAGTCCTGTGTTGATATTTTTTAATCTCACCATTTTAGCAATTACACTTATTAAATGTCAACAATGGTATGTCGTATGTTTTGCGTATAATTAATTATTCAGCCATAATAAGTCATTTCTCCCAAAAACTCCCTTCCTTCCCCCCTCCCCCCCTATGGAGTTGCAGCTTTGCTAGTAGTTTACTTCAGGTTCGGTGCGTCAGCCACAAGATAGCCAATCCTGTGATAGTCAATAGTGGAAGGGTGTCTGTTCTTTGGCATACTTTGTTTTCAGGAGTGTGGGTTGGGGGGTGTGTACTAACTCACACACACGATCACTTGCCATTCTAGCCTGCGAGGGTGGGGGTGTTGGGGTCCCAGGCGGTTGGTGCAGGTGAGGGCCAGGATTCTTTAAACAATTAACTAATGCCACACAGGTGCGGTCTGTGTCCAGTGTACCTATGCCCCTCCTAGCCTCCCTCAGGAGAACCTACCCTTCATAACTAGCCCATCGGTCCAGTTTTCTCCTCCACACTCTCGCACGAGGGCCCCCGGGGCACCGGTGACCTCCATTTTTGCTAAGATAAATGGCAGGTCCTGAAATCTACTCGTGATTTTAGTTTTGTATGTATGGGGAAACCAGCCCATGAGACAATGACCCAGGGAGCATGGCACCTCCTTCTCCACTATTTTCGCCACAGTTGTTGTTACCTCCTCCCAGTACTTCTGCAGGGTCAGGCATTGCCATATCATGTGTATGAAATTATCTCCTATCTCTTTGCATCACGGGCAGGCCACATCGTTCACATTGAAGTATCTAATGGTACGGTCTGGATTGAGATTGGCCCTGTTCAGCATGTAAAAGTCAATTAACTTAAATCTGGCGTTCCCGCTACCCTTCAGTATTCTGTCTAGTATTTTTACCCAGTCTCCTTCTGGCATGGGGATTCCTAGGTGACCCACCCATTTGCTGCGCAGCGCGTCTAATGGTAAAAGCTTGTCTTTCAGTATTGACCTGTATAGGGCTGTCACTGCTCTGTAGGTGTCCGATGATGTCACAATGTATTGACAGGGCCTATCTGGTTGTGGTTCTTTCGGCCCTGCATTCGAGTGTTTACGTAGTGCTGCTGTTACTGCCCTCTGAAGCAGGAAATGACCCTGTGGTAGGATAATTCTGTCCTAAATTCTTCGAAAGGGAGAAGCTCCGCCTCACAATACAGGTCTCCCACCATTGTTGCCCCAGCCTCTGCCCACTCTGTCAGCCCTCCCATATTTCACCATGAGGCAATGCAGCAAACGCCCTTAGGGGCATGTCAGGGAAGTACAGTAATTTTGACACTTCTTCAGTAAGCAATTAGTCCAACACCGGCTCATTACTTGGACCTCTCCAGTATCCTCCCGGTGTGGGCCCCCGTCCGCAGCAGCACTCCAAATAGCCTATCTAGAGTCAGAACAAATGGTCCGGTTGTACGACTGGAGTCCAGTCTTCTAGTCATCCATTGTGTGAACCAATGTAGTTATGCAAAGAGATAGTATGCCTCACTGCATTGACCCCCCGTCCATCACCTAGTGCTGCAATGTAGCAAGCGCCACACTTTCCATCCTGAGCCCCATAGAAACCCAATGGTCATCAAGCCTAATTCCCTGAACACTCCCCTAGGGATCCTTACAGGCAGCACCACGAACAAGTGCAACAAAGGCGGGAGCGCCACTATTTTAAGGAGTGCCACTGTGACCGCCACCAAAAGAGGGAGTATTCTCCAGAACTCTTTCTTTTTTAGGAATTTAACAGCTATACCTACATTCCCTTCCAGGAGATCAGAGGGGTCATGGTATATGCGAACCCCTAGCTATTGCAATTAGCGGGGTTCCCAATGTAGCAAGTCCAGACTGTCTGGGGATTCCCTGTCCGCCTGTGTTGGGAACAGTTTGGATTTTTGTCAGTTTACCCTTAATCCTGATAGCGCTCTGAATTTCACTAGCATGTCCCTAGCTCCTCTCAAGTCGTCTGCCGTGTTCCCGAGGAATATCAATAAATCATCTGAATACAGGGATATCCGGTGAGATCTGCCGCCAGTCAATACTCCCTGATACCATTCTCCTGATTTGGCATGGCAGGCCAGAGGCTCCAACGCCAGAGCAAATAGCAGTGGAGACCAGAAACAACCCTGTCTTGTTATTCACCCTATGCAGTAACTGTCAGAGACAGCTTGTCCTGTTCGGACTCTAGCCCTTGGGTCGTTATAGAGGAACTTTGTCCATTGCAGGAATCCCAGTCTCAATTTGAGACGCTTCAGCACCCCGTATAAATAGCTCCATTCCAGGCTGTCAGATGCGTTTTTGACGTCAACAGCAAATACGGTGGCATGAGTGCGATCATAGGTATCATTCTCTAATAGGGTTAATTGTTGCCGGATATTAAGTGCCTGTAGCACCCCTAAATCTAGTATTTAGGTGGCATCCCGAGACCCTGAAATCATATTCCTGACGACCTAAGAAGAGCCATTCACTAAAGCGTTGCACCAGCAGAGAAGACTACAGACACCAACTGACCTGGCCCCAGCCGTACCGGCCTGTCTGTAGTCCCCGATGATCGTGCACAAAAAGACAACCTGTCCTGCAACCCAGCGACCTCCAAACCCTTGTGAGGACTGCCTTCCTTTGACAAAGATCAAGATCTCCCATGGACGGCGGACCTGTCCAGAAGAAAGCAACTTTAAAGAACAAAGAACTCTGTCCTGAGGAACCGCAAAACTACTGAAAGACCCAACTCTGGACCCAACTCCCACAGCCCAAGTCAAATGGCCCACTGGTCCTGTGAAGGACCCCCAGCACTTCTGAGTAAGAGTCCTCCGTGGGCTGACTTCTGCCGTACTTCACGTCGACGCCTGGAACCTCAATTCAAAAACTGCCCCCTAACTGTGACCTTCCTGTTGAGACTTTTCCAACGCCTAAGGACATCCTAAACTCTTTAAGCCCCTGGGTCTTGGGGAGCACAACCAATGGTGTCCCTAAGCCCCCTAGCGTCTCTACTTACCTGGGCAACTGTGTGTTTTCTTCGTCCTGCCTCCTGGCATGAGGCTGTAGCCTTTCAACAAAACCGAACTCCCCCCATTGGTTTGCATTGGGCGCACATCGCTGTGTTGGTACTCTGCACCGGCCGTCCCTGTGTCATTGATGGTGTAAATTTGGTGCTGCCTTGTGGCCCCCCGTGCTTACCTTAACCCCCCCAAGACTGTGTTACCAAACCGTGTTACTCACCTGTGAGCAGCATTTCTTCGATTACCCCCCTTTCTCCTTTGATAACATTGGCACCAGATCCCGAGTTTGAACCCTGCACCTGGCCGCCCATGTGCCTCTGGAGGTGCAGATTTGCTACTTACCTGAACCTTGCCTGGTGCTGATTCTTCATCCTGAAAACCAAGACTGTAAGTTGTGTACTTAACCTGCAACACCGCATTCTTGTTTTCCTCCCATAGGTTAACATTGCTAAACACAAAATTGCAGTGTGTCTGTTTTTTAAAGTGAAAAGTATTTCTTATGAAAAACATACTTACCTTTTTAGGTTTTGCCTGGCGAAAAGATGCGCTCTGCGCATCTTTTTCGCGCAGTCGAAAACCTGATGAGAACTGTAGTGTGGGTTTGGGTCGGCCCTCGTCATTCATTGGCTGGCTCCATAAATGGAGCCTAGCCATTGGACGAGGGGCCTGTCCGTCAATGCCGGACCAGATTCGGGGGCGTTCCCGAGATTCTTTGGCTTTTGCCGACGTCACGCGACGTCAGCCGAAAGCCGGGAACGCCCCCGAATCTGGTCTGGCATTGAGCCGGCACCCGCCTTCCTGCTTGGTGAGTGATCTGACACAATCATCAGAGGAAGTATCCCTGCTGGGGTTCACGTACATCTCTCGCTTCTCACCGCTGAGGCAGAAGGCGCCTTTTCTGCCTTGCCTGCGCCTGATATCTTCCGAGCCACGTGCAACCTTTGCCCGCTCTCCACCCTGAACAAAGTGCACCGCCACATGGACAGCGGGCAGGGAACGTGTGACGCAGCTAGCGCTGCGAAACGGGAGCATCCATGCCAGGCCAGCAGCGCTAGTGATGGAGTCCAGGCCCTCACATCTTTACAAACGCGGTGTGACAGAGTTAAGGGGGGGGGTGTTGTTTCACGGCTGACCGAACCTCTTCGAGGCGCAGACACCTCTGGGAGCGCCACCGCCAGGTCGTCAGCCGGACACGTCTCTGGACTGCTCGTTCACACGATCACAGCACAGGGGGGGACGTGTGAAGAGGCTGGTCTCCGAGGGCTGGCACGGCCCGACTGCAGTACAGCTGCAAACAGTTTCAGCTGCAGAGTCATCTGTAAAGTATAGCGCACCACTCAAACGCTGACAAAATATAGCGTCCAAATACCCTTCTGAAAAATAGGGCCCCATGTGGTTAATAATTTAAAAAATCTACACCCAACCAGACAATGTGCATGTCAGAGAATATTTCTATATGTGATCGTCTGACGTACAGCCATAGAAACCACGTCACTCTCATGGGCGCAGTTTCACCAACATGCTACAGCACCAACTACACAATGTCTCATTAATTTTTTTGTGGTATTTTTAGGCACGGGGAGATTCAGTAATTTGTCCAGAAGTGCAGGATTTTGAGAAGACGCCAAAACTTGTACCTGGGTTTCCCAATTTCAAAGATACAGCTCTGGCCCCTAACACCACATTCTCTACCCCCACCCCCCCCCCACCCCCCCTTCGACTCTTTGCGCAATACCTCCCTGAGCCCATCCACTCTCGCCTCTCTCTCTCTTCTCCATCGCTAATCGCTTTCTCTCTACCTATGCCCACCCTCCCATCTATATATCTCTCTCGACGCCTCTCTTTGCTGCAGTTAAAATGGGGGAGCTGCGGCCTGCGGAAAGTGACAGGGACACCGGGAGCGGCCCCGGGCTTTCAAAACCACCCCCAAGGGCACCGACCCACGGGGTAAATGCACAGTGGAATAAAGGGCCTGTCAGGCAATGTAAGTGATGCGTGTGTAAAGCGCTCCAAAAGCTTCAGGTCAAGTTGGCGCTGAGAAGGAACACTCCTGTATTCGAACATCGTTTTTAGAAAGCGGTTACTTCATGGAATAAATATTCCTTCTAATTATAACTACATAAGAGAAAATAATTCTATGTTTTAAACTGACACAAATGGACATCCACTGTGCAGAATTATCCATTTGGAATTCTGCATGTACATTTGACATTCTCGTCAAAATCCAGGACTGTTCTCCAAGCTCCTAGAAGCCCTTCATTTTATTGTGCGTGCTCTGAAAGTTATCATGAGGGTGCGATGCACACGAGTCTAGGAGGAGGCAAAACCAGAAGAACGAACGGACACTGCACAAGCGCTAGTGCACCGCCTAGAGCCTCAAAATCTATCACGAGGCGCTAGTTCCAAGTAGATAACAATTGCCTACTTGGAACTAGCGCCTCCTGAAAGACTTGGAGGTTCTAGGCGGTGAAGTAGCGCTTGTGCAGTGTCCGTGCTTTCTGCTGGTTTTGCCCAGGGCGCTATCTGAGCAGAGGGTATCTCTGTACCGGGGTCTGGGTGGGGTGGGGGGGGGGGGGGGGGGAGCTGAGTCTCCCCGGCCTTCTCTTGGGGTGGGGGTGGGGGCGGGACACGGGCCGGACGTGAGGCGGCGGGCCCTCCCGGCAGCAAGGGGTCTCATAGAATGCTCTCCACCCTTGTTTCGAGTGTGAGATCACGGCACTGCACACCTCGACCCCTCTCCACGAGCCTGCTCGTGACTTCACCGATGTGCTTTGCATGCGCCACACAACTGCAGGGAATGCTTGGCGCTAGGGCTGCCTGGCCGGCGCGTTTGGAGTTGGAGACAGACTGAACCTGGCGACAGTCTGAAGGTTTGAGTACATCCACAGGTCCTTGAGGCCTTGCACAGTATGACGTTGTAACTACATATGTGTATGTCACTCACCGCCTCGCATCTTTACGGCTCGGTCATATGGCCGGTGTTTTCCGTGCAACGAACATGGAAGGCCTCCCCCGTTACAATGCCAGGAGAGGGAACCCGCCGCCCCTGTGGCTGTTGCATAAACATGCGTCACACCTGAAGTTCAGACCCAGCGCTGCACAGAAGTGCAAATGAGTCGTGGACGAGCTGCTGTCCTTGTGTAGGTGTCGCCCCCGGAAGCATGGGACGCTTGCCCAGTACCAATGCTTGTCCGTGCCTTGATTGCTCTGCATTTATCCCCCTTTTGTCTTCCAGAGCCCGCCTTTGTCGGGTAGCGCCCTGGGCGGAAATGCATTTGGCGCCCTCCTGCTGGTGAATAAAACGAGGCAGCGGGAGCCCTTGGGTTCAGAGGGCCGCCCCTGGAGGATTGCATTAGTAGTGTCTGGCCTCTGCACAGATCCCTGCGCCACCCCACTCACCTGCATTATGCACCGATTTGCATCTCACCCTGGTGCCAAGCTGTTGGTTGGAGGGGGGTTAATGGTGCATGGCAGCAGCGGGTGGGAGGAGATGGGAGGGCAAGAAAGCAGGCTGATGGGGTGTTAAAAACAGGTCTGCAGCTCTGGAGCCAGAAGCAGGGTCTCTGCTGACATTAATGCAGACAGCTCCTTACGCCCCTCTGAAGCCTGCGCCTTGGGCATGGAGCCCGCTCGCCCATGCCAAAAGCCGGCCCTGGGCGGCACAAACAGAATGGCCTCTCTGCAGTGATGTCACTCCTTTCCTGCCACCCCCTTCTGCCTCGATGTTTACAGAGGCCTACTAATGTTGAGGGCGGCCATGGGCAGTGCCACTCCTAGGCTGGCGGTGGGCATGGTGTATGCGAGTTGTTATTCTTCCTACTTTATCCCCAACAAGCACTAGGAAATTCCGGAGGTCAAGCGCTCCTAAACAGAGGATATATTTTCCATCATTTAATATTTTCTTCATATGTGCAATGAATTAAGTTGTTAATAAGGATGGCCAGTTTATATGGCCAACCGGAGCTCAGTTAGCTGCTAGAACAAGCAGTGGCCTCGTGGCGTCTTGAAGCATTGCTCTGTACCACAAAAGCTGAAAGGTCATCTACATGAATCTGCTGGGACAATGCTCTGAAGAAGAAACGTCCCCCCTAAGCACAACATGTGATTTCCATTCATGGGGCGCGAGGGATGTGCTGCAAGTGTCTGTCAGTCACTGTGATGGCCGATGCCATCTTTAGGGGAGCGGTGACTTTTCCCGCCCAACGACCAGTGCTGCAATGAGAGCCAGAACCAGCAGCACGGTGATTGTGACCATCCCGCCGGAGCGGCCCGAGAGGCCGAGGTCCAGGTCAACCACGTCAGTCACTGCAATAGAAAAGATGTGCGCGTTAGGAGTGACGTCACTGCCGGGGACTACGTCTCATCATCAGGGCTCAGCTTGTACCAGGTGTCCTTGCTCGAGACATCTCGCTGGATCCTTGGCGCAGGTACACACATGCATTGGTCACACCCGGGGCTTCACTGACGCCCCGCACATGACAGCCAGTGCCCCACAGGAGGCCATTTACACTCAGCTCTTGCATCTCCGACTCTTCCAGACTACAGGCCGTCCTTTCCCCACAGCACCCCAAACACACCGTGCTCTCATTCTAGCAGTCTGGCCCCACTCACAGCTCAGGCACACACCCATGCTGCAGCAATCACTCACAACAGCCCTCAGCACCACGTGCACCCTTCACAGACCAGCACTCTGGAGGCACACGCACACCTCTTACACACTCACAACCACACGCGCACCCCTCACACTCACAACCACACGCGCGCCCCTCACACTCACAACCACACGCGCGCCCCTCACATCCTGACAACCACACGCACGCCTCTTACACACTCACAACCACACGCATGCCTCTTACTCACAACCACACGCGCACCCCTCACACTCACAACCACACGCGCGCCCCTCACATCCTGACAACCACACGCACGCCTCTTACACACTCACAACCACACGTGCACCCCTCACACACTGACAACCACACGCACGCCTCTTACACACTCAGACACACCTCTTACACACTCACAACCACACGCGCACCCCTCACACACTGACAACCACACGCACGCCTCTTACACACTCACAACCACACGCACGCCTCTTACACACTCAGACACACCTCTTACACACTCACAACCACACGCGCACCCCTCACACACTGACAACCACACGCACGCCTCTTACACACTCACAACCACACGCACACCTTATACACACTCACAACCACACGCACGCCTCTTACACACTCACAACCACACGCACACCTTATACACACTCACAACAACACGCACACCTTATACACACTCACAACCACACGCACGCCTCTTACACACTCACAACCACACGCACACCTTATACACACTCACAACCACACGCACGCCATCAGCCCCACGCGCACCCTTCACAGACCAGCACTCTGGAGGCACACGCACGCCTAACACACTCACGCCTCTTACACACTCACAACCACACACATGCCTCTTACTCACAACCACACGCATGCCTCTTACTCACAACCACACGCGCACCCCTCACACTCACAACCACACGCGCGCCCCTCACATCCTGACAACCACACGCACGCCTCTTACACACTCACAACCACACGTGCACCCCTCACACACTGACAACCACACGCACGCCTCTTACACACTCAGACACACCTCTTACACACTCACAACCACACGCGCACCCCTCACACACTGACAACCACACGCACGCCTCTTACACACTCGCAACCACACGTGCACCCCTCACACACTGACAACCACACGCGCGCCCCTCACATCCTGACAACCACACGCACGCCTCTTACACACTCACAACCACACGCGCACCCCTCACACTCACAACCACACGTGCACCCCTCACACACTGACAACCACACGCACGCCTCTTACACACTCAGACACACCTCTTACACACTCACAACCACACGCGCACCCCTCACACACTGACAACCACACGCACGCCTCTTACACACTCACAACCACACGCACACCTTATACACACTCACAACCACACGCACGCCTCTTACACACTCACAACCACACGCACACCTTATACACACTCACAACAACACGCACACCTTATACACACTCACAACCACACGCACGCCTCTTACACACTCACAACCACACGCACACCTTATACACACTCACAACCACACGCACGCCATCAGCCCCACGCGCACCCTTCACAGACCAGCACTCTGGAGGCACACGCACGCCTAACACACTCACGCCTCTTACACACTCACAACCACACACATGCCTCTTACTCACAACCACACGCATGCCTCTTACTCACAACCACACGCGCACCCCTCACACTCACAACCACACGCGCGCCCCTCACATCCTGACAACCACACGCACGCCTCTTACACACTCACAACCACACGCGCACCCCTCACACACTGACAACCACACGCACGCCTCTTACACACTCGCAACCACACGTGCACCCCTCACACACTGACAACCACACGCACGCCTCTTACACACTCACAACCACACGCACACCTTATACACACTCACAACCACACGCACGCCTCTTACACACTCACAACCACACGCACACCTTATACACACTCACAACAACACGCACACCTTATACACACTCACAACCACACGCACGCCTCTTACACACTCACAACCACACGCACACCTTATACACACTCACAACCACACGCACGCCATCAGCCCCACGCGCACCCTTCACAGACCAGCACTCTGGAGGCACACGCACGCCTAACACACTCACGCCTCTTACACACTCACAACCACACGCATGCCTCTTACTCACAACCACACGCATGCCTCTTACTCACAACCACACGCGCACCCCTCACACTCACAACCACACGCGCGCCCACCACATCCTGACAACCACACGCACGCCTCTTACACACTCACAACCACACGTGCACCCCTCACACACTGACAACCACACGCACGCCTCTTACACACTCAGACACACCTCTTACACACTCACAACCACACGCGCACCCCTCACACACTGACAACCACACGCACGCCTCTTACACACTCGCAACCACACGCACGCCTCTTACACACTCACAACCACACGCACACCTTATACACACTCACAACAACACGCACACCTTATACACACTCACAACCACACGCACACCTTATACACACTCACAACAACACGCACGCCTCTTACACACTGACAACCACACGCACGCCTCTTACACACTCGCAACCACACGTGCACCCCTCACACACTGACAACCACACGCACGCCTCTTACACACTCACAACCACACGCACGCCTCTTACACACTCACAACCACACGCACACCTTATACACACTCACAACAACACGCACGCCTCTTACACACTCACAACCACACGCACGCCTTTTACACACTAACAACACGCACGCCATCAGCCCCACGCGCACCCTTCACAGACCAGCACTCTGGAGGCACACTCACGCCTCTTACACACTCACAACCACACGCGCACCCCTCACACACTGACAACCACACGCATGCCTCTTACACACTCACAACAACATGCACGCAGTAGATCATTGCTAAAAACCAGTGGCAAAATCAATGAGTCCCAAAGGCCATTTCTGTTGTTTTTGTCAATACTTGTGCTTTAAGCATCTTTATACCTCAGCGGAAAGAAATACATGTGACATTTCTTTTTTTTTTAAATAGTTTTGTTACAGATTGTCTGCTACGTTCGCCTCCAAAATAGGCACCCTGCCTTACATAATTATACAATGACCAGTGTGAACTGGAAGCGATGCATTGTCCATTGTAATACTGTGGGCTCAGTTATAGTTTTTGTGGCATGAAACTGCACATTAAGCCACAGAAATTGACGTTAGTGGTACGTATGCATTTAGTTATACCCCTTACTTTCTGGCACGGACAAGGCTTTGTGTTGTGCTCTTAATGTACTGTGATTATGTGGTACTTTCTAAATCCCCCTCTTGGGTGGTTAATCTACTGCTGCACCCCTTGGGTGCCTTCACTTGGCCTCATGTTGATCTCCTTTGGTGCTGACCATTTTCTGCAGATAACACAAGCCTGTTGGAAGTAAAGTGCATTGTGACTTGCTTTCCCCCATCTCTCACAGCCTGCTCTGTGCAAAAGTATTGTACACCCTTTGACACCTGTCTCTTGCCTGTGAAGAACCCTTTCCCACCTTTGAGTTAGTTTCACAGCCCAGCTATCTCACACCTACCTACTGTCTGCTGTTCCTCTGTGACACCTCGCTATTGTCTGCAGCACTCCCTTTCACCAGTGTACATCATTGCAGCCCCTTTCACACTTGTTTGTTGCCTGTACAATCCTTTGTACAACTGATGTTACACAAAGAGCTTCTCCCACCCAAACCTACCCATTATCTACACACTCCCTCTCAGACTTCTTGCTGTGTACAACCCTTTTAACACTCCTCTTTTATCTGCACAATCCCTCTCTCTCTCACTCCTACATCATCATCTCTCTCCCCAGTCTGTCACCTTTGAAGGCCTTTTTACACCTATTGGTTACCTATGCGGTCGGTTCATCTCTAACAACAGTGTATAACTTGCACAGGGGGCTCGCAGTGTGTGGAGGGCTCTGTGTGGGTGGCTCTGTGTGGGTGTGTGTGGGGCTCTGTGTGGGTATGTGGAGGGCTCTGTGGGTGTGTGGAGGGCTCTGTGTGGGTGTGTGGGGGGGCTCTTTGTGGGTGTGTGAGGGGACTCTGTGTGGGTCTGTGGAGGGGCTCTGTGTGGGTGTGTGGGGGGCTCTTTGTGGGTGTGTGTGGGGGGGGCTCTGCGTGGGTGTGTGGAGGGCTCAGTCTGGGTGTGTGGGGGGTCTCGCAGTGTGTGTGAGGGCTCTGTGTGGGTGTGTGTGGGCTCTGTGGGTGTGTGTGTAGGGGGGCCCTGTGTGTGTGAGGGGGCTCTGTGTGGGGGGTTCGGTGTGGGTGTGTGTGGCATTTGCGAGAGATTAAGCTATTGGCATTGTAAAGGACAATGCCATTTATTTATCAGTTTTCAAAACGAACACATAAATAAAGAAATTGTCATTTACAATGCCAATAGCTCTAACTTTTCCAAAGGCAAAACCGTTGCATTGTAAATGCTTGTTACAAATTTCTTGGTCTTAAAATAAATCCTGAAAGAAGCTTATTTTCATAAAATTAGTGTGGATCTCCTTTTTGAGTTGTGTGTCATGTATTAATCACTGTGCGCATGACAACTGTCTTTTTGCGTTTACTTTGAGGCCTGTTACTTCTTGGGGAATCTCTGGACTCCTTGCACAATATAACCTCTTAGTGTTATATCATATAAAGAGCCAACTGCCTACATGGTGGCTTTGAGTTAAGGTCTCAGTGTTTTGTGCTCACTCTTGTGTACAGGCCTCGAAGATTCTGAAGCTTCTTGGACTCTTGATCTTATGCGTCCTGCTGGTCCTCAGTATTCATAAGCACACGTAAGGTCTGCAGTGGGCTCTGGGCTAGAGTTGCCTTTCAGACAACATCCACACCTCTGATGAGGCAGTTCGGGAACTTCCTTGGTGGATGACAGAGGCCTTTCTGACCTACCCTCAAGGGTTCACAGTAGTGATCGATGCATCATTTCAGAGTTGTGTCTGTCACCTGGACCAGGTAGAAATCCGAGGCCTTTTATTTCTGGAGGAGCTGAAACACAATTTCAATCTTCAAGAACTGCATGCCATTCTGTTGATCCTGAAAGCTTTTCTGCCATCCATCGGTCCAGGTCTTAACGGACCACACAATTGCCACACAGTACTCAACAAGCATGACCGTGTCTGCCACAGCCCTACTTTTTTCTTTCTGTTGCAATCCTCGTTAGGAGCAAGAGAGACTTCATCAGTTGAATCCAAAGAGGGCCCTTAGTTTCTTCATGGATCCTGTCTAAGGAGTATTAACTTTGTTGAGATGGAATGTCCTGTCCATAAAAATGTTGTCTCCTGGCCAGAGGGCCCTTTGCTAATTTCGCCTAGCCTGCCACTATGGCGAGAATGGGAGGTTTTCTGGTGCTGTGCATCTGCGCGGCCTTCACATAGGTGTCAGTTCAGGCCTTCACCAGTAGTTACTATCTTCAAGCTCAGGTCCGCAGAGAGAGGCATTTTGACTGCAAGGTACTGCAGAATGTCCATGGGTAAGTCCTTTTGTCAGAGCCTCCTCCATTTCGGAGCTACTGCTTTGGTGTCTAATCTAAGATACATCTGCTTTTTTACCAAATAACAAGTTACTTGTTCTCCGGATGGATAAAAGTTAGATAATGAGGATACTCTAGCTGCAGGTTCCTCACTTCCCTCCCGCCTCTTTGTTCTGTGCAGAGAACTTTATGAGTATGAAAAGATTCAAAGTTAGATTTTGCACACTGTCCTGTAATGATCTGGCATAATTGATGTGTCTCTGAGGGTACAGAAAAGTGAAACTAGGAAACAGGTGTCCATGTTCAGGAGTGCTGCCTACATACTCCTGTGCACCATCACTTCAAGAGACAGAACACAGCTGCCTTGTGCCATCCACTGGCACATGGGAACAATTGCTTATCATGTCCAGCGCCTGGGGGAATTCACAAGGTGAGGAATCTACAGTTAGAATATCCACCAGAAAGAGCGAACAGAAGATAAGTAACTTGGTTGTTTGATTATTAAAATTTCTCATTTTGTTTAATTTCATAGAGAACAACCATCACATCAAGGTTTTCCTGCCTAAGAAGCTTCTGGAGTGTTTACCGAAGTGTACCCTGCTGCCCAAAGAGAGGTTACGATGGAACACAAATGAGGTTAGTTACTGCTATCCAACATGGTTGCACATCTGTCTTTTTACCATTTTCATTTGCTAACTAAGCCTAGCTTCAAATACCTGTACGCGGTAGCCATGCCATTTGCATAATATGTATTTGCCATTTACCTTTGCCAGATTAATTAGGAGCCCATTCACAAAGTCATGTCCCCAAGATTCCTTTTCTTAAACATTAGAGTGTGATGTGGGTTTGCCTCTTTTGTCTGCCTTTCTTGGCCAGAAATATTTTGTTTTTTATTTATTCAAATGTATAGCAATAATCAAGAGTTGTTACAGTTTTTGTATTGTAGCATGTCTCAGGCTTTCAGAACAGTGTAGTGTGTGATTGGTGATTTCAAGTTGGGAAACAAATGTATAGTACCTAGTTAGAGCAGCGTCAAGGATGCCACAGGTTCATCGCTGTCTCTAGGGGAATGACCTTGGCTGGCTTAGCTAAGTGATAAGTTTTATATTTCCAAAGAGTCTATGGAGTTCTCTACACAGTTTTGTTAACAGCAACAATTGTCTGTGTATACGCAATACATGGGGACATAGTCCATCATATTTTGCTTGATAATTAGGAATTGAAAGTGTTATACTTATTGTGTTATTTTTGTTTGCAAAACACACTACCACCAACAAGGGTATCCCGGTGCAGTGCAGGTGTGTGTGTGCCTAGCCCTGCCTATGGTAGGTTGGTTAATCACCTGCGAGGGTATCCTGGTGCAGAGTGTGTGTGTGTGTGTGTGTGCCTAGCCATGCCTCGGGTGGGTTGGTTAATCACGCACAAGTGGATATCCTGATGCAGAGAGTGTGTGTGCCCATCCCTGCCTACGGTAGGTTGGTTAATCACCCACAAGGGTATCCTGGTGCAGAGTGTGTGTGTGTGCCTAGCCATGCCTAGGGTGGGTTGGTTAATCACCCACACGGGGGTATCCTGATGCCGAGACTGTGTATGCCCAGCCCTGCCTATGGTAGGTTGGTTAATCCCCCACGAGGGTATCCTGGTGCAGTGCAGGTGTATGTGCCCGCTTTGCCTATAGTAGGTTGGTTAATCACCCACAAGGGCATCCTGGTGTAGTGCAGGTGTGTGTGCGCCCATCCCTGCCTAGGGTGGGTTGGTTAATCACCCACACGGGGGTATCCTGATGCCGAGAGTGTGTGTGCCCATCCCTGCCTACGGTAGGTTGGTTAATCTCCCATGAGGGTATCCTGGTGCAGTGCAGTTGTGTGTGCCCATCCCTGCCGAGGGAGGGTTGGTTAATTGAAAAGCCAGTTCTTCAGCTTCTTGCGGAATCAAAGAAGAGAGGAGGAGGCCGCTCTGATGAGGAGCAGGCTGTCATTTCACACTTCAGGAGCGATGTAGGAGAACGTCCGTCCTCCGGCTCTGGTTCTGTGTCAGCTTGGGATTTGTGTGAGTAGGAGTTCTATGGAGCCAAAGTCTCTGGGTGTTTGGTGGACGGAGATGCAACTGTTCAGGTATTTGGGGCCTGAGTCGTGCAGTTCCTTTAATGTGTGTGTGAGGAGTTTGAATTCATTGTGTATCGGGAGCCAGTGTAGTTCA
This sequence comes from Lissotriton helveticus, assembly GCF_964261635.1. Classification (NCBI taxonomy): domain Eukaryota; kingdom Metazoa; phylum Chordata; class Amphibia; order Caudata; family Salamandridae; genus Lissotriton; species Lissotriton helveticus. The sequence continues at coordinate 899,751,634 of NC_136073.1, forward strand.
CTGAGGTGTGATGTGAGTTCTGTGTGACCTTCCCCTATGTTACATATATTTCAAATCTTGTGCAACCATGGGGTCGCGTTTGGTTGGTTAGGACTCTTACACGGAGGTCTCTTGATAATTAACAAATAGATAAGTGAGTCCCGTACAGGATTATGACATAGTTAGTTTGTTATATGTGGCTCTCACTGAAAGCCTGCAACATGAACATCCATTTGTAAATCTATTTATTCATTGCTATAACGTAATAACAGTGGATAAGAAATGTCACCCACTGTTGCTCAACATAAAGGAATATCAGGCTGCTCTGACAGCCCTCTCTGAGAACCTGTAAGTTCAGCGCTGACTTTCTGCTATGATGGAGGGCAGAGGACTCCTCTTTGGGAGGGGTGGGTGTGGGATAGCACAGTGGGTGGTAGACTAGGTGCTGGAGGGCATTTGTTTTTTAATTTGTCACAGGGAGAAGCCATGTTATGTATGTAAAATTATACATGGGTAAAAAGTGAATGACAGAGATCTTTCTGACTATGTCCAGATCTCGGAGGGAACTACACAACAATTGCAGTGGTGGCTAATGAACCAAGCTTGGGTCAGAGGCAGATCCCTCTCCCTTCCCCAACCAGGTCTCACAGTGGTGACAGATGAGTCACTTCTGGGATGGGGCAGCCATCTGGGAGAGGCGGAGATCAGAAGTGGAGTCTGGGCTCCATATCAACCTGATGGAGCTTCGGGCCATCCGCCTGGCACTAAAAGCATTCCTTCCCTCTCTCAAAGGGAAAGTGGTACAGATGTTCACCAACAACACCACCGCCATGTGATACTGCAACAAACAGGGCGGGTGGGGTGGTGTACCGTGTGTCAAGAGGCTCTTTACCTCTGGACATGCTTCTGGAGACGCTGAAACATCAGGGCATGACCCTGGTGTTTCAACAACTGGCAGGTTCTTTGAACGCCAGGACGGACCAACTCAACCGTCTGTGCCTGGTGGATCACGAATGGCGTCTTCACTCTGAGATAATGCAAGGTCTCTTTCAGTGGTGCTGAGAGCCTTGGTTAGATCTGTTCACCACCGAAGAGAACGTGCAATGTCAGCAGTTCTACGCATTGAAGTTTCCTAGGCGGCACTCTCTCGGCGATGCTTTACGTTGCAAGTGGAGTTGCAGCCTCCTGTACCGCTTCTGCCCTGAGTGCTGAAGAAGATGCGACCGGGCCCAAGTCATTCTTTTGAACCCGGACTCGACACGAAGAGTCTGGTACCCCAGGCACCTGAGCATAGCCATCAATCCTCCGATCATACTGCCCCATTGGGAGGATCTTTTGTCGCAGCAGAGGACGGTTCTTCACCCGAACTTGTCCAGCCTCCACCTCCTTGCGTGGAGATTGAGCGTCGACAATTAGCGGCTTTTGACCTTCCATCCGAAGTTTGTAATGTCATCTTGGCAGGCAGGCTTCCCTCCACTATAACGGTATATGCCTGTAGATGGAACAAGTTTGTGTCATGGTGCACAGCGAAGGCTGTGGATCCCCTTTCTGCCCCTTTCTTGTATATACTTTCTTTGGCCCTGCAGGGTTCCGCTCTGGGCACACCTAAAGGCTATCTTGCGGCTATCTCTTCTTTTCTTCAGCTGCCAGATCAGCCATCCTTATTCAAGTCTCCTATGGTAAATAGAGCATTTAAGGGCATTACTCCTTCTCTTTTCATAATGCCCCAATGGGACTGGAATCTTGTTTTCACATATCTTATGTGTGCTCCCTTCGAGCCTCTTCACAACTGTTCTCTCAGGCTTCTTACTCTGAAACGGCCTTCCTTGTTGCCATCACTTCTGATCGCACAGCGAGTGATCATGAAGCTCTATCTTCTAAGCCCCCTTTCTTCTCTGTGAATCCGGACAAAGTGGTGTTTAGGACGAGGTCCTCGTTCCTTCTTAAAGTGGTACACCATTTCACATAGGACAAATGATCACTTTGCCCATCTTTTTCCCATCTCCGAACCCTTCTAAGGAGGAGGAGAGACTTCACCGTCTGAACCCTAAACGTGCATTATCCTTTTACTTTGACCGCACAAAAGATTTCAGGGTAGATGATTAACTCTTCGTTAGCTATGTAGGTGCCAAGAAAGGCCAGGCAGTTCAGAAGCGTACCATCTCCTGATGGGTTGGCCTTTGTATTAAAACCTGTTACGCTTTAGCGAAAAAGGAACCTCCAGTGGAACTCCGTGCTCATTCCACTAGAGCTACAGCAGCAACTACTGCATTGGCACATGGGTCCCACTTCTTGATATTTGTCAGGCAGCTACGTGGACATCCTTGCACACGTTCACCAGACATTACTGCCTGGACAGTTAAGTCTGGAGGGATGGCTATTTTGCTAGTTCAGACTTCCAGGACTTTCTGGTGTGAACTTAGTTCGCAGACCCTCCTCCGGGATGGTATTGCTGGGGTATCTATTCTAAAGGTAAGGAGTCAATAACAAACTGTCTCTTTCATATGAACAAGTTACTTACCTTCGGTAACGATGTATCTGTAAGAGACAAATGTTAGTTATAGATTCCTTACCGCCCCACCCATCCTCCCCGCTCTGAGAACTGACTTCTTGGGATAGGGACTCCCTGGCAGGGCCCTAATTGTAGCGCACCAGTGTTCAGTGTTTTTCGTGGCTCTGCACTTATGACGTGGAAAGTCGTGGCAGAACGGACGTCGGCACCCAGGGGCAGCGTCTAAGTAGGCACTTTGACGTCATCCCAGCGCCCACGACGCTGGACCCGCAGTCGATCGACGCCACCCACTGATACGCAGGGGTACTGCTAAGAGAAAAATTCTTCGGATCCAGTCTGATGCCTGGGGATAATTCTAAAGGTAAGGAATCTATAACTAACATATGTCTCTTACAGATACATTGTTACTGAAGGTAAGTAACGTGTTCTACACTGTTGACGAAACTCTCAGAACAAACAATTAGCAGAAAATGGCCTGATGTCCATTTACTTATTTTCATTCTGTGAGACTGTGTTCCTTTTAATAACAATAAATGAGACACATAGACATCGACCGTTCAGAAAATTGTCATAAATTAGTAACACATAATGTAGAGCATAAGAGTTGGGTTTTCAGAATAAGTACTGTAAATCTGTTTAAGCAAACGTCATTATCACATTGAGCAAAGAATAGCATAAACAAATGTGCATTTTATACCAGTAACACGCATTCACAAGACTAAAGTCCTAATATTCATGACATATGGATCCGCTTCATGCTTAGGATGTGTGCTAGGGAACCACAGGACTTGCCACACCAGCGTACTGATTTTAAGGGCCCTCTAGATTGCCTCCAAGTCTTTCCTGCTGGGCATCAAAACTTCATCCCTGTTTGTTCGAATGGGCAATTCGAAGAAGCTGCAGTGCACCAACAGATTCCTTAAATAAGGGGGTATCCAGTGATTCACAGCAATGTATGTATAAAATGTATCTCAAAAACAGTGGTCCCTGTGGTTCATGTAGAGAAGTCTATAATGCATTTAATGTTGTAACAGCTATACACTTTAAAATGATGTTAAGTATACAGTGTGAGAAATAGGACATCTAAGATGTACTTCATACTGTGTAAAAAATCTATTCTTTTAAGAAGACAAAAGCCCATGACAATTATTAAAAAAGACTAAATCATAAAAAAATATGGAATCTAGGGAATTATAGAATCCCCTCCACATTAACCACACAGACCACTGTGTTTTAATATGCATTACACCAGTAAGCAGTGAAACACAATATCTAGAACTCTGTCTAAAAGGGCAGACAATTAGCAAATGACTGACAGCAGTCCATCTGCTCGCTGCCCACAATGCAGACACCAATCCTCTCAGCAGATTATTTCGAGAGACTCGTCAGTGTGTTAATCAGCGATGTGCTACATGATGTGTTTTACACAAATGAGGTTTTCCTGAAATGCACTTGTTTACAAATGCAGAAAACAGGACATGCACTCAGAGTTCTCTTTTAATGAATTAGTCAAAGAATTTCGCTCAAGCTGGGCTGTAGTTTAAAAACAATTAAAAAGTAGCTCTTGCAGCCATCTTTGCTTATTAAAAAAAAGTGTCTTTCACAAACCTCACTTTTTCAAACTCCTGTTGCAAAAGACATATCGGAAGAAATTAAAAATGTTTTCCATCCCTTTAAGGAGACCACCTCCTACTTGGGAGCTTAATGTGTCCCCCTCTGCGCCCACTCATAGGGCTATTTTATATCCTATCTACTGGAAGACAGCATTTCAAGAGGCCATAATGTCCTCTTCTGGGGTTAGTGAAATTCAGAATATAAGAAGTTGACATTATTCCACCAAAATAAGGTTGTGGTGATGACCCCTCCTAGTTTTCTCCCTAAATATGTATCAGATGTTCTTGTTTTTATTTCTCTTCAACCTTCTTCCATGACCCTTCTTCTCCAGCGCAGAAATGGCTTTCCATCCCCTGGATGGGGTGAGAGGTATCAAGTTTTACCGTAATAAAACTAGAGACAGTAGACTGGCCACCTGTTTGTAAATTATGGACCCTTACATACGGGACTAGCCATTCTTCAACAGTCCATTTCTAGTTGAATTATTTCCTGTATTTTGCTCTGTTGCACCAATACCAACAAAACTGTATATGGTAGGCCCCAAGACCACACAGTTCAGCTACTGCAGCATTTTTAAGTATTAGAAATGTTATATATATATATATATATATATATATATATATATATATATATATATATATATATATATATATATATATATATATTCTGTTTGACTAGCTTAGTGTTGTTTCCTTCTCTTTGTCATTTTTTACAAATTTATTAGTGATGGACTTGCTATTCTGTTGAGCGCATGTCACTTTTGAGGGTGAGGAGAAGGAAACATAACTGAATCTAGTTACCTTCAGATGAATCTTCATCAAAGTCATAAACAACCCTCCTGTCTCCCTGGACGAGAGAATGGAAAATCTGTATGTTTTGTACCCAGGATCCTTAGTGTTTCTGTAAAAATGAACTGACTTAACTGTCAACCTATTTCCTTTGCAGCCTATCTGCTAACATAGACCTAATTTCCTTTATTTAAATTTTCAAAAATGTTTGTTCCTGTTCACTTTTTATTTAGTGACATTGTGGATAAAATGTGCTTCTTTCTACAAATTAAAATAAATAGAATTTAGCACATTATTAGCCATTTTTGTAGGGCTGCACTTGTATTTTTTATTATCAAAAACGTACTTTTCAAATGCACATTTCTACGGAAAAGGGTTTTAGAAACAACCTGTGCGCAAGGACTGCCAACCAGCTCACAGGACGACTGCAGACAGTGCAACATGCAGCAGCTAAATGAATCCTCAGCCTCCTACGCCGAGCCCACATCTCACCACACCCTAGGAAACTCCACTGGCTCCCGATACATAAGCGTGCACACTTCAAACTACTCACTCACACCTACAAAGACAACACCGGCCCTGTCTATCTGAACAGCTGCTTTCACTACCACCAACCTGCCAAACACCTCTGCTCTACGGGTCCCTAACTAGCACAACACCCTACGCATACACAAAAGCAGAGTGCGCGGGCTGTGCCTTCTGATACCTGGCCTCTAAAACCTGGAACGACTACCCACATTACATCAAAGTCTCGTCCTTTCTTCTTGACTTTCACAAGTAGCTGAAGTCTTGGCTTTTTAAAAATTCTGTTTATTGATAACAGGGCATAATAAAAAGCGGTTACAGATTGGTAGATTGAAAATATTCTCTTGAAACATTCCCAATTGCCATAGACCTATCTGCAAGACAGTCAGTACATTGTACGTAATATGGAATATTGCAAGCCACCCGATCTTCCCACCACCCCCTTCACTCAGAACCTTCATCTGATGCTGTCAACAGTGGAGTACAGATATACCCCCTATATTTATTCCACGCTCCCCATGTTCTCTCCCATTTTTGGGGGCAGCCACGATATACATACGTCACCTTCTCCGCCACCATAGCCCCATCTTTGTCCTTGCACCAGACATGAAGTGTGGGGGAGAACCGTGATCCCCATAAACGGGCTGTATTACGTTTAGCGAACATCATTCCAAGGGTCACCCAATCCTGTGATGCATGATTAAGATCAGTGGGTTCCTAAATATTTAACAAACATCGTTTGGGTTCTGGTATAACCGAGACTCCGCTTACTTGAGAAATGGTTTGCATTACCGCTGCCCAGTAGGGTCCTATTCGTAGACATTGCCATATTGTGTGGTAGAACGTTCCCTCCGCCCTACATCCCCTTAGGCAAAGCGGATCTACGGTACTCCCTATTCTGTGCAAGGTCATTCTGGTATAGTATGTGCAATGTAATATCTTTAGCTGCACCAGTTTAAGTCGGGAGGGTATTGCCACTTAACGAGGAGACGAAAGCGCCTTCTTCCAGTCAGTGTCGTCTAAGTCCCCCAGATCATCAGACCATTTTATGCGTAGGGATTGCATCGGATCAGGCAGATTGTTTACCAGCTTGCGATAAGTAAGAGAGGTAGGCTTCTTATCCTTGTATTCAGTCAGCAACCTATCCTCCGGGGGGGGGCCTCAGGAAGTGCGGTGTCAGGTGGTATTACCGCCATGAGTGCGAATCTGATCTTCATGTATCTACATTTTTCAGTGGACGCCAGCTCGTAGTGTTCCTGAAGGTGTGTGAATGTAATCATCTCCCCTTTAACCCATAAATCCTCCACTGTAGAGATGCCAATAGAGTCCCACCTATGAAAACCCTTACTATTCCGAAGTCTACCCAGTTGTTGTTCTTCCCAGAGCGGAGTGAGCCGAGTTACAACTCCACTCCAGCCTACTTTTTTGAGTGCAGAGTACCAAACCCGAACTGTATGTGCCGTGGGTCAAATTAATGGGATTGTTCGCTTTGTTGTATATAACGCTCTCATGATGCCCCCCTCTCCCAATCCATATTGGTCTGCTTTATATGCAGGGTCTTTTTTTGCGGGGCATGTATCCAATGATTAAATATTTCAACCGCGATGCCCAGTAATATAGTTGTATGTTCGGGATCGCTATGCCCCCATCATACCAGCCTCGGACCACCTTGTCCATGGCAATGCGTGCCGGTTTGTTCCTCCAGAGTAAACTAGAAACTTCTGCCGCTATTGCTTTAAAATAGCTTGGTGGCACCGGAAACTGGGTATTCCCCAGGGCCTAGAGGAATCGGGGAAGCGCCTTCATATTAAAAAGTGCCGCCTTCCTGAGCAACATCAACGGTAGGGCTTGCCAGTGTACCGTATCAAGTTCCAGGGGTGGTATAAGATTTTTCTTAACAAATTCGGCCAATCTTGGCGTGACATGGATAACCAGATATTTAAAACTCCCTTCCACTATTTGGAAATTACACCCCTGTGGAAGGTGCGGCGGGGGGCCCTGAAGTATATATATAATCCACTTGGACCAGTTAATGGTGTCGCCGGAGACCTGGCCATATACATCGCAGATGTTTAACAGCATAAGGATAGACCATCTGGGAGATGCCAAATATAACAACACATCATTGGCCTTCAGGTAGAAGTGATCCTCCCAACCAGCCGCCCAATGGAGCCCTCGGATTATCGGTTCCCATCTAATCCACGCAGCCAGTGGCTCCAGGACCAGGGCGAACAATAATGTTGAGAGGGGACACCCCTGACGTGTTCCACGCCCCAGTGGAAAATCCTCAGAAAAATGGCCGTTTGCTGTGACTTGAGCCAGAGGTTTAGAGTACAGCAAGTTTACCCATGCACAAAATTTGGGGCCAAAACCGAAATGGTGCAAGCTTCAAAAAGAAAGGGAAACTCCACCATATCAAACGCCATTCGGGTGTCTAATGAGAGAATAACGTCCGACTCTTGGATGAAGGATATACGCGCCATTACCCCATGTAGGCGTCTCAGATTAAGGGCCGTATTCCTACCAAGCGTAAAGCCCGATTGGTCCGAGTGTATTAGGGCAGTGAGATGAGGGGTTAATCTAGTTGCTAGGAGCTTAGTGGGAATTCTCGCTTCAGCATTGATCAGCGATATAGGGCGGTATGAGGTACAGTCTTCGGGAGGTTTACCATGTTTACGAATCAACACTATAGTGGAATGCGTTGATCCAGCAGGAGTTCCTTCGCCTCCAGACTCGTGAGATACATACTCAAAAGATAGCACAAACTTGCACTCCACAGCCCCTATATAATGCTCCAATACTACATACCTCTTCCTACAATCTGCAGCCACTCGATAATGCTTCACCTCTACCCACCTCCTCAGGCACCTTGCAGCCCCATTGACAATGCTCAACCTTATCCTGCCTCTTCCATCTTCCCCGATCTCCCCCCTCGTTACCTCCTTCCGGAATGAGGTTGTGCCCAGGTCAATGTGCGTTTATCGAGGCTATCTCAGGACTGCCTCACCTCAATGACGCGCAGCTCACTGGGTTCTCTGAACATTTGTGTGGGACTATGCCTTTCTTATGTGATTACAGCTTAATTTCTGTTGTAAAGCGCTCCGATACCCTTGGGTCTGGCCAGCGCTATACAAAACTTCTAAATAAATAAGTATATAAGTATTAGCTGTCTTTTTATAGAGGTCAACGGCTATACCGTTAGGCCCCACCACCTTCCCTGACTGTATGGCCCCTATAGCCAGTTGCAGTTCGTTTGTTGTGATGTCTGCTTCGAGCGTGGAGACCGCTTCTGGAGTTAGTTTAGGCATTTTAATACCTTTAAGGAAGGTCTGGGCTTCCTCAATCGTTGTTGTGGAAGTCGATGTATATACCTGTTAAAATGTTAAGCTAATTTATTTACTATTCCCTGAGGGTTCGTTATGGTCCCTTTATCTTCCACGCGTATTTGCGCGATCCACCCTTTAGCGCGTTCTTTCTAATCGAGCCAGGCCAGAAGCTTTCCCGCCTTATCTCCAATTTCAAAGTCCTGGCTTTTTGACTAAGCTCCCAGGGTAGATACAGAGCACCTGGATATCCTCCCAGGTGAATAGTGCACTATACAAATATTAATAATATAACATAGATATATGTATAGTTTGAAGTGCTCTGGCTTTCCATGCCCAGATGAGAACATTTTGCTCTTATGAAATTGATGGTAATGAACTTTTCCGTACTTTGGTGATGTAAGTAATTAGTTTTACGTAAGGGGTTCAGCATGAATACATTTCCTGACAAATAGTCTAAACTCAATATTTCATGTACCTAATCTCTGTGACACCCTTAGCATTCAGATGTTGTTCATCTTCCTGGCAGTTCTTGCTGATGGTTGGTGTTACAGCTTTTTAGTGCTTCAGAACCTTAAGAGTCGGGCCTTTGACAACTGTTCACTGTCAGAAAGTGTGTTGTACACTTACCCAAATATTTGATATTCTGCATTGTGAGACTTCATTGATGGTCATAAACATTATCACAACACCCTGCTGCGTTCAAGGACACCAGAACACTTCTTCAACATTGTGTTCTATAATTGTCCCTAATCCAGCATTAAGATTGAGTCCAACGTGTCCCTGAGTTGCAGAGTACTTTCTGAAAGCCCATCATAGGCAAGGTTTTCTGTATTGAAAGCTTTAAAAAGCATGCGAAACTAATCTTTTTTTCAGACTACATTACAGCACTTATGGAAAAACCTGCAATAGTAAATAAGTTAGGAATGCAGCTTTGATAGGCTTGCATTGAGAGAGCTGAAAATGCATGATGTCCCTTTAAAACTTCAGGAGGTTCCACTACCCATGAGGCCTTGTACTGGCAGTTGCCTCACTCAGTTCTTTTTTTGTGGCTTCTGTAATTCGGACCCTGGTTAACCATGGGTGTTTTACACATTTTCCCACACACTTGATTTTCTTGTTTTATGACAACTTCTTTAAAGACTACATAGAGTGTAAAACGTTTTCTTGCACTTCTGAAGCATTTTTGTGTTCCGCCAAAATGCCATCTCGATTAATGACCTGCCCCCCATGTGGAAGGAAGATCAGATAGTTTGGACTCATACAAGGCCTATGTGGTATCAGCCTTCTTGTCATTGAACGTTGTCAAAAAATGTCACAGAGAAGGCATGCAGCAAGCTGGAAAACCTGATGGCCAAGAAGAAGAAAAGATCAGAAAGGCCCTCAAGGGAACAATTCAATTTAGCTCATCTAAAGAAGACGTTGTCGACTTTAAGACTTTGACACGATGTGCTTGCCTTCAAAAGGATCAAAGTCGACGCCACAATGACTACATCAACACCACTCTTCAGAGTCGTAGAGGTCCAGGGATCACATCTCCAGTGACGTTGATGCACTCGAGGCAGCTGATGATGCCCCACTTGCTATTGATAGTCTATTGATTTGATCGTCGACGCAGCACTCCCTATTAGTGCCACCAGTGTCAAGCCCTTTCTGAACATTGCCACAAAGATTTTTGATGTTGATATTTTCACCTTTTTCACCTGTTTTAATCTTTTATTATGGCGATTACCCTCCAACCTTTGTGACCTCCAAGATTTGTAAATCTGATTCAAGGCTCTTTTCAATATCATCTGCAAATGCTGACTATGTCCTGTCCACCTCAGATGGCGTGTCGTCTGATATTAATGTCCCAGGTGAGGAAAATACCACTATCTCATAGACCGCTTTTGGAATATTATACTCTCACTCAGGAACTTCAGTCCCCTAGATGGAGGATGAGTACATCTCGCACTCCAACAAGGTATAGAAATTGCGCTGCAACATTTTCTTCACTTGCATAATATAATTTGTCAAAGGATAAGGATTCTTTGTCGTCTTATACTCCGACAGCACTGTGGCCTCACAAGCAAGAGTATCACCTATGTATATTACTACCTTCCACAGTGTCTTGGTTACTGGAGTTTCCAGAATAAGCATTCCACTTGATGTGTTACAAGTCACTGTGCTGGATATGATGGAGATGCTGCAGCCAAGAGCTATATCTAGGCCTCATCTCCATCTGGTGCCTGGTTTCATGGAACTAGCTGAAGAAAAGATTCTGACTCAGATGACTGTGAATCCAGCTATGCAAGGCATAGGAACAAATACAAGCCTCTTGCTTGAGATCTGGAGCTTTGTAAAAGTGACCCAAAACCTTGTTCTTTCACAGTATCATTGGTTGGCGTAGACATGCTTCAGCACCTGGAAGCTCTTCACCTTTGGGTAGGGATAGCAAGGAGGTGGGCATGGCAGAAATAACAGTGTTCAGCACAGTAGCCACTACATTAGAACAGAGGTATCAATATTACAAAACAGGATCAAAGGGAAAAGCAGCTGAAGCGCCACCTGCTAACACCTAAGGGCACCACCCCTCATACATTTGTCAGCAGCGCCTCAATGTACTCTTGTTCACCACTCCAGTACCGGAGAGGGTGCAGAGGTATTTTTTCACACACAACATTGCCGCAAAAAATCACAGAATACGAATGATATGGATTGTCAATCATGGATATTTGCTTTGATTCAACGTAACACTACCGCCAGTTCCACCAAAAAGGCTCTAAAGTTTCTTTGTTGTCCAGTTAGACAGTCATCTTGTTAAAAATCAAGCAATGAAACCAGTACCTTCTCATGTCAATGGGAAGGGAATATATTTCAGGTACTTATCATGCAAAAGAAAGGACTTCAGACAATATTGAATCCGTAAACTTCAAACAAGTGCATCAAAAGAGGTTTTGAAAGGTACACCTCAAGGAGGGCGTGCACAGTAGATCTCCCAGATGCATATTTCCACATTTCTTCTGCAAAAGTAGTAGGAGCATATTACCAGTTCAGAGCACTACCTTTTGGTGTGAAGATAGCTCCTCACACCTCACGAAAATGCATAAAATGGTGGTAGTCTATTTACGACATGAACGAATATTAGTCTATCCTGACCTTGACTGGCTGATAAATGCCAATAGCCACAACAAGGTATAGCAAGATGACAGCACTACAAAATCATAGCTTCTCCGTTATAAGTTTGCAGATGAATCTACAAGACTTAAAGTCCTCGTCTCAAGTGATATCATAGCTTTGGAGCAGTGTGTATCACCAGTCGGAGAGAAATGCCATCTTCTCCTGATAACATCAAATTCATTTGATAAACCCCTTTCTACTAGGTTCCTTGGCTTCCCTCATTTACTTTGACTCCAATGCAAGGCTTCATATGAGACTACTTCCAACTGTATGTAGAAAATCAATGGTCTCAGAGATGCAAAAAATAAGATGTCAAACTGCATCTCACCAAAGCAGCAAACAATTCCTTTCATGGAGGTGCAAGTCAGAGAATTTTGAATTGGAGATTTCTCTTTCAGCATGAGCCACTGTCACAGATGCCTCACTATTGGAATGGGGAGCACATCTGGGGGCTATGCAGATCCAAGGACCATAGTTAACAAGCATTTGCAATGCAATAGGTCTCGCATTAGGAAAGTTTGAGCTATTGGTATTGTAAATGACAATTTTTTCATTTATGTGTTGGTTTTGAAAATAGCGAAAGTAATAGCTTTGTCATTTACAATGCCAATAGTTTTAACTTTCGCAAATGTGACACCTATAGCATTTGTAATGCAATATGTGTAGTATTTTCGTGACTTATATGTATTGATATTACAAATAAAAATGGCTTTTAATTTTTTTAATAATTAATACTTAAATATAAGTTATTATTTTATAATGGCAATAGCTTTTGTAAATAACTTTTGTGAAGATTATGTTCATTGTATTTTGTTGTGACGAAAATCCAAGAACAGGAGTGAAATATTAACATCTTTTTGTGACATTTGTAATAAAGCTTGAAATATTGAGAGAACATATTTGAACCAGTTGTTGTTGAATGGTTGCACAGATTGATGCTGTGGTGGTGCTGAGTGATGCTGTGGCGTTCAGTGATGCTGTGGTAGCGCATAGTGATGTTGTGATGCCCCTGAGTGATGTTGTGGTGGTGCTGAGTGAAACTGTAGTGAGGGCGACAGACAGACAGAGTGAGGGAGACAGAGTGAGGGCGACAGACAGACAGACAGACAGAGTGAGGGCGATCGATAGATAGAGTGATGGCGATAGATAGAGTGAGTGCGATAGACAGATAGAGTGAGGGCGATACATAGATAGACAGATAAATTTATGTTGCATTGAGTAGACTGTAAGTAGGAGGTGTGTAATTATGTGGCACTGGAGTGGTATTATGTGAAGTGTATTTACGTTGCATTGAGAAGAGTAATTATGTGGCGTGTAATTATGTGGCACTGAGTGGTAATATGGGGAGTGTATTTTGCATTCAGTAGAGTGTAATTTTGCACCATGTAATTATGTGGCACTGAGTGGTATTTGGAGTGTATGTTGCATTGAGTGCAGTGTAATTATGTAGCATATAATTATATGGCACTGAGTGGTATTGTGTGGAGTGTGTGTTGCAGTCAGTAGAGTGTAATTATGTGGTGTGTAATTATGTGGCAGTGAGTGGTATTTGGAGTGTATGTTGCATTGAGTGCAGTGTAATTATGTTGCATATAACTATGTGGCACTGAGCGGTATTTGGAGTGTATGTTGCATTGAGTGCAGTGTAATTATGTTGCATATAACTATGTGGCACTGAGTGGTATTTGGAGTGTATGTTGCATTGAGTGCAGTGTAATTATGTGGCACTGAGTGGTATTTGGAGTGTATGTTCCATTGCAGAGTGTGTGAGGGTGCAGAGTGTGCGGGTGCAGAGTGTGAGGGTGCAGGGTGTGTGTGAGGGTGCAGTGTGTGTGTGAGGGTGCAGTGTGTGTGTGAGGGTGCAGTGTGTGTGTGAGGGTGCAGTGTGTGTGAGGGTGCAGTGTGTGTGTGAGGGTGCAGTGTTTTCATAACCGTATACGTAATGAACTCATAAGAAAGGTGTACAGTTGCAGGTCATGCAACTGTGCGTATGTTAAGGGCAGCCCGTAAATAGCCTGTTGGATTGGTCCTGCAGCTATCTGCATGTCAGATTTTTTCTAAAGGGTAACTAATGCTTGCCATCCCGGCCACTGGCACCTGATCGCACTTGCAAACGGGCATATGGATATATTCCATCAGCCAATACACTGGTGAATGACTGCCCAGTCTACCAAGAACTGCCCTGGAATGCTCACAGCAGAACTGGCATCCAGTGAATTATTGCTGCCTTTCATGTCCTGGGTCACTGAGGGGTTTTCTTTGTGACGCCTACCACCGTGCAAATGTGCCTTTCGCTTTGGGGCAAGTGGGGAGGCTGCCATGAGCGGCTGGCGGATGCAGGGAGCTCAGAGAGATTTGGGGTCTCTATAGCTCTGTTCTCTGACTTTCGTTCTTAGGAGGCTGCTAAATAAATAAAAGAACAAACTAAAGAACCACTTTGCTTTAAAAATTATTCTTCCTGAGTTATATATAGCACAGACTTGACCCGAACGCATCAGAGCGCTTTACATGAAACAGTTGCGTAACACAAGGACACATTCGTTTTTGAAAGGCACAGGCGATTTGACCAGAATCACAGGATGTTGAGCGTCATTGCCGAGACTCGAACCTGGTTCCCCCAGATTAGAGATCGGCCGCACTAGCCGTTAGGCTACATCCTTCCCAGCTGATAGTTTATTGGAGCTTTGTGATGGCATATCGTTGAAGCGTCTTAGATACCATTAATAACGATAATACGTATAACAAGCTGGCCCTTTAATTAGGTAACAGTAACAATCGTTACACATGTACACAGGTGCAAAGACGCTGACAGAATGTTCTAGAGCACAAATGTATTGCTATTATTCGTTGTTATTATATTATTGATATTATCATCAAATTTCCTGCAGAGACATAGAAGCGAACAGACAGTGAAAGTTAAAAAGTAGATGAATGAAAACGGAGCCTAAAATTAAACTACTGACCCGCTTACACCTGAGCAAGGTGTCTGTCACCTGTCGCCGCTCCCCGGCTGTGATTGCTGACTTACTCCGAGATATGTACCGCTTTATAGAAAAACAAGATCCGCAGCCCGGCTTGAACAGGAAGCCAGGCAACCTGTGTTGGGGCAGGGGCAGGGCCGCAAAAAGACAGGAAGCAGACGGGAGCCTACCCCGCGCTCCTATGCTGAAGCGCTCCTGTGCCCGTCAGCCGGAAGATTTGCATGTCGGCTAGCGGGGCTCCCGTGCTTGTGGAGAGCCCCGCCTGCTGCTGAGGATGACCCGCTGCCTGCCGAGGGAGAGAGGGACACACGAAAAGAACTCGGTGAGTGGGGTGTGAGGGGGGGGATGTGTGCGCGCGCGCGCGCGTGCGAGTGTGTCTGTGTGGAGAAGTGTGGCTCAATGGTTAGAGCAGGCAGACTTTGATGCAGAGCTTTGGCCAGGGACCAGGGTTCGATTCCCGCCTTGGGAATCCGGCTCATTAATTCCCCTGACTGGATATTCTGGCCTCAGTGCCTGTTCTGATCATGGGTCCCACGCTGCAACTCTGGGCAGTAGCTTGCTTAGTCTCCACAATGGCCCCAAAAGCGCTGGGATGCCTGGCTGCACCTGGGGGTGCCCAGGAGTGGACATTTCCCAGGAAAGCCAGGAAGGGGTCCTAAGTGGTATACGGACAGCGCCGGGACACCTCCGGTGGAGGTAGCTGTGCGCTTTACAAATTCCGACATTTGACATTTGTGTGTGTGTTTGTGCCTGTGTGTGCGCCTGTGTCTGTGTGTGTGTATGTATGCATGCATGCATGCGTGCGTGTGTAAAAAGAGCCGATGACTGGTGGGGGGATGGAAAGTGAAAGTAACCAGCGCGCGTGTGTTTCAGTCTGTGTGGTGGCTGGCTGTGTGCGCACGCGTGGACGGAGCCGACGTGCGCGTTCGTGCACCCAAATCTGGGAGAAACGCTCGTAACACCCTTTTGTCCCTCATTCCCCCGAGTCAGCTAGCTATAAGTCTCCACCTGGACGCATCCTTCCGATGCGAATTCCAGGCTCGACCTAAAAAGGGATGTCGTTCTGACTCTTAAGGCCTTCCCACCTGACAGTGAGCACTATTCTCATTCAGGCAAGCATTACAACAATGCATTACCTCAGCAAGCAGGGCAGAAAGAGATCGAGACTTCTCTCCGTCCAGTCTCATAAACTCTGGACCTGGGCTTTTGCCCTGAGACTATCTCTGAAACATTTGAGTTGCTAGGAACTCTCAAGCATACCTCCTAACTCGACTCTTTGAAGAGAACCATAAGTGAGTCTTGCATGATGAAATATTACCTTGAATCTTCGTAGACTGGGGCGTTCCAGAGGTGGTTCTATTTGTCATATCAAAAAACAAAAAATGCCAAGACTGCCTTAAAACTACCAGATGTAGTGTCTTGGGTAACGCCCTCATGATTCCTTGGTCGAGGACATTACGCTTTTCGTCATTGCTCGGGATCGGTCCAGGCGATGTATCTGACCTTTTACAAATGTTGCTTTTGTCGTACACAAAGTTGCCGTGCAAACAGACAACAGGTCAACATTTCAACCTCAATCTGGCATTGATTTTGGTTGCATGGCTCCAGGGACCAGACAATATCTACTTTTGAATTTGCCTCGATGATGCAAATATATATTAAATGAAGCAGATTAAAACAGGGCATGTTATATGTTTTACCCCTTAACTGCTGTGGCATTTCCACCCCAGTGCTGAGCCCTTTTTTGCTATTTGGGGTCTTCCCACTTGCACCTTCATGATTTCTATTCACATAAGGTATCCAAGCCAATGTTGGGTCCTTTTTTCCCATCATCCTGGGAATTCTAAAAGTACTTAGGATTTATTCCCCTAGCGAGAACTGAGAAAATAGCTCAAATACAACTACATTTGGGATTTTTGTGAAAAATTTGGAAAAGGTGCTGTGCAAGTAAGTATCTGTCATTCTTTAGAAAATTTGTATTCTATCCATAACAAATAACAATCGATATAGATTACATGTATACATAAGCCCTCAAAGAGCCATACCATGTATACACAATAATAAGACAATAAGTAGAAAATCAAACAAACCAATACTTGATAATCTCCCTTCTATAGCTTTCTTATTTCATAGGCTCCATCGGTGGCCCCATTTCTGCATACCCAATTTCTGTTTATTCATTGATTTCAGAGAATATAAACTAGATTCCAAATTAAAAATATTATAGAATTTGGCCCTCCACGCTTCAAAAGAAGGGACTTCCTGTTGCAGCCAATATGACGCTACACATAACCTTGCTACCGCCACTGCTATAAATATCAGGTATCTAAATGGATAGCATACTTCCCCTGGTTTGAGGGATTCCCCAACTCCTGTAAAAATTATATCCATCATTATCTGCATATCAACACCCATAATCTCCAATAGAAAGATCTCAATATGTTTCTTCTATTGATTTAAATACATACACCACAAAAAATATGGGTGATATTCGCCCTCTCCTTCGCACACTGAAAACATCTCCCATCTTTTGAGCCTCCCCATTTCATCATCTTCAAAGGAGTGTGACATCACCAGCAGACTCCGCGATTAAGCCACTGCTGCACACAAGAGAACGACCACCGTGCTGGCTCAACTACTCCCAAGTAATACCAGGACACTTGCAGCCTTCTGGGATAACCTTGTGCACCCGTAACACCGCCTTCGGCATAATTTCGCCAGACTTGTCCACGAGCCGCCTACTATTAACACGGCTCTCCGCCTTGATTATTTTCTACCTCCAAGCCCCCCGGCATATGAGGCTTATAATTATTAGGCATAGTATCTATGTCCTGATGATGATCCGCGTAATTCCATGCAGGATCGAAATGCCGTTGACAATTTGAAACACCTTATACACTCAAACCTTGTGTGTACTTAAATTGTAAAGGTGTATAATGCGATTTGTTGCCTTTTGACATTGCTTATTTCTCAAGTACAAGAAACCGTCAAGCTTTGCCTAAAGCCCCCTGTTTGTCGTTCTCCCTTGCTTTGTATTGTTTTCCTTGTGTTAAGTAGGGCACAGGCTTGTTTCCCACTTCTTGTATTGTTGTGAGAAAAATTCTCTGTATATCCTAAAAGTAAATATCAGACCTCTATCCGGCTGGACATGTCGATTCAATATAGTAACGAATGAGTCTATATTCATTGGTCTAATATTCTCCCTTTTCCAGGGGCCACTGTTGTTTAAAAGAAAAAACAAATTAAATAGTGTCTTAAAATGTTGGGCTTTCTTTCCCCGCAACGTCTATTGATTCCTGCATATACATGCCATCCTGATGTAACCAGGAGCACCAGTCATCATGTCATCTTGATGTAAATCCATCAATATTTGATACAGTGCACCTATCCTAACTCTCCGCCTGCCTGCCTCAACGACGGGGCACATTTTCATCCCCCTCTGCTCTTGCTGCTTCAAAAAAATAATCTCGGTTTTGTAAATAATTTAAAAAGTCATTTTTTTGTAGTTTAAATCTATCTGCTAACTTTTTTAATGAGACAAATACTACCTCTTCAAAACAAGCATTAAAAATGCAATAGGTCTCACCTTTAATTAAGTTAAAGCCATTTGCTTTGCTATACAATACCATTAGCAAAGCCAATGGTTTTAACTTAATCAAATCCCCTCCCGCAGCCCCGTTACTTCCTTACCTTCATCCTTCTTCGGGTGACCCGCTTCCGATGTGTTGGCTGAACAAAACTGCAAGCTGGCGGCATAGAGCCACGATACCTCGGTTTACTTGAATATTAATTATGGACATCCTGATAGCGGGAGTGGCTGCGCATCCGCATGGGAGGAAGAGAAAAGTGTAAGAACAGAGGCACATGTTTGCACATTCTACATCTTGTCCAAACAGTTGCCCAGAAGCAAGAACTTGAGTGTGGCTTGGAGTCTTGTTTCAGTTTCACGTATCCCTTGGCTCATTTAAAATATACAGCGCCTTGATACCTTCAGGTTGAGTGCGCTTTATAAATGTAATTCCATTTAATTTCAAAGCAAGGGGAGCAGCTGACACCTTGGCACTGAATATAGGGGTGCTGGAAGACTGCAGGCATGAATTAAAGGGACTACCAGTGGATAATGTCACAATCAATCTCATAACTCTAGAATACGTCATCAAAGAAAGTACCATTCTAGAACGCCTTACTGTTCTACTGTTGCGGCTAGTCAGTTGTGGAAACAGACACTATACTCCGCAGCCCTTTGAAGTGCATTCCCCATGCAAATCACATAACGAAGCCCACTGACCATGGCTGATACAGATATTTGACCTCAGTCAAGGCTGATGGGCAAACTATACCAGTTACTTAATACATGCCACGACCCAATCTATATGAAGAAACAGTCCGAAACCATCATTATCAGTTCTACCTTGTTCGGAGATTGTCTTAATCACTTTGTCACGATCCAGGTGGCCCATCTGCTCATGCTAGTGCTTGGGACATCTTGTAGATATCGGAGTGTCACCAGCACACTGCAATAAACCAGGGCCTTAGTATAAACTATACTAAAGGGGCGGCAACAGCCTCCTGTGCGACTCCGCAAGGGGCGGGGTACTCGAGCGACAGATGGGAAACCTCGGCAACGTCCCATGCTACTCGGACACTTCATCTCCAAACCTCATACAACCACCAACCAACAGATTTTCCTCAATCAGACCTATAACCAAAAACACAGCTGTAATATGCATGTGGTTCCTCTCTCCAAATTTACTCCCTAGACCTGCCCTTCGCTGCAGCCAAACATTCCTGCCACAAGCAACACACAGCAAGAACAAGCTTCTGTCCCTTCCAGAAACGAGCCCTCCTCGCCTATCACAACTGCTTCAACTTTACCCCCTGCTCCCTCGCTGCTATCATGCCCACCCAGACTTCTCCGCTGCCCCTCCGCTCCACACACCCATAGGGCCCCTCACCTGCTCTTCGTCGTTGACCGCTTCCTGCAGTCGGCTTCCAGGTTCCCAATCCATTACACCTCCCCTGACTCCTGCCTCCTCGCCGTGCTCTGACTCCCGGCGCGTCCCCACGTCTGCCCCTTGCTTGCTCCTCCTCCGGGTCATGATTCTCTCTCTACCGCTCCTATCTCACAGACTCGCACAGACAACAGCAAATATGGCGACACGTTGGGCTCTCGAGCAGTAAAGGTCAGCGCCACCGACAGCGGACCATTATGACCTCCTAGAAAAAGAGGGGCCATCTTGGAATGGAGATTGGTTTTGGCAAATGAAACGAACAAAAAAACCAACATCTCCCGATTACAAAAAACGCATTGAATTTAACAAGAAACAAAAGAAGCACTTTAATGTATGTTTTTTAATGTAATCATAGCTGGAAGATAACATAATCAACTAATGATGTATTCATGAATACACCCCAGAAGGCTTTTAGAGACCGAGGTTAGTGCCTGGCAAGGTGTGTTTCACTTGCCATGTAAATCGTGATGGCTGTTGAAGACTTGAAGGCGGTGGGGAACACGTGTACAGATACTCTTTTCTCTGCCGTCCCACTTGGATAGACTCGGCCTGACTTCCTGCTGGAGTAAAAGGTTTATTATCTTCTTTATGGGGCCATCTGTTTCGCCCCATAAAGAAGATAAGAAACCTTTTACGCCAGCAGTAAGACGGGGAAGTCCGTCCGAATGGGACGGACTACAAAAAGAAAAGTGTACGTCAGAGGACGCTCTTTTCCAATGGCTGGCCACCGTTTAGCATGAACAGTGTCGCCAGGCAATGGAAAAGAGGGGCGGGGCTTAACCTCGCTAGTGAAACGTACTCTAAAACGTTAAATCTCGCCAGCGAGACCGCGCATGTGCGCAGCCTACGCTAGCCGAGACCTAAACATCACCTATTTGCCTAATCCTATTTGCTCTCCATTCCTCCATTCTGAAATCCCAAAATATAGGTGGCAGCATTATAGTAGTGTTTGTAGGAGTATAATAACAGATCTCTGTTATCCCTATTCTCTTTCTAAACAGCTTCCCAACTTTGTATGCCACAATTACTACCTTAAATCACATTCTTTTATAATAGCGTAACTCAAAAAAATTAAATAAGCAATTTCCCGCCTCTGACCCCAACAGCAACTGATCTATTGATGGTCTTTCTGCCAATGTTTCCACTTCCTCACCTGTTAACACAACCCTCATATTTTGCATATTTTGAAAAAAACAAACCTAATAATAAAAATCAAAGTTGGGAACAGCCCCTTACCCCCCCCCCCCGATCCCTTGGTAGCATCATATACTTAAAAGTCCTCTTAGCTCTTCTTTGTCCCCACAAAAACCTATCACCAATAGCTTGTATTTTTTTGAAGTTGTGTGCGGGTTAACTCTAATGGTACTGCCCAGAAATAATACATAAGCTTGGGTAGAATACACATCTTGAGGACATTACATCTTCCCACTAGTGAGAGATGAAGGCACTCTAATCGGTCCAACAACTGCTGAACCCCAGCAACTATAGTTGTCCAATTAACCTCTATTAACCGCTGTAAATCCGCACTGATTTTTATACCCAGATATGTAGCCTCCACCACAACCCGAGGATCCCCAGGACCCCCCCCCCCCCTTTGTACACACAATCTGAGTTTTTGCAAGATTTAGTTTATATCTGGACACTTCCCCAAATCCTTGGGCAAGACTTTCTATCTCCTCGACTGCTTGCAATGGATCCGATGTTGCCACCCCGATATCATCTGCGTAAGCTAATACTCGAACTGGGTATTGTCCACAGGTCATAGAGCTAATCCTAATACTATTTTCAAGCATACACAAGAAAAGATTAATATATAATACAAATAACAATGGGGAGCAAGGGCATCCCTGCCTTGTTCCCCTTGTTATAAACACTGACTTCGATTATTTACCCATTACACATATCCTGGCTTTGGGTGATGTATACATGGTTTGAGTAGCTCTTATATATCGCAGACCAAACCCCATCTTATGTAAGACCTCCCAGAGAAAAGGCCAGGATACACGGTCAAACGCCTTCTCAGCATCAAGGAATATCAATCCCAACCTAGCTTGGTGTACATTAGCATGGTCTATCAAGGCAACTTCTCAATTTACATGGTTGACCGTGCTCCTGTCTGGTTTAAACCCATGCTGATGTATAGAAACCAAGGGCATGATCACCCTCGCCTTCCTAGTAGCCGAAATGTTGGCATATATTTAGCCATTCGCATTTAACAAAGAAATGGTCCTATAAGACCCTGGTAGTTCTAGTGGCTTGTCTTTCTCTTTAACTACCACTATGGTAGCCTCGTCCAATGATGGTGGCGAATTCCCAGCCTGTGCCTCTTGCATTACAGCCAACATGTCCTCCTTGAGCACCTGAAACAGCATTTGATATACCTCCAGTGGAAATGTATCTGGCCCTGCTGCTTTTCCTCGAGCCAGCGAATCCACTGCCTCCTCTAACTCTTCCATGTTTGACAAGATATCGAGTGCTTCCTGCTCCTCTTGTCCTAATTTTAATAGGTCTACTTTCTGCGGAAAAGCCATGATATCTTGTTCACTCCTTTCATCATGAGAATATAGCTCTTTACAAAATGCATGAAAAATGTAATTCCCAATATACCCTCCATAGTTTTTGCCATATTCCCAGCGGAATCCACCAGTGCGTTTATTCTCTGTGAAGAGTGTTTAACCCTAAATCTCTGCGCCAAGCACTGCCCTGTGGCTTCACCAAATTTGTATCTTTCCTCTTTATATGTCTTGTATTGACAAGCAATATCCTTACTCCAGACCCCATTGATTTTCGCCTTGCAGCAGGCTATCTTAGTTTGTGTTCCTATAGCCTCAACCCCCCTCCTTATTTGCAGAATCAGTTCCTGTTCTGCCCTTCTAAGAACATCCAAAAGTCCCACATCGTATCCTCAAATTGCTTCCTCTTACCCCATCCATAACTAATTGTCTCACCTCTCAATCCAGCCCTCATGGCATCCCATATCATAGCTTTTGAAGCTGATCCTCTGTTAACTTCTAAAAATTGTAGACACCAAGCTTTCATATGTTCTATAAAAAGACTATCCAACAACAGCTTCCTATTAAACGTAAAGGCCCTACCCACCCTCTTTTGGATAACTAGATTAATATCTAATAACAAGGCCCATGATCTGCTGTAATCCTAGGCCACATCTTAATTTTTGCTCCCAGCATATATTGTTTTAACATAAAAACATAATCAAGTCTTTACTAATTTATGGTGTGGGTACTGTGAGAAGTTGGCCTGGTATATGATGTCCACAGTTCTGTGGGCACCTTGTATCAGTCCAAACAATCCCTTATGGTGGTGGTTGTAAGTCAACCTTATAGACAAGCTATCCTAGAGGTAGTATGGACTAAGCAGCCTTAAAGGCTTAACTCCAAAGGACATGTGAAGCCAGCTGTTTTACCATAAACAATCCTGTAATATCAAATGAAAGGACACCACACAAGTTATATATTATCAAAATATATTTATTTATTCTTAGAATAATCCCCACTAATCTTTATGAGCAATGAAGCACAAGCGTTTAAATAAAAGCACAGTATAACATAGACAAGTTGCACGTTTTTGGATGAGGCCGGTGGCCACTCAAACCATATATCAAAAAAGTGGTATAACATTCACTAATCGATCTGGGGTAAGGCCTAGGGCCTTGTGAATCGCTGGGACTACACTGGACTAACAGCAGTTAGGACGGGAGTAGCCCGCGGGATTCGGGTGCAGTGCGGGAAGCACAGGCTTGCACCAATTCAAAGTCAATGGTGCGTAAAAGTTACAAAGTTATTGCAAAAGGAGTCTTCCGACTGGACTAGGACTACCAAACTTTAGACTTAGGCACTAGAGGTGTGTACCAGTGTGGGAACACCGGCGCTAGTAAGTTACCTCACCCACAGGACGCGGGTGCACAGGTGCCAACCTGTATCGGGTTTCGTCACGCAGTTCGATGGTGCCTGAGGATGAAGATGCTGCAGGCGTCCAGAAGAGAAGTGTCCGGTGCGATCCAAGGGTGGATCGAAGTTGAAGGGTACCTGAAAGCAGAGGGGACAGAGTCTGGGTCACTAGCCAGTGACCAGGAAGGAACCAGGCAATGTCGGGCGCAGTCAGGTCGATGTCGTGTGCCTTGTCTCCGCTGCCACGTGGACTCTGGGGCACGAGGATGTCCTGGAGTGAATCACGAGCTGTCCCACGAAGGCTCTCGCTGTTGGCGGTGTCGGCTTCACGATCGGAGTCAACAAGCCTTGGCAAGGGCAACCCACGCAGGATTCGAAGAAGGCTTAACACTCGGACCAGCAAGGTCAGAGCGGGTGCTCCTTTTCAGGGGAGCGAGGGCCAGTCTGGAGCAACCAGATCAGCTGTGTAAATTTGTAGGTTCGTCGGTTCAGGGGCCACTAGCCAACGGGCAAGCGACCGGACCAACGCGTCGAGCAGGAAAATGCAAAAGGGCCCCACGCAGCACTCGTCGAGTGTGGAGGGGTGAGCTTCGGTGCAAAAGCTGCTCGGGGCTGGAGCTTCTCACACTCCAATGCACAGCTTCGAGGGAGCCTCGGGGGCTGCACGGTCAGCGCTTCGTAGTTACTTCAAGATGGCCGCTCCCACACTTCAGGTCGCCTCCACGGGTCCCAGCTCTGCATGGACTGTGGATCGGGCTGTTGGAAGTCAGGAAAGCTGGCTCTTGTCGATCTCTGTCGCTCGAGTTCCGGCGGGAACTGCAACAAAGCAAACGTCGAGGTGCTGGATGGTGCCTGTTTGCACAGGGTGGTCACTCCTTGACCATAAGGGAGATTCTTCAGTCTTCCACGTCGAGTGGGATGTCGAAGGGTCCAGAGTTTCGTTTCATAAGTTTCAGTCAGGATAATCTGATGTGCATTGGCACTGCTCCCACCTATATTCCAAATCTGGGGGCTGGATTACCTGCTAGGTCCCTCCTATGGGTGGGACCCAGGAAGGGGGTGGTTACACCCCTTTCCTTTGTCCAGTTTGCCGCCAGGACTGGGGCTGGAGTGCCCCAGAACCGGTTTGACTGGAATCTGCCCAGGGACACCTTGTGCGCCCCAGGCAGTGTCTAGTTTCATTCAACCCTCCCTGCTACAATCCACTATCTCCTGTCTAGGGTGGTGTAACACCTCCCTGTGACAGGAGATCCTTTGATCAAGCCTCCTCTGTCGAGTTTCGGTCAGCAGCAGGAGGGCAGACCAGTGTCTGTGGCAGCAGCATCCATTTTGTGATGCTGGGGCTCTGGTTAGGATTAACCGCATTTGCAGTAAGTAACATGTCTTCTCCCTCTAGAAGGGTGGAATGCTACCCCCGTCGCCAGAACTGGCGAGGGGGTAGTATTCCAAAGTGTATGACACCAAACACGACATGTTTTGATAAAGCCAAACCAAAGTTAGCATTAACCGCGAGGATTATAATGCACTTAAGAGTATATGGTATGGCAGTATCACTGGAACAGCTATAGGGAAATGGTCCCGCAAGCTGCAGACAGGCTCAGCTCATGCCAGAGCACTATCTCACATAAAACCAAGCACTCTGCCTCCTGGATTGTTAAGGCCTGCCATAGGAGTGACTTATAGGTATATATGTGTCCAGATATAGGTTTAGACATAGGTATACTATATCTAAGCAAGGGGTGATTACACCACCTTGCCCCAGCTGTGCGAACAGCCAGTTGTGTCGATTTAAGTACCAGCCAGGGGTGGCAAAAGATATGCTGCAGCCCCTGGTAGGCCTTGGATGCACCTATGCCCTTGGCACCTATAGTGCACTGTACAGGGGCTGACAAGGTGTCCAGTACCAATTTGGTTATGCACCTAGGGTGCATGGAGTCCATTTTAAGAGAGAGCAGATAGCCTGGGGCCCTGATTAGCAGGATCCCAGGCCAACTAAGTCGAAAACCAGCTAAACACTAGGCAAAAAGTTTGGGGTAACCATAATCAGATATCCATCCTCCTACAGGTATAAATAGAAAGTATATCCCGGATCCGCGTAATTTAGGGTTGACCATGCATCGACCAATCCATGATCCAAAATAAGTTGCCGTAGCGCTTTAAAAACCTTAGGTTTCTGACCTGCATACTTTTTCTTGTTAGGATCCCTCTCCTGCCCTTCCACAGGTATATTAAAGTCTCCACATAGGATCAGCGGAGTGTCCCAAATAGCTAACTCAACATTCACTCCTGCTAATATTTCTGCTTCATCAACATTTGAGCCATAAACAAGACATATGACCACCTTCATTCCATCTATTACACACTCTGCAATAGCCCACCTCCCAGAGGTGTCTGCAGTTGTCTTCCCAATCACGCCTAATCCATGTCTAACCATTATAGCCACACCCCTAGTCATAATAGTCTGTCGGGATGCCACAGCTAAGCTAAATCCCAATTCTTTCAACACCATACGTCTACCCCAGGGTACATGTGTTTCCTGTACACATACAATATCAGGTTTTATTAACCGCAAGTCAGCTGCAACCCGTTGTCTTTTGCTATTATTATACAGGCCACAAACATTAAATGAGCAGACACATAGCCCATAATCTCTCATTTTATCTACCATGTCTTTCACAGTATCCTACCACTATATGCATCATAATTATGTATACATGATACTACTCAAAAATGTCGTGTTAATATCATCATGGATTGAATTTTTACCCCCCCCCACCCACCTTCCCACCCCCAATTCCCCATGCCCCACCCCAAGTTCCCACACAATACCACCCTCGTGCCACAAAAAACCCTCCCCCACCCTCCACCCTTTCCCCAATACATAGGCAATAGGCCTATGGTCCTTGTGATGGAAAGTCAATTGCGACCCTGTGTTCCCCGCCCTTCCGACATGCTACTAGCTAAATTATAATCAAAACCAAAGATTTACTACATCGAAAGGAGACATTAATTTCTTCCTTAACTTTTGATCCCACATCCTAATCTTCATATGTCTCCCTGCGCCAGAAGAAGTAAGAACCCATTACATAGCCAAAGGTCCACTCAGATAGTCATCAAATAATCCTTAGCTTGCACCTCTGAGATAAAAAAGCGCGTTTGACCCTTACACATTACTTTAAGTGTGGCAGGGTTTAACAAAAAAGCTTGTGCCCCCTTTTCCTAAAAGGAGGTGATTAATTGGCGCAACTACCAACTTTTCTTAACGTATGATGACAATAATCAGGTCTTACAAAAAATTGTGTGCCCTTCCCCGCCTACTGTCTATCAGGCTGTGCAAGATCATAAATGGCCTGGTGCGCCAAGAAATTATTCAGACAAATCAAAATCGCCAGTGGTCTTAGTTCAGATTGACCCGCTTTCACAGCCCGTTGTTTGAATGGGAACCTGTGTGCCCTTTGCACTTCATTAGCTTAGTTCCACCCTGTCAGTTCAGGAAAAGACTTACGAACATCATGGCCCTCAACCCCCTCGGGCACCCCTAATATTCTAAGATTATTCCTCCGACGCCTATTCTCCAAGTCCACAAGCTTAATTTGTATGTCATCTTTGTGTAGGCTTATAGCTTTTGTAGCCGCCTTCTGTGCCACGATTTAATCCTCCAGTGTGGAGATTCGTCGTGCCTCAACGTCATTCATTCTCTCAGTAAATTAATAACACGTTTTAGCAATCTTTCTAACTGTGTTTTGAAGTTTATGACAAGCTGTGTGGGTTTTTAAATTCTCCATGCGTGGCTCTACTCTATGATCTGAAATACATCGGTAGATTGACTCCAGGGAGATCCATAGTCTGGTTTTTCTCCAAAACCACCCACGGCTTGGTCTGATGATTTTACACCTTCAGGGGTCATTTCAACTGAGGGGGGAAAGCCCCACAACAAGTTCTTTGTTGCTTCTAATCGATCCCCCTTCTCCTTAATTGCTACTTGCTTACGCACAGTGGATACCTCAAAATTTTCCTCTTCCAGATTTGTATTATTCAAATCTCTACCAATACTCATCAGAGAAAATAATACCCAGTAACTTCAGTGTCTAGCCTGTTGGGGGTTTTATTTGAAAGGAGAAAATACTTTTTTATAGGTAAATATGTGAAAGAGTTCATTTTCAGATCCCTATAAAAGACATTTCCATGGTCTGGTGTGCAAAAAGGTTTATATTTCTTAAAATCGCTCTCTTTTGCTCTTAACATAATCATAATGTTTGTGTTTACGTATGTTGTTAGTGTCTGCACATCTCCAAAGGCAACAGAGCCAGCTAGTCTTATGTCTGGACGAATGTGGGCGTCGGAGTCCTAAATAAAATTTTCAGGGATCTTCTAGCAATGCTGAATATATTTTGATGTCTGGGTCTAGCTTGATAAAAGACAGATCGTAATTGACTTCACTTTGGAGAACCCAATTTTTAGATGTTGCCTGCTTTGCAGATAGATGCATCATTGGTGATAGACTGCATGGGCTTACTGTCTTTCTACTTTCCCTTTGTATGAATCTATCATACCCAGAGACAAGTTGGGTAGATGGCCTCCGATTTGCAAAATGAGCCTCTGAAGTTGGTGAAATGGGTTCTAAACGTGTTTTTATTCTCTTTTTCTAGGAGATTGCTTCATATTTAATCACTTTTGAGAAGCACGAAGAATGGCTATCTTGCTCTCCCAAAACTAGGTAAGAGAGAATTATTTCTAACAAAGATTCACTTCCCTTGTCACAGGACATAACGTACTTGGGTCACTAAGAACTCCGGGGAGTCGACAAGGAGCAGCCCGCTGTCCATTGCTCTCATATGTACATATACTCACTCAGTGATGCAGTACGCAGAAGGCTTAGAAATACAAGTTTCTTGACTGATTGCATACATTGAAATACGGTGTAATAAGCTTGCAAGCTGCTGTCATCATCAAGTCAAACCACGGTTCATTACTGGCGTTAAAACATGACCAACCTCCGCCTGACATCATAACTAGGCCTGGGCGGTCAATTCCATTCCGCTCGTGGAATTTGGGTAAGTTAGCATTCTGCGGAGAACGTGGAATTGCCAAACATTCCTCGATTCCCCGGCTTCGTGGAATTTTTTGCTTGTTTGTGCTTTCAAATGCGTGTTCGCAAGATATTTCTCCCCGAGCACGCAAGCAGCGTTCCCGAACAGAAAAAAAGCATCGCGAACGGGCGGAACAAGCAATTCCCCCGTGTTCGCAGAACTTTTGCATGCTCGCTGAGATTTTTTACCGTTTTGCAGAGCTTTGTGTAGAGCGACTACGCAAATTACGCCCACCCCTAATCTTAACAAAGGGCAAGAGGCTGAAAGTTCTCCACCTTGATGGAAACCTCTGTTCTAATGGATATTTATAACCGCAAAATTCTCACCTTTAGAGTATTTACCAGGCGCCAGACTGGGTATGGGAATTTTATCATTACAGTGCCTCTACACGCGGGTATTTGTCACTGTGCAGGTCCACATAGGCTTTGTACCGCACTGGAAGTGATGAAGGGGAGCTGCATATAAGCGCCACTGCGACTTGGAACGGGCTCTGAATCTCCACTCGCACTTTCATCTTTGAATCCCACATTGTAATCCATTGTGCTTTGCCACTCTTCCTCTCTTTTGGGTGTTGTTTTGGGCCCCAAAGATCTGCAGAGGCTCCCAGTCAGATTACTGCCAGTGGATCACAGCTGTTTAGTGTAGAGTATTAACACAGTTAAATTAAGTTGCATCCAAAGTTAAGGGGCAGCCAGCAGAGGAAGCAAAGGAGAGTACAAGTTCCTAGCACACTCTCTGACTCTTATCGACCCCCTTCTGTTTGTGTTGCTCCTCTGAGGATGTTTTTCTCATAGCTTCATCTAGAGCCTCATTGGTGATGTTCCTGAAGTTCTTTAACTTTCAGAGTGTGAAGAGCAAGCAACTATCACAGACAGACAGACAGACAAACAAACAGACAGACAGACAGACAGACAAACACTCACTCTCTCTCCAATTGGGCCCTATTCACATGACTTTCATAGTCTCCTTTGACCTAGCGGCATGTGATAGTTCTTTCTTGTTTGGGAAGCCAAGTTCACCTTGGTCAGTGTGACAAAGGCTGTGAAGTTGAACAGCAGCATGAGTTGGAGCTACCAGATGCCAGATACACTAAAGATGTCTTCTGAAAATGAGTAACAATACAGCAATTTAGAAAAGCCTCTTTTTTGATATGCATATGGGTAGCATGAATGAATTTATAGATGTCCTTGTTTTCCGTAGCTCTCACCTTCAAATGGTTGTAGTTTAGATATCCAGTCATGTACATAGGGAGGGTGAGACATTGTCGCTTAGTAGGTGCTCCTTGAAGATGTGTCTTCAGCTTCTTTCTGAATTACAGTAATTGCAAACAAGCCTGTTCTGTGGTGGAATGTTGTTCCAGGTACTGGGTTTATAGATGGTGATGGCTACCCTTCAAGTGTTGTTGTTTTTTCTATCCATATACATTCTTGCAGGATCTGAGAAATTTGACTCTACTATTAACAGTCTATAAGGTTTGTCCGAGCGGTCAACACAACGAATCTAGGGACGTCTTGGACTTTTGTTTCAAGTGTCTTTATTTTTAGGTGTTTTAGGCACACTTTTTAGTCAAAAATAGGACATGGCAGAAAACACGGACAGAACAGAGGATGATGTTCGGATGTTCTTCCGGGCGAGGTGATCTGCGTCATGGGGTACCGTCTTGCCTTCGCGTAGGTCTTCTTCCCGTTGGTACTCCTCGGAAGGGCAAAAGAAAAACAAAAGGGGCCGGGATTAGTCACATCCGTCCTCTCACAGAAAGTTTGTGCTACCGTCACCATACGCAGTGAAGGAGGGGAGAGAGGGTTCGTGAAGGAAGGAGGACGACGTGGTTTGGAGGGTGCTACCTCTTGTCACCCCACCACCCCCACCAGAAGGCACCCCTTAAAGGTACTTGCCTTGGGCCACGGCCCGTCTACCGGGCCGTGGCGTCCGGACCCAGGGCGTGTGCTCCCTTCCTAGGGCCACCGGGTGTGTGCGCCTTGTAGGTATGTGGAGGGTGCTCCCTTGGGTTCCGGTCCTCGCCGAGCCTGTGCCCTCCTGGCTCCTCCGAAAGTCGCTCCTCTCCAATTCCGGGACTGCTGGGCTCCTCCAGCACTGGCTCCGCTCCTCCTCCGGGACAGCTGGGCTCCACCGGGATCTGGTCCGCTCCACCTTCGGGACAGCTGGGCTTCTTCGGGCTCTGCTCCGCTCCACCTCCGGGACAGCTGGGCTCCACCTCCGGAATCAGCTCCGCTCCTCCGGGCTCTTCGTCTTCCTCCGGGCTCCAGGCTACTGCTTCCTGATTACGCCGCCCGCCCTCTGTTGGTGACGTGCTTTTATCGTCCCACCTCGGTTGCCATGCCTGCCTGTCTCGGAAAACAGCTAGACCGCCAACTGCTTCCGGGCAGTTGCTGGTGTCTCCTCCCGATATGACCCACTTCCGGCCGTCATTCCCGGCCGACTCCCCGTCCTTGTCACAGATCCTCCCCCATAGGAATGGACGATGGGGCCATTCGAAGGACGGGTACCGGGATAGGTAGTCAGCACCGATCTGCTCCGCCCCAGGAACGTGAACACCAGTTGCTTTGGGACGGTTCTATAATACCTGTTTGTAGCATGTCGGACACTTCCTTTTCTACGGCCCCTCGGCGCGCTTCTGGGATTCTGTAGGGTTTCAATTTTACGATATCGGGGACTATGGAAGTGATCTTATGTTGGACCAAGGAGGTTAATCCTGGACGTGTAGAGAACAGACCGGAAAAAGATGTTAGTAAGGTCGTAACCTGAGTTTTCTGGGTTTCTGTCAATGTCGTGCCTGTAAGGACTGGATGATCAGAGTGCTCCTGTACCGGGGACAGGGGGAATGTCTAAGGGAGGGTAGGAACAAGCCAAGAGGGCCGTATTAGTAACCCCTGAGGAGGAGGAAGTTTAGTCTATCCATTATTTCAACAGATTGACATGGTATATCTGTTTCCTGTTGCCCGATGTGGCAGGAACACGCTGTAAGTGACCGGAGTCACCCTTTTTTCTATGGTGTAGGGTCCTTGCCATTTCATCAAGAGTTTGTCCTCTGTGGAGGGAAGCAAAATAAGGACCCTGTCGCCTGGCTGGAACTCCCTGAGTTTGCTGTTGCGGTCATAATACTTCTTTTGGGTGTTTTGTGCTTTCTGCATATTGTCATGTACTATTCCCCAGAGTTCTGTCAGGGAGGTCCTAAGATCTGTGGCATACTTTTTTTTTTTCAGAACTAGATTTTATTGACATTTCAGAAATGATTGCAGAGACATCTACAGCACTCCAAACACTGGAGGGGCTGTGAGCAAAAATCAGGAAGCACAGTTACAGCAATCAGTACAGTAGGCAGGATAAAACAGTGATATTAACTACCCGGACCCCCCCAACCCCGTAACACCCCCCCCACCCGGGTCCCACCCTAGCCCCGTTCACGATGGTCACCAGGATCTAAACAAAGCAATTTATACAGATATGGTAGTACACTCTCACTCTCGCCCCGGTACATAGGACAACTGGTCCACTATCGCGTCTCGCCGCGGCGGCGGCTCCAGCCACAGCCCCCTGTATTCTGCCCACCTCTTCGAGATTTTATAGTGTTTTCTGGGGCAGCCACGGGCCTCAAACACTGGGCGTTCCAGTCCCATACAATAATACATGCCCCGTTTCCAAACCTCAATCGGAGGAGCCCCAGGGTCTTTCCAGGCGCGGGCCACATCCCTTTTGGCCACTGTGAGGCCCAGGAGCAGGAGATGTCTTTTATAGATGTTGCCGCCCACCTGCTCCAAGACATGCAGAAGACCCAGCTGCGACGTACGCGGGAGCTGCCAGCCCAGAACCTCATCCAAACAGTCCCATATACGCCTCCAATATCTTACCATTGCCCCGCAGGTCCACACAGTATGTAGGAACGTGCCCACCTCTCTGCCACACCGCAGACAGTCGGGGGAGGCAATCAATCCAGCCCGCCACAGCCTCTCTCTCGTATAGTAAGCCCTATGTAGGTATTGAAATTGGATAAAGCGCAGCCGTGCGGCCACAGCCGCCCCCCTCGGAGCCGCAAGAGCCTCCCTCCATCTTTCTTCATCTATTTCACCAACGTCCCTCTCCCATTTGGACCGCAGGCCGTCTAGGGAGGACGCACAATGGGTAACAAGGGATTGGTATATGCAGGATATCTTCTTTTCCGTCAGTTCTCCCATGAACAGTTTAGCCTCTATGGGACTGAATTCCGGTAGGGAGTCCAACCCCTCCAAGGCGGGGGAGATAGCGTGGCGTAACTGCAGGTATTTGAAGAACTGGGTATTTGGCATATCGTACTCATCCCTCAACTCCTGGAAGGATTTAAGGGTTGTGCCCCTCATGACATGCCCTAACGCCGAGATCCCTATGGAGTCCCAGCCGCGATACCCCGGCAGGGCCGACAAGGCCGGCAGGCGGCCGTTCTGCCACAACGGGGTCTCCCCGGTCAGCCTATTCCACCATCCCATACGACCAAGAGCCCGACGCCAGACCCGGAAGACAGTCTGTGTAACCACTGGGAGCCTCTTTCTTTTCCCTGCTGAGTACAGTAGCGTGTGCAAGGTATCGGGTTCCATTAGATACCTCTCCAGTGCATATGCCGGATCGCCCCGATCCCCATACCACCATTCGTTAAGTATCAAGAGATGGGACGCCTGATAGTAGGAGAGGATGTCCGAAGATGCCAGGCCACCGCAGTATGTAGAGAGGAAACAGGTGTGAAGGGCCACACAAACCGCCCCCCCCCCCCCCCCCCCGCCCAGAGAAAGCGGCCCAGTGCCGAATCGACTTGGCGGAACCATTGTGGCAAGATAGGATAGGGATGATTCTGCAGTTGGTAGAGCAGACAAGGGAGAGCGACCATCTTAAAGATGGCCGACCGGCCATATAGGTTCAAGGGCATACGGGACCATGTCTTTATGTCCGATCTGACTCTGTCCCAGACCGGAACAATATTACGCGCCCACGAGACTCCAGGGATGTCAGTCAGAAACACCCCCAGGTATTTAAAACCCCCGTCGCCTTTTGTAGGGCGGATGCCCAGGCACCAAGTGCCACACCGCTGCCTAGGGTCCACAAAACAGACTTCTTTACGTTGAGATTAAGCCCTGAGACCTCGCCAAACACTCTCATAATCTCAAGAACCCTGGAACCTGACCTATTGAGATCTGCAAGAAAGAACAGCACGTCGTCCGCGTAGAGCGCAATGCGGTCTGAAGGCCCAGCCTCCCACTCGAACCCCTTCATCTGCGCATCTATTCGCACCCACGCCGCAAGGGGTTCCATTGCGAGAGCAAATAAGTATGGCGAGAGCGGGCATCCCTGTCGGGTACCTCGCCCGATGGGAAAGGCGTCCGAGATCGCACCGGCCACCCGCACGGACGCCGTCAGGTCGGTATTCAGCAGCCGTGTATACGAGAGAAAGTGAGGGCCGAGATTCAAACGGGGTAGGAGTGCCCGTAAGTACGTCCAGCTCAGCGAATCGAAGGCCCTATCGATATCAACCAATAGAAGTGCCGCCTGGGAGCCGGTGGCTTTCATCATCTCCAGAGCCACCTGGGCCCGCCTAATATTGTGTCTAGTGGCCCTGTGTGGCATAAAACCAGCCTGGTCCGGGTGGACCAGAGCGGTAATCAGAGGCAGGAGGCGGTTGGCAAGCGCCTTCGCGAGTATCTTCGCCTCCATGTTCAGGAGTGAGATAGGGCGGTACGATTCGTGGCGATCCGGTGGTCTCCCCGGTTTGCAGAACACCACTATCTCGGCATGCCTCCAATCCGGCGGCAGCTGACCCAGTTCCCTAGCAGCATCCAATGCCTTCTTGAAATGGGGCCCTAACTGGAGATGGTATTTCCGTAGAAACTCGCACGGGAAGCCGTTTGGCCCCGGGGCCTTCACGGCATTCAGCTCACCCAGCGCCGTGCCCAGTTCCTCCGCGGACAAAGGAAGCTCGAGACTGTCACGCTCCTCGTCGGAGATCCCCTGCGGCGGGAGGTCCGCCAGAAATTTATCCACTGCCTCCGCAGGAAGAGAGTCTCTGGGGGCATATTGCGCCTCATAGTAGCGCGCAAAACTGTCGGCTATAACCCCTGGATCGGTTATAGAAGACCCGGCCTCATCTCTCAGCGCCGGCAGCGTCTGAGCCTGGAACGTGCCCTGGCACAACCTGTACAACATTGAACTGGATTTGTCCCCCCATTGGTATATTCTACTCTGCGTTGCAAGCCATATATGGTGCGACTCCTCAAGAAGTAGGGAAGCAGCATCACTCTGCGATTGAAGGAGCCGCCGCGTGTCCTCCTCCGCCCCTGTCTCCGTAGACCGTGCTTCCAGAGTGCGGACTCGATCCGCTGCCTTCTCCAGTTCCTCCCCTCCTGTCCTACGGGCCCTCGCACACCAGGCTATATCCACTCCTCTGAGTGTAGGCTTCATGGCCTCCCAGAGGGTCACCACGTCCGAATCTGGCCCCTCATTCTCCTCCCAGTAGTGTGCAATGGCCTCTCGCATATGGGACTGGTAGTCATCCCGTTGCAGATGCCAAGTAGAGAGGCGCCATCGAAATGGCTGTCGCCTTCTGTCAAGGAGGATATCAATCGTAACGGGGGAATGATCAGAAAGCCCACGCGGCAAAATAGCAGTCGACGCCACCCTTCTGATGGCGGCGCACGGGACGAACAAGTGGTCCAACCGTGAGAAGGATCGATGGACCGCCGAAACATAAGTAAATTCCCGACTGTGTGGGTGTTGATAGCGCCAGGCATCCATCCATCCCATACCTCTCACCATATCACTCAGTCTCGTAGGGGCAGCCGCCAGCTGTCCGCCACTCGGCCTGTAGCGATCCGCAGAGCCATCCATTACATCATTCCAGTCGCCTCCTATCACTGACAAGACGTCCGGTACCTCAGCCCAGACCGCAAACAGCTTCTCCACCAGAGACCATTGCAAGGGGGGGAGCATACACACTGCCAAAGACCACTTGTTCCTCGCCAATCGTTCCTTTGATAAAGACATATCTGCCCTGGGCATCAATCCACTGTGTAGAATGTGTGTAGGACACCCTTCGGTGAACCAAGACCGCCACCCCCCGGGATCCCCGGGCAAAGCCAGCATGGAACATCTGATGATACCCATAGCGCTGTAAACTCAGAGTCTTCGTGTAGGAAGGTAGATCCCTGACTATGGTTGCCCCCAACTTTTTGCCTGGTGTTTTGCTGGTTTTCTGACTTAGTTGACCTAGGGCCCTGCTATTCAGGACCCCAGGCCTACTGCTCTCTCTGTAAAATGGATTCCATGTACCTTAGGTACATATCTAATTGGATACTGAGTCACCTTGTCAGTCCCTGTACAGTGTACCTTAGGTACCCAGGGCATAGGTGTACCCAGGGCCTACCAGGGGCTGCAGCATGTATTATGCCACCCCTGGCTGGCCATCCAAATCTGACACAACTGGCTGCTTGACAGCTGGGGCAAGGTGGTGTAATCACCCTTTGCTTTAGATATAGTATACCTATATCTAACCCTAAAAATGGACACACAGATCTCCTATCAGTCACTCCTATGGCAGGCCTTGACAATCCTAAAGGCAGAGTGCTTGGAATCGTGTGAGATAGTGCTCTGGCATAAGCTGAGCCTGTCTGCGGCTTTCGGGATCCATCCCTTAGCCGTTTCCATGATATCGCATACCATATACTCTTAAGTGCCTTATAATCCTCGCGGTTATATGCCAACTCTGGTATCGCTTTATCAAAACATGTCGAGTAAGGTGTCATACGAATTGGAATACTAACCCCTCGCCAATTCTGGCGACGGGGTTAGCATTCCACCCTTCTAGAGGGACACGACATGTATGTAACCTGTAACCCCGGTTAAAGTCAGACATAGCCTTAGCTCCACAAAATGGATGCTGCCACCGAGACACAAGTCTGCCCTCCTGCTGCTGGGAGTCCTCCCAGAGCAGGAGGCAAGGACAAAGGGTTTCCTGCCAGGGGCGGTGCCAGCACCGTCCCAGACAGGGTTTTGTGTATTCTAGGTAGGCAGGGCTTTAGAGGAAGGTGACTGCAAGTGGCACCCCGGTGCTCACTGTGCATAGGCCGGCTGGAACGAGTTCCAGGGGCACTCCAGCCCCTGGCCTGGGGAAAGCCCGCCAAAGGAGAGGGGTGTAACCACCCCCCTCCTGGTCCCACCCATAGGGCAGGACCTAGTCGCGTGCCAGCCCCCTTTTTCAGGATAAAGGTAGGAACTGGCCCCCTTCCAAATCAGATCATCTTTGAATCCTGAAACTACTTTCCACGAAAGGAACTCAAGACTTCTTCCCAAGATTCTCCCTTGTGACTAAGGAGTAGTCACCCTGCAGCAGCAGGCACCAACCAAGTATCGCGGTTTGTTGCCAGTCTGTCCTTCGGATCAAGACTGCTCCAGCACGACGAGAACCGGCTTCCCTGGCACCTCTGACCTCAACCTGCATCATCAGCCCAGCTGTGATCCGTGGGTGTGACGAGACCTCGAGGGACCGGCCATCTTCAGAACTGCACGACGCTTGTCCAGCACGACACCCGAGTGACCCTCGACTGAGTGCTTTGGGGTAAGAGAAGCCCCGACCCTGAGCAGCTCCAGCACCGAAGTTCAGCCCCCCTGCATCCACGAGATCTGCGTGGGGCCCTCCTGCTCTTTGCTGCTCACCGCGTTGTCCAGGTCGCTTGCCCGTTGGCTAGTGGCCCCCTCACGACGCTCCACGACGACAACCACTGCTGGTCTGGTTGCTCCAGACTAGCCCTTGCTCCCCTCCAAAAGAGGAGCACCCTGGACCCTCCTGGTCCACTCAAGACACCATTTTAGGTCCACCGTGTGGGCCTTGCATTTGCCAAGACTTGTTGCCCAATCCTGGGTCCAGCGACGTCGACAGCAAGAACCTTCGTGGGACAGCTTGCACCTCCTTCCTGGTCGCCAACAACGCCTCCTGGTCCGAGAGACTGCAGAGCCCAGCAGCGCCACTCACCTGGCTGAGGTGACTTCGTCCGGTGCCATCCTGGTGCCCACTCAAATCACTGGCTAGTGATTCAGAACTTGGTCCCCTCTGCTTACAGGTTTCTTCTTCCCTGATCCAGGCTTGGATCACTCCGAACTTTCTTCACTGGCCGCCTGCCAGCAACTCTTTCTTCAGGCTCCTGGTTCATCAACGAAGAAACCCGACGACACTTGAACCCTATGCAGCCGCAGCCCCTGGGCTAGGTAAACCGAGTACTCCGGTGCTCCAGCGTAGGTCCACTCTCTAAGTGTCTAGATCCACTTTCGTTTTTGACCTACCTAGTCGGGTTCGCCCGAAAACACTAACTTTGCATTTACTAGGTTCCATAGACTTTGTTCCGCATTACGCGTGAGAGTTCCCACTCTGCACACGACGTCCCTAGGTCTCCTGCTAGTAATCTAAAGGTTCAGTAGTCCAGTCCTAGCGATCCCAAAGCCTATGAGAGTAGTACTTACCTGCTAGTAATTTCGCATTCCACTTTTGTAGTATATGGTTTTTCGTGCCCCTCGGGCATTTGTGTAAATTGTGCGACAAAGTATTTTCGTAAGAGTTTTGTTGTGTGCTTAGCTCCCTGACTCATAAAGAGTTCAGGGTAGTCTTGTTATAAATAAATATCTGTTTATTTTCATAACAACTTGTGTGGTGTCCTTTCACTTGGTGTTCAAGGGGTAATGTGATGGTAAAACAGCTGGCTTAACACGCCCTCTAGAGTCTTAGCCTTAGACTGCTCGTATCCATGCTACTAGGATAGCTGGTCTATCAGGTTGACTTACAACCAATCATCAATAAGGGTTGTTTGGACTGATACATAGTGATCACTAGAATAGTGAGCACTGCATATCAGGCCAACTTCTCACACTTCGTACCTAGGAGATGAGTCTCTTGTAACAGTAGGACATCAGCCTTCTCCATTTTCCCCTGCCGCAGCACCGCCCCTCTTTTGATTTTATCAAGCATACCCCTCACGTTCCAACTCACAATTCTCAGTGCAGCTCTGGGGAGCTCCGAGGCATGACCCCTAGCCGCCATTGACTGGAGAGGTCCGCAATCGCCCGGGCGTAGGAGAGTGCAATTGTCCATAGGACATAAGCCGAACCTGGTGGACCATCGTGTGTGAACAAGCTACCCCTGTGGACCCAAACATAGCGCATCCCCCCTCCCCCCTCCCCCAGACCCATCCCCAACCCAACCCCCAAAAAACCGGCCTCCCCCCTCCCCTATACCTCAACAACAGTGAAGTACCTGTCGCGGTGCAGGAGCGCCCTGACCCCCAACGGGAGGTCAGTGGCCACCCACTCCAATGGATCCCCAAGAACCCCCCCCTCATAAGTCCCAACTACCCACCCAACCAACAGACCCCCCCCTAGCATCCCCCACTTGGGTAGGAGGCAAAGCCCCTGTAAAAGAGCATCCTGAACCCCCCTCCCCCGCCCCACACAGTCCCAACTATGATAAAGGGAAGCGAATACATTCAATTAGCAAGCAGCAGTCCAAACGGACACATGAAAGCACCACCTCCCAGCGGGAGCCTGTAATTTCTGCAAGCAAGTTCAGTCCCCTGAGGCCCCTCCATCTTTGCCAGAGTGGTCGGAGTCGGTAGGTGCGCCATCTCGTTTCCCACCACGTGAAGAGGAGCGTTTCCGCGACCTTGACCTCCTATGTCTCTTGCCCCTGGCATTCTGGTCCTCCTGTTCCGGCGATGGGCCCCTCGAGTGGCCCGGGTTCAGTCCCGGCTGGGCATGCGGCCGGACCCTCACTGTCTCATCAGTCCATTTAAAGACGTCCTCCGGAGTATCAAAGAAATGGGTTCGGGACTGGAAGACTACCCGCAGGCGGGCTGGATAAAGTGAGGAGTATTGGATCTTCAGACCTCGTAGTTTCGCCTTGGCGGCAATGAACGAATGACGTTGTTGTTGCACTATTCTGGTGTAATCCGGAAAGATCATGATCTTCTGGTTTTCAAATAGAAGAGTCTTTGGTCCTCGCCTCCTGTAGGATAGTGTCCCTGTCGTGGAAATTCAGAATTCTAGCTATCACCGGCCTGGGCCGCTCCCCCGCTGGCGGCTTCTGCGTCAGGGCTCTATGTGCGCGTTCAATCACAAAGCATCGTGACAGAGCGTCCGGGGGAAGCCAAGTCTCCAACCATTGGGACAAGAATAGTTCCATGTTCCCCTTCTCGCATCCTTCCGGAAACCCCACAAAGCGAAGGTTGGGCCCCTTTGGACGTTTTCCATTGCCGCCATTTTCCGCTTCAGGGTCCCAACGTCGTCCTCCACCACGATATCCTGGATTCCGCCTCAGTAATACGCGCCACTGCGTTCCGCAGGTCCTGACGCAAAAGGGTCACATCTGCGCCAACTGCCCCTATCTTGGCGTCTAGCATGTCTCTGGACTGGGTAATCGCAGCCATAAGTGCTGCATTGTCAGGGCCTGTCCCGTGGCCGCCGCCTGATGCACCGGGCGCCCCACTCGGCCCCGTAAATTTATCTATGGGCCCCTGTTTGGCGGACCCACTGCCTCCCCCGCCTCTGGTCATGTCCGCAGCACACCTGGGCTCAACTGTCTCCGGAGTGCCCATAGATTGCCTCAGTACTGACACCTCGCACCTCCAATCACAAACAAGGGTATACCACACGAATAACTCCAGGCACACAGTTCCTCCACGCTATCGTCGTCTGCTGCCAGGGGGGGGACACCGGGTTCCACGAGGCTGCCCCCAAGAGTAAGGTGCGCAACGTCGTTCCAGCCAGACCCAGCCTCCGCACCGTGAGGTCCCTGCTCCAATCTCTAGCCACAAGGGGGGCCCCCGTGGCCCCGCACCAGGCCACGGAACGACCAGCCACCAGCTCCTAGCGGAGGAGCCCCCCTGCTTCACAGTCCAACTGTCCCGGGCACTCACCGGTGTTGCGTGGGCCGCCCGCTGTCTCCCGCCGCCTCGTAGTCACACTCGGATGGGGCCACACAGAGTCACCCACGGCGAGTTCGTCGTCTCTCCAGGCGCCGCCACCGGGCCCACTCAGGCTCGATCTCCACACTCGCCTGAAGCAAGGGAACACACCAGTCCCTTGGGCAGGATCTCACCTCGGGGGCACCGTACCCCCAGCCGCTCCGGTCGATTCCCCAGCCACCGCAATGCTCCAGCTCTCGCGGCTGGGTATCTTGAAACTCGAGGTCCCGGTCTCTCGGCCCCGAAGTAGGCCGCAGCTCCCTCCGGCCTCTCTCCCAGCTCAGGTCGGTGCCTCCACTGCAGCGGGCAGGCCCGCGGACTCGCCCACAGATCCGCCACCAATAAGGGCCGCAGGCCCAGGAGAAATGCAGGCACAGCCGGCCGGCGCGGAGACCTCCCGACCGGGAGGCGCCAAAATCGAGGTCCCGGCTTCATCCCCCGGGACTAGGCCGCAAACCGCCGCTGCTGCTGTCTTCGCTGCGCAGGATCCGGGAGCGCCGAATAACGTACCGAACAACACCTCCTGCCCTCCGCTACAATCACCGCCGGTGTGGGCTACAAGGCGGGTCCAGGAGCCAGGATAAATCGCCGGATAACAGTCGGGCCGGTGGGAGCTCTAGCAAGCTGCGTCCACCATCGTTGCCCGCTAAGCCACGCCCCCGTCTGTGGCATACTTTAATAAGGGTTTCCCTTCCCCGTCTTCTTGCTCCCACTGTTCCACCGCCATATCCAGCAGAGTTCTTGGCTTCCTTCTGAACAATAGTTCGAAGGGAGAATAACCTGTAGACCTTTGTTCATGGGCTCGTAGGGCGAAAAGAAGCAGAGGTAGCTTTTGATCTCAGTCCCTCCCTGTCTCCGAGACGGCCTTGCGGAGTAGATTTTTGATGGTCTTGTTATATCTCTCTACAAGGCCCGTCCGTCTGTGGATGATAGACCGAAGTGCGGATTCTATGAATCCCTAAAATGTCACAGATTTGGCCCATCATTCTCAGGACGAACGGGGTCCCCTGGTCCGTTAGAATCTTGGAGGGGAAGCCAACTCTTGAAAATAGGGTGATCATGGCTTGGGCTATTGCCGGGGTGTCATGCTTGACAATGGGAAGGCCTCGGGATACCGGCTAGAGTAGTCAATAATGACCAATATATAGCAGTGGCCTCTAGCGGATGGTGTCAGGGGTCCTACTAGATCCATTCCGACCCTCTTAAAAGGTACGTCTATAATGGGTAGGGGTTGCAAGGGAGCTTTTTGGACACATCCCAGACTCGAATACTGGCATCTCACACAAGCAGCACAATGCTTAGTGACGTCTTTATACACACGTGGCCAGTAGAACCGTTCTGATAGGTATTTGAGGGTGTTCTCCTTCCCATAGTGTCCCCCTCCCATTTTATTGTGGGCTAGCAGAAGGACTCTTTCACGAAAGAGGGATGGCACAACTAGCTGTTTTTTAACCTGGGCGTCCTTTTTCTCTGCCCTATACAACAGTCCCTTTTCCATAAGGAAGTATGGTCCTACCTGCTCTGGCGTGTGCTCTCGAACTTGCTCCCAGGCATGGGTTAGGGATTCGTCCTCTCGTTGGGCGGTACTGAAGCTGCAGTGGCCTGACCTGTTGTTGTCTGCAAGGGAAAAAGGTAGAGCAGTACAAGGTTTCTGAGAAAGGAGGAAGTCATTCTTTTCCTTACGCCTTTCCTTTTTGCTTTTCTTGGTCCTAGGGGCTGAACATTCTAGGTCTATTGAGGAAAAAGGGGCCTCCTGAAGCCATGTCTGCGTCTTCCCCTTTTTTCCCTTCAAATACTCATCGAACTTAGGGTGATCGGTCCCTATGATTACGGCCTCTGGCAGGGAAGGAATCACCCCTACCTTCTTAAGGTGAGGGTCGTTATCTACGTCCAACAGAACTTCGGTTACTGGGTAGGACTTAGTATCGCCATGAACACAAGTTACCCTTACATGCTCTGAGCTTCACAAGGGGGAGACCTTGAAGAGGGACCCGTCTACCACTGTGATGTGACATCCTGTGTCCAGTAAGGCTTGATTTATTTTTCCATTTAGGTAAACCTCGGTTCTATACCGCTGGAGACCTTCCTTGATTAGGAATATCCAGCCTCGTGAATAGCCCACCTCCATGGGTTCTGCGGGTGGGTGTTTTTGCGGACAATATCTGGCTATATGCCCCCATTCTGCGCAATGAAAACATTGCGGTGTCTGTCCACTGATGCTGGAAGGGGTCAAGACCGGCTTCGGGACAGGACAAGAGGTGATTAGAGGTTTTGGGTCCGGTTTTACTGGGAACCTAGGGTTGGAGTAAGAGGGGGTCCAGAAGGGAGGAAGGGAGAGCTGAGGTCGAGGGTTGCCTACTCTGAAATCAGGGCATCTATGGAAGGCACATGCGATATCTACTGCGGAGGAAGTGTCCAGGTTGGGATGTTGCTTCACCCATGAACGGGTGGAAGGTGCTATGCTTCCAGATATTGCTCGAGATGGACCTTTTCCACCACTTCTCCTATT
The DNA here is from genome assembly GCF_964261635.1 of Lissotriton helveticus. Taxonomy (NCBI): domain Eukaryota; kingdom Metazoa; phylum Chordata; class Amphibia; order Caudata; family Salamandridae; genus Lissotriton; species Lissotriton helveticus. The sequence goes on from NC_136073.1 coordinate 899,795,018, forward strand.
GTAGATAAATGGGGGGTTAGCCATCTGTTCTCCATATCCCGTATCCTGTAATACAATGCCCAAGGGTTGTCCCCTGTAGCCCATTTCTCCTTCCTGAACTTAAGATGATAGTGTTCCTGATCAAACCCTAGTCTCTCCAATATGGCCTTCTTCAGGTCGTCGTACGCAGTGGTTCCAGTCGGGGGATTGCGGCTTGGTACGCCGCCTGCAGTTCCCCCGAGAGCAGTGGGGCAATGTACTGACCCCATCTCTCTCTGGGCCAGGCTGCAGTGGATGCTACCCGTTCAAAGTTTAGGAAGAAGTAGTCAGGGTCCTCCCCTTCCTGGTATTTCTGCAATACCGTCCCAGAAACGGTTGGGTGGACCCGGGCATTGACAATCTCGTCAGTGAGTCTCAAGACAGCCGTTTCTTGCACTTGCTGATTGGCTGTGGTTACGGTAGCTTGTTCCTTTAGGGCATCTTGTAAGGTTTCCCTTCCTAGTCGGGCTTCTTGTATTTGTTGTTCTAGTACCAACTGGAGATGTCTTTGCCCTTCGGCCACCTGGGTGACCATCTCATCTAGCTGTATGGGCTGTGTCATGGTTTAACCCGCTTTGTGGGCTTGAAATCCCACTTCTGACACCACTTTGTAAGGTTTGTCCGAGCGGTCAACACAACGAATATAGGGACGTCTTGGGCTTTTGTTTCAAGCGTCTTTATTTTTAGGTGTTTTAGGCACACATTTTAGTCAAAAATAGGGGATGGCAGAAAACACGGACAGAACAGAGGATGATGTTCGGAAGTTCTCCCGGGCGAGGTGATCTGCGCCGTGGGGTACCGTCTTGCCTTCGCGTAGGTCTTCTTCCCATTGATACTCCTCGGAACAGGAAGAACAGGAGTCAATCTCCGTCGCCGGATATGGCTCTGATGTGGATGAAGACATTGTGAGAAGTTGGCCTGATATATGATGCTCACTAGTTCTAGTGATCACCTTGTATCAGTCCAAACAACCCTTATGGTGATTGGTTGTAAAGTCAACCGTATAGACCAGCTATCCTAGTAGCGTGGACAAAAGCAGTCTTTTAGTCTAATCTCTTTTGGCATGTGAAGCCAGCTGTTTTACCATAGTATAACCCCTTGAATACCAAATGAAAGGACACCACACAGGTTGTTATGAAAATAAACAGTCTATTTATTAATAACAACACCTCTGAACTCTTTATGAGATCAGAGGGCTAAGCACATGACAATACTAAAAAGGAAATACGAGTTCGCACGATATTTACACAAGTGCTTTAGGGGCACGACAAACCATATACTCAAAACAATGGAATGCGAGAAAAGAAAATACTGTAAGGAGATCCAGAGGCTTGTGGATCGCTGGGACTACGCTACAAACTAGGTAAGTAAGGAGCAGGAGGCCCACGGGACTCACGTGCAGAGTGGGAACTCTCACGCGGGATGCGTACCAACGTCTATGGATGCAACAGTTTACAAAGTTACGGATTCCGGACGAACACGGCTGGATGGAGGGAAAACAACAGTGGACCTGGACACTAGGAGAGTGAACACAGACTTCAGCACCTAGAAGCTTTAGTTACCTAACCCACAGGCTGCGGGTGCATAGGGTTGAAGTTGCGTCGGGTTTGCTGTGGATCCCGGTGATGCCTGAAACAAGAAGTTGCTGGCAGGCAGCCAGATGGAGGAGTCCAGTGGTTCCAAGGATGGAACTGGAAGATGGAAGTCCTGAAAAGGAAGGGGACAGAGTCTTGGTCACTAGCCAGTGACGGTGCTGGAACCAGGAGGGAACCAGGAGCTGTCGCCGAGTTCAGGTGAAGGAGGGGTCGCTTCTCTCTGTAGCTGCGAGGACCAGGAGCTGCTCTTCACGACCAGGCTGGAGGCACGAGCTGTCCCACGTAGTCTGCTGCTGTTGGCGGTGTCGGATCGTCGATCTGGACAACAGGCCTTGGCTAATGCAAGCCACGCGGTGGAACAAAGATGGCGTCTGGTGCGGACCAGGAGGGTCCGGGGTGCTCCTCTTTTACAAGGAAGCAAGGGCCAGTCTGGGGGACCAGACTAGCAGAGTCGAATTCTTTGGGTCGTCGTCTCAGAGGTCACTAGCCAGCCGGCAAGTGACCAGACAACAGGACAAGCAGCAACCAGGCAAAAGGGCCCCACGCAGATCACGTGGATGCTGGGGGGGCTGGTCTTTGGTGCAGGAGCTGCGTCAGTGTAGGGCTTCTCAAACCCTGATGCACTTACACGAGGGTCACTCGGGGGTCGTGCTGGAAGCGCTGTGCAGGTTTCTTCAAGATGGCCGTCTCCACGTTGCTCGTCGCACCCACGGGTCTCAGCTGTGCTGTGGACGTGGGTAGAAGTCAGAGAGGACTGGAGGTGCGGGTCTTGTCGAGCTGGGTCGTCGGATTCCTGGAAGGAAGGACTTTGCAGCAAACCGCACAGAAGCTTGATGGTGCCTGCGAAGCAGGATGGTCACTCCCTGACCATAGGGGAGATTCTTCAGTCTTCTGATGATCAGGAGGTCGAAGGTCAAGAGTTCTTCGTGGAAGTTGTCAAGAGTAATCTAACTTGGAATGGGACCAGCTCCTACCTTTATCCGGCTAAAGGGGGCTGCACTACGACTAGGTCCCTCCCCTGGGTGGGACCAGGAAGGGGGGTGGCTACACCCCCTTTCCTTTGTCCAGTTTCCTGCCAGAGCTGGGGCTGGAGTGTCCCAGCAACTGGTTGGAACCGGTGTATGCACAGGGCACCTTGTGTGCCCCAGGCATGTCTCATTCCTTTCAGCCTGTCCCTACCTAATACACAAAATCCTGTCTGGGGTGGTGCTAGCACCTCCCAAGGCAGGAAACCCTTTGTCCAAGCCACCCTCGCTGGAAGGACTCCCAGCAGCAGGAGGTCAGACTTGTGTCTGTGGTGGCAGCATCCATTTTGTGATGCTGAGGCTCGAGTTAACTTTAACCGGGGTTTACAGTTACATACATGTCGTGTCCCTCTAGAAGGGTGGAATGCTACCCCGTCGCCAGAATTGGCGAGGTGGTAGTATTCCAAATCGTATGACACCTTACTCGACATGTTTTGATAATGTTATACCAGAGTTAGCATTTAACCGCGAGGATTATAATGCACTTAAGAGTATATGGTATAGCGTTATCATGGAACAGCTATTAGGACTTGGTTCCGCAAGCTGCAAACGGGCTCAGCTCATGCCAGAGCACCATCTCACATAATTCCAAGCACTCTGCCTTCAGGATTGACAAGGCCTGCCATAGGAGTGACTGATAGGAATATATGTGTCCATTTTAGGGTTAGATATAGGAATACTATATCTAAAGCAAAGGGTGTTTACACCACCTTGCCCCAGCTGTCGTGCAGCCAGTTGTGTCAGATTTAGATGGCCAGCCAGGGGTGGCATAATACATGCTGCAGCCCCTGGTAGGCCCTGGGTACACCGATGCCCTGGATACCTAAGGTATACTGTACAGGGACTGATAAGGTGGCCCAGTACCAATTGGTAAATGCACCTAAGGTACATGGTTGTCAATTTAGAGAGAGAACAGCTAGGCTGTGTGTCTGATTAGCAGGCCCACAGCCAGGGAAAGTCGTAAACCAGTGAAGCAAAAAGCAAAAATCTGGGGTGGCCATGGGATTGCAGACCCCACTCTCCTACATACATCTCGCAAGAGCAGCGCATCGTGAGTACCGATCCTTCCTTGCCCCAAAGCTCAAGAAACAGGCTCCGGTCCCACCCCTGCCTTTGGCCCACGATCTGCACCGAGAACATGTTTCCGCACCCCACCTACCGGCTCGGCGCCAAAACACACACCAAAGCCTTCCGGCTCGAAAAAGAGTCCTCCACATTCAGGCACCGTGCCAAAACCTTCGGGGTCGAATTCGAAATCCGTCTCGAACCCACCTCCTTTGACGCCAAAAACGTATTTGAATCCGAAATTCTTGGCATTGAAAACCCCGGCACCGAAACCTTCGGCGTCAAAACAAACAGATGCGCCAATTCCATCAAAGGAGCACTGTTTCGATGTTCTGCCCTCAAACCCGGACCCGAATCAGAAAGAACTGTACATTTATCCAAAAACCGGACAAATTGCGACCAAACTGGCCCTCGAACGCAAACCTGAACCTGAAGAAGCTTACCACATTCCTTTAAAGAGGAAACAAGTGGGTACTAACCCTCCTCCTCCATCACCTCCTTCTCCTGAGTCATAACCATTGTTAATTTCACCTGCTGACTCACTACCACCATATACACCTGATGATCAGGATGATGGGGCTAGGGACAATGATCCAACACCTACAGACCCCTGGAGAGATTACAGCACTAATTCTCCCACAGGTAACAATCCTGATCTTTACCCTACTAAGCCTTCTCCTCCAGACGACAATGTGGGCTATGTAGAATTATTAAGCAGAGCTGCTAATTACCAAGGGGTCGAATTACATAAGGAATCCCTAGAAGAAGATTTCCTTTTCAAAACACTTAGCAGTTCCCAAAGATCCACTCACACACTCCCTATGCTCAAGGGTATGCTAAGACATGTGGATGACATTTTTAATGATCCTGTTTGGGCACGTATCCTCACCCCCAGGGTACACAAAAAATATAAATCAGCACCATCAGATCCAGCTTTCATCAGGGAACAGTTACCCTTAGATTATTTAGTAGTTTCGAATGCAAGTAAATGAGCCAATTCCCAAAAATCAGGAGATGCTACACTTCCAGACAAAGAGTCTAAATTAATAGACTCCTCTGGGAAAAGAGTAGCTCTCAAGCTTCAAATTTTTGGCACATTTCCAATACCCAAGCACTTTCAGCGAGGTACGATAGGGCACATTGGGATGACATGGAGCGATTGCTCCAGTTTCTGCCTGATGAGCACAAGTCCAAAGTTCTAGACCTAGTACGAGAGGGACAGCTCATCTCGAACAACTCCTTCCGGTGCACTTTAGATTCCGCTGACAATGCGGCTAGAGCCGTCAATACCAGCGTTCTCTTAAGAAGGTATGCCTGGTTACAAATGTCAGGGTAATACACCATTTGACAAGCAACACCTCTTTAGCCCTGTAGTGACACGTCCTTAGAAAAGATGCAAAAGGACACAGAGGTGACTAAATCTATGGGAGCCCTTCAGTCACCTTCTGGTCGTGGTTCCTTTAGGTGTTCCTTCTATTGTTGAGAGTCCAAGAATACCTCCTCAGACACTGCCTCTACAACCTACAAAGGCAACAATCAGCCTTCTGCTTCCAAGGGTTTCTTCAGAGGGAGTTACCGAGGCAACAATGGTAAGGGTCGAGGTAGAGGTTCCAAAGCGCTCCTCCCCCTCCAATACCAAACATTGACTTGCCTACACTCCGTCCTGGTCATTCCACACTGGTCGGGGGACATCTTTCACAATTCCTACCCATCTGGCAGTCAATAACTACAGACAAATGGGTACTGGAAAGTTCGAGGCATGTGGGCTGCTGAATTCATATCTATAGCATAGATCGCCGCCTAGTGTTGGGTCCGGATGATTGCACATTGTTGTCCTGGAAGAGTCTTCGAAGTATCACGAGATAGGTGGCTCCTCCCCTGGACTACAGTGCGCATCGGCATCGACTCCATCCCCAGATTGTTTTTTTCCGCCATTGGGTTCGGATGCATATTTGATCACTCAAGATCGTAATCGATAGAAACTTTCCTTTAGGCCCGAAGGCCTTTCCTTAGCGTCGGTATTGTCTTGCGTTCGGTGCCCAGCTCTGTTCCGGCTCAGTTCCCGAGTCGGACTTCCAGAGGAGTCGCGTGGCTCTTCGGTGCTCGAGGCCCAGTCGACGCAACCAGACTTTCGACGACACATCATGGAACGGAGCCCGTTCAAGAAATGTCCCGTGTGCGGATCGAAGTATCCCCAAATCGACGTCCACCCGGTGTGCAACAAGTGCCTGTCGCCGGATCACGATGAAGCCAACTGTATGGCTTGTTCCCGTTTTCGCTCGAAGAAGACGATTCGACTTCGGCGCGTGGCGCGCCAGGAGGCCCGGCAGTCGGCACCGGCACCGGTGGACATTTTCGAGGGGGAAGAAGCGGACGAGCAAGAAGTTCGAGAGCCGCTTTCAACTCCAGCAAAGGAGATCGACTACAACTACGACGCAGACGTTGAAGTAATCGATGCAGAAGAAGTCGTCGACGAGGTAGTAGACAACAATGAGGCCTATGGGGCCACGGAAGATAGCTCAGGTGAAGAGCTATGCCCCGATCGAACAATCACTGAGGCTCAGGTCGAGGGATCGCCACATGGCCTTACCCAAGACCTTACAACTGGATTCACGGTCTCGCCTACGGGCCCGACTACGGACACTTCTGCAGAGCCGCCATTCGTAAAATAAATCGAAACCGAAAGTGAAAGCTTCGGTCTCGACGAAACAGAAAGTGATAGAGACGCCATCGAAACAGAAGACGTCTGTCGCTCCGGTCGCCTCCTCGTCTTCCGACATGTCGGGGCAGCCGAAGAAGGTTGTCGATCCGGTTAAGGCGCACAAGGGCGTCGAACCGAAGTCGCTCAAGGGCGTCGAGCCCAAATCACTCAAGTTCGTCGAGCCAAAGACTGGGGCACCGAAACCAACTGTCAAGGCCGCCGACCCGAAACCGTCGGCGCCGAAGGCCGTCGTCACGGCCGGAGGACACGGCGATCCAAAAGAGACAATTCCTGCACGACCGGAGAAGGCCAAAAATTCTGCGCTCGAGTCTGCACATGCTGGTAGACCGAGAACGCCTGTCGGGTCGATGAACCGTCTGCCTCCTTCACGAAGCAGGTGTCGGACTCATTGCAACGCATCAGGAGCAAGGCTTCCGCGGTCGATCCGAAGGATTCTTCCACCCCGAAGCCCGCTGCCATGAAGCCGAAGTCCTCGGCGCCAATCCAGTTCATGCCGCCGCCGAAAGTGGCGCCGAAGGCGTTCGCACCAAGAACGGTCGACGACGCGCCCGGTAAGGTGTCCACGGGGTCGAAGCCTCCACAGCCAGTGGTGAGCTTGAAGCATCGACAACCCCTGATGGAGGAGCAGTCGGAACACTTTATCGACGCCGACACCGGTAAACTTTCACTCTACAAGAGAAAGATCACGCCGGCTCAGCATATGGAGTCCTACATCATTCCCTTGAAGCGCAAAAAGCCTTCTACGGATTCCCCAGTTCTGGTGGAGCCGATTGATCCACGGCCTCGGACCATTGCTCCATCTTAGCCCACTTATTCAGATGTGGAGGCTGGGGAGGGGGACGATGAGGAGTACAACTTCCCTGCCAACACTGATCCTGAGGATCACCAAGACTCATGGGCAGATGCAGGGGACCCTGATGATCCGCACACTGCCCAGGACACTCAAGTGTATAATGTCAAAACCTCCCCTACTGAGGATTCTGCGGCATTCAATGCTCTCATTGAGAGGGCGGCTAAAAATCATGACATCCAGCTGCATGCTGACCCTGTTGAGGTGGACTTCCTGATTGATACCTTTTCCACCTCTGAAAAGACTGTCAAGACTCTGCCAATGCTAAAGGGGGTTCTGAAACATGCTGCAGACATTTTTAAGGAATCCACACATGCCAGGGTTATAAACCCCAGGATTGAGAAAAAGTATAAGCCGGCACCTGGCGACCCTACCTACATCAAGGGCCAGTTGCCGTTGGACTCTTTGGTCGTTTCTAATGCCCGGAAGAGGGCAAATTCTCAAACCACTGGTGATGCTCCTCCCCCTGACAAGGAATCGAAAGTGCTAGAAGCATCAGGGAAGAGGGTGGCGGCTCAAGCGGCCAAAAATCTGGCGTATTTCAAACACTCAGGCACTCCTGGCCAGATATGACAGGGCACACTATGATACACTTGAGACCCTGAACAGCACTTGCCCGATGAGTATAAAGAGGCAGCGGAGATGCTCATTCAGGAAGGGAAGCTCATCTCGAATGCTTCTATTAAATGTGCACTGGACGCAGCAGACACCGCGGCCAGGGCAATTAACACAAGTGTGATGCTGCGGCGTCAGGCCTGGCTCAGAATCTCCGGGTTCAAACCGGAGATACAAACCACCATCCTCAATCAGCCTGTAAACCCTGATCACTTATTTGGACCTGAGGTGGATACCACCCTAGAAAAAATAAAGAAAGAGACCGAGACTGCAAAGTCCATGGGGGCTCCCCAGTCCCAGCAGTTCAGGGGTAGTACTTTTCGTCGCTCAAGCAATAGAGGTGTTTCCAGAGGCCAGATGTCCCAGCAAACACAGTCCAATAAAGGTGGGGCGCAGACCTCTTACAACAAGCAGAGTAGAGGCGGATATCGTGGCAACAGCACCAAGGGCAGAGGTCGTGGAAACAACAACTCCCGATCCTCCGCCACCAACAAACAGTGAAGGCCTGTCACTGCCCCCCGACCATACAACACCTGTCGGGGGGAGACTCCAACAGTTCCTGCCAGTCTGGAAATCCATCACCATAGACAGGTGGGTCAGAAAACTTATCCAGTACGGTTATTGTCTGGAGTAAACGTCCACTCCACCCAACATCCCACCAAGGCACCGTCCTATGTCAACAGAGCATTTGCACTTATTGCAGCAGGAGGTGCTCGTCATGCTGCAAAAAGGGGCAATAGAGCTCGTGCCGGTGGAGGACAGAGGCTCCGGAGTGTACTCAATGTACTTCCTGATCCCGAAAAAGGACGGGTCCCTCAGACCCATACTGGATCTCAGACCCCTAAATCAGTACATTCTCTCAGAACACTTTCACATGCTCACGCTGCAGCAGGTTCTTCCGTTGCTCAATCATGGAGACTTCCTCGCAACATTAGATCTCAAGGATGCATATTTTCACATTCCACTACATCCGTCACACAGAAAATACCTCAGATTCACCATTCAGAATCAGCATTATCAATTCAAGGTCCTCCCTTTCGGAGTGACCACAACGCCCAGGGTCTTCACAAAATGCCTGGCGACAGTGGCTGCGCACCTCAGGAGGCAGAACGTTCACGTCTACCCATATCTGGACGACTGGCTTGTCCAAGCAAAGTCGGCCCAGCAGTGCGCTGCCAACATGTCCCACACCATTCACCTTCTTCACACTCTGGGATTCTCATTGAATTATCCGAAGTCGCACCTTCAGCCAGCCCATGTGCGGCAGTATCTGGGCGCGACAATAGATACTCTGGCAGCCACGGTTCAGCCAAATTCTGTGAGGATCAAAAGCATTCAGTCGCTGATCCAGAAGTTCAGACCGCAACACTCGCTTCCGGCACGAGTGTTCATGCAGTTGATAGGCATGATGGCCTCCTGCATTTTCATAGTCCCGTATGCCAGACTACATATGCGTCCGCTTCAGGAGTGCTTAGCACATCAGTGGAATCAGGCTCAAGGACAGTTGAAAGACCTAGTCTTGGTGACCGGTCGGGCATACAACTCTCTGCATTGGTGGAATCCACACAACCTTTGCAAGGGCCGACCGTTCCAAGAGCCTGTGCCACAGATTATTCTGACAACGGACGCATCTCTCCAGGGATGGGGAGCTCATGTACTCCACTACACGGTGCAGGGACTATGGACAACGCAGCAACAGAAGATGCACATCAACTACCTAGAACTGATGGCAATCTTCATGGCGATGAAGGCATTCAAGGTACATCTGTGCAACAAAGTCGTGTTGATCCGGACGGACTACATGACAGCCATGTACTATATTCAAAAGCAGGGAGGTACACACTCTCCAGAGTTGTCTCATCTGGCTCAGAGCATGTGGAAGTGGGCCATTCAGAGGAACATCTTCCTCATGGCGGAACACCTCCCGGGCAAGGACAATCAGATGGCGGATCTGCTCAGCAGGTACAGCCACCAAATGCACGAGTGGGAGATACATCCATCAGTACTCCGCCCGTACTTCCAGCAGTGGGGTCATTCGCCACAAGGGAAAACGCAAAATGCCAAAGCTTTGCCGCCAGGTTCCCTCACCCACAGTCGCAGGGCAATGCGATATGGATGAACTGGTCAGGCAGATTTGCGTACGCTTTTCCCCCAGCACCTCTCATACCGCTGGTGGCAAGAAAGCTAAAGCTACACCCGATGACACTCATCCTGGTTGCTCCAACGTGGGCACGCCAACCATGGTACACCACGTTTCTAGAACTCTCCGTGGTACCGCATCAAAGGCTGCACCTCACACCCAGGCTTTTGACGCAGAGCCATGGCGACATTCAGCACCCAGATCCGCAACAGCTCAACCTGGCGATCTGGCTCCTGAGGTCTTAGAATTTGGCTACCTTAACTTGCCTCCTGACTGCATGGATATCATACGGGAGGCAAGAAAGCCCACCACCAGAGCATGCTATGCAGCAAAATGGAAGCGGTTCGTCATTTACTGTGCAGAACACAACATCAACCCGCTAGATGCATCTACTCACAACATCATTTGTTATTTGTTACATCTTTACAAATGCAATCTGGCATATGCTTCCATTCGGATACACTTATCCGCCATAGCGGCTTATCTCCAGAACAGGCAGCATCTCTCCGTTTTCAGAGTGCCTGCCATTAAAGCCTTTCTAGAAGGACTGAAACGGGTCATTCCTCCCAGAACCCCGCCAGCTCCTGTATGGAACCTTAATGTGGTCCTCACCAGACTGATGGGTCCACCTTTTGAGCCTCTGCATTCATGCGAAATCCAGTTCTTAACATGGAAAGTGGCTTTCCTTATAGCCATTACGTCACTGCGACGTGTTAGTGAGCTCCAGGCGCTCACCGTGCAAGAGCTATTTATACAGATTCACTCAAACAGGGTGGTGCTGCGCACTAACCCTACATTTCTTCCTAAGGTGGTTTCACAGTTCCATGTCAATCAGACTATTGAACTGCCTGTGTTCTTTCAAAACCCAGAGACAGTGGCCGAAAGAATGCTCCACACTCTTGACGTCAAACGAGCTTTGATGTACTACATCGATAGGACCAAAGATTTTAGGAAGACGAAATAACTCTTTGTTGCCTTTTCTGCCCAACACAAAGGCAACCCCATTTCCAAAGCAGGTATAGCCAGGTGGATCGTTAGGTGTATTCAAATTTGCTATCAAAAAGCTAAGCGCACTTTAACGGTCCCCCCCAGAGCCCACTCCACCCGCAAGTTGGGGGCCTCCATCGCTTTCCTTGGTAATATCCCTTTGGAAGACATTTGTAGAGCAGCCACATGGTCTACCCCACACACATTTACTAAACACTACTGTGTAGATGTGCACTCCAAGCAGCAAGCAGCTGTAGGGCAGGCTGTTCTAAAAACACTTTTTCAAACGTCTGCAGCTGGCACAGGCGGCCGCCGATAATGGAGGAACTGCTATATATTCTATGCTATAGATATGAATTCAGCAGCCCACATGCCTCGAACTGAATATGCTACTTACCAGTATGCATCTGTTCTTGGCATGTAGGGCTGCTGACATTCATATCGCCCGCCCTCCTCCCCGGCGCCTGTAGCGGCTGCAGCACTTACACTTACTCTTAGCATGGTCATCGCTCACACTGTTACCCTCCATCTTCGCCACAATGGCTAAAAACAATCTGGGGATGGAGTCGATGCCCATGCGCACTGTAGTCCAGGGGAGGAGCCACCTATCTCGTGATACTTCGAAGACTCTTCCAGGACAACAATGTGCAATCATCCGGACCCAACACTAGGCGGCGATCTATGCTATAGATATGAATGTCAGCAGCCCTACATGCCAAGAACAGATGCATACTGGTAAGTAGCATATTCATTATCTGTTCTGGTTATTGCCTGAAGTTTACCAACAATCCTCCAAACATTCCTCCACGTTCACACAAACTGTCACCAACTTCTTACACCTCAACCAAGAGGTTCAATCTCTCCTCTTAAAAGGAGCTATAGAGCCCGTACCACTACAATACCACGGGTCGGGCGTATACTCCCTCTACTTTCTAATACCCAAAAAGAACGGTTCTCTCAGACCTATCTTGGACCTCAGAGAATTGAATTTTTACAGACAATCAGACCATTTTCACATGGTAACGCTTCAACAAGTGCTCCTACTCCTACAACAGGGCGACTTTCTGTCTACTCTAGACTTAAAGGATGCGTACTTCCACATTCCAATACATCCTGCAAATTTCTCAGATTTGTGGTAGCGGGCATCATTACCAGTTCAAAGTACTTCTGTTCGGAGTCACCATTGCTCCCAGAGTTTTTACAAAGTGTCTGGTAGTAGTCACTGCTCACCTAAGAAGACAACACATTCATGTCTTCCCCCTACTTGGACAACTGGTTCATCAAAGCCAGTACGTATCCAAAGTGTCTCCAACACACTCACAGAACACTGGATCTACTTCACTAACTGGGCTTCACAGTCAATATGTTGAAATTGCATCTTCAACCTTCCAACACTTTAACTATCTAGGAGCCACTTTAGATCCTCAAAGAGCTCTAGCCTTTCCCAATGTAGCCAGAATTTGCAGTATTCAGGTTCTGGTTTTTAATTTTCAGCCCACTCGCTCACTACCAGCTCGAGGGTATATGCAGCTGCTGGGAATGATGGCTTCTTGCATCATGATTGTTCCCCATGCCAGGCTTCACAAGTGTCGCCTTCAGGAATGCTTACCAACTCAGTGGAACCAATCACAGGATCTTTTAACCAATCTAGTGTTGGTAAACGGCAATACTAATCACTCTCTGCGGTAGTGGAACCCACCCCACAAAATTCATCAAAAGGACGGCCCTTCATAGACCCTGTTCCGCAGACTATGCTAACAGCGGACGTGCCCCTCACTTGTTGGAGGGTTCATCTCCAACATCACAAAGTGCAAGGCCAATGGAGTCAAGAGCAAAAAAATTCCCCAGATAAATCATCTAGGGCCCGATGTAGGTAATCTCGATTTACCTACTCTTAAATACCGAATCATACCGATTCGGTATTTAAGAGTAGGTAAATTGGAAGTAGGCAGATGTAGCTAATTTTTCTTTTTCAAATACCGAATCTGTAAGATTCGGTATTTACCGATTCAGTAAATACCGAATCAGTATTTGCCATTGATTCCTATGGGCCTTGAAGCCCAAGGAATCAATGGCAAATACCGATTCGGTAATTACCGAATCCGTAAATACCAAATCCTGCCAGGGGGAACGGGGTGTCACTTTGACACCCTGTAGCACCCCAATGTGTTGTGCATGTACACCTGATGTGCATGTACACCTGAATTCGTTATTTACCATGCAATAGTATTACATGGTAAATAACGAATTCTTAGGGGCCTGTGGCACTGTTTAAAGCGCCACCTACATCTGCATTTACAGATTCGGTATTTTTACCGAGTCTGTATTTACCAATTCGGTAATTTTACCGATTTCGGTAAATACAGATTCGGTAAAAATACAGAATCTGTAAATACATGCCCCCTACATTGGAAAAGGCATTTACCGGTCGGCAACGTCCGAATTCGGCCATTACCGACCGGAAAATGCCTACCTACATCGGGCCCCTAGAGCTGCTAGTAGTGTTTCCAGCGCTCAAAGCATTTTAGGCTCACCTGCTCGACAAAGCTGTCCTAGTTCATGCTGACAACATGACTGCTATGTATTATATACAAAACCCGATGGGACACACACTCTCCAACTGTCACACTTGGCTCAAGACTTTGGAAGTGGGCCATTCACCACAAAAATTTTCTCCTATCAGATCACCGCCCAGGAGTAAACAATCAGATTACCGATTTTCTCAGCAGACAGAGACAGCAAATCCACGAATGAGAACTTCACCCTCAAGTTCTACTCCCATACTTTCAAAGTTGGGGATTTCCTAAAAATAGATCTTTTTGTCACACACCAAAATGCAAAATACCCAAATTTCGCTTCCAGGTATCCACACCCGCTCTCCAAAGGCAATGCACTATGGATGAACTGGTCAGGGATATTTGCATACGCTTTTCCGCCTCAACCACTCATTCCATCAGTGGTTCAGAAACGCAGGCAAACATTTCTTACACTGATCCTAGTAGCTCCCACATGGGCCCGTCAACCTTGGTTCACAACCCTGTTGGAGCTGTCACTAGTTCCACATCAAAAACTGCACCTCGCATCCAGCCTCCTCTCACAGAGCCATGGAGAAATCAGACTCCCAGATCCCAAACAACCTCGCGTTCTGGCTCTTGAAGTCAGAGTTTGGTTATCTAAATCTCTCACCAGACTGTATGACCATCATCAGAGAGGCCAGAAGGTCTACCACACGAGCCTATTATGAAGCTAAATGGAAATGTGTTGTTATCTATTGCAATAATAACATCAATCGTCTTGATGCTTTAATACAAAATATACTTAGCTATCTGTTAAACTTCCAGCAGTCAGAGTTAGCTTACACTTCTATCTGCCTACATCTCGCTGCAATAGCTGCGTATTTACAAAAAAGGCAACACTTATCTCTCTTTCGAATGCCAGTAATCAAAGCTGTCTTGGAAGGACTTGAAGAGTTATCCCATCAAGACTACTACCTGCCCCAGTGTGGAATCTTAACATAGTCCTTACACGATTAATGGGCCCACCTTTTGAACCCATGCACAGGTGTGAACTGCAATTTCTATCCTGGAAAATCGCTTTCCTCATTGCAATCACTTCACTGAGGAGAGTGGGTGTGCTACAGGTACTAACCATAAAATAACCTTTTTTCCAACTTCACAGAGACAAAGTGGTTCTTCGTACTAACCCCAAGTTTCTACCTAAAGTAGTTCAGCATTTCACATCAATCAATCGGTTGAGTTACCTGAATTCTTTCTTTAACCAGATTTACTGGCAGAACGAGCTCTACACACCTTGGATGTTCGGAGAGCCCTTTTATATTACATAGAAAGAACAAAGTCATTTAGTAAAGCTAAACAACTTTTTGTTGCTTTTGCTCCACCTCTCAAGGGCAATCCTATATCCAAGTCCGGTATTGCAAGTTGGATTGTTCAGTTCAGTTCAAAAGCTTTATTCGATTTGTAAAACAAACCATACAAGCAGAACAAATTTACATGTGTGACATACATTACTAAAAATACATCAAAGTCACTAAGTTTAAAAACAATCTAAAAACCATCGTAGACATAATAAAAAATGTTCTAAAAACATAATTTGACCAGAAGAATTGGGTTTGGACAATACATATTCTGTTACCTGATAAAACTAAATTCATTTATAATACATTACACGTACACAGACAAATATACAGACAGGAAGCCAAAGTTAAAACAAAACACAGTCAGATGTATCAAATGACTATGGCTTTCCTGGCAGCTGTACATTTTAATATATATGACGCTACGAAAAAGCAGGTATCCAGATCCTTTAAGGAGCATAGTAGCTGTAAAGCATTCTTCGTAGAACGAACATTGTTTTTTAAAAAGACGGGTTTTAAATATATTACCCTAAAAAAATGATAGAATTTGCAAAACAATAAGAAGTGACAGCAACTCTGACGTGAAGTGTTATCACAGGGGCATACGGTATCAGATCTGGCTTTCATTACGGGAAATGCAACAAGGTGGTGTGCGATTCCCAACCGTAAGCGTGTTAAAACAAACCGGTGGGAATTACGAGTAACACCAGAAAGATAAGGTTGGAAACCGGTAATTAGATTGCAATCCCGATAAGTCATCACAGATTGTAGCTTTCCAGACACCCTTGCACGACATTCTTTTTTATGATTTAAAAACCTTTGTTTTATGTCTTTTTTGGGAATTGAAACAACAGATTTGGGGTCAAGAAAAATGTCAAACTGAAATAGGAGATAAAACCAATAGTGTATATACTTGAGCCACATGATACGTGAGGAGTGGTCCAACCTGAGACAATCAAGGATTATCTCCTGGGTAAATTGGGTTTCAGTCTTGGCCCAGATTGAGCGCCAAAGCAGCAGGGGACGTAGTGCTGCTAAATCCGAGATAAATTCGATTCCTACTTCTTCGTGGATCAGTTCTACTGATGCTGAGGGTGGTACACATAGCAACTTTCTGAGGAACTTGTTTTCATCTCTCTGCACATTTGGACCAACACAATGTCCCCACACCCCCGCACCATACAGCGCTGAAGAAACACATCTTACATTATAAATGTTCATCATGTCTTTGATACTCCTCACCCCAAGTTTAGATGAAAATTTGAAAATACTGTTGGTGGACCGCATCATTTTTAGACTGATGTTGTCAAACTCGGGTTGCCATGTCCCATTGTTTGCATAGGTGATTCCTAAGTAGCAAAAGGTTTTAACTTGTGACATCTTGACCTTTTCAATAAAAAAGCTGGAATAAGTTTTCTTAGCTTTCATCCCACAAGACATTACAAAGGGTTTGGATTTGTTTACTAGTAGTTTCCTACTTTCAATGAACAACATGAATCTGTCAATAAGGCGCTGTAGACCAATCTGTGTGCGGGACAATAGCACAGCATCGTCCGCATACAATAAAATTGGGACCGGTTTCCCTCCTATCAAAGGTGCATCTGTGGGAATCTGGCACAGAATGGAATCAATTTGGTTGATAAAAAGGGAGAATAAAAGGGGGGCCAATACGCAGCCCTGGCGGATGCCTCTTGAGACTTTAAAGAAAGAGGTGCATTCGCCTAGGGACCCGTAGCGCACCTTACATGACAATCTCTCGTAGAGCCTGGCCAAAAAATGTACAATCTCCTTAGGTGCTCCCGACTCTATCAGGACCTGCCTTAATAAGAGTGGTCAACCAAGTCAAACGCGCTGCTCAGGTCCGCGAAACAGAGAAACAGGCTCCCTTTTTTGACTTCCGTACATTTGTTGATTAAAAGATCTAAATTAACACACTGTTCTAATGTCCCCATGCCTTTCCTGAAACCATATTGAACCTTGGTTAAAATGTCCTTTTCATTTGCCCAGGTTTCCAGCCTCTTCAGCATGATTCGACTCATTACCTTAACTGAAGCATCCAGCAAGGAGATGGGGCGATAATTACCCGCCTCTGATTTACTGCCTTTCTTGAATATTGGTATGATGACCGACTGGCCCCAAGATGGTGGAGTGCATCCCTCTGCTGCTGCATTGAAGACCCTCACTAAAATGGGCGCCCACAGATTCGTTTCGGTTTTGAGTAGGTCTATAGGTACTCCGTCAGGTACCGGAGCCTTTCCTCCTTTACTGTTGGACAGGCCTTCATAGACCTCATCCAAGTTTATTCCCAATGGTAAGGGCAACCAGACTGAAGCCTCATGGGCCGGGGTTTCTAGGGACTTCCCTTCCGGATTGAAAATATTTGTAAAGTGTTCTACCCATGCATTGCATGCTACATAAGATGTTAGTTCCGGAATACCCTCTGAATTTAAAAAGGGGCTGTTAATAGTCTCCCAATAGAGTTTACTGTTTTGTGTTTCCGCTGCTAGATTTAGATTATCCCAAGCTTCATCTTGCAGGACCTTTTTCCTATTGGAGAGGGCCACCTTGTAGTTGGCACGCAAAATGTTGATGTTATTATTATTGCGTGGTTTATGACTTAGTGCCTTTTTAATTTCGCGTAGGGACAAGGTGCAGTGTTTGTCAAACCATCCCAACCTGGCCGCTCTAATTTTAGATTGCTTCTTTGTGAATATATCTTCAATAGTTGTGTTTATCCTGATAAACCTTGAAAGCAGGGTTGCAGAATTGGTGGCATCTCCAAGACAATAGGAGATCTCATTTCTACATTTTTCCACTACCTCCTTGTGTTTTTTCGCTGGATCGATTCCGGCCCATTTGATCCTTGGGCCGTTCGGTCTCGTGGGGGCTATATCCGTGGAGCAGATTTCCTTATTGGATGACTTTATTCCCCAGCCCAATAGAGTCAAAGAGATGCTGTTATGATCACTAAGGGTTTCTTCCCTAACCCAAAGGTTGGTATATTTGCTATTGTTAGACATCAAAATATGATCTATATTAGTGTTGGCATTCCTGCCTGTGAATGTAGGGCAAGTAAGATTGGACTTATTTCTATTACAACTAAGCAAATCTAGATCAAATTTAACCAACAGGTTGTTTAATAACGTGCCATAGTTGCAGTGTGGAAAGTGTAGGCAATCCACACTATCTGCCACGCCACTATTGCCCAACTCTTTTCTGAAACCGCATGGGTTACCCATTGCTAAAGGGCATGGCTGGATGTTAAAATCGCCAGCCCACAGGATGGCTGCCATTCTGCGGGAAGATGCCAATACACTTTTGATTTCAATTTCCAGGGGGGATAGAATATTTCCCCTAGAAGCATCAAAAATGTTGTTGTAAAAGTTTACAAGAATTAGGTCTTTACATTTATTGGTTTCCATCCGTAACACCTGGCTATGTGTTCCAACAATGGAGTATTTTTTGGTTTTAAAGTTAATCAATTTGTTGGAGATAAGTAGCAATAAGCCTCCCTTAGCTCTACCTGATGGGGAATTAGAGGCGTTTAGGCAGTGGGATGAGTAACCTTCTACATAAATAGGTTCTTGGCACCACGTTTCCTGAAGACAAATAATGTCATGGCCAGCCCCAATAAACTCCTTCCAAAACGGGGTATTCAATTTACCTGAGATACCAGCTATGTTCCAGGTAATAATTGTGAGCCCCGCAGATGCAGCTGCAGTTAAAATAGCACAGTCTTGTTGGGGGGCAGGCGTTGTATCAGGGGCAACCTGCTTGACACCTGTAGACACTACAAATGACTCCTGTTGAACCACTGATATATCTACTTCAATATCAGAAATCCTACATGGGGTGGGAATACCTACTATCTGTATAGTAAGGTTTGGGTCATTAAGTAAATCTGAAACTATAGGGGTTTCAGAGTGAGTAACTAAGGCGCTACCTGGCTTCTTATCTTACCCTGGGGCCCCCTGGATCAGGTTACTACTATATGGAATGGCCGATGGTCAATCGACCATTTCCAGACAATCATATCTATTACTGACGGGAATGCCTCGCCATCCCCCCATTATATGATGATCACTACTGGAATACCATGGCCGATGTTCCCACTCTCTACTCCTATTCCTCTGTGTATACCAAGGACCTATGTGGTTCCAAGGGCGCTCAGGTGGTTGCTCCCAATTTGGAGCTATCGGGTGCTGGCGCTCAGAAGGTTGCACCCAGTTTGGAGCTATCGGGTGCTGGCGCTCGGGTGGTTGCACCCAGTTTGGAACTATCGGGTGCGGGCGCTCGGGTGGTTGCACCCAATTTGGGGCTATCGAGTGCTGGCGCTCAGAAGGTTGCACCCAGTTTGCAACTATCGGGTGCTGGCGCTCAGGTGGTTGCACCCAGTTTGGGGCTATCGGGTTCTGATGACTACGCACATAGGGGTAAAAGTAGGAGAGGCGGTGGGCATCAATCCCCCCTTTCTTGGCCAAGGCAGGCCAGGAGCAAATGTGATCCACCATGTCTGGGTCATCACAGGTTACTATGATGCAGTCTCCCGGTATGTTTTTGGGTTCACCCCCAATCCACGGAACTCTACGCACCGCTGAAATTCGACTAGTGTGGGGGGATTGGAGGGACCTATTCATGCTGAGCCACTGTGAGACATTATTCCAAAGGGACCAGGACGGCTCCTCTTTACTTATAGACAGTTCAGGGACCCCAGTAAGGATGATGGTATAGGGGGACACTTCTGGTGATAAATGGACGGGACGTTTAGACCTGAAACCCCTCTTTCCCTCGTCTGGTCGATTAGATGGTGGATGCTGGGGCATAAGTGGAAAGGTGGGCCTTTTATTCGATGGCTGGGACGGTCCCTTATTGGGGATAGACTGGGGGGACTGGGTGGGGGTGGGCTGGGAAGAAATAGTAGCCAAAGTTTCAGCCATACGCCCACTCCCAAGAGGGGTTGAGGAGGGGGTTTCTGGCTTTTTAGACTTAGTTAGGTTAGGCTGGGCTTTTGTCATTATAGAGGGCTTAGCTCCACTGTCCAGGTGGGCCCCTTGGGTTCCTATTCTAGAAGGAATCATTATACCCGCCCCAGGGTTTGCTTGACCCAAGCTAAACTGGGTCGATGGCTTCTGGGTAAGTAATGCAAGTTGTTTTTCTATCGACATTATGCTCTGTTCTAGGGGTTGCAAAAGGTGTTTTAATAGTTCCCTGAAATTCGCTAAGAGCTGGAAATTAGCATTACATGAGCTACAGACACCCCCCTCCTTGCCCGTGGTCGATAAATTTACTGTAGGTTCCAATAAGTTAGTAAATGTGATATTGGGATCACTTGAAGCACCCTTCAGTGGGGGAATGGTTTCCCCCTTCTTGTTAGTAGTAACAACTTGGGGTTTCTTAGGATTGCCCTTCTTTTGATCTTTACCCTGTTTAGGAACAGCGCCCTCCTTTGCCCCCTTAAGCTGATTCTCGAGGCCTTGGTCTTGGGTTAAAAGCAGCTGAAGGTCTGGAGTATTCTCAAGGTTCCCCGTGGAGTCGAAATTAGAGGAAAGATTAGTAGCTTGCAAATCGACTGTTTTCGGGATGGAGTGAACCTCTGCTAAGACATTTGATTGCAGTAGGACCGGAATAGACGTACTTAGTTGGAGTGGGGATTGCGCAGAAGCTAAGGGGCCCAGGGAGGACCTCCTAGCAATTGCCAGATCTTGTGACACCCTTCGCTCCAATAGGGAAATGCTTAGATTGATGGCCTCATTGGTTCTAGTAATAAATTGGTCAAGTGTACCAGTGATCAGAGCAGTTTTCATTGCCGTCTTACTTCTGGACCCCCTGGTCATGATGGAAAGACAGATTTCTTTGACTCAGAAAATATGGGATTTTTAGAGAGCAACACAAATGTACCTTAAGTAGGAAGCATGCAGACCGGATCACAAGGCCAAGGGGGATGACCCAGCCCAGCCTAGCTCAGTCTAGAACGGGCTAAAACGGGCCCGCCCTTGGCCCTGGCTTCGCCCGGCGTCCCACTCGCATCCCGCGAGATGGGGGTGACGTCTGTTTTAAGCGCCTCCTGGCGCGAAGAGCTTTCCCTGGATGCCGCAAGGGCTGCTGGGGCTTGTAGTTCTTGAGCCCGGCCCACACTCCACTCGACGGCCTTACTCCACGATTTTACCAGGAGATAGGCGGCGGGAGGCGGGCAGGCAGGCAGGAACCCCAAACGCTGCTTTCCGTCGCTTTGGAACAATCAGGCAGGCAAGAAGCAATGGAGTGAAATACTGGATAGAACCCCCCGCTCGACCGAGGTGACGTCTGTTTTAAGCGCCTCCTGGCGCGAAGAGCTTTCCCTGGATGCCGCTAGGGCTGCTGGGGCTTGTAGTTCTTGAGCCCGGCCCACACTCCACTCGGTGGCCTTACTCCACGATTTTACCAGGAGATAGGCGGCGGGAGGCGGGCAGGCAGGCAGGAACCCCAAACGCTGCTTTCCGTCGCGTTGGAACAATCAGGCAGGCAAGAAGCAATGGAGTGAAATACTGGATAGAACCCCCCGCTCGACCGAGGTGACGTCTGTTTTAAGCGCCTCCTGCCGCGAAGAGCTTTCCCTGGATGCCGCAAGGGCTGCTGGGGCTTGTAGTTCTTGAGCCCGGCCCACACTCCACTCGGCGGCCTTACTCCACGATTTTACCAGGAGATAGGCGGCGGGAGGCGGGCAGGCAGGCAGGAACCCCAAACGCTGCTTTCCGTCGCGTTGGAACAATCAGGCAGGCAAGAAGCAATGGAGTGGAATACTGGATAGAACCCATGCAAATTAAATGCATTTAAACATGTTATGCAAAGCAAAGAGAACATTAACAATACCCCCAGAGCACATTCCACTCGCAAAATAGGGGCTACTATGGCTTTCTTAGGAAACATTTGTTAGGCTGCAACATGGTCCACACCACACACGTTCACCAAGCACTATTGTGTAAATGTGTTAGCAAGACAATAGGCTAATGTGGGCCAGGCAGTACTTAACATACTCTTTCAGACAACTGCAACAGCTACAGGTTAGCCACTGCTTTGGGAGAATACTGCAGTATAGTCTATGCAAAGCATGTGATCTACAGCTCGTATGCCTCGAACGGATAATGTTACTTATCCAGTACGCATCTGTTCTTGGCATGTAGAGCTGTAGATTCACATATGCCCACCCACCCCCCTGGATACCTATACCTGTTGCAGTTCTCGCTCTTACTCTATATACATACGCATGGACATTTCTATTCTTTACTTACTAACTCCATTCTCACCCTCTGTGGAAAAACAATCTAACAATGGAGTCGATGCCCATGCGCTTTATCACCAAAAGGAGGGGTCACCTACCTCGTGACTGGAAAGACTTCTCAAAGAAAAACAACTGGCACACATTTGGACCCAACACTAGATGGCAGGAGTATGCAAAACATGTGAATCTACAGCTCTACATGCCAAGAACAGATGCTTACTGGGTAAGAAAGATTATCCTTCTCACTTTGAGCACTTAAGACTCGGGGTGGTGAAGTCAAGCAGGCAAGGCCTACTTTGGGAAGTGGTAGGCATTAGAAACTCTTACAGTGTGACAGAGAAAATAATACACAACAACTTCAGTGTCTAGCCTGTTGGGATTTTATTTCAAAGATGAAAATACTTTTTTACAGGTAAGTATATGAAAGTGTTAATTTTAGCATCTGCAAGAAATCCAGATTATAAAGACATCCTCTTAGGCTATGTAAAGAAAGCTGGATGCTAGCCGCTGGACTTACTACAAAATCGACCATATGACCAGTGTTACACTGTGCTGCTGTTTGGGTCAACTGCAGGCTTTTGGTAATGTCTTGCAAGAACCAGAAAAGTGAACAATAATCCTACCCACACTCCTAGGATCCCATTCCAGTGAAACCACTGGTGCGGTTTTGAGATTTGTTCATTTATGACAATGCTCAGTCACTGATAGCAGGTTAGGAACCACCTCCCCAGTGATACCTAAAATTTGAGGAGTGTGCCTCTTGCAAAATAACTCCCTAATCGAAATTTTCCAGTGGAGCGCACCAGTGGGGTTGGGGCACCCCTGAAATCAGTTGCTTCATTATTTTACAATGGAAAATGGACTCACAAATACATCTCAACTTCTTTACAAATTAATATTTCCTTCTCTGTATGGACTAGAAAGGTGGTTCAGATAGTTCCAGAATCAGGATAACCTCAGGGAGCAGGATGCAGCTCCAGAATCAGGATAACCTCAGTGAGCAGGATGAAGCTCCAGAATCAGGATAACCTCAGTGAGCAGGATGAAGCTCCAGAATCAGGATAACCTCAGTGAGCAAGATGAAGCTCCAGAATCAGGATAACCTCAGTGAGCAGGATGAAGCTCCAGAATCAGGATACCCTCAGTGAGCAGGATGAAGCTCCAGAATCAGGATAACCTCAGTGAGCAGGATGAAGCTCGAGAATCAGGATAACCTCAGTGAGCAGGATGAAGCTCCAGAATCAGGATAACCTCAGTGAGCAGGATGAAGCTCCAGAATCAGGATACCCTCAGTGAGCAGGATGAAGCTCCAGAATCAGGGAGCAGGATGAAGCTCCAGAATCAGGATACCCTCAGTGAGCATGATGAAGCTCCAGAATCAGGATAACCTCAGTGAGCAGGATGAAGCTCCAGAATCAGGATACCCTCAGTGAGCAGGATGAAGCTCCAGAATCAAGATACCCTCAGTGAGCAGGATGAAGCTCCAGAATCAGGATAACCTCAGTGAGCAAGATGAAGCTCCAGAATCAGGATAACCTCAGTGAGCAGGATGAAGCTCCAGAATCAGGATAACCTCAGTGAGCAGGATGAAGCTCCAGAATCAGGATACCCTCAGTGAGCAGGATGAAGCTCCAGAATCAGGATACCCTCAGTGAGCAGGATGAAGCTCCAGAATCAGGATAACCTCAGTGAGCAGGATGAAGCTCCAGAATCAGGATACCCTCAGTGAGCAGGATGAAGCTCCAGAATCAGGATAACCTCAGTGAGCAGGATGAAGCTCCAGAATCAGGATACCCTCAGTGAGCAGGATGAAGCTCCAGAATCAGGATAACCTCAGTGAGCAGGATGAAGCTCCAGAATCAAGATACCCTCAGTGAGCAGGATGAAGCTCCAGAATCAGGATAACCTCAGTGAGCAGGATGAAGCTCCAGAATCAGGATAACCTCAGTGAGCAGGATGAAGCTCCAGAATCAGGATAACCTCAGTGAGCAGGATGAAGCTCCAGAATCAGGATACCCTCAGTGAGCAGGATGAAGCTCCAGAATCAGGATACCCTCAGTGAGCAGGATGAAGCTCCAGAATCAGGATACCCTCAGTGAGCAGGATGAAGCTCCAGAATCAGGATACCCTCAGTGAGCAGGATGAAGCTCCAGAATCAGGATAACCTCAGTGAGCAGGATGAAGCTCCAGAATCAGGATAACCTCAGTGAGCAGGGTGAAGCTCCAGAATCAGGATAACCTCAGTGAGCAGGATGAAGTCTTCTGCCAGAATATGCAGTCAGATTTCTTGTATACAGGCCTGCCAGTGCTCTTTCTTTTCTCAGGTCACAGCAGCAAGGCTTCCTGAATATTCATAGACTTAGGCCCAGTTTTAAAGGAGAGCTTCAACTAAGCAGATTTTCCACTCAGAATGAGAAGTCCTGTCCTAATCCGGTATCAGGTGGTCAAACATACCCTGCTACTTTGGTGGCATGGTGCAAAGCCAGACTAACTTATTCTTCATTTAATAGCACAGACATTCCTCCTCTCCGGGAGTCTCCTTCCTATTCATGTCTAGCTTGCCTGCTTCTTGAAGCCAAGAGTCATAAGTCAGACGTGCTGGACTCTTCACACTCAGTAGGTTAACCAGGTCCTCGAGAGGTGGTCCTGGTAGTTCCGTTGGCTGACATGCTGAACTTGAAGAAAGCGACCTTTTCTAAAGGAAATCCACCAGTTTGTGGAGCATACATGGGGGTCAACGTGAGTACCCCATTGTTCAGCAAATATTTGAAAATCATGCACATTACACAATCTCACTCTCTCTCTTGGATTCCACCTCTGTCCCCTTGCAACATTGGCACGATTCAGTCTTTCCTGATGACTGCACCCAGATTGTACTCTCCCAGTTCTGTACTGGGATTTGTGGATCACTTTAGGATCGTTCCTGTCGTCATTGGTGTTTAGAATCTACAGATGCTTCCTGGGTGCCTGGCCACTTCCTTCAATTGTTATCATTGTTCCTCTATTGACCGATGCACATTATAATGCTTTCTTTACACATTTGGAGCTTGTTTTACTGTGGTTGGTGGGTGGTTGAGCTAAATGTTACAAAACCAGAAGACTGGTAGCGAGCGGAGCAGATAACCAGACTTGGCTTCACAGATTAAAAGCATGGCCTGCATATTTTCTCAATGTGCGACCTTTCTTACAGCTTTAGTGAAAATGATGATTGCAGTATTTGAGGCTTTGTTATAGCTGCTTTTATGTTATGATGTAGATAGTCTCCAACTACACTCTGAACATAGCATGACGCATTTTCGATGGTGTATAGTAAATCTCCTTAGAGATGTGATCCCTTGCAGGATCTGAAAGATTATTTTGAAAGTAAGTCTCCTCTCCCAAGCGATGCTTTGTTTGCTTCATTTTGCTGGGCTGTACGTCCACTTGTGTGTGGCTTTTCTGTAGTTCAAGGTGATACAGCTCCCTACAGATGTATGTCTGTCTCAGTGACATTGGTAGTCCTAGGCAAGATCGGTCCAAGTGCACCCCTTGCCTTTAAACCGGGAGCTCTAAACTGCAGTGGACCGCTCAGGGGTTTGCAGTCCCTTGTTACCACTGTGTGTAGGATGCATCATTGAAAAATGGAGAGTTATGCATTTGAGAAGCGTCTTTATGCTACATCTCCAGAACTGGGCCATCTGTACTGAATTGATTTAGAGCGTGCATGCATTCTCTCTTTTTAGGTCTCACCTAGGCAGCGCTTGCGCTGTCTCTTGAAGACATGCTGTATTCAGGATATGTGCATAAAGCTCTGCCTACTTCCCACCCATCTTTTTAATTGGCTCCTGTCCCTGTCCTTTGTAAATGATGGCTTTTCATTGGTCATTAGGCTTTGTAGTCTCTCCTTAGTACCTCCCTGTCTCTTTTTACGTCTCGCCCCTTTAGGGGTCTGATCATTTGGGTTAGGCAGTGTTTACAAACAGCGGCGCAATGGCCTTTTATTTGTTATTTGACGGAGTCTGAATTTTGGGGCAGGAGCTCAAACCTGAAGTGGTTTCTAGGGCTCTGCCGAACAATAAGCGATCCTGCCTGAAGTTGACCACAGATCACAAACCTGGCCTCTCGGGCAGTGCTTTCTGTTTCGTGGACACTCTTCTTAATCAAAATTTTGGTACAACGACCCATTGCACCAAAAAAATCATGAACGCCTTCTCGAGCCAGGCCGGGAATTTGCACATCTTGTGACTGAAGTGCGTCAAAGCCTTATAACCGCCTCTCCAGGAGGAAAAATGTAGTGCTTCACTGTTCGACCTTAACAAAACGATAAACCTACTACGGCCTCTGCCGGGTAGGCGTGGGAGTGGCTTTGACTCGTTAAATAGTTTCTGAAAGCCTGCCCTCAGACTGCTGCGCGCTGTAAACAAGCCGGATCCTGTCCAGAAACGGGCATACAAACGCGTAGCTACCAATTTGCCCCGTGACGTGGGTGACCACTTAAGACAGTCTTGGGATTTTAAGAAGCAGCACAATGACTCCTGGGAATTGTAGTTCTACTTTTAAATTCTATGTAATTGGCACTACATGACTATCTATGTTACCAAGCGTTTCTATTCCACAGCAGTTAAAAGGACATGATAGTTTAGGAGCCACAGAGGAAAGTTTGGGTCCTAGGATATTTATGTGGCGAGCGCGACCCACCCTGTAATGTTGAAGTCATTTATTTCTATGGCGGTGACGCTGTGTAGTATCCAAGTTACTAAAATAAAGCTCTGAACCCCGAAGCTGCCAGAGGGGTAAAACACTTGCTCATCTTTGTAGCATCGCATTAAGTGTATTCATCCTTCAGGCGCTAGAAGGCTTAGCGCGTACTCGTCACTCCAGGACACCCCTTTATGTGTCACCTTTCAGAATAGCACAAGTAACTGTTCGAGGAGAGACCTCGAGGCGCTAAATCTAGCTAAAAGTCGGGTTTGGCTCGATTATGCCTCAAGAAGTTTGTTATACTACACAATAATACCACTGAATTATTCTATAGCATTACTTCACTATTTTGTCATTTTAACACGGACATGCCCAGGTAATCATTTCACTGCATTAGATCTTGTTTAACGCCTGAATACAGCATTTAGCAATTGAAAGCTGACCAATTAACCTTCGCAAAGTGTCTGCTGTCGCATCGCACTGCACCAATTTCAACACCTTATAGTAACTTTTGATGGGTTGTAGCAACAAACAACATTTTTTAGGGGAACCCTTCAAATTATACAGCAGACGGTGGATTATGAGGCTGGGGCGGTAAACTCCTGTAATGTGAAATGTAATGTGGACGGTAATTTACATTTAAAAATGTCTGCAAGGAAAATGCAACTTCTGGCTCATAGTGTGCAACATCAATGCATTCCATAGTTATTGAATTTCCTTGGTGCCTTTACACTGCGAGAACCCGGAAACCTTTGAAATTCAGCGCGCCCTGCAACATCACCACCCCGTAAAGCGTCTGGAGTTGGCTGTAAGGTTTCTTGTGCAGGATTGCTACCATGTAACTGCTCAAAAGGCACATCATTAGCCTGTAACCCACATAATAATCATTCATATTTGTAAAGTGCAAACATATCACCCCTCAAGGGTTTCAAGGCACTGGGAGCCATCGGAGAGATTAGGTGAGCTATTGCCCAGATTCACATGATGCTGAGCTGAGCTGGGGATCGAACCTCCGGTCCTTGCTCCGGAGTCGGCTGCTTTGGCCGCTGCGCCACACCTCTCCCTCCAAGCATAGATTTGGGGCTTTTGAAGCTCAAGAGCTGCCACTGAGAGCCATTCTAGGGGTAGGTAGTGCCTTTGCCAGCCTAGGCCCCAGTTGAGCTTATTTGTTGTCGTTGAAAGCCAGGGACAGGGCTGCAAGGGAGCAGGGGTTCTTGCCTAGCCCCTCACGCCTTCCTGAACGTTCCCAAATGCAGCAGAACCCTCACCGGGCAGAGACATGACCAATCAGATTTAGAATTCTCACCAATTTTCCTTACAATGATCTCAGCTTGTTGCGGTGTGAGTTTCACCTACTGTCTTCTATTCCACCACCCTCTGCCCTAAAGTAGTAAAACACTTCTGCCAACTTTAACGACTTGCACCAGTGACGTAAATGTGGACTCTCATTTAATGACTCTAAACGGTCTTTTGATTAATACCCAGCCATTAACACAGAAACTCTTCTCTAGTAAAATATGTCTCTTATAATAGTTACTTTTCATCCTGGCTTGATTAACAGCCACAGTTGAGGAAACCTCACTTTTGTTATCAGGCTTAACAACATTATCCTTACAACTTACATCCTCAAGCATTCCAGGAAATAATAGGGTGTGAACTTCTCTTCCCCTAAGTAAGGAACAAGCATTTGCAATGCAATAGGTCTCGCAGTTACACAAGTTTAAGCTATTGACATTGTAAATGACAATGATTTTTATTTATGTTTTTAAAGCGAAAACAAAAATAAAAGGCATTGTTATTTGCAATGTCAATAGCTCAAACTCGCATAAATGCGAGACGTATTGCATTGCAAATGCTTGTTATAACCTCCCATGAGGACACGCCCTATTACATGTGTTGTTACGCCCTAGGTTTTAATTACAACCTCAAGGCACTATTGTCTTAAAGGCCTTCAGACAGGACACTCCCTTGTTCCTAAACAAGGTTGGCAGTGGTTACTTTACTCACTAGCACATCTCATATTTAAATTAGATCTTCTATAAATTTCCCTTCATCTGCTCCACATAGAGTACAACCGAATCCGGAATTAATGTAATAATTCTTTTGCCACATTTCAAAGCTGCTAATTGTCTATATTGAATGTACTGTGGTACCTTCTTACGGTAGGATGCATTTACCATATCTTCAAAGTTTATGATGGTCACTAGGGACATCTAGGCGCAGCTTGCGGTACTGCACCTTCATATATCACATTTATATTAGACCTTCTATAAATTTCCCTTCATCAGCTCCACATAGAGTACTACTTAAGCAAAATTAATATAATAATTGTTTTGTCACATTTCAAAGCTATTAATTGTATATATGAACATAGCTATTTGATTGTACTCACGGTACTGTCTTGCATGCAATGCATTATGGAAGTTTTTTTTTTTCCTTCTCTTGTCAGGACGTCGTTTCTGGTTCAGATACATTTATCGTCACTTTCCACAACACCCTATTTAATCGTCAGTCGTTGGTAACAAACTTGGCAACAAGTACGCAAGTTATCCCAATGGCCTTTTACCTGTGAAGGGAAAAGTACATACAGTAAATAACTACATTTACTCCACCTGTCTTCAACCGCCTTCTCCTCTCCCCTGTCACCAACAGCTTCCAGGGTTACAGAAAAATTGACAAAAACAGGTTAGTGGCCCCACAGGGTCCTCCCTGTGCTAGGATACAAGGGGACACCTTTGGGTCCTCAGTCATCGTCGTCATCATCTGATCCGTCCAGTGCAGCGCAGTCACGCAGGAGGCTGTGAATCATCCTATGGCGCACGAGGGTCGATGTCTCCTTCTTCCCTACTGCCAGGTGGTTTCTAGAAAACAGAACATCTTTAAAACCGCACAGGAGCCTCCAGCAGCCCTGGAGATCACCTAGTACATGTGTCCCTGGAAACAAACCATACATCAGAGTCCGCGGTGATGCATGAAGTAGGAATCCAGGCCGTAAGCTCCGTGCCTAGGGCCTTCAGACGATCCTGTTCGTATTCGCACTCCCAGTAGAGATGGTGTGTCATCTCATCCACGGTGCACCCTCTCGGGCAAGACTGGTATCGGTTGAGTCCTCTTGCGTGCATGTAGGCTCTCATGGGAAGTCCTCCTTGAATGGCCATCCAGGCGATGTCTTTGTGCTGGTTTGTCAGGCGGTTACATGTGACGTTTCCCCACACGTGGTCCGCTGTGGTAGAGGAGAGGGCGCGGATCGGCTCGCTGATGTCCCTTGCACGTATCTGGCGTTGAACAAGCTTCAGGGTCTATTATGGGAGTATCATATGTGACCAAAAATGTGATGCTCACTAGGGACCGCACAGCTTGCGGTACTGCATCTACATATCTCACCTTTATATTATACCTATACATTTCCCTTCATCAGCTCCACATAGAGTACAACCGAATCGGAATTAATATAATTGTTTTGTCACATTTCAAAGGTATTAATTGTATATATGGACATAGCTATTTGAATGTACTCGTGGTACTGTCTTGCATGCAATGCATTATGGGTAGTGTGGATTTACCATATCTTCAAAGTTTATGATGCTCACTAGGGACCTTTAGGAGCAGCTTGCGTTACTGCACCTAAACATGCAGGGCTTGTGCCTGGCTCTCTAGGGACCTCTAGGAGCAGCTTGCGGTACTGCACCTAGACATGCAGTGCTGGTGCCTTGCTCACTAGGGACCGCTAGGAGCAGCTTGCAGTACTGCACTGAGACATACAATGCTGGTTCCAGGCTCACTATGCAATCATTTGCAATGCACTAGATCTCCTCGCATTACTGAAAGTATGAGCTATTGGCCTTGCAATATTATTTGCAACGCCAATACCGCAAACTATCAGTAATGCGAGACCTATTGCACTGCAAATGCTTGTTTTGGAAGTCTGTACGTGCATTCCATGATATTTATTGATTGCTTGACTTGCCTACTACTGAGTTTTCAGCTATGTGTTGGCTTTGGTTGTAGCAGACACTTGAAGGGTTTCCTGTATTCTGTTATGTGGCTGAATTCAGAGTCCCACCAACCGTGTCAAGAAGCTCATTCACAAACGTTTTTTAAAGGAAATGGAGACAAAGGAACTAGGGCAGTGTGGACACATAGGTTGCATTTATGTGCATATGAAAACAGATGCTGCACCTTTAAGGGCTCACTGCGCTCCAGTATCCTATCCTGCCCAGCAGGTGACAGTTATTTCCTTTTTCCGGCTCTTAGTTTGACAACAGCTTTAGTCGAAATTATTTGATGCCTAGAGTATTTATATGTTACAAAGAGGGGGGTTAAACCCATAAAGTCACGGGGACCTGGGTGCTGAGTGGTACATATATAAGGGGTCCCCGTAAGAGAGGAAAGTGTATTGTGGACAACATACACTCAAATTATATAAACAAACAATTACAAAACTTTTTGCGATTGGTAATTTTATTTATTACCCAATGCTCAGTGATTGCCAAAGGACAATAATTAATCACATTAATTCATAAATAGTAAAGCCCCAAAGGGAGAAAAGGGAAGGTAGTGGTGCTCGGGAAGGTGTTAGTTTGAGGAAAAGTGACACAGTATCAAAGAAGTAACCAATGTAGTACCAGTTAGCAAACATAGGTCAAAACAGTTATAGTACACACGCCAAAATAAAGGCAAATTACAAAATTGTTCATGAAAGGGCCGTACTCCATGGTAATTAATTGTTTGTAACTTATTTTTCCTTTTCATGTCATTTATGTGAATG
This sequence comes from Lissotriton helveticus, assembly GCF_964261635.1. NCBI lineage: Eukaryota > Metazoa > Chordata > Amphibia > Caudata > Salamandridae > Lissotriton > Lissotriton helveticus. Next base: position 899,826,615 of record NC_136073.1, read on the forward strand.
CACACTAAAACATATTTTCACTAACTTCCTTTATATAGAACCGCCCCACCATCCCTTCTCCCTTTGTGACGTCCTGATGAAGACCCCGTGAAAGGACTTCAATTGGCCTATTTTTAGGGGTCGAAACGTCGACTTGTTTCATTTCGTTGAAATTCCGGCACACCCCCGATTTATCTAATAATTAGATGTGGCCGTCGAATTTCACTTTCATGAACAATTTTGTAATTTGCCTTTATTTTGGCGTGTGTACTATAACTGTTTTGACCTATGTTTGCTAACTGGTACTACATTGGTTACTTCTTTGATACTGTGTCACTTTTCCTCAAACTAACACCTTCCCGAGCACCACTACCTTCCCTTTTCTCCCTTTGGGGCTTTACTATTTATGAATTAATGTGATTAATTATTGTCCTTTGGCAATCACTGAGCATTGGGTAATAAATAAAATTACCAATCGCAAAAAGTTTTGTAATTGTTTGTTTATATAATTTGAGTGTATGTTGTCCACAATACACTTTCCTAGAGTATTTATATGTCATTTTCTGACCGAAAAAAAGTATTCTTGCAAATAAAATGAAGGACAGGGATAATATCCGGCTTCATGGAATACAAGAGCGAAGAAGACCGCAAGAAACACTATCTGAAGGTGGGACTTCACATGAGCGAGCAGAGAGTTTCCTCAAGAAAAACACAAGCGGGTACTGGACGACTCTGTAGTTAATGTCTTCTGCACCTGAGATTTTTCTCATATAGATCTCTTCGTGACTGCAGAGAGCAAAAAATGCCCAAACTTCACCTCAATGTTTACCAACCAGGGGCAATAGAAAATGCCTTATGGATCGTCTGGTCCAGCAAATTCTCTATGCTTTTCCACTGATACCCCTGATTCCAGCAGTAATCATCAAACTGTCTTGCTTGAAGGCTGGAATGATGGTGGTTCACAGATCTACTTCACATGTTGGAACAACCACACATTTGACTGCTGTGCAGACTGGGCCTTCTTATGAAGTTCGGAGGCCAAATGGTTTATCCCACCCTTTCCTCTATGAGTTTGGCATCATGGCTCCTGAACTCGTACAATATGGACATTTGAATTTGCCACAAGACTGTATTAAAATCCTGACAGAGACTAAATGTCCATCCAACAAATTTCTTTTTTTTTTTTTTTAATGTAAGAGGTTTTGTATTTGGTGTTCTAACACGAACATTAAACCAACCACTTGCCAAGAAGAAGTTTTCATTCCATACTTATTTCATTGGGCCAAATCGGTTTTACAATTTATTTTCTATTAAAGTCCCGTTTGCAGTTATTACTGCCATCAGAAAATGCCCCTTGCACTCCGCTTTTTTCAAAGTCCCAGTTATTAAGCACTTCTTAAAGATCAGCAGAGAAGTTTCCCTCCCAATATGCTGTCTTTTTCCCCCTTGGGAATTGAACGTTGTACTTACACGTCTCATGGCAGCTCCTTTTAAACCTATCCATAAAGCCTCATTACGACATCCTTCTTGGAAGCTAGTATTATGGTTGCCATCATATCAGTACTTGAGGTAAGTGAAATTCAAGCCTTATGCTTTCATGAACCATACTCAATTTTTCATAGCAATAAGGTAGTTATGACAACTCATCAACATTCTTACCTAAAGTAGTTTCAGATTTTGATATTAATCAAACCATTACCCTACTGACTTCTTTCAGTATTCGTCATCTCCAGTAGAAAGATCACTTCCACACTTTAGACGTGAGGCGGGTCTCGAAATATTTATCAGCACAATACTGAGGATATTCGTAAGGCCAACAATGTTTTGTGAATTATAGCCCTTCAGGTAGAGTTTTAGCCATATCTAAATCATTTTCCAGCTGGGTAGTCTCTTACAAAATCCTGACTGGTAAACCAAAAGCTCATTCTTCCAGAGGTAAAGCAGCAGCAGCTGCTTTGATGAGTAACACTCCTATTGCAGAAATCTATAAAGCAGCCACATGGAAGTCTATTCATGCCTTTACGAGACACTATTGTCTTGACTCAGATGCTAGATTAGATGCTCAAATAGGACAAGCTTCCTTAAGGAATCTTTTTGCCCAGCTGCTTCTGTGGATTATCTTGCTTTCTTCCACCACCCTTTAAAGGATGGGCTTGCTACTCTCGTCAGTGCTTATGATTATCAATGCAGAACACTGAGAAATAAATAATGGTTTCTTACCCTAGTTCTCAGGGGAATCTGCATTGAAATCATAAGCAGCCCTCCCTTCTCTGTGTAAGAGTCAAAGGTAGTTAAGTGACATTCTGTGTGTTTCATTAGCCTCTCGATAAGAAAGAACTGAGATAACTGCCACCTGCAAGGCCTAATGGGAAACTGGATGGCTGTGAGCCCTTAACACCTTCAGCGCGGCGCGAATCTTCGCACTGTGCTGAAGGTTCGAAAAAACGGGCGTGGCCGTGACGGAACGGTTCCGTCATAAGCACAGCCCAACCGGCGCTCGTGACGGAACCGTTCCGTCACAAGCATCGAAGGGGTTAAAGGCAGTTTACATATGTGCATAACTACGGCCTATGTGTTTACATTGCCCTATTCCTTCTTTTCCATTTCCTTAAAAAAAACTATGTAAAAGAGATTTATATGAAAAAATCAAATAGCTTCTCGCAGTTTTTTTTGTGTTTTTATTACTGATTTGACCTTTTTTTAAAGTAATTGGCCAATATAGCCTACATTATAGACTGCAAAATGCTTTTAAAACTTTTATTTTCAAACTTGGCCACCTTGAAGTTTGGTGAAGAGCCACTCTTAGGAGGGTATATTTTGAAGACATGCTTCAGGATACATCCCTGCACGTGGGCTGGACTGTTCAGCGCCTGTGATTTAAATGTAGTTTCCCATGAGAGAGAACTAGGATTACAGATAGAAACCATTTCTTCTTATCATTGCTGAAACATGCTAGTTTGCCACCTGGGAGGGTTCTTCATACACAGTTGTTCTGGGCACAGGGGGGATGGCCCCTTTGTATGCCGACTGCAAGTAACTAACTTTAGGCATTAATATTTGAAAGCTGAAAGTATTGCATGAAAGTGCTCACACCTTTATTCCCGATTCTACAGAATAGGTGTTTCTGAAGACAACATATTGCGGTCCATTCAAGCAAACACAGTAACCCCAATCCAGCACTTGACTTCTCTTAAAGAAATCAGTGTTGACCATTCTTTTATTGCAAGGCCATACTCCATTTAGCGGGATTTTCCGGTTTTCAATATCATCGCTTGAAAATGCGTTCCCAAAGGAAACAGACAAGCAGCCAAGTGTAGTATCTAACTAATTGTGGGGTCTGGCTGAAACTAAGATGCTCTAAATGCTATACCTTCCCAGGAGTGCCTTGGAATGCTTGAAAGTTGTGTATGTGTCAATGTTTGGTTTGGGGTGTGCACACCATCAATGTAGTTAGGCAGCATTGGTTAGTTTAAAATCATTCTACTTGTGATTGTCTGCCATGATGCAAGAACCATGCAATATGGTCCTGCTCTAAAAAGTGGTATTGACAAGAAAAGTTATGTTTTGCTCAGAGTGCAACCAATGTGCTTCAAAAGGTGCATGTTCGAGGCATGTGTGCTATAGATACACATGCTTTGCATACACCTGCCATCTAGTGTTGGGTCCGAATGTTTACCAGTTGTTTTTCTTCGAAGAAGTCTTTCCAGCCACGAGGTAAGGTAACTCCTCCTTACGGTGATTGTGCGCATGGGCATCCACTCCATTGTTAAATTGTTTTTTTCCGCCATCGGGTTCAGTTGTGTATTGCTGCACTCCGGTTAGAAACCGAACTTTGGGTTCCCCTCGGTGCGCAATCCACTCTACCCTCGACGGTATTGTTTCGTACGTGTTTCCCACTTCTCCGCCTATCTACGTTTTCGATCATAAGCTTTGTGTCTGGCTAAACCGCGTCAGGCCAGCTCTCCGTCGATTGAACGGACTCCGTTCAAATTCTGACCTCGGTGCCACGCAAAGTATCCGCCCACCGACTCACACCACGTGTGTAACCTGTGCTTGTCTCCGGAGAACAAAGAAGAAGACTGCAACATTTACAGATTGGTTCGGTCGAAGAAAACCCTTTGCGATCGTCAGGCTCAATGTTAAGAAATGCAGCGTCAAAACATCGAAGACACCCCGGATATCTTCGGTGAAGAGTATGTGCAAAAAGAAATTGGTGTATCAGTGGCAGAGGATGAAGAGGTCGTCTCCGTGTCGGAGTCTGATTCGGAGCTCGAGAATGACCTCGACGTAGAAGAACTTCTGCAGGGACAGGGTGACGTGAGGACTGAAGACCCCTTGTCCCATCAACCCACTCTCAAAAAACCTGGGGCTTCTGCACCACCTCTGCCTTCTGGCCAAGGTCGGCACCTAGAGTACATTTCCAATGCCCTGCCGTCTAGCTCGACTCCGAAACAACCAGTCAAGGCTTCTGGCTTGTGATCGAGTCGACCCAAAACCTCTTCGGAACCGAAGCCCTCCGGTTCGAAGTCCAAATCCATCTCAGAGCCAAAATCCTCCACACCCGAAGACCAACCCATCTCGGCACCGAAAACGTTGGTGCCGGAACCGAAAGATGTCCCTTTGGATCCACGTTTTGACATTGTTCCTCCAAAATTGGATCTCAAACAAGAGACTTTATATTAACCCAGAAATGGGACATATTCATACCAAGCTGCCTCATAAACACAAGCTTCCTGATGACTACAGTCGTTACAAGATCCCTTTAAAGAAGAAGAATGTCCACCACCAGCATCCCCTCAACTTCCACCCTCCTCTCCGACTTTAAATCCTTTGCACATAACACCTCAGAATTCTCCACTATCTCAGCAAGACGGGGACGATATTGATGAGGAGGACATGCAACTACCAGTAGATCTATGGAAGCATTACACTATTGACCCTCCATTAGACAATGATCCAGACCTTTACCCTGCCAAGCCATCTCCATCTGATGACAATGTATCTTATCAAGAACTCCTTGCCGGAGCCTCAGAACACCATGTGGTGGTACTACACAAAGAATCCTTAGAAGAGGATTTTTAATTTGAAGACACTAGGATTCACTCACAGGTCGAACCAAACACTCCCTATGCTTAAAGGTATGATGAGACACACTGACGAAATTTTTAAAGATCCTGTGCGTGCACGCATCTTGACTTCTAGAGTCGATAAAAAATATAAACCCTCACCAACTGATCCAGTATTTATTAAGCGCCAGTTGCCACTTGGCTCACTGGTAGTGTCCAATGCTCGCAAGCGAGCTAATTCCCAAACCTCTGGGGACACTTCTACCCCCGGATAAAGAATCCAAGCTAATAGACACTTCTGGCAAACGCATAGCGGCTAAAGCTCACTGGCGCATTGCAAACACGCAGGACCTTTTAGCCAGATATGACAGCTCACTGGGATGAAATGGAGCAACTGCTCCACTATCTCCCAGATGAGCATAAAGCTAAAGCGCAAGATTTGGTACATGAAGGAAAGCTAATTTCCAATTCTTATATAATAATGTGCGCTAGATTCCGCTGCCACCGCAGCTAGAGAAGTCAACACTAGCATCCGACTCAGAAGGCATGCTTGGTTAAGGATTTCCGGGTTTAAACCCGAAGTCGAACAATTTATTTTAAATACACCCTTTGACAAAGAACATCTCTTTGGTCCTGAGGTCGATCAAGCGCTTGAGAAAATGAAAAAAGACACTGAAGTGACAAAATCCATGGGAGCGCTCCAGTCTCCTTCAAACCGAGGCTTCCTTTCCCACTGCTTTTACCGAGCAGGGTCCAAAACCACACCTTCAGACCAGAATATGTCCTCTTACAAGGGTAACAACCAGTCCTCTTCCTCAAGAGGCTTTTTTAGAGGAGTATATAGAGGAAACCACTCTAAAGGCAGGGGTAAGGGAACAACACCATGTAACTCCCCTTCCCCAAATAAGCAGTGACTTCCCCATGCTACCCTCTGACCATTCCACACCTGTCGGAGGAAGCCTTAACCAGTTTCTCCCCATTTGGCAATCTATAACAACTGACAAATGGGTGATCGGATCTATCCAACATGGTTATTGCCTGGAGCTTAGCGCCAATCCTCCAGACATTCCACCTCACTCTCACAAATTCTTGTCAGACCACTTGCAGTTGCTCGAACAAGAAGTGTAATCTCTCTTACTAAAGGGAGCCATAGAACCAGTTCCAGTACAGTACCAAGGTTCAGGGATTTACTCTCTACTTTCTGATCCCCAAAAAGGACGTCTCCTTAAGACCTATTCTGGATCTTCGAAAGTTAAACCAATACATACTTTCGGAACACTTTCACATGATAACCCTTCAGCAAGTACTTCTACTTTTACAGCAGGGAGATTTTATGTCTACTCTAGACTTAAAAAACGCATATTTTCACATTCCAATTCATCCAGGTCATCGCAAAGTTGTACTAGTAGGCAAACAATACCAGTTCAAAGTACTTCCGTACGGAGTGACCACTGCTCCCAGGGTAATTACCAAATATCTCGCAGTTGTCGCAGCTCACCTCAGAAGACCACATTTCACGTCTTCCCCTACCTAGACGACTGGCTCATCAAAGCCAACTCTTACCAGGACTGTTTACTACACATTCGTACCACAATAGACCTACTTCATCAATTGGGCTTCACGGTCAATGCACAGAAATCTCACCTGCATTCTTCACTGATGCAGCTTTATCTAGGGGTCACTATCGACACTCTCAAAGCTCTAGCCTCTCCCAATGTAGCCAGAATTGACAACATTCTGTCTATGACGCTACAGTTTCAACCTAACCAAACATTACCAGCCAGAGTATTCATGCAACTGCTGGAAATGATGGCGTCTTGCATCACAATTGAACCCCGTACAAGACTTCACATGCATCCCCTACTAGAGTATTTAGCAGGTCAATGGAATCGGCCGCAGGGTCGATTAACCGATCTAGTGTTGGTAGATGGCTGCACCCATCGCTGTCTGCAGAGGTGGAACCCATGACATTTATCAAAAGGGCGGCCCTTCATTGACCCTATTTCACAGATCGTGCTAACAGCAGACGTATCCCTGACTGTTTAGGGTGCCCATCTTCAACATTGCACAATCCAGGGTTTGTGGAGCGACAATTACAAAAGTTTCCACATCAACTGCCTACAACTTCTAGCAGTGTTTCTAGCACTCAAAGCTTTTCAAACTCACCTCATAGGCAAATTTGTCCTAGTTCGCACAGACAATATGACCGCAATGTACTATATACAAAAACAATGGGGGAGGGAGACACACTCTCCAACTGTCACGCCTCTCTCAAGCCATTTGGAATTGGACACCATCACAGGATTTATCTTCTGGCAGAACACCTTCCAGGGGTAAACAATCAAATTGCCGACCTCCTCAACAGAAAGAGGCAGCAAATTCACGAGTGGGAACTTCATCCCCTAGTTCTCCTTCTATACTTACAACAATGGGGATTCCTACAAATAGACTTGTTTGCCACAATCAACGACGCAAAATGCCCAAACTTCGCCTCCAGGTTCCAACACCCACTCTCAAAAGGCAATGCCCTATGGATGAACTGGTCAGGGATATTTGCCTATGCTTTTCCGCCTCTCCCGCTCATTCCGTTTCTGGTTCGGAAACTCAGGCAAACATCCCTCAGACTAATTCTAGTAGCTCCTACATGGGCCTGTCAACCATGGAACACCACCCTGTTGGAGCTGTCAGTAGTTCCTCATCTGACCCCCAAGCTCCTCACTCAGAACCATGGAGAAATCAGGCATCCAAATCCCAAAGAACTAAACCTAGCGATCTGGCTCCTTCATTCCTCCACAGAGGAATGAAGGCCGTAGCCGACTGGATGAAGGACAGCAGACTGAAGCTGAACTCAGACAAGACGGAGGTCCTCATCCTCGGACCCACCCCATCAGCCTGGGATGACTCTTGGTGGCCCACATCGCTAGGCACAGCCCCGGAACCCACAGACCACGCATGCAACCTGGGCGTCATCCTCGACTCCACCCTCTCCATGACCAGGCAAGTCAACGCCATCTCCGCGTCCTGCTTCAACACCCTCCGAATCTTCAGGATCTTCAAATGGATCCCCCCCGACACGAGAAAAACCTGTCATCCAGGCCTCCATCACCAGCAGACTCGACTACGGGAACGCCCTCTACTCAGGAACAACAACCAAGCTCCTGAAACGACTACAACGAATCCAGAACGCCTCGGCACGACTGATCCTCGACGTCCCCCGAAGCATCCACATCACACCACACCTGAGAGGCCTGCACTGGCTCCCCATCAACAAGAGGATCACCTTCAAACACCTCATCCACGCACACAAGGCACTACACAACACCGGACCTACATACCTCAACAACCGCCTCAGCTTCCACACCCCCACCCGAAGCCTCCGCTTAGCCAACCTCACCCTCGCCAAAGTTCCTCGTATCCGGAAAGCCACCGCTGGCTGCAGATCCTTCTCCTACCCCGCCGCCAAGACCTGGAACGCTCTCCCTACCAGCCTACGACTGACTCAGGACCTGTTGGCCTTCAGAAGACTTCTCAAGACCTGGCTCTTCGATCAGTAGCAGCCCCCCCTCCCCCCCCCCTCCCCACGCCCAGCGCCTTGAGACCCTCACGGGTATGTAGCGCGCTTTAGGAATGCAGTGATTGATTGATTGAAGTCATAGAGTTTGGTTATTTAAATCTACCACCAGTCTGTTTGACTTATAAAGGAAGCAAGAAAGCCTACTACCAAAGTGTGTTATGCAGCAAAATGGAAGAGATTTGTGGTCTATTGTAATAACAACAAAACAAATCCTCTAGATGCTTCTGTACAACACATTAGGTGTTACCTGTTGCACTTACAGCAAACTGGACTGGCTTATATGTCTATACGTTTGCACCTTGTAGCGGGAGCTGCGTATTTGCAAAAGAGATAGCATTTATCCCTATTCAAAGTTCCTAATGCCAAAAAAGGGTAATACCACCAAGAATTCCCCCTGCACCAGTGTGGAATCTTACCGTTGTCCTTACAAGGCTTATGGGTCCACCCTTCAAACCTTTACATCATTGTCCTTTACAGTTTCTTTCATGGGTAGTTGCTTTCCTCATTGCGATCACTTCATTGAGAAGAGTTGTTGAGTTACAGGCATTAACCTTAGAAGAACCCTTCTTTCAACTCCAGAAAGACAGGGTAGTTCTTCGCATCAATCCCAAATTCCTTCCCAAGGTAATTTCTGCTTTTCATATTAACCAATCAGTTGAGTTATCTGTGTTTTTTCCCTCAAACTGATTCAGTAGCAGAACAAGCTCTTCATATGCTTGATGTTAGAAGAGCCTTTTTGTACTACATAGAAAGTACCAAAGATTTTCGCGAAACAAAACAACTGTTTGTTGCATTTGCGCCACCTCACAATGGCAATCCCATCTCTAAATATGGCATTTCAAGATGGATTGTTAAATGCATTCAAAATTGCTATGCAAAAGCTAAAATGACTTTATCTATACCCCCTATAGCACATTCCACTCGCAAAATAGGGGCTACTATGGCTTTCTTTAGGTAACATCCTCCTAGCTGACATATGTAAGGCAGCAACATGGTCTGTACCACACACATTTACCAAACACTATTGTGTGGATATGTTAGCATGCCAAGAACTTATTTGTAGGCCATGCAGTGCCTTAGACACTTTTTCAGACAACTGCAACATCTACAGGTTAGCCACCGCTTTGGGAGCATACTGCTTTGTAGTCTATGCAAAGCATGTGTGTCTACAGCACACATGCCTCGAACGGATTATGTTTCTTACCCAGTAAGCATCTAGTCTTGGCATGTAGAGCTGTAGATTCACATGCGCCCACCCGCCTCCCTGGAAACCTACAGTTGTTGCAGTTCTTACTACTTACATCCGTACGCATGGACATCTATATTCTACACTCATTTACTCCATTCTCACCCTCTTGCGGGAAAACAATCTAACCATTGAGTCGATGCCCATGCGCACTATCACTGAAAGGAGGAGTCACCTTACCTCGTCACTAGAAAGACTTCTTTGAAGAAAAACAACTTGCAAACATCCAGACCCAACACTAGATGGCAGGAATATGCAAAGCATGTGAATCTACAGCTCTACATGCCAAGATAGATGTTTTCTGGGTAAGTAACATAATCCTCAATGTGTAGCGGAAAAGTGTTGGAAAGGTGGTATTACCAGTTGATTTATTTTCAATGCTCATCTCTTAAAAATAAATATCAGATTGCAGGATATTTTAGAATTAGTTGAAAAATGTAGGCTTTGCACTTTGCAATTAAAGGTCTGCTCAGCTGCTACTTCCAAGAAAGTCTTGGAGGGTTGGATGATCAGTACCTGTAATCTTCTGCGAGGCTGCTGCAGGTTGAGGTGGAACTCAGAACTAAGGATCAGCTTGTTTCAAACAAAGAGACCTTCACTTTAGACATATTCACTTTAGACATATTGATTGATCTTATAAGCAGGTAATGGTCATATTTTTCACCTTACAAGTTCTTACCCTGCATGAGATTGTCTCGGAAGTGGTTTTGTTTCTGCAGCTGAACAAACACAGAAGATACGTAATACGCTTTTAGATTCAGACGTAACATAATGTCCTTATTACCAGTACATACGTATTTGTGTATCAGGTTTGCACCTCCCTCAGTGATTTCATAGCTTTATCTGGCTGAGAATTATTAAGTGTGCTTCTGATTGCAAACCATAATTATGTTCAAAATCATCCAACTTGAAACTTGTTGCGGGCTCATTTGTTTAAAGATTTCTCCTGATCATGGATGAAGAGTGAATGGAATACTGTTGTTTAGTGTTCCCATATGAGCCTTTGTTAAAGTATTCATTCATTACTAAGCAAGCATTTTGGGGGCCGGAGGAAAGCATGTAGTCTGATGGTGCTAATTGCAAAATGTTCTGCTGTGCATCACTTCTCTCAAGATGTACTAAAATGTATTCTGGGACTGGGCTTTCGCACTGCTAACAGGCTGCTCTGTCATCTTCGCCCTGATTTTGGTACTGAGATTGGTCCTTCGGATTTTTCCAGCTTCTTACAACAGCCCAAGGCTGTTGTTCTTCTGTGAGTTGGCCAGGAAAACAGTTTACAGGCCCTAGCCTCCAATTCCCACTTATTGTTGGTTGATTTCGAACTACTAGAGGAAGTCAGACCGTGTCACTTTCTACCTGGTCCCAGTCCATGCTGTTTGTGTCTTTGCTCCTGCTATAGTGAATTAACCCTGGGCGTAGCAGGCGTAGTGCCTCAATGCGTATTTCCACAGAGTTTGAAAAAAAGTCTGTGGAAATACGCTATGCTCCCTCCCCACTTCCAAATTCTTTAAAAATTAAAAAAGAAGCTACTTAGCTGTGTGTCTGCCGCTTGCTGTGCCTGGCCGCTCTCCTTCCTGCCCCTTGCGTCCTTCTCACAAGGCATTGAAGCGCTTTCTCGGTGAGTTGCATGCTACTCCGTAACTCATGTTTAGTAATTAGTAGGTTAGTACAATTTTGTTTTCTTGTGCATTAGTTGTGTTAGGTTTGTGCTCTTGATTTCATGTGTGTTTAGTAGAGTTTGGATAATATATCTTTTGTTCTGTCCATTTTCTGTAATTGGCCTGACTAACGCATTGCCCTTTTTACAGTTCTTGTTGATGAACTGTGTCTTTGTGTTTAGGTTTTAAATTGCAATTTTGATTGTGCTCTGATGCACAGGTCTAGTTGTAACCATTTTTTCTAAATTATAAATTATAATGCATTTTTATTAATATCCCATTGCTCTCCCATACATTTCCTTGTCTGCCCAAGAAGCTCTCCTTTATTTGCTACTGTGCCATAAAATTGATGTGGAGTTTTTTTCCTTATGTTCCCTGTAGACACAAGAGTGCTCAGCAGGCAGGAAAGATGCATTTTTGGTTAAATTGTTTATTTCTTTTTTCTTTTTGTAAGGCCCCAGAATGGTTCCATAATCCTGTACAATCGCAAGAAAGTGAAGTATCGGAAAGATGGCTACTGCTGGAAGAAAAGGAAAGATGGCAAAACCACCCGTGAGGATCATATGAAGCTAAAGGTGCAAGGCATTGAGGTAAGTGTGGTCCCCTCGCCGTGAGGCTGTTAATTTCAGCTACCGTTCTCTGTGTAGGGAGATGTCCTGCCATTAACCCGGAGTTATTCTTGTGTAGGATTAGGCATTAATAGTGATCGCACCTTCTCACATTAGAGCAAACTTCTCAGAAGCTAACTTTAGGTGGTGCTTGTGACTAGGAAAGAGTTGAAAACTTAGCTGTTTGCTGCCAAACAGAGTTATAGCACACAGCCTCTAATTGCAGTTCACATTAGGTTCTGTGTAGGTTTTCATTGTTCTTTTTTGCACTTGTATTCTTTTGCTGCTGCGCTCTGCTCAGTGCTGTTTTGTTCTGGCAATGATATTTCTGACAAAAGCCCCAGAACATTGTTTTTCAGCAGTAGCATTGTAAGCAGCCCCACATAGTCTACTTCAGCATTGTGATTGCTTACCTTTGACAGGGCGACAGGAGCCTGATTGTGAACATCTATGCACAAAATTCGAATGGGAAAGTTGCTGATGTTTACTGTGAACATGTAGTGATCTTCAGGAAAGCAGCCACAGGTAGAGGGGGGGCAAAAAACCTGGAAGGAAAGATATTCATTGATTGTTTTGATGTAGGAAATATATACTCTGGCATTAAACATATCTTCTAATGATATGTTTGAGCAATCTGAGTTCTCTACATGCTGCATAATAAAGCATTAATACAAAATATAGAAATGGCAGTTTATCGTACGTATTTATCACCAACTATCCAAGCCAGATGCTGTGAAAATCAGCCCATGCATATAACTACAATGCAAAGATGTACTCAAATTCTGTGAAAACAAAATTCCATTTCAAACTACTTCTCTTCCTTCTTTCTACACCAACTTGCTAGAATTTGTTTACACCTTTTTCAAACCCTTGGGTTCCTCTTAGTTTCTAAATCCCCATGATAACAACATCCAACTCAAGTAATAATCCCAATGTTGCTAACAATTCTTGGCCACTTACGACTGACAAAACAAAAAAAAATGATAACTGGCTCCCTTTTCTCTGGAGTCATTCCTGGCCGTTTGAAACTTGTAACTGGCACCCCCTCCTTAGAAATATGTATAAACCTGAAGCTACTTCTGGCCTGTGTGGGGTCACTCCATTGGATGAGGGAGAGCTGCTCTGTATAAATGGGGCCAAAGTGAAGGTTCTGGTGATGGAGGGAACTGGTCATGGAATCCTTCAATAAACCTTTCTGAAAATAAAGAACCGAAGGATACTTTTTTACTATGAACTTTATCACTCTGTAAATAAACATGGCGGTCAAGGGTTTCTAGCTGCATTTTTCACTAGTTAGTAAAACTCTCTAATACTCCACTAGCATGTCTCAATTACTGCAATATCACCCTTCTCATCTCCTCTAGAAACTCAAAGCGGTTACAACGGCTACAGATCGCAACTTTCAACATGTGTGTAATCCTTCAAATGCAACCATCAAACACGCGTCACTCCAGTGGCTCCTTGTAAATGCCGGAATCATGTTTAGGTCCTCCGGACTGTTCCTACAACCTACTGAGGCATAGGCAGAAAACACCTGCTGGAACTGACCACACTGGGCCTCACCAGAAACATGCATTTAGTGTCAGCAAATCTGAATCACCACCGATGTTTCTAGAGACAATCACGGAGACATGTAAAAAGCCTCCCAAAACCAAATTAGACACATGTCTTGAATAACTTTTGGCAATCACTTGCACTCGACCAATCAGCCATTCCCAGCTAGTACGAGTAGCTGTTAATGACCTTCCACGCATGTGCACGCTTTGCAAAGCTGTGTTTGTCTCCCGAAAGTGAAAGAATCCGCATGTGTTTTGTAATACGTTTTTTAAAAATGCAAAAAGGTAATGTGTGCACCTCAAAACCCTCTTATTTGTGAGTCTGGCAACGGTTCTCCTTAAAAAACGACGTGAAGGTGCGTTTTCATCTGACTTTTACATTTTCATCAACAGCAGGTGGTTGAGTGTGTTATTTTGTGCTACTCTGAATTTAAAACATATGGATTTTGTTTGCTTAATTAGGCCAAATTCTAAACAAATTAGTGGTGGAAAGGCATGTCCTGGAAGATGGAAAATCCCCCTGCAGGTATTTGAGTTGATGTTGTCTAAAAGCGTTGCGCCTCTTCTCACCAGCACTTCTGAGCCAAACGCAAGGGTGGGAAGTACTTTTGCCTGAATTTCTTTCAACATTCGCTCCATTGTTGGACACCAAAGTTGTTTATAAGGTGCAACAGAAGCAAAAACCAGGGTAGCGGTCTTATTTTGATGTATTGTTTATGAGGAATAAATGGTTCTCGATTATCTATTAGAAGCCCGAGTTTAGTATTCCCGCCCTTTCATTACTTGGAGCTCATTCAAATGACAGTTGCCTTATTTTGTTATTTTTTGGGCCCATAATCATAATTTTTGTTTAGATAAGATTAACACTTAGTTTAGAAGTTTCAGAGTATCCGTAAAGTGTATTCAACACATTCTGTAATCAAGTTTGTTTTGCTTAGTAAGAGGACATCATCCGTATAGGGAAGACATAGAAGAGACATGATATTGGGGGACTCATCTTAGAGGGGAGTGGGCTCTGATGTTATTTAGTGTAGTTGTGGGATCTGATAGACCGATGCTGAACAGTAATGGGGCTAAGACGCAGCCTTGTTTCGGCCTGTTGTTGTGTAGTTCTGAAGTGATCCTGTGCTGCTGTCCCCGACTTAACTCAAGACCTTGTGTAAGAAAATAACAAGATGATTCCTGTCCGCACGATCGGTGAAATACCCAATCTCAATATTTTGGTGCATAAAGCCTCTAGGCACGAGATAGAAAGTAGATTTAAAATCCACAAAGCAAAGGTATAACAATGATCAATCAGCCAGAGTTTTATTAATTAATTTAAAAAAAGGGCCATTAGGTTAACCTGTTTAGTTAATTGGAACAGTTTTTTTGCTCTGCAGCCTAGGACTCGAGATCTTTGTGTAGAAGGCCTCCAAAGGTCATAGCTTCATTATCGCGTAGGGACGTTTGTAGATAGTTTGCTGAATTGGGAACTGTCCCTACCCTTAAATATAGGGTGAATGATACCCCCCACCAAGAATCAGGTACTTGTTCAGTTGCAAATAAGTGGTAGAAGAGATGCGTTTGAGAGGAGATATCACGAAAGAGCCCGTCAATCATTTTACAAGTCGCACAGCAGCACCCTCAACCAGGACAGCAGTACCTTTTAGCCAAACTATACCTTTGAGGACTTAGTCTAAAGTACCTCAAAACACCAAGCAAAGAGACATCAACTCCTCCCTCACTGTTTCTTTTTCCTATAAAGTGGAGAATGAATGTGCACCTGGGCCAAGACCCCACAAGTGTCAGTTAGTACTTTCAATTGTAAAGAATGGCTATGTATTGAGACCAAACCTGTCATCTATATTGGTACAGCCTCTGGTCACCTAATAGCATTATCTTGAACTGAAAAGGGACATCAGACTTTTCAGTGGAAACAAGCTGCAGGAAGAGCACGCAGTGTACACAAAAAAAGGAATGTTGTCAAGGTAGTTCTTGGGCCAGGCAAAATAATAAAGATTTCAGACCCTTTTGAACTTGGAAAAAGAAAGAGTGAGTAAAGAACAGTTTAGGATGGTGGTGTTCATCCAAATATTCTTCTGGGGGTTGGATATGTTCAATAGGGCTTCAGGGTGCATATTTCAATTTTCTAGCCATGTGGGAAGCAAAAAATGTAATTCCTTTGTTTTGTAAACTAGAAAGAGCCTTTTCAATGTAATTTCGTTTGACCTAAAGTCAGCTCCAGGGTTATTTTCGAAGTACAAGGGAGTATTGGTCACTCTCCTCAGTAAAGCAGTACCCCTGGCTGGAAAGCCAGCTCACAAGAGAAAAGTAAGCTATCATTTTCCACATTGGACTTAGATTTGGGCTGTCCTGTGAGCTACAAGAAATCCCGCTTCTTTACAACCCAAAGAAGAGACAGAATCTGAGCTGTCTTCTAGATGCATGTCCGGAAAAGCGTATGCTTCTGAAAAGAGACTACTGTACATCAGTCAGTAATTGATCAAGCTAGCCAACATCCGATACTGTAGGGGAAGACATTCCTGGGTTTACTTCATGTTATGTGTATATATATTACTCCTGTCAATGGTACTCCATTACCAGAACCATTGGAATTAGAGTGATGGAAACCTTACCTTCGCAGAAGCCTTCCTCCTGGTTTAGGTAGCACTTTTCAAGGCGTTGCTACTGTAGGGGACATAATCTGGTATGGACATCTTACCCTACCTACCTGCTGGAACTCCAAGCTGTACACGTGGAAATCATTCCTCTAGTTGTTGATCAGCAATAACTTCATGATACAAACTGACAGCACAGCGTGAAACTACAAGGAAGAAGAATCAAGGTGAAAGTCATTTTCAGTAAAGATCAGTTGATATAGCATTCGCTGACCGGCATTCCAACTGTGTCCCAGCATCCCACAAATTTTTCTGTGGGCCCAGCTATTGAATTGGAAGAAGTTACATGGGCTGTGGCTAGTTGTCCGGTTGGGCGTGCTCCTAGTCTAGACGGGTGTTCCTCTGATATGTTTAAATCTAATATCCCACTGTGGGCCCCTTTATTAGCAAATGTCCTCAATGCCGTCTTAGTTGCTTGCCCCCCAAGAACTGGTCCCATGCGACTATTGTTCCTATTTTCAAAAAGGTTTAAAAAAATGACCCCCACTGTTATCGCCCCATTTCACTGATTAATACCACTGCAAAGATTATGGGACGAATTCTGTTGGACCGCTTGCAGCTATGGGCCGAGGATTGTAACATACTCTCGATTTCCAATTCGGTTTCGGCTCTGGCCTGGGCACAGTCAAGCAGTCCTTAAATCTATATCTGTTAATTGCCAAATATACTGTGGCCACGTGTGGCAAGCTGTATTTGGCTTTTATGGATTGGAGTTCTGCTTTCAACTCTGTCAATAGGTCTAAATTGTGGGGGATCATGACTCACATGTATACTTCATTTCCTTAAGTTATCTGTTCAATGATGCTACTGCCAGTGTAAGGTACGGCTCAGGGGAGAAACTACACCAGCTTTCAGCCTGGCAACGGGAGTATGCCAGGGCTATGTCTTGGCTCCTTTTCTTTTTTCCATTTATACAAACAGCTTGGGGGATAAACTGGTAAACCTAAGGGCAGATTGCCCTCGTATAGGTGCTTGTAGTATGCCCACATTCATTTATGCAGACAACATGGTCCTAATTGCCAGGACTGCAAATGGCTTACGACGACTGGAGGACTGTTTCTGTAAGTTTATGGTCAGTCTAGATCTTATGATAAACCAAAGCAACACTCACATAATGATTTTTAGGGGAAGAAATAAGGATAATGTTTCTTTTGTAGTGAACAGCAAGAAAGTTGGCTCTGTTCCTACTTTTTACTACCTTGGCATCCCCCTGGATACATGTCTCTCATGGGCACCCTTGAAGACCACTGAAGCCGTTGCCTTCTCCAAATTAGTGGAGGCCGTTCTCAATTTTGCCCGTACACTTTGGTCAGAAACCCATAAAGGAACTCTTACTGGCTTACAAAGGCAAATACTGTGCTACTGACTTGTATGGCTCCCGCATTTATGGAAGCTGACTCCTGCGCAGCTCCCCGAGGACTCCGGACTTAGGCGACCCCGCCCGCACACTTTGGTCAGAAACCCATAAAGGAACTCTCAATGGCTTACAAAGCCAAATACTGTGCTACTGACTTGTATGGCTCCCGCATTTATGGAAGCTGACTCCTGCACAGCTCCCCGAGGACTCCGGACTTAGGCGACCCCGCCCGCACACTTTGGTCAGAAACCCATAAAGGAACTCTCAATGGCTTACAAAGGCAAATACTGTGCTACTGACTTGTATGGCTCCCGCATTTATAGAAGCTGACTCCTGCACAGCTCCCCGAGGACTCCGGACTTAGGCGACCCCGCCGACCGATCACATCAAGCACACGTCTGTGGCTCCTACCTCGTCCCCTATTCCCGCATTTTTTTCATTGCATTACTCGCCAGTACCCTTGCACCAAGGCGTTCCTGTGAGCACACGCCCGTGGCTCCTACAGCGCCCCCACTCCTTCCTATCTCTCCGGTGCCACCGGTATGGTACAACCAAGTCTATTGTCGCCCGGACCTACATGTAGATGAGCGCTGTCCGCAGGCCGGACCTTAAATCTCACCCTTATCATCACACATGAACTTTCTAATTATTTATGGCAAATTTACACAAGCATGCTTATCATAAATGTCCTGATGATGATCCACCATTGTGTACATGGATTGAAACGCCTTCGACACCTTAAAGCACCTTATACGTCACTAGAAATTCTATCATCTTACTATGAAAAGGTGTTCCTTGCGATTTGTTTATCACATTGAGAATTTTTTCTGTAACAAACCGTGAGCTTTGCCTGAGCCTCCATGTGTGTTTCCTAACTGTTTGTTCCTGTTTTTGTAGTAGGATGCAGGCTTGTGTCCCACTCTCTATTTTTGTTTGTACGTATTTCTATGAATTGCTAAATATTAAATACTAGACCTCTGTCCGTCTGGACAAGTTCAACCAATATAGTACTGATCGGGACTATATTCATTTATGTCTTCATCCCTAATGTCCTAGGGACCATTGTAGTATGTAATAATTGAATCCCGAGGTCCCTGGCTGACTTTACTTGGGTCCCCTTGTTGTCTTTAAATATAACTGACTTGTATGGGGCAGGAGTGTGGGGCATTGAAGATAAGGGAGGCCAGAAAAAAATTGAGAATGGCTTTATTAGGAGATTGTTAGTTGTCCCCCAAAGCACTAGCTCCTTCGTCTGGCACACTGAGGCAGGAATTGGCTACATAAGCGATTTCATCAAAATTCAACCGTTCCTTCGATGGCTTAGAATCTGGACCAAAAACCAGACTTCCTACAACAGGGCTGTGCATGCGGACTGCTTAAAACTCGACCACTGCTTGAGTATTCCTTGGCTGAAGTATATTCAGAATACTTGTCGTAGTATGGGATGGGAAGACGTGTTTACCTCTCTTAGCAAATCACTATTCAGCTCTATTAGGACTCTGCAGAATGCTTTTTTAAAGGGATCCTTGAAGATAGAATGCGGAGTGCTGTAGATAAACAGATGGTACAGACCTACATGGAGATTTGTCCGACTGTTAGTCCTGTGCTATACTTAGTATGGGTGGTAAATATGCATCATAAATTCTTATTGACTAGTCTCCGTTTAGGCACGGCGCATTTTCTAGCTGCTTTTCCGTCACAAGGCCCATATTTTTCACAACTTACCTTGTGTCCTTGTGACCATTAATCACCCCAAACTACCTTTATTCTGTAAATTATACTCGTTGCTGAGGAAACGCTACTTGCTGCCCATCCTCAGGGCGGCCAATATTCGTTATTGCACAGCTGCTTTCATCTACCTGCTAACCTTGCCCACTATCAAGAACTGCTTTTCTGCTGCCACATATATTGAATGCGCCATCGAGCGGACGGCTGCTCTTTTTATGTGATGTTTTATGAATTTTAGGTGGATATTCCATGGATTTTTGTATATTGATTGTTGTGCTTTCTATCTATGTACTAATTATTGTCTATATGTTTGATCTTTAATTCTGATAACCCGGGTGACATAAGGGACCCCTGACGAGCCCATTCCTAAGGACTTTTTTCAAGGTTTTTGTTCCTCTGGCTTTAGTTTGAGCACTGTGGTAGCTTTTCTGACGATTGATGTATAACTGTTGTACATATTTTCATGATCTGAAATGTATATTCATAATGTTTTTTAGTATATATTTTGTTTTGCACTGTGTACTTTTATTGCTCATTGGGCAGAAATGAAGTTGATTGATGATGATAGCCATGGTTATCTGCATAACTGCTTACACCGCACATTGAATCAGCAAGCAGATACCTTGAACTAGGGTATTTTCGAAGATGCACGGGTTATCAACAGCTGGGTACTAAATCAGATCTTCAGTTTGAAGGAACATCCACAGGTTGATCTATTCACAACTGCAGATAAAACAAAATTCCCAGACTTTATTTCCAGGTATTTGTAATTGAAATATATGGGAGATTACCTTTTGATCAACTGGTCCCGGGCATTTCTCTGTCATTCTTGCCATTCAAAAGGCAGGAAACAAGATGAAACACACCAGAACCAGTATCATTTTGATAGCTCGTAGATGTGCCCGGCAATAGTGGTCCAAAACAGTTTTTACCTGCTGCATGGACAGTACCTGTGACCCAGGACAGAGCAAGATATTGCAGCACAATGTAACATCAGTTAACATAACTTAACAGCCTAGCTCCTGAATACCTCCAGTACAGTGATTTAAACAATCCCTCTGATTGCATGAAAAGTCTCAGAGGCTAGATGGCCTTTATAAGAAACTGGGTTTGTATTGCAGGTGTCCCCCCCCCACTTTTATCCCCTTTTTAGCTACTGGAAGCTGGCTATTGACTGACAGTGCACTGAGGCCTGCCAACCAGATCTAGGTGCCAGTACGAAGGCTCCCACCCCAGGAGTCCAGAAACATGACTCGTGGTGGCAGGCTTTTGTGTACCAGTCAGGGAACCCACCAGAGGCTGATCGTTTTTCAGGCGGTATCTCTAAGATGCCCTCTGAGTGCATTTTTTTATTAAATCCCACACTGGCATCTTTGTGGGTTTAATGTGCTGAGAAGTTTGATATCAAACTTCCCAGTTTTCAGTGTAGCCATTATGGTGTTGTGGAGTTGACAAACTTCCATCACCATATACTCTTAATGGCATTACTGCACTTACAGTGACTAAGAATTGGTCTAGAGACTGTAAGGGTACAGGGCTCATGCACCTGTATCCTCTCCACTGGTATAGTGCACAAAGCTAGAGGGGTGGCTGACCTATGCCACGGCAGTGGGTTGTAGGCATGGCACACAGGGATGTGTGCCATGTCGACGACTCATTTTGTTCTGCATCACAACACACAGCCTGCAACGGCAGTGTGTGTATGTAAAGGTACAGGGCCTCTAAGGGTGGTACAATAAATGCTGCAGCCCTCAGAGGCCTTCCCTGGCCACAGTGCCCTTGGTTCCCATGGTACCTTTTACAAGGGATTGACATGTGGCCAGAGAGGTGCCAGTTGGGGTACAAGGTACAGTTTTGGGAAAGAACACAGGCCCAAGGAACCTGATTGGCAGGGACCCAGGGCACATCAAGTCAAAGTGCATCTTTAGTCTGGCAAAATGTGTGTGTGTGTTGGGTGGGGGGGAGGGGGGGGGGGTACTGCAACCGAAAACCAGCTTCCTACGCAGATGGATTGTTAAATGTATTCAAACTTGCTAGGCTAAAGCTAAAAGAACTTTATACCTCCTAGAGCACACTCCACTCGAAAAATAGGAGCATCTATGGCCTTTTTAGGTAACATACCCACAGCCGATCTATGTAAAGCAGCAACATGGTCTACACCACACACTTTTACTAATTATTATTATTGTGTGGATGTGTTAGCACGTCACCAAGCTAATGTGTGACAAGCAGTGCTAAAAACACTTTTTCAAACAACTGCAACACCTACCGGTCAGCCACCACTTTGGGAGACTACTGCTATATAGTGTATGTAAAGCATGTGTATCTACAGCACGAATGCCTCCAACGGATTACGTTACTTACCCTGTAAGCATCTGTTATTGGCATGTGGAGCTGTAGATTCACATGCACCCTCCCACCTCTCTGGACACCTGTATTTGTTTCAGTTCTCATTATTTACATTAAATATGCATGAACATCTCTATACTTCACTTAGTTTCTCCATTCTCACCCTCTTGCGGGAAAACAATCTAACAATGGAGTTGATGGCCATGTGCGCTATCACCGAAAGGAGGAGGCACCTTACCTCGTGACTGGAAAAGATTGCTTCGAAGAAAAACTATTTGCTAACATCCGGACCCAACACTAGATGGCAGGACTATGCAAAGCACGTGAATCTACAGCTCTACATGCCAAGAACAGATGCTTACAGGGTAAGTAACATAATCCTTACACCTCCTCCAGCAGGAAGGCTAGTAACTTAGCTTGTCAAGTCAATGAACTTCGAAAAGAACAACTCCTTGATATGCGATTCTGGCTTCCCCCAGACTTTGAGGATGCCACCCCCTGCACTGAGGCCCATTTGGAACCAGGACAGGCGGAAAATTAGCTGTGCAATAAGGTGTGTTGCACCTCCAGGCTAGACGCCCCCCTAAGGTGGTCTACCTGTAGTGAAAACAGAAATTAGGATTTCACCATCTTGGTTGTGTTGAAATTTGGAACTCTGGGACAGGATGATGCCCACTCCCCACAGGAAGTGGTCATCAAGGGGGTGTAGTGACCTCAGGGGTAAGTAGCCCACTTGCTACTACCCTTCTCTCCCCGTAATGCCCCTAAATTAAGTATGTATGTGGCCCCCTGACACCAGGAAATAAGCTTTGTCCTTCTTTCTGCTTCAGTCAGACAAATAAGAGCCCACGAAATGAGAACGGAGGAGCAACAACTTACTTGGCGCCAGCCATGCCAGCCTGCCTGGGATCCCCAACAATTGCACTGACCCGGCTCATCCAGAAAGCGGTGTCACCTGCAAATGCTGTGGAGGCGTGACCCACGGCTTCAACTGGCCAGCAACATCTCATCTGGAGCAGAGGAGCCGCTTCCCTGCACGTTTGCAGGCCCTAAAAGGACCGAAACGGAAGTCTCTGCCAGCGCGACGCTGTCAGACAACGCCTCACTGCACCCCAGCCCAAGTTGCCGTGAATCAGGCACAGAGATTCTCAAGAGCTGAGCCCCTTCTTGGGTTTAGTTGGACATCCGCCCGCCTTTTTCTGCAGGAAAACATGAAGCGCAAGAGCCTCTGGACCGCCGCGACCCAACAACTGAAGACACCACTGCACCCGAGACCCACAGCCTGGAGAAGTGGACCATTGGTGACCATTGGTGACCATGGGATCCTGAGACCCTCCACAGCTGAACCCACCTTTGGGTTTGGTTGGAGTGGTCCCCCAGTCCCTGTCTGCAGCCTCTTTTTGCAGGTAACCAAATACCGTGAGTGCCTCTCACAATGCAACACCGTTGGAGAAAGCACCACTGCACTCACACCCCCAGCCCGTGTTCCAGTGGGCCAACAGTGTCTCTGCATGCCCGAGGTCCTCACGGACTGAGCCCCCCGTGGGTTCGCCCGGTCTGGCCGCCCAGTCCTTACTTGCAGCCTCTTTTGAACCGAGCCGCTCCCCATTGATTTAAACGTGGCACCGAACGCTGAATTGCACCTCTGCACCAGGACCCCCCAGAGCTGACCTGTTGGTGCTGCCTTGGACCTTGCCCCATACTTACCTTAAATCCAGAAGAATCATCTGGGAAGTTGCTGCTAAGTACCCGTATACAGCATATATTTCATTCCAGTAGATCAAATTACTGCTTTACCGATACAAGCACCAGTGTATTTCTGTATACTGCAAAACTGTGATAACCCACCGAATGCAAGTGGATTTCTGTATACTTTCAATACGGTGATATCTCAGAACATAAGTACTTACCCAAATAAAAAGTTCTTAGTGTTCAAAAATCTATATAAAAATACCTATTTTTCTAAATTGCTCCTGTACATTTTATTTTGAAAACATCCTCTATTGTTTTACATTGTTTTCGAACGCTGTTGGCATGAAGGCGCTGGGGAGGCTTTAGTTTTACTGGCTGATTACTGCAATACTGGATGAGATTAATGTTTTGCATTTATTCTGACCATGTCCAATATGTGCGTTTGTAAAGGGAACTCCGAAAATCAGAAGCATGTTTATTCTTTCCGGTCACTTCCCGTTTTTTAAATCTAGAGGAACACCATATCGATGATCGAATTTTTTAAAACTATTTTGATTAATAGCCGAACAGTGTTATTTATTAGGCTACAGTGGAAACCTCAACACGTACGTGCAGTTTATCAGGCAGTTGACAAATAGGCGAGATCCCTCCACTAATTTATCAAGCTAGTAGGAAAATAAAAAATATGTATTTTATTTTATCAGGTGGAGGAGAGGTATCCAGGTGGGACATAATTAGTTTTCCAACTGGAAAAAAGCATTGGAAAAGCCAGTAGGTCTTGCCCATGTGAGATCTATTAGCTTTGCCAATGTCTTTTAAGCCAAGTTGCAGAGGCTAAAACGTATTTAAAAAAAAGTTATACACACTTTGGTTTTTAGGTGCCCGCATCATAACAGGTTTTTAAAATACCTTATATAGCATTTTTTTTTACTTTTAGTCATGCTGCACAGCAGACACGCTGCAGTACAACGTGACTAAAAGACATTGGCAAAAGGTAATAGCTCTTCCATAGGCGAAATCTATTGGCTTTGCTAATGCTTGGTTTTTTAAATAATATAAAAAGTCATATTTAATTACCATACGTAAATCTAACCCTCCGCCTCCCCCATGAGGTACACAGCCTTTGGCTGTGTGCGGCATGGGTTGGCTGCAGGACTTGGCCTACGACCAGGCCCTGAGATCAACCCCCCACATGCAGCCAACCCCACTCTGCGCATGACCTCTCCTCTCCGGGCCTCATTAGGTTCTGGTGACCCAATTCCCCAGGGCCTTTTTTTCTTTTGTTAAAAGGGAGGGGGGCTGCGTGCTCTGCTACAAGCCTTATTAGGAGCTGGGTATCCCATCCCCCAGGGCCACGCCTTAAAAAATGATAAAGGGGACTGGGTTAGAGCCCAGTTTTGAACACTGGTGGCTCGGCAACCGACCCATGAGCACTGTGATCCAAAGTGGTATATGCAAGAGGCGGGGCTTAGATGTGAGGTCCCGCCCTACATTCGACACTGGATGCCGCATGCAATGCTTCAGATACTGACTTTGTTATACTATGCAGTAGACAGTAATGGGCACCATATATTGATCAGTGGCCACTGGCACGACTGCTGTGATATAATGCAGTGAACACTGGTTAATAGCAATATTGAGAATTGCATTGTGAGATTATATTAAATGCTAATAAAAAACAAGTTTAAAAAAAAAAATAAAGAGGATGGGTGCCGCGTGGCCCTCACACCCCCGCAGCTGTTATCAGCCCTGGGATTCCCAATCCCCGTAGCCTGCATTACTTAATGGTTGGTGTCCACCCGGGGCAGCAACTATGTACTCGGGGACGCGGGGGTAGCCCCAGGTCCCTCACTGCCCCAGCCGGCACCATGCATGCTGTAGGAGCCAGTGTAGCTCCTGTCCTCAGGGAGCAGACACTTCTGCTGCTCCCTCTGTGCAGGAGCAATCTCTTGATCTGTTTCCCTGCCTGCATCAGTGCAGGCCGGAAAACACATCAGAATTCTGCTCCCCGTGGGAGCATTTTTAAAGCTCTCATCTGCTGCACCCCGGCTGCCGCTATTCTGCTTGACGCTGAAAAGGCGTTCGACTCTCTTGAATGGCCCTTTTTCCTTTCAATCATGCGCCGTATGGGCATGCCGGAGTGTTTTGTCGCGACAGTTGCGTTATTGTATACTAAGCCCACGGCCAGTCTTCGCCTCTTTGGAACTCTGTCAGATCCTTTCCCTTTATCACGCGGTACAGGGCAGGGCTGTCCTTTGTCCCCTCTTCTTTTTATTTTGGCCATGGATCCCTTAGCCTGGCAATTTCAGGAAAATCACTTGCAGCGTGGTCTACAATTCGGTACGGGCCCTCTGTTACTGTCAATGTACGCAGACGATACGGTACTCTACGTTCGTATGCCCCGAGTTAATCTGTCCCCCCTAATTTGGGAAATCATCCATTTTGGTGAGTTCTTCGGCCTCCACATTAATTGGCATATATCCGTTACCTTCCCCCTCACTGCTAGCACCACACCCTGGCAGTGTGAATTTCCATTGGAATAGTGCGATGATTCAGTCAAATATCTCGGGGTCCATATTCATCTTGACACCAACTCGATAATCCGTCTTAACTATGGTAGCGCTATTGGTTCGCTGGAGTCACAGGTCGCGAGGTGGCTCAGTATGCCTTTGTCCATGGCGGGCGGAATTGCCGTTATTAAGATGGTAGTTCTTCCCCGCTTTCTGTATTATTTTAACAATATTCCCATACCCCTCACCAAGACTTTTTTCTCACAACTTCGTTCCATACTCTTATGCCTGGTTTGGGGGCATCGGACGCCCCGGGTTAGCTGGAGAATCCTGACTTTGCCACTGGACAGAGGTGGACTCAGTGTCCCAGATTTTTATTTATATTACATAGTTGCGCAGTGTTGTTATGCGTACGCTTGGTACCACCCGGACGCACGCATCCCATATTTAAAGCCGGAGGCCGATCTAGTACTTCCACGACAGCTTCTTACACTCCTTCCCTCTGGTTTCCCCCGAGACCCCCGAGATGTCCAGACGGTATCCACCATTTGCTGGGCTTGGAATAAACTGCGCCGACTTTTGGGGCTGGACTCCTTATATTCCCCCGCCTTACCCTTGCCTAACCCCTCCCTTCTTCCGATCACCGGGGAGACTCTGGTCAAGCGCACTTTGGAGAAATTTCACATACACACACTTGGAGACTTATTCCCTGACGGGCATACCTTTTCGCTGACGGAAGAGGCCCGTTTCAGTGAGTGTTCTTTCATGGACACGTTTATTCTGATTCTGATACGCTCGGCCCTTAGAGCCGGTTTCGTGTCCTTTCCTGTTGCCCCGGTTGAAACCCCTCCCCTCACCCTGTTGGTTCAGAATCCGGACAGTGCACATGTAATATCCAAGCTTTACAGTCAGTGCTTTTCACTTATACCCTTAGATGACTCCAAAATCCTTGCGAGGCGGACCTGGGGGGATCCAATCCTTGACGACCAGTGGGAGCATTGCTGAAGAGCCACAAGTGACGTCTCATTGAATAACCGACACACATTATTACATTTTAAATTCCTTCGCTGGATGTATAGGATTGACAACTCCCGGCCCCACCATTGTCTGAAATGTCTAGCACCCTTTGCTGACTTTGCGCACCTTTCTTGGACCTGCCCTAAGATCCACCAGTATTGGCTGAGCGTCCATTCCACTTTGGGAGATATATTATCCATGCAACTTCTACCTACCCCTGAGATAGCACTTTCAGGATATGTGGCGAACTTCCCTAAGAAGATTCGCAAACTGGCCGTGCTGGGTTTCCTATTGGCCAAACGAGAGTTTGCACTGTTGTGGGGCAGCAAACGTCTCCCCACGTTACACTCTTGGTTGAAGAGCCTTGCATTCTGCAATGTGAATTGCAAGGAATTTAGTACCTTGTTTCTGGGCTCCTCCAGGCCTATTGATATCTGGGTCCCATATAGGGACTACATTTCCAGGCGTCAGGCGGTGCATGATTCGCAGGTGCAGGCCGGCATTACCCCTGAGGGTGTGGGGTAGGTGCTCGCTGCCATGGTGATCTGTTGGCGGGGTGGTTGCTTGAATGCCATGTACATTGCCTTATTTTTTATTGTTTTTTGAATATGTACTTTTCTTTTGGTCACGGCACATTATTTCCTGTCAAATTTTATGAATCTTTGATTTGTTTTGATGTGTCCAATTATTCTCCGCAACTGTTGATTCATCCGACTCCATTGTATCTTTATCGTCATGTCTTTATTGCACAACTGGAAAAATAAGGATTTAAAAAAAAAAAAGCTCTCATCTGCTGGTAGCAGACCTTGTGTCTGCTCCCGAGTGGCAGGAGAAGCAAAAAAACTCCCGCCAGGCGGGAGCAAATAGGTTTGAGCCAGCCCTGGGGTTTACCTGTATAACCTCTTCTTAAAATGGTCTTGTTACATATCTTGTTCTTGGCAGATGTCTAATTTGTTTCAGTAGTGAGCTTGCTACTGTTTCCCCAGTGATGGAGAAAAATAAGTTATTTACTTGTAATCTTAGTTCTCCATCATAGGTTTCCATGCTGAATTCTTGAGCAGCACTTCCTCCCTCATAGAGATTATCCATGAAGAAGAGATGTTCAAGATGAACTGATTTACAACTGTCTGTAACTGTGCCTTTTGGGAGATGTAGGTCACCCAACACCCTGAAAGACTTAGCACAGTTTTGCGCCTCGGATGCCTGCCTTGTCATTTTCTTTCATTCTACTGATGAGAGGAAAATTTGCACTTCATACCTATTTAGAAAAATACATTGAAATACCTAAATACAGACAAGCATATTTTCTATTTTTGATAATTTTATTAGGGTGAGAAAAAATTTGTGTTTTTCTTGTTCCCAAAAATTATCCAGGGTCTTTTTTGAAAGCAGATATAATAACGCTTCATTAATTTACTAAGAATACCTGTCTTGTTTATTATATCTTTGAGATCCTCTTTCCCTAACACCTTGAAATAAAAGCAATGCCAAAGAGCATGTGTACATATAGGACCTGGGACCAGCCCATAAATTCCAGTTCATTCATTCTTATTCACTAGTATATGTCTTTCTCATATTGTGATAACTTGCTGGTCATACTCTCACAAACTCATTGACTTGGGCAACAGTGCCTCTTGCATCACAGAGCACTTCCTTCAAGAGCAGTACCTCCAGCTGGTTGTGTAGTCGACGTCCCTATTCACCCTAGGAACCATCATCATGTTTAGTGTTCTTCGTGTGTCTTAAAGGGAGCTCTTACCCACAAAAGAAATCCTAAACCTCTGTCCCCTACTCTAATGAGTATTATTTGTTTTCTTCATTTTATCGAGGTAGGGCTTAGGGGCAAAGCGATGTCTTGCAGCAGCTGTGGATCAAAGTCTCCTCCGGGTATGTTTGCTTTGACAAGGGAGGACCTGCACAATGTCTTCATCCATTTTTTTCTGTACAGAATGTTCTATGTAAGGATATTGGTGGTGCTCAAAAGAAGTATTGACTGACTCCTAGCATAGTAACATTCATTATGCTCTTTTATATAACATTGTTAAAAATTGTGCAATGAATACAATTCTAGTTGGATAGGGACCTTGGTGCAGTTGTTTTGACTGGCCGGTGTGTGGTACCTAAGAATGAAGAGCTGGTGCCATTGTTTAGGTTCTTCAGTGGGGGACACTCAGTATTCCCATATATGCCAGTGCTTTCTGGTAGGGGTGGGTGGAAAATTCCGCTGGTGGAGTTTTTCCCACTCCACGCTATGAGATTATCGCGGAGTTTTGGCAAAACTCCGCCAAGCACTGTGTGGCGGAGTTTTTTCTCATGCGGGGCTTGAGCGAGAATTTGCATCCCCTAGTGCAATTTCCAGGCATTAGACCGCCTCCCAGTGAGATTTTCTCAACCCGGGCGCTCGCGGTAGATTGTAACCCTTCGTGTTGAGAAATCTACTTGAGTGGTAGAAAGAAGCAGCTCCCACCGCATGGTTGTTCGTGCTAATTTTACAGCGTGGAAGAAGCTCCCGCTGCTAACAATCAGCATGAGTAGCGTGACGTGCCGAATTCCGCTCGCTTGCAGAAATCTGTGGAATCTTGCTGAGTTTTTACGCAGCTCTGTAGAATTCTACAAGTAAAAAACCAAGCTCTGCCCACCTCTACTTTCAAGGCAGGATCCATTTGAATTGCCTCAGCTGTATTGCACACCATTACTGCAGTAGAACTTCACAATCCACAGGCTGTCAAGAGCTCGATGCATTACCTTCCCTGTGGGGGTTGAGGACTTTCAATAGCAGAGCTTCTGCATGACATGATTCACTAGTACTGTCGTAGAGTAAGAAACTTGGTGCTCCTGACAGAGGAATGCCAATCCTAAACCACTACCCTAGTCTTTGGAAAGTGCAGCTCCCCCTGTGTTGCATTGGAGGAGTGTCTACGTCATTCTAACACCTTCCCTTTCTCTTTTCAGTGTCTCTATGGCTGCTACGTGCACTCTTCGATTGTTCCAACATTCCATCGGCGCTGCTACTGGCTGCTGCAGGTAACTTCCACTACGACCCCATGCACCTTGTTCTGCAGGCGACTCTTTTGGCAACCACAAGCTTGTCTTTTTCTGCTCATGGGATGATGTGGGGCTGACAAGTGAAAAAAACTATACCTATGCCAGTTATCTCTATATCGGACCAATAGTTTATCAGTGCATATCTTTTATTTCATTGAATAGTAGAGAAGCCTCATTATATTGTTTTTGAGGTCTATTTGAAAATTAAAAAGGAAAATTTCAAGAAAGCGATGATCACCACCCTAAAACAAAAAAAACAATTCCACATGCTGTACAAACTAAAAATAAGTAACAGTTTGAGCTTGAAAATGCTTATTTTCATATTTTTAATACCATTGTTTTTTTTTTTTTGGAAGTTGGGAGATAACGCCCCCAGCCCCCTTCCAACATATCATCACATCCCCTGGCCTTCCCTTCCATCTTTTTCCTCAATTTATGACCCTTTTTATTTTAGGACAATTAATTTTAAAATGTGTAACAAACATGTTTTTATTATTCTGCATTTGCTATTAAATTTTATGTATAATTCTAGTTTTTTTAAAATAATTTGACTATCATAGTTAATAATAGGATTTGGCATAATACAGCTTATGTATTTGTTGCAGAGTTTAGTTATGCTGTACCCAAAATCTCCCTCTTACTTTCTATGAGGTAATATTTTCGATTTTTATTCACTTCGAAAGATTTCTCAGATCTCAATCCAACTACAGTACAGGAAGTGTGGACCCGGCATCAACAGGGTCAAAATATCAGCCACCTCAAGCTCAGAGTAATTCATCTTGCCCTGAAATCCTTCCTTCTTCTCATTTGTGGCAAAGTGGCACTCGTCAGGACAGACAACATGACTGCTGTGTACTACCTACAAAAGCAGGGCAGCACTCCTTCTCTTCCCCTCTCTTTGTTAGCTCAGACTGCTTGGCATTGGCCCATTCTGCCATTGGATTAACCTAATGGCGGAGTACCTTCCGGTGGTGAACAACGAACTTGTAGTCTTACTTGCGCAGGACGTACCAACAAGTACACGAGTGGGCATTCCACCTACAAGTCCTCAGCTACCTCCAACGGTGTGATACCCTATATATAGATCTTTTTCCCACCCTGAAACGAAAAATGCCCAAACTTCGCATCCAGGTACCCACACTCACAGTCCAGGGGCAACTCACTATGGATAAACTGTTCTATTCGTCTTTGCGTCTCTCTCGCTACTTCCATTTGTGGTTTAGAAGATGCAGCAGATGTCTCATTCTCCTAGGCCCCTCCTGGGTCAGACAGCCCTGGTATTCAGGAACAGGAACCATGTCCAGATCAAGGATTCAGACCACAAGCAACTCAATCCAGTGATCTGGCTCATGAGGGCTTAGAGTTTGGTTACCTATGTTTCCTGCAAGCATGCATCGACATCTTATAAGAGTCGAGCAGACCAACCACTCAGGTATGGTAGGCAGCTGGGGGGAAGAGGTTTGTTCACTGCTGCATTCCTAAACACCTAGGCCCCCTAAAATGTGGTCTAGTCTTAGCCTAAATTTCCATATGGCTTCACTTACCAGCCGTTGCAGCTTACATGCAAAACAGGGAACACTTTTTCTCATACCAGTGTTTAAGGCCTTCACAGAGGGCCTCTAAATGGTTATTCCCCCGGGGGTCCCCCCAACCAGTGTGCAATCTCATTGTAGTCCTTACCAGACTCATGTCGCCCCATTTCGTGCCCGTAGGCTCATGCCCACTCCATACCTCACATGGAAGTGTCCTTTCTTGTTGTAGTAATTTTTCGCAGACGCATTGGTGAATTGCAAGCCCTCACATTACAGGAGCCTTTAACTCAAGTACATTAGGACAGGGTAGTGCTCAGAAACAACCCTGCGTTCCTGCCTAAAGTGATTTCCTCTTTCTCCAGAGTTTAGAACTCCCAATCTTCTTTCCTCAACCAGACTCAGTAGCAGAAAGAGCCCACCACACTCTGCATGTTAAATGCGCTCTCATGTTTTATATTGAAAGGTCTACGACCGTCTACAAGGCAGACCATCGTTTTGTAACCTTAACAAAGCCCCTCAAGGGTCAGCCTATATACAAAGCAGGTATTGCCAGATGGATTGTTATGTGCATTCAGGCCTACTTTTAAGGCCAAACGAGACGTCCCTATTCCTTAGGGAACATTACCCTCGCAGACATATGTAAAACAGTCACTTGGTCAACCCCATGCACATTCAGTTAGCATTATTGTGTTGGCATTATTGTGTGGATTTCCTCGCCATACAACTGGCTATGGTTCGGCCAGATGGTCTTAAGGACTTTATTTTAAATCTGCATTATCTAGCCACCGCTTGCAGTGGGGAATTTCTTTACAGTCTATGCAGAGCATGTTTATCGACAGCAACACATGCTTCGAATGGAAAGGGTTAATTATCACTTAAGTCTCTATTTGTGGCATATAGTGCTGCAGATTACCTTGCACCTGCCATTCGCCTCCGAAGAGTGGGGCTCAGATCACAGATCTTTTTTCATTGCTAATTGAGGCTTCTTTTGCAATACACGTGCACAACACTCTGTCTGCTCACCACTCCATGCTACTCTCACTCGCTGTACGAAACAAAAGTCAAACATGGAATCGGTGCCCATGTGCATTGCCCATTAAGAAAGGACTCGAATGACTTCTGCAAAGAAAAAACCTACAAATGTTCGAGCCTAAGCCTAGATGGCTGGTATACAGTTCATGTGAATCTACAGCACTACACGCTACGAACAGATGCTTGCAAGGTGGGTATAATTTTACATATATACTACCTATCTATAGTTATTTATCCATCACTCAACAAAGGTTCCTGCACACCATGGAAAGATTTAGTGCTATTTTATTCCCCTCCTGGGTGCAGGAGAGTAATAAAACCGCACTAAATCTTCCTGTGATGTGCCAAAGCCTTTGTTGAGTTAATAAAGGCTGACTGAGAATTAATGGAAAATGAGGGAAGCGGCCCACAAAGAGAATCCGAGCAGCGACCTTGCTAGTGTATATGTGGGTATATAAAAAAAAACACACACAAAGATATATATATATATATATATATATATATATATATATATATATATATATATATATGTTCGGGGCATATGAGCTGCAGATTGTACACTTTTGCATTGATCACTATCTGACGATGGGCTCGGATGTCTGAATGTTGTTTTTGTCTTCGAAGAAGTCTTGTAGTCACAAGGTTGGTGACTCCTCCTTCAGTTGACAGTGCTCATGGGCTTCTGCTCCATCGTTGAATTGTTTTTTTCCGCCATCGGGTTCGAATGTGACTTGCTGCGCTCCCGGTCGGTGTCGTTATCGAACCCACTTTTGACGCGCAATCACAGCTAACCAACGGTATTGTCTCGATTGCGTTTCTTTCGACACGCACCTTCGACGACAGCTTCAAAAAACTTCGCCTACAAACTTCAGCGCGGGCCGATGGGCCTACCCGCGCCGGTAATGACGGACGCCGATGGAACAGACTCCCTTTAAGAAATGTCTTCAGTGTGGTGCTAAATTCCCACACTCTGACATCCATCCTTTTTGTAATCTGTGCCTCTCTCCAGAACATTGAGAGGACGACTGTGAGGCTTGTCTATCATTCAAGTCTGAGTAAACCATCCTGGATCGTCGAGCTCGACGCCACGAGATGTCCCGAGGCACAGGTTCCATTTAGGACATCTTCCATACAGGCTCAGATAGCCTTCCGGAACCAGAACCGGAAGAACAGGTCCCAGACTCCCAAGTTGACGTCTCCGACGCCGAAGATGACATCACCCAGGCTCAAAGGGATGTGAGTACTGAGACCCCCGCCTTACCCAAGCCCATAACAAAGGCTCCGGTGACACCTTCGGGCTCAGGTCCACACCATACAAAAACTTCCGGTGCCTCGCCTTCGGGCACGGCCCGAAGGACAAACAAAAGCCTTCTGGCTCGAGCCAGCCACCTGGTCCCGAAAAACCATCTTCGGCACCAAAGCAACCGGAAAAGCTTTCGGCATTGAAGCAGCCTGAGAAGCTCTCGGCACCGAAGCAGCCTGAGAAAATCTCGGCACCGAAGCAGCCAGAGAAGCTCTCGGCACCAAAGCAACCAGAGAAGATCTCGGCACCGAAGCAGCCGGATAAGACATCGGCACCGAAGCAACCCGATTAGACCTCAGCACCGAAGACCTCAGAGCCGAAAACATTAAAAGACAAGCTTCCCATAACTAAGCCTCCTAAACAAACACCTCCGGAGCCGAAACAACCGGCATCGAAGGTCTCGGAGCCAGGGAAAGCAGTTTCCAAGAAGAAATCTACCACACCAAAGAAAACTGTTGATACTGAAGAACTTTTTCTCCCTGATCCAAAGCAAACGGCCATTTTAATCCATCCAAAGACTGGTCACATAGTTACCAAGCTGGAAATCAGAACATTTACCACAGGCACCAGTTCCTCGAAAGAAGATACATATGGCTACTAATACTTCACCACCACCATCACCCCCTCCACCAATTAAACCTAATTTACTCATTTCTCCACCACATTCTCCACAACCAGAGGATAGTGATGATGAACTTGGGGATGGTCAAGAGGATAAAGATATAGTACCATTAAACACTGAGGACCCTGATGATCACCACAGGAACCAGACCCGTGGCAGGACTATAGTACTGATCCTGATCTAAATTATGATCCGAACTTCTATCCCTCAAAACCATCTCCGCCAGATGACAATGTAGGGTTTGCCCAACTAATTAATAGGGCCGCAACATACCATAAAGTCAAACTACACTCAGACCCTGTAGAAGAAGACTTTCTTTTAGAAACTTTTGACCAGCCGCAAAAATCTACTCCGGTTTTGCCAATGCTTAAAGGGCTTCTTAGACACGCCCCTGAGGTATTCAAAGACCCAGTTAGAGCTCGGGTTCTGAACCCCAGAATAGATAAAAAATACAAGGCAGCTTCCTCTGACCCCATATACATCAGGGGTCAACTTCCTGTAGTTCTTTGGTTGTAGCCAATGCATGCAAAAGAGCAAACTCTCAGGGGTCAGGTGACACACCACCTCCTGACAAAGAATCTAAATTATTAGACACTGGGCGTCTCATCTGTCTTCTATTAACCACTGCACTTATGTCCAACCTGGAAACCCAGGATATAGCATGGACAGATGTCTCCTTTCGGAAGGGAACTTCAGCAGATTCCTTTACTCCAGGCCCTGATGCTATCTGCTAACAGACCCCACTAAACACGCAGTACACGTCTGGCATGCGGCCACAAG
The DNA here is from genome assembly GCF_964261635.1 of Lissotriton helveticus. Classification (NCBI taxonomy): domain Eukaryota; kingdom Metazoa; phylum Chordata; class Amphibia; order Caudata; family Salamandridae; genus Lissotriton; species Lissotriton helveticus. The sequence goes on from NC_136073.1 coordinate 899,861,929, forward strand.
AAACATCGGCTGGGGGCCAGGCTAACACTCGCAACACCGCTCTGGGATTCCAAACAACTGGGCAATCTGTGGAGATGTAAGGGGTTCGACAAATGGGATCTCATAGGTATCACCTGTATAGGCGATCTGTGGGAAAAGTCAGACATTAAGTCATTCGCCTCCTTGCAGCAACAGTACAAATTGGCCAACTTGGAACGCTTCCGGTACACACAAGTTCGCACCCACCTAGAGCCCGGGGTCACGCTACCGGAATCATCCCAGCTGGAAGATAGAATATTAGATGGCCATATTCCGGACAGCACCATTTCACTGATATACAAAAAACTGGTCAACAACATCTGGGATCCTCTCCAGGCTCTTCAAGAGAAGTGGACCAGGGATGGCATAGAGATGGACGACGAGGAGTGGCAGGAGGCGGTCTCCTCTCCCAGAGTGATGGCGATACCGGCTCGTCTCCGACTTGTCCAACTGAAATTCTTACACAGGGTATATGTAAAGGGGCCCAATTGGTACGGATGGGGAGGGCAGGCGGGGGTGCCTGCAGACGGGGCTGCGGCCAGCTGGGAACATTTCTTCACATAGTCTGGGAATGCAAATTAATCCAACCCTACTGGCGCGATATTCATGATGTCATTAACACTGTCTTGTCCGTACAACTCCGTGTGGAAGCCCGTAAGTGTCTGTTGAACAACTGGGAACCAACTGATTTAAATGTTTGCTTGACTTAATGGGTCACGTTGGGATTAATGGTAGCCAAGAGAAACATTGCCCAACGATGGGAAGCGCCGCTCCCGCCTCAGTTTGCGACTGGGAAAAAGACTTGGATTGGGCAATGTTTAGAGAAAAAACTGTGTATGTGGCCCGTGGTTGTCCCAAAAAATGGTCTTGTGTTTGGGGCTTGTGGAACTCCTATCGAGGAGATATAGGTCGACCTTCCCTAACTCCTACTGTCGAAGATTCCCCTTCACCCTAGACCTTCCTCTTTCTATTTATGTATATTGCGACTTGCCTATGGTACCCATGATGCCTAATGTACTACTTCCTTTGTAATGTCATTGTATTGCTGATGTTTATTTCTTCATAATAAAAAATGTTTTACAAAAAAAAGAAATTATTAGACACATCAGGCAAACGTATGGCATCTCAAGCCGCAAACTCATGGAAGATAGCCAACACACAAGCCCTTCTGACAAGGTATGACAGGGCTCACTATGATGAGCTAGAAACCCTCATTCAACATCTACCTCAACAATATAAGGACAAAGCCAATGACCTTATACAAGAAGACAAACTAATCACCAATACATCCATAAAATGCGCGCTCGACGCAGCAGACACCGCATCCCGCGCTATAAATACCAGTGTGTTGCTACGCAGACATACCTTGCTCAGAGTGTCTGGGTTTAAACAAGAGGTACAAAATACCATTCTTAATCAACCTTTTGACCAGGAGCACCGTTTTGGCCCTGCAGTGGACACATCCTTAGAAAAGATTAAAAAAAGACACAGACTGCCTAGTCTATGGGAGCTTCACAGTCACCTTCCCACAGAGGCTCCTTTCGGCGTTCCTTTTATAGAGCAGGCTCCAAAACAGATACAATAGAACACCCTTCCTCATCCTACAAAAGTCCCAACCAGGGCTCCTTTTCCAAAGTATATAATAGAGGAGGTTACAGGGGGAACAACAACAAGGGCAGAAGGAGGAGTAATAACGCCTGCAGCTCCCCTAATACCAAACAGTGACTTCCTGCGTTTCCACCCGATCATCCCACTCCTGTCGGGGGACGCCTCTCACAGTTCCTACCTGTCCGGAATTCCATCACAACAGACAAGTGGGTAAGACAAATTATCCAGTATTAGGGGTGTCTTTCATAGATTCACATGCCTGAATCATTCCCCGTCGTCGGAGTGGGAGTCCCACGGTACATAAAATAGCAATAATATGCCATAATATCATAGTAAAAAGACAGTAATTCCCAACCAGGAAGTAAAGTAGCCCAAGCTACAGGAGAAAAAACTTCCACACATGACTATCCTAGTCATTTTGTGTAGACTAAACTGCAGCCAATAAGGCGACAGCACCCAACAGAAGGTTCTCCCGAGAGGCTCAGGCGCTCAGATTTTCTACCGCACGTCGTGTGAAGGGAGTCTCCCTGAGCTCTGCTCAGTACTTCTCTATTTTCCTTTTGGAATCTAGGGCCAGAAATGGGGTCCGTCTGTAACGGCCGAAAATCGGTATTTTCGGCCGTTACCGAGCGGTATGTAAGAATTGTTATGTAGGGGCATTATTTTACAGAATCGGTAAATTTACCGATTTGGTAAATTTACAGATTCTGTAAAATACCGAATCGGTATTTTTACCGATTAGGTAAATCCCAGATGTAGGTGGGACTCTTCTGAGTCCCAAAGGCCCTACAAATTCGGTATTTTACCACCCAATCCAATTGGGTGTTAAAATACCGAATTCAGGTGTGCATGCACATGTGTGCATGCACACCTAGCCATGTGACAGACAGACATGCCCTTAGAGCATGTCTGTGTGCCACATGGCGCACATGCCTATTTTTGGGGTGCCAGAGGGTGTCAAAGTGACACCCCCTGCACCTTTGCAAAATTTGGTATTTACCGATTCGGTAATTACCGAATCGGTATTTCCCATTGATTGGGAAATGAATAGGAATCAATAGGGAATACCGATTCGGTATTTACCGAATCGGTAAATACCGAATTCTAACGATTCGGTATTTCAACATCTGGAAATACCTACATCTCCCCCCTTCATATTTACCGACTCTTAAATACCGAATCGGTAAAATTCAGTATTTAAGAGTCGGTAAATATGAATTACCTACATCTGGCCCCTAGTGTTTTGAAGATGTCTACCAAGAAATCTCTATTCAGGCCTTGTGACTCTTGTGGTAAGCTCCGGCTTTTTAAAGAAGATCCCCACAAGAAGTGCATTTACTGCCTGTATCCTGAACATCAAATGAAGGACTCCAAGATTTGTAGGACCTTCCCTCAGAAGACCCTCAGGGACAGAGAGGGCCACCTGCTTTTGTGGCTACAAAAGCTCAAGGATTCGGATTATCCTGCTTCTGAGGTAGGCAGTATTGCCACTGGGTCTACTTCAGCCTCTAGGAAGAGAGCTGCTGATGAGGTTTTAACTTCTCCTGGGGCTAAGGTTGCGAGGAAGCAACAACCTGCTAAGGGGTCTGAGAGGCCTTCCACATCTAAGGCTACTCCCCCTGTTAAGGAGAAAAGTGGTTCATCTACGCCCCGAGAAAATCCACAAAGAAGTTACCTCAAACATCTTCTGAGAAGACTTTACCTCAGAAACAGACCCTGTCGTCGAAGACGCCGTCGTCGACTCCTTCGTCAACGAAGATCTCCGTCGACGCTACGTCTACGGTAACTTTTTCCTCTCCTAAGCCTGAGATGATTATGTCGACGGCGTCTTAATCGCCGACGATGGTCTATGTTACTGTTAGACCTATCTTGTAGACGCCGGAGTCTTCTTCTTCTGCCATCGTTGGCGCCTCGTCGACGGCTAAACTAAAGAAGATCCTATCGACGAGACGGTCAACGCTTGTTCTTCCAACGACGAAGAAGCCACCGTCGACTGGATCGTCGACGACTACCACACCGTCGACGAAGACACCATCGTCGACGAAGACACCATCGTCGACGAAGACGTCGACGAAAATACCATCGTCGACGAAGCCAACATCGTCGACGAAGACAACATCGTCGACGAAGACACCACAGTCGACGGAGCCATTATTGTCGACGATGATAACTGTACCATCGACGACGACCTCATTGTCATCTACAGCCAAACCCAGGTCAACGAGTCCTTTGGCGGAACCCCCGTCGACGCTATAGCTATCTTCTTGTACCACTTTGCAAGTGTGGTCGCCGTCTACGGCTTTTCTGTCGACGCCAAAACCGTCTTTACTTCAGAGACGTGGTTCAACCTCGGGACCTTTATCTCCTCTGCATATTTCACCGCAAAAAATACCTCTACAGGTTCCAGACAAGCTACTGGATTCTGAGGACAGTGAGGAGGATTCTGTCATTGAGGAGGAGGATTCTGTCATTGAGGAAACATTTGGAACGGCGACAAGTCCTTCCGAATTGAATATAAAATATCAGGACGACCACCAAGAAGATCAGCATTCGCCTGAGCAAATGACATCAACTGTGACAAATGTCCCTTCAGCTCAGGTGCCAATAGCATTGCTCACCAACCTTCAATGCATGCTAGATGACTCTTACAGGCGTTTTCCGCCATCGGAGTCAACAGGCTCTGTACCTCCTACACCTGTGGTAGAGACCCCTATGCCTGACCTCAGACCTCCAAGATCTCCTTCACCTGCATCATCCAATCAGCCGGACGAACAACGTTCTTCGGACGAAGAAGAAAGAGAAGAAGGATAAGTCGATGACAGGTCCTTGATGTCGGATTGGGATGATTACCAGGTTCAAACTCCTTCTCCTTCACCACCGGCTACTTCAGATTCACCTCCAGTGGACGTGGGTGGATTCTACCTTTTAATGGAGCGGGCCACTAAACGCTTCCACATTCATATGGAGCATACAGAACAGGAATGCTTCCTATATGATTATAAAGACCAGCCTAGGAAGCAAGCGAAGTCTATACCTATTATAGATTTCATCTGGAAGGAGGGGATTAAAGTCATGTCTAACCCGGCTTCCATTCCTCCGGTCCTGCCAAGGATTGATAAAAAGTATAAGGCTCCTGAGAAGTCCCCTGCTTGCCTTATAGGACAACCAAAACTGGATTCAGTAATCGTTCAAGCTGCACAAAAGAAATCTAGGAACCCTTCATCTCCAATCGCAGCTCCACCTGATAGAGACGGTAGGCGCCTGGATGCCATTGGCAAGCGTGTTTCAACGATGGCAGCTACCACGGTCCGAGCTGCTAACTCATTGGCCATCCTGGGTAGATATGACCGGCAAATGTGGTCGGATATCTGGCCATACATAGACCTACTTCCAGAACCTTTTAAGTCTAAAGTGCAAAAAATCCTGCAGGAAGGTGAAAGGATCTCGGCTGAGATGATTGATTCTGCTGTTGATGTGGCCTCAACTGGTTTCAGGCAATTGGCTGGTGCTGCTGTCCTGTGTAGGCAAGGTTGGCTGCGCTCCACTTCATTCCGTCAAGAAGTACAAACAAAGGTATTGGATATGCCTTATGACGGAGAGTTTCTGTTTGGTCCGCAAGTGGAAGAAGCCCTGCAGACAATCAAAAAAGATACAGAAACTGCTAAATCCTTGGGCACCCTGCAATTTCGTAAGCCGCCCTTTCGAGGAGCGAGAGGACGTGGATCGTTCCCTAACAGAGGCGGATATACGCAACAGTCCTCTTACAGGCAGGGGAATCAACGCTACCAAACACAGCGTTATCAATCCTTCGGTCAACGAAACAATAATTATTCCCAGAACAAGAGGAGACCGGCCTACCGTGGAAAGGATAAACGACAATGAACCTGATCACCTGCCACCGCTTCTGTCCCAATCTCATGCAAAAATTGGAGGACAAATATCAAAATTCTACTCAAAATGGTCATCGATGCCATCGGACAGGTGGGTCCTGGACATTGTGGCCAAGGGCCATGCCCTCGAATTCGAACAGTTTCCTCCAAACGTTCCCCCAAAGGGACCACCTCCAGCTCATCTAAAGGAGCTGTTTACCCAAATCAATTTGATGTTGAAGAAAGGAGCAATTGAGAAAGTTCCTCAAACTCTGAGGGGAACAGGATTCTACTCCAGATTTTTTCTAATAAAGATGAAGTCCGGAGAATGGCGTCCAATTCTGGATCTCAGTGCCCTAAACAAATATCTGAAGAAGCTGACGTTCAGAATGTTATCGCTACAGGAAATACTGCATCTCCTATCGTCTGGAGACTACATGGCCACCTTGGATCTCCAAGATGCTTATTTCCACATCCCCATCTTACCTCAACACAGAAAGTTCCTGCAATTCAGAGTGGCTGGCAGGGATTATCAATTCAAGGTCCTTCCCTTTGGACTGCGCTCGGCACCCAGGGTCTTTACAAAGATCCTGGCTCCGGTAGCAGCACACCTCCGGCTGGAGGGAATACAAATATTTCCATATTTGGACGACTGCCTTATCAAGGCCAGTTCTTACGCAGACACAGACACCCATTTACAGCAGTTTCTAGCCCTCTTTCAATCTCTGGGCATTTCCATCAACGTCAGCAAGTCCCAGTTGGTACCATCCCGAAGACGAGCTTTCTTGGGAGCGACCCTAGACACCCAGCTGCTCCAAGCCTTCGTGTCGGACGAAAGACAAGTCAGAATACAGGACATGGCTCGAAATCTACTTTCAAAAAAGTCTGTTTCAGTCCGACGGTTCAAATCCTTTCTGGGGATGGTATCGTCTTGCATTCCGTTGATACCGAATTGCCGTCTCAGAATGAGGCCTCTTCAAGAAGAACTCAACTTACAATGGCTGCAGGTCTCAGGTTCATTCGAGGACCTCATCCAGATCACCCCTCGCATGTGGGGTTCCCTTCTCTGGTGGATGCAAAGAAGGAATCTGCAACAGGGCTGCGCGTTTCTTCAGGACGCACCAAACTTTACGATCACCACGGACGCATTCCTCGAAGGCTGGGGAGCTCATCTTAAGGGACTGACAATCAGCGGCAAATGGAGCCCTCAGCAGAAACGTTGGCACATCAATCTGTTAGAGCTGTGAGCCATCTTCCTTGCACTCAAATCATTTCGAGCAATCATTCAAGGAGCCACTGTATTGGTTCGCACGGACAATACGACAAGTATGCACTATGTCAACAAACGGGGAGGGACAAGATCAGCTCTTTTGTCTTAGGAAGCCCCGGAGCTATGGGCATGGGCAATACCTCACAGAATCAATCTTCAGGCGGTTCATGTACCGGGAACAGAGAACGTTCTTGCAGACACTCTCAGCAGGACAACAGTGTCCACTCACGAGTGGGAACTTCATCAACAGACGGTGGATCGGATCTTTCGGCAGTGGGGTCATCCAGATCTGGACCTCTTTGCGACCATGACAAACAGCAAATGCCGGTTCTTTGCAAGTTGGCATCCCCACAAAGACTCTCAGGGGAATGCGTTTTCGATCAACTGGTCTCAAATATATGCCCACGCTTTTCCACTGATACCGTTGGTTCCCAGAGTCCAGCGGAAGATAAAGAGAGAACCGTGTCAGCTGATTCTTATTGCCCCCAGGTGGCCTCGCAAATATTGTTTCACCGAACTCCTTCTCCTATCGGAGTGCGAACCAATTCAGTTGCGTCAGACTCCGGACCTGCTCTCCATCCAGGACGGTCAGATTTACCATCCGGACCCGACATCTCTGAAGTTAGCGGCCTGGCTCCTGAATACCTTCAGTTCGCCCACCTAAACATTCCTGCAGATTGCAAGGAAGTACTAGCCAAAGCAAGAGCATCTGCTACTATAAAGACGTACAGTCTCAAATGGAAACGTTTTTGTATCTGGTGTCGTTCAGCTGGAATTCATCCTCTTTTGGCTAAGTCAGAGCAAATCTTACCTTTTTTCTTTCATCTGGCAAAATCTGGATTGTCTCTTGCAACCCTAAAGGTTTTCCTGGCAGCGATTTCAAGATACCGACAAGATGGGACCACTTCTCTTTATTCTTCAAGAATTATACAACAATTCTTCAAAGGTCTTTTCAGAATGTTCCCTCCGGTACGTCGTCCACCACCATTGTGTCATCTTAATGTAGTGTTAGCGCAGGTCATGCGCCATCCTTTTGACCCTATCCTCAAAGCCGATTTGAAATTCCTTACGTGGAAGGTGTCACTTTTATTGGCTTTGACTTCCTCTAGAAGAGTCAGTGATATCCAGGCTTTCACAGTTCATCATCCTTTCTTACAGTTCACAAATGACTCAGTTGTGCTCCGCCCGAATCCGAAATTCATACCTAAGGTGCCTTCGGACTTCCACCTTAACGAGCCTGTCATCTTAAAGACATTCTTTCCTAACCCACAATCCCCTGCAGAAAGGGCATTGCATACACTGGACATTAGGAGATGTTTAAAGTTCTATTTGCAAAGAACTTATATGTTACGCAAATCTGATCAACTTTTTATCACCTATGGTACGATTCGTAAAGGCCAAGCAGTATCTAAGCAAACAATTGCGAGATGGATCTCTGCAGCTATTGACTTTTGCCATACACAGGCAGGGCGACCTTTGCAAGCAGCTCCTAGAGCGCACTCTACAAGGGCAGTGTCTTCCTCAACTGCTCTTTTCGCTGGAGTCCCTCTCCAGCACATCTGCAGAGCGGCGACCTGGGCCACTCGGCATACTTTCACCAAACACTACTGTTTGGATGCAGCCAGCGAGACCGATGCTTCAGTGGGTCAAGCAGTCCTGCGTAATCTTTTTAAATAAGGTGAGCCTCTGTTTCCCACCTCCTCTTACTGCTGTCAGACGCTTGTTATGCTTATGTTATTGTGCACATGCTCAAGTATTTGCATTTTATCATGCTTTTAGTGATGTGATTATATATATATATATATATATATATATATATATATATATATATATATATATATACACACACACACATATGTATTTCATGGTTATGTGCTTCTCAGATTTACCAGCGTATGCTACAAAGAGCGTCTTCCAGACACGGATGTGTACTGCTATCTACTCTGATTGAGGCATGTGAATCTATGAAAGACACCCTAATACTGGAGAAGAACAATAGTTACTTACCTGTAATCTGTGGTTCTCCAGTATTGGTGTCTTTCATAGATTCACATGCAACCCACCCACCTCCCCTCTGAGGCTCTTAGGCTACATTGGTTTACCATCACTCCTTGCGAGAAAATCTGAGAGCCTGAGCCTCTGGGGAGAAATTTTGGTGGGTGCTGTCGCCTGATTGGCTGCAGTTTGTGGTGGGTGCTATCGCCTGATTGGCTGCAGTTTGGTCTATACAAAATGACTAGGATAGTCATGAGTTTGGAAGTTTTTTCTCCTGTAGCTTGGGCTACTTTACTTCCTGGTTGGGAATTACTGGTTGTTTACTATGATATTATGGCATATTATTGCTATTTTATGTACCGTGGGACTCCCACTCCGACGACGGGGAATGATTCAGGCATGTGAATCTATGAAAGATACCAATACTGGAGAACCACAGATTACAGGTAAGTAACTATTGTTCTTATCCAGTATGGTTATTGCCTGGAACTCCTTTCTACTCCTCCCAACATACCTCCCAAGCAGCGTCCAACATCATCAGAACATCCGACGCCTCTCAAACAAGAAGTAGTGGCACTATTACAAAAACATGCAATAGAACCAGTTCCCTTGCCTCATCAAAGAACAGGCGTCTATTCGCTTTATTTTCTAATTCCCAAAAAGGACAGCTCTCTCAGGCCAATACTGGACCTCAGTCCGCTAACTTCTACATCCAATCAGACCACTTCCACATGGTCACTTGTTACAAGGGGGCTGGACAAACAGAGGGGATTGCACTGGAAATCAAATGGTTGATCACTGACTCGAGTACCCTTCCCTCTTTACACCCCAATCAGAATGAGTGGAGAACAGACGCTGAAGAATTGTGGAATACACACCACGATGAAATTGAGGATGGTCCCTTTAACTACACAGACCTAGAGGACGAGGACACCCCCCCGGATGACGTAGGACTCCCTGGATTGGAGAAAAGAGAGGAAGTGAGAACCCCGGCGTGTGACATCAGCGAGGAGCGTTTGGTTTGCCGAGAAGAGCGTGTGGATCGGGAAGGAGAAGAAGCGTTGCAGTGCCTGGAGGCCACCGTCACCGCGAACCGCCCAGCCACACACAAGAAGGAGGAGTGTGGCTCAGCCAGGTAGGTCGGCGAGTGTCGGGCTGGATGGGGAGGCGGGGAGTGAACGAGGAAAAGTAGTCACTGCTCGTGAACCTCCTTTTGTAAATACTTCGACCCTGTTGCTCCCCCTCCCCACAATACACGTACCCTCACTCCCTTTTCCCCGCGTGCGAAACCTTCACTTAATGTATATAATAGTTGTATATACATTCGTGCACCGGTGATCCCACCACTCCCCGGGTTCCATTTTGTGGGTAAAAGAATAAGAAAACAGCACCACCTGACAGTCGTGTTTTCTTTTTTGCATGTCCTATACTGGAGATTCCACGAAAGAGCCACCAGTGGGAGGAACTCCATCAGCTCACCCGGACTCTGGAAAACCACCATCCACTAAAGCCACAACGGATCCTGCTATATTGGCCCGGGAAAGACTCACATTGAGAAAAAAGAAATCCTTAATAAAGCAAAAACCATACATCCCAAGATCTAGTCTCCGTGCCCTTCCTTCTACCCCGCCACATCACTTTACAACAAGTTCTTCCACTACTTCAGCAAGGTGACTTTCTCTCCACTCTAGATCTAAAGGACGCCTACTTCCACATTCCCATTCATCCCACTCACAGGAAATATCTCAGGTTTGTGGTAGATGGGCAACACTACCAGTTCAAAGTTCTACCATTCAGAATCATCACGGCACCCAGGGTTTTCACCAAGTGCCTCGCATTGGTTGCAGCACATTTCAGAAGACCGCAAATTCATGTCTTCCCTTATTTGGACGACTGGCTAATAAAAGCAAAATCCCACAACAGCTGTGTTCAACACACACTCAGTACACTACAACTGCTTCACAGTTTGGGATTCACAGTAAATCTGGACAAATCCCATCTCCAACTGTCCACAAATACAACCATATCTAGAAGCCACACTAAATACTTGAACAGCCCTAGCATATCCCAACCAAATCAGGTTAACAGCTATACAAACACTAGCTCAAAGATTTCAGCCACAACACTCACTACCAGCGCATGTGTTCATGCAACTAATGGGATGATGGCCTCTTGCATCTTTCTCGTTATCATTCAAGACTACAAATGCGTCCAATAAAAGAGTGCCTAGCACATCAGTGGAACCAGGCTCAAGGTCAGCTAACAGATCTGGTGTTGGTGGACGACCGCACCCATCACTCTCTGTAATGGTGGAACACACAGAACCTTTCCATAGGGCGGTCGTTCCTCGAGCCAGTCCCACAGATAGTGCTAACAGATGCATCGCTCACCAGCTGGGGAGCTCATCTTCAAACCCGTACCTTCAAGGTATATGGACCCCCCAACAAAAACAATTTCACATCAACTACCTGGAATTGTTAGCAATCTTCCTAGCGTTTAAATCTTTTCAACTGTACCTTCTAGGCAAAGCTGTCCTGATTCATACAGACAACATGACAGCAATTTATTACATACAAAAGCAAGGGGGGACACACTGCCTACAACTATCACACCTAGCTCAAAGCATATGGAGATGGGCCATTCCGCAAACAATATACCTCCTGGCAGAACACAATCAAATAGCGGATCTGCTCAGCCATCAAGCACAACAGATTCACAAATGGGAACTTCATCCTCAAGTTTTTCTTCCATTCTTTCACATGTGGGGACACCCAGAAATAGATCTGTACGCCACACACCTAAACGCAAAATCCTCAAACTTTGCGTCCAGGTATCCAAATCCATTGTCCAAAGGCAATGCTTTATGAATGAATTGGTCAGGCAAATTTGCTTACACTTTTCCGCCTCTCCCACTCATTCTGTTAGTGGTGAAGAGACTTAAACAACACTCCCTCACAATGATCCTATTTGCTCCAACATGGGCAACACAACCATGGTTCACAACTCTGTTAAAACTATCAGCAGTACCACATCAAAAGCTACATCTCTCACCCAAACTTCTTACTCAGAACCATGGAGATATAAGACACCCAGATCCCAATCAACTCAACCTTGTGATCTGGCTCCTGAAATGTTAGAGTTTGGCTACCTTAATCTCCGCCAGACTGTATGAACATTATGAAAGAGGCCAGACACCCTACAACAAGGGCATGCTATGTGGCAAAATGGAAGCGATTTGCCATTTACTGTATGCACAACAAGATCAACCCACTAGATGCTTCCATTCAGAACATCATCTGTTATCTCTTGCATCTGCAACAATGTAACCTAGCGTATACATCTATTAGGTTGCATCTAGCAGCCATAGCGGCCTACCTACAAAACAGACCACACTTGTCTTTGTTTAGAGTCCCCGCTATCAAGCCTATATGGAAGGACTTTTTAACAAGAGCTGAACTGCTTGGGGATTCAATTCAAAAGGTGAGGAATCCACTGGCAGATGTATCCATCAGAAGAACAAGTTACTTACCTTCGGTAACAATTTTTCTGGTGGATACAGTATCTGCCTGTGGATTCTTCACTGACCCACTCACCTCCCCGTTGCCTGCCTGTTTACACTGAAAAACAATGCATTGTATTAGGAAATATTTGAAATGATGTAGTATTTGTTACTAGGAAATGTCTATATTTTAGAATTTCCAGTTTCTTTCTTGGTCTTGTATACTGTGTATACTTGTGGAAATATTGTCGATTCACCCATTCGCCTTGAAGGCACAGAAAAAAGGGTGGAACTGACGTCAGCACACGGACGAGGTCTTCTTATGGCTCGAATAAAGTGAAGTCACGCGCGGTGCCGTTCCACTGTGACGTCCTCGTCGACATGGGAGAATTATGGAGAACATTTTTTGTGGAATGCTGCGCATGAGGTAATTCAAAAGGTGAGGAATCCACAGGCATATACTGTATCCACCAGAAAAAGCGTTACCGAAGGTAAGTAACTTGTTAGTCTGAAGATAAATCCAAGATTTAGACCTTAAATGCTGAATCAGCAAATTATATCACCTTCAACTAAGCTTCTTTTCTTCAGCCTTCCACTGTGACTAAAATAACTCTTAAGTTTGTGTTACACCAAGTGAACTCTTAAATCTTACCTAAGCAAACTAGAGATTTTTGCCGAACTGATCAGCTCTTTCATACCGTATGGCCAGTCTAATAGGGATAAATCCTTATCACTGCAAAGTTGGTCCAATTGGGTTGCGTCATGCATCAATATATGCTGGGTAGGAGTGTATCGGGCATTGTTTGAGCTCTCTCTGCTAGATGCAAGGCAGTTACCACTGCTCTCTTCGCTGGATTGTCCCTCACAGAGATTTTTTGCAGCAACATAGAAAACTCACATATTCATCAAGTACTGTTGCCTCGATACTCAATCTAAAGCAGAATGAATAGTGGGACAGAGAGGTTAAAGTGAGCCTCATTACTGCTACCACTTCATTACTGATGATGCTTTGTTACTCTTAACTCACTCGTGTGAATCTATGAACGATCCAAGGCTGGAAAGATAAAAGTTACTTGCAGCTAAGGTTTCCAGCATTGGTATCGTACATAGATACACATGCGACCAACCTTCCTCCACTTTCAAACGGCTTGATTGAATTGTACTGTGCCATGAGCTTTAAAAATATGGAAGTTGTAATTCATAGGCTTGTGTACAGTGCTGGGTTCTTTTACCTAACTGGCCTGAATTTGGGTCACATAATGAGGTAAGTAGGCTGCAAAAATGAATTACTGTTTTCAATCATTCAAGAATGCAAATTTATTTATTTATTTATTTATTCAAAGTTTTATATAGCGCGAACAAGATCATTACAGATATCAGAGCGCTTCACAATGACAGGGTAGGGGCAGTAGGAATGAACAGAGGTAATGGGAGCAATGTAGTAGTCACTAACATGAAAGGATAATAATAACAAACATAAAACATATCAATATACAGTCAGGTAAACAAGTAATATAAGACGGCATAAGTCATTGATCCCACTACAGAGGTGTTCAGGTACACTTTGGGTGTGTGGAAGGCTTATAACAATGTTTTGGTATAGAGAGAGCATTGAGTGGGGGCATCGGGAGGGTGAATCAGTGACCCAACGTGTATCATATATTGGTCGGTAGTAAGAAAGTAGCGTAATAGTGTCTCCCTCAAGTAGAGGTATAGTGCCAAAGGACAAGGTGAGCATTGACACAAGGCAATGCAGAGTCTCTGATCCAACACCTATAGCGTTCAGGAGATCTTGGCCAGAAGGATGGTTTTCACCTCTTTCTTGAAGAGTGCAGTGGAGGAGATAAGCCTGGTTTCAGGAGGGAGCGCATTCCAGATCCTGGGTGCCATTCCTGAGAAGGAGCGCTTGTAAGTTTTCTCTTTCCGGAATCTACGGGGTTTCAGGAGTAGATTTTTTGAGCTTCTATTGGATCTCGAACCTCCTGATATAGACAACTTTTGAGCGAGGTAGTTGGGTGCATTGTGGTGCACTGCCGCGTGTGTCATAACTGCAATTTTTAGTTGTATTCTGGCTTCAAAAGGCAGCCATTTTAGGGACTTTAAGTCTGGGGAAATATGCGAATGTTTTCTTGAGCCAGTAATGAGTCTTGCGGCAGCGTTCAGGGAGGCTCTTAAGGGTGCTGTTGTGGATAGCGGGAGTCCGCTGAGGGCCACAATTCCGTAGTCTATTCGAGGGATGACTAACGCTTGTACAGCAGTTCGGAAGTCTTCAGCAGGGAGGAAGGGTTTAATTTTCCTCAGTGTGTTGATTTGGAAATTAGCTGCTTTTGTGGCTTTGCTGACGTGCTGCTGCATGTTGAGCCTGGCGTCCAGTGTGATGCCTAGGGATTTCGCTGAGTCCACGATGGTGGGTTGGACGTTGAGTGCTGTTAGGTTGTTGAGCCATGTTTGGGTGGTTGAAATTTTCGCCGGGGGTGAGATGAGAAGGAACTCCGTTTTCAGAGCATTTAGTTTGAGGTGATTATCGGCTAGCCAAGATTGAGTGTTAATAAGCGTGGAATTCAGATGTTTGATATCTTCCGGGGATTGAAGCTTTAGGTACAGTTGTGTGTCGTCGGCGTACATATGGAATTGGACATTAGAAGCTTGGAGCAAGGTGGCGAGCGGTTCCATGACGAGGTTGAACAATGTGGGGGAGAGGGAGGATCCTTGTGGAACACCTAGATCTGCAGGCACAGGTGAAGATAGCACATTGTCGGTCTTGAACTTCTGAGTCCGGTTGTGAAGGAAGGACGAAAACCATTTGAGAACCGTTCCCGATAGTCCCATTCTAGTGCTTAGCAGCTCCAGCAAGTTCTCATGTTTGACCGTGTCAAATGCTGACGAGAGGTCAAGAAGGATGAGGAGGCAGGACTCATTGCGATCAAGAATTTGGAGGGCGTCATCAATTATGTGTGTCATAGCTGTTTCCGTGCTATGTTTCGCTCGGAAGCCTGATTGATGAGAGTTGAGGAGGTCAAATTGGTCAATGTGTCTTGTTAGTTGGAGTTGGACACATTTCTCCAGCAGTTTGGCCAGGGTGGGGATATTGGTGATGGGCCGGTAGTTGTTTAGGTCAGTCGGATCAGCTGTAGGTTTCTTGAGTATAGGCGTGACTTGCCCCACCTTGAGGGAGTCCGGAATGAGGCCTTGTTGCAGGGAGCTGTTGATGATTTTGGTCCAGAGAGGGAGGAGCAAGGGGATGAAGTCTTTTACCGCATTAGCAGGTAGGTTTGTGAAAGATACCAATTCTGGTGAACTAAGTTATGGGCTAGTAACACATTTCATGTGTGACATGTGCATTCCATAGCGTGAAGCCACACAATGATGGCTACAATTATTTGGCTTTCCTTATTCTTACTTTCACTTTATTCTTCTTCCCTCCATACTTTATTTGCCGTTTCATTCTCTGTTGGCACATTTGGTGCTCCCTCTTATACCTTCTCCTTCAGTCAGTGTTGTAAAATGGAAGTCTGAAAGAAACACGTTAGTTATAGATTCCTTACCTTAGAATTACCCCCAGACGTCAGACTGGATCCGGAAAGTTTTTTCATCAGCACTACCTCTGCACGTCGAAAGTTGGTTTCTGTCGGCTCTGTGTCTGCCGTGGTTGCCGGGATGACATTCCGGCAGCTACTTAGAGGCCGCCCTTGCGCCAGCCAGCGCAGATCCGGAGAGAGCACTACCTCCACTCACTTTTTGACTGAACTTTTTGGTGACTTTTGTTGACGTCTTTTTTAAGTCTAAGACTCCTGGTGCACATAGGGATGCCCGGCTTCAAGGCTCTTGTACCCGACTGTTGTTGGTTACGGATCTGCACTGCATGTGCCTCTTTTGCCTAGAGCGCGACCACGACCCAAAGTCGTGCTCCGACTGCTGGTCCATGCGGGAGCAGTCCCGAAAGCTTATTGAGCGCCGGTAATCGGCTTCGTGCTGTTCAAGGTCGCGAGGGAGGTCGAGGGACCGTCTAGGAGCCATCATCATTCCTCGAAGTCTTCCAAGTCTTCGCACTCGGAGTGGGGTAAGTCGAAGCATAAGAAGTCGAAGAAGCATCGTCGCTCTTTGACTTCTCCCCGTCAGTCAGCTGACGCAACAAGAGATGCAGGCGGTGCTCCTCCCACGGCTCCGCGTACGATGCCAGAAGAGTCGACTCCGGGCTTCCCTCCCATTCCGGGACCCGGGGCGACTCCTTCCCAGCTTCGTAAACTTAACGATGCGATGCACGCCATCTTTGGGCAGCCCGAACCCCCCTGTGCGCCATCGGGCCCCACGGATTCAGTGGGGGTCCCTAGGCCTTCTCCGCCGACGGCTCTTCTTGGATCCAGGCTTGGATCTGGATCAGCGCCGGTTGACCTTATAACACCTCCACCAGCACCGCTTCCTCCGGCACCGCGTCCGCAGCCGACCCCGGCCTCCACCCTGAGGTGGACCTGGAGCCGGACCGGTGTTGCCCGATGCGGGATCCGGCGCTGAGTTGGGTTTTTGTGCCCCTGTTCACTCCTAGGGTTCCTTTTCGGCCAGATTGGCGCCCAAAGGATGTGTTGGAGGACTGGGAGGGGTCAGGTGACCCTCTGACTGATCAGCTGGACTATGAACAGGCCTAGAGAGGGGAACTGGGGGTTGCAAGTGGTCTCTACACCTCCCCTGACCGTGGCATGTTGTCTCCTCCTACTGTGGCTATGGAGGAGGGAGCGTCATATGCAGTGGTGTTGCCTAGGGCGGCCCAGGCTTTCAACCTCGAGCTTCCTATGGTGGCAGTCAGGACTAATCTCCTGACAGAGGTACTTCAGCTGGCTGCAAGCTCTTCGGAGCCCCTGCTGCCGTCTAATGCGGCACTTACGACGTCCTTTTGGGCATTTGGTCCAGGCACAACACGGGGGCTCCCATGGACAGGATGATTGCCCGACGCCGGCTCCGGGCGACCCCACTTTCCTCTCCCAACTCCCCACCCCAGAGAGCTTGGTGGTCCAAGCCTCCACTTCCAAGAGCGCATTCCCTACCACTCCACTAGAAAGGAAATCCAAGAAGCTGGATCACCTTGGGAAGAAGATTTTCTTTTCCACCACCTTTGGACTGCGGTCGGTAAACACTGCATGTCTATTGGGCCGTTATTCCCACTCCTTGTGGGATACAGTTGCACAGGTCCTGCCTGAGTGTTCTGAGGAGGCCTGGACAGTGCTCTCCCAGGCTATGGCCACCGAGAGGGATGCAGTAAAGTTTACCATCCCTTGTGGGCTGGATACCGCCGACTCTCTGGGCAGGACGATTTCCACACCAGTAGCCCTTCGTCGCTACTCCTTGATGAGTTCAACTGGCTGTTCGAGGCATATGAGCTGCAGATACTACACTTTTGCATTAGATCGCCACCTGGTGTTGGGCTTGGATGATTGCATGTTGTTGTCGTCTTGGAAGAAGTCTTTTGTAGTCACGAGATAGGTGACTCCTCCCTTGGACGATAGTACGCATGGGCATCGGTTCCATCCTTAGATTGTTTTTTTCCACCACTGGGTTCGGATGAACTTTTTCCGTTCCACCTCGAAATCTACTTTTCAAGTACTTTGAAGCGCAAAAAATCATAAAAACTTTTTAATTTCGATATCGACTAACATCGTCTCAACTCGATCAGCTCGATTCCGGTCGTCGACGCGGGCCGTTGGGCCTATCCACGCCATGAGGCCTACACCTCATGGAAAGGACGCCATTCAAAAAATGCCCCGTGTGTGGAGCAAAGTTTCCACGCAGTGACCACCACAAGGTCTGCAACCTGTGCTTATCGCCAGAACACGACGAATCCAGCTGTACAGCCTGCGCGTCCTTTCGATTCAAGAAAACCATCCGAGATCGGAGGGCCCGTCGACGCGACATGCAGAGATCAGCTCCGGAACCGGTAGACATCTTCGACGAGGAGGTTCCACTCGTTCCCGAAGAAGATTCCGATGATCTCCAAATCGTATCAGAGGCAGACGACTCAGATGACTCCGTACCATCGGGTCACCGTGTGAGCACCACTGCCCCTGCACCACACATAGCACCCAGATCGAAGGCAAGGGTCAACACTCCGCCTCAGGGGTGCCAGTCGTGACCGAAAAACCACTTCGAAAGCCCCGCCATCGAGCCCGGCTCCGAAGAAAGCAGTTAAGCCTTCCGGTAGCTCTTTACCGAGCAAGCCACACGTGACGATCCCACCAGCTCCCTCGGCACCGAAAGAAGTCTCGGCTCCAAGACCGTCGACTTCGAAAGACAAAGGTGAGAAGCTAGCGTCCGACGCCGCGAAGCCAACAAGACCAGCTTCCACTCCGAATACATCGTCTTTGGTACCGAAACAGACGAGGCCTAATTCCGATGCGCCCAAGCCCTCGAAACAGCCTACGACACAGAAAACAACACCTTTGGTGCCGAAAATTACGCCAAAGGACAATGTAACACCTCCTAAGGCTAAAGACAAGCAGCAACCTCGTCTGGAACCCAAAAAATCGGCGCCGACAAAGGTTCCACAAGGAGAAGAACTTTTCCAACCAGATCCTCTGCAAAAGAAGATCTACATTGACCCAAAAACAGGTGCGGCATCCACTATACCACACAAGAAGAGGAAGGCAGATACAACACCCACACCTGTAGTACCTGCCAAGAAGAAGGGCTCTGCCACATCTCCTATGCACCCTTCTTCTCCTATACTTCCTTCTCCTTCATCCCCTGTTCCTCTTAACATTTCACCACAGATTTCTCCTCCATATTCTACAACTCTGTCTTCACACTCACCTCAAAATGATGATGAGTATAGCCTAGGGAGAAGGATCGACCCAGATGAGCCTTTCCCATACCCTTCAGATGATCCAGACTGGAAGTATCCAAACCCAAGCGATGTACCTGATATTCCTGACCCACAGTCATACCCATCAAAACCTTCTCCCCCAAAAGATAACATTGGTTTTGGGCACCTATTGAACAGAGCCATTTACCATGGGGTCACTATGCACTCTGATGAGGCAGAGGAGGATTTTCTATTAGACACATTAGAACAATCGCAAAGGTCTGTTCAAATTCTTCCTATAATTAAAGGGGTCGTCAAACATGCTCCAGAGGTATTTAAAGACCCTGCATGTACTAGGATCCTAAACCCTAGAATTGAGAAAAAATATAGGCCTGCACCTGCCGATCCAGCCTACATTAAAGGACAACTACCATTAGATTCACTAGTTGTATAAAATGCTAGGAAAAGGGCAATCTCACAAACGTCAGGTGAAGCGCCCCCACCTGACAAAGAATCTAAAGTCATAGATGCCTCAGGCAAAAGAATAGCTGCGCAAGCTACTAACATATGGCGTATAGCTAACACACAAGCCCTCCTTTCAAGATATGACAGGGCTCATTATGATCAGTTAGATAAACTATTAGAACATCTACCTGACCAATATAAAACGCAGGATAACGACCTTATAAAAGAAGGCAAGCTAATTTCCAATGCCTCAATCAAGTGTGCACTTGATGTGGCAGACACTGCGTCTAGAGCTGTGAACACTAGTGTTCTACTTAGAAGACATGCGTGGCTACGCATTTCAGGATTTAAACAGGAAGTGCAAACTACCATTTTAAATCAACCATTTAATCAAAATCAATTGTTTGGACCAGAGGTAGACACAGCACTTGAAAAGATGAAGAAGTATACAGAGACTAGAAATTTTTGGGAGCTTTACAGTCCACACAAGCTAAAAGTTCCTTTGGTCGCTCCTTCTACAGAGGAGGCTCCAAACAAACTGGAGCAGACAATACAACATCCTTCAAATCTAACACGCAAACATCCTATAACAAAGGTTATTTTAGAGGAGGATATAGAGAGAATAACAACAAAGGAAGAGGTCGGGGTAACAACAATAATCAAACCTCTCGCACCACAAAACAGTGACTTTCCTCTGCTTACCCAACAGCATTCCACTCCTGTGGGGGGCAGATTAACACAGTTCCTACCTGTCTGGAATTCCATTACAACAGACAAGTGGGTAAGTCAAATTATCCAGTATGGCTACTGCTTGGAACTTACAGCAACCCCTCCATACATAGCACCCAAACAGCGTCCAATGTTTGCAGAACATCTTACTCTGCTCAAACAAGAAGTCCTGTCACTTCTACAGAAGGACGCAATGAAGAATGAAGAAAGACATTTGTACAGCGCACGTTCACCAGCGGCTCCTTGGCGCTTTGGGACTGACTGACAGTGCCAGCAGAGCAGGAGGATTTTAATCAAATGCCTGTGCAAACAGCCACGTCTTCAGGGCTCTCCTGAACACCTGGTAGGAGGAGATGTGGCGAAGGTCAGGGGGGAGGGAGTTCCACAGGCAGGGAGCTTGTGAGGCAAATCTAAGGCCCCCAAGCCTTTTACGGTTGAACGTGCAGGTGGAGAGGAGATGAAGGCCAGCCGAACGAAGTGTTCGGGAGGGGTTGTATCGATGGAGTAGAGCGCCAATGAAGGAGGGACCTTGATTAGTGAGGGCAAGGTAGGTGGTGCAGGCCACCTTGAAATGACTGCGCTGGACTATCGGGAGCCAGTGTAGGCTTTTCAGGAGCAGTTTCACAGAGCAATACTTCGGCTGCCGGAATATCAATCTGGCAGCCTGGTTTTGGGCGAGTTGGAGTTGGTGGGACTGGTAAAGAGGAATCCCAATGTAAAGGGAATTCGCATTATCTAAGCGAGACACTACTAAGCCCAGTACAAAGTGAGCCAGGGCATCGTGGGTAAGGAAGCTGCTAATCTTCCTGACGCAATAGAACTAGTTCCTTTACAACACCAACAAAGGAGGGACACTAAGACCAATTCTCGACCTCAGGCCCCTCAATCATTACATGCAATCAGATCATTTTCATATGATCACTTTACAACAAGTGCTTCCACTGCTGCAACAAGGTGATTTCCTTACAACACTAGATTTAAAGATTTAAAGGACGCCTACTTCCACATTCCGATACATCCTGGTCACAGGAAGTATCTAAGGTTTGTATTCCATTTGGAGTTACAACAGCACCAAGAGTATTCACAAAGTGCCTAGCAGTAGTAGCAGCACATCTCAGGAGACAACAATACATGTCTTCCCTTATCTAGACGATTGGCTCATAAAAGCCAAGTCATTCGATCAGTGTATCCAACACACACATCAGACAATTCAAACATTGCACGACTTAGGGTTCGCAATCAACTACACCAAGTCACACATGCAGCCCTCTCATATACATCAGTATCTAGGGGCTACAATAAACACGCCTACAGCTGTAGCGTATCCCAGTCCAGCAAGGATACAGAGCATTCAAGCCTTAGTCACAGTCTTCCAACATCAACAAGCTCTGCAAGCCAGAGTGTTCATAAGACTAATAGGCATGATGGCATCTTGCATCTTCATAGTACCATATGCAAGACTGCAGATGCGTCCGTTACAGGAATGTTTAACACAACATTGGAACCAGGCTCAAGGGCAACTAACAGACATGGTGTTGGTAGACAGCCGCACACATCACTCTCTGCAGTGGTGGAACACCAAAAACTTGACGGCCGTTCCTCGAACCTGTTCTCACAGCAGACGCATCTCTCACAGGATGGGGAGCCCATCTCCTACATCATACAACTCAAGGACAATGGAACATTCAACAGAAATTGTTCCATATCAACCATCTAGAGCTGCTAGCAATATTCTTAGCACTCAAAACATTCCAAGTGCAAGTACAAAACAAAGTTGTATTCATCCGGACGGACAACATGACAGCTATGTATTATATACAAAAACGGGGAGGATGGGGGGATACACTCTCTACAACTGTCCCAGCTTGCACAGAGCATTTGGAGATGGGCCATTCCACAAAATATATATCTGCTGGCAGAGCACCTTCCAGGAGTTCACAATCAGATAGCAGATCTGTTGACTCGGCAGACAGAACAAATTCACGAATGGGAACTACATCCGCAAGTTCTTCAACCATTTTTTCACAAGTGGGGTCATCCAGACATAGATCTGTTCGTCACACACGAAAACGCAAAATGCCCAACCTTCGCCGCCAGGTTTCCACACCCGCTGTCCAAGGGAAATGCGATATGGATGAACTGGTCAGGCAGATTTGCGTACGCTTTTCCGCCACTACCACTAATACCATTAGTAGTACGCAAGCTCAGACAACAGTCTCTCAAATTAATCCTGGTAGCTCCCACATGGGCACGCCAACTATGGTTCACCACACTGTTAGAACTCTCTCTAGTTCCACACCAAAAGTTACGACTTACTCCATCCCTGCTAACACAGAACCATGGAGACGTCCGACATCCAGACCCAAATCAACTGAATCTGGCAATCTGGCTCCTGAAGTCTTAGAGTTTGGTTATCTTAACCTACCTCCAGACTGTATGAACATCATTAAAGAGGCCAGGAGACCTACTACCAGAGCTTGTTATGCTGCTAAATGGAAGAGATTTGCCATGTATTGCAACAATAACCAAATTGATCCCCTGGATGCTTCTATCCAAAATATCATTTGCTACCTTTTACATTTACAAAGGTGTAACTTAGCATATTCTTCCATACGCCTGCACCTTGCAGCAATTGCAGCATATTTTCAAAACAGACACCATCTGTCTCTTTTTAGAGTACCTGCAATTCAAGCATTTATGGAAGGATTAAAAAGAATAATTCCACCCAGGTTACCACCTTCTCCAGTGTGGAACCTAAACGTGGTTCTTACAAGGTTCATGGGACCCCCTTTTGAACCTTTACACGAATGTGAACTGCAATTCCTCACATGGAAAACAGCTTTCCTTATAGCTATTACCTCTCTTAGAAGTGTAAGTGCGAAACAAGCTTTCATAATACAAGAACCTATTTTACAACTACATCGTAACAAAGTGGTTCTAAGAACTAATCCTAAATTTCTTCCAAAAGTCATTACTCATTTTCATTTAAACCAATCTGTAGAGTTATCTGTGTTTTTCCAAAACCCTGACTCTGTAGTAGAAAGAGCTCTACACACACTAGATGTTAAAAGAGCTCCTCTCTACTACATATATAGGACTAATTATTTTCGAAAAACAAAACAATTGTTTGAATCTTTCTCTCCACCTCATAAAAGCAACCCCATCTCTAAGGGTGGAATTGCAAGGTGGATTGTAAAATGTATACAAGTATGCTATCAGAAAGCGAAACGTACATTAACAGTTCCTCCTAGAGCGCACTCCACATGCAAGCTAGGAGCCTCTATGGCTTTCTTAGGGAACACCCCCCTAGAAGACATATGCAAGGCAGCAACATGGTCTACAATGTACACCTTCACTAAACACTACTGTGTTGATGTGCAAGCCAAGCAGCAATCTGCAGTGGGCCAAGCTGTCCTTAAACCTCTTTTTCAAACAACTGCAACAGATACAGGTGACCACCTCTAGAGGAGACACTGCTGCACAATCGATGCAAAAGTGTAGTATCTGCAGCTCATTTGCCTCGAACGGAAAATGCTACTTACCAGTATGCATCTGTTCTTGGCATGTAGAGCTGCAGATCACTACACTCCCTCCCGCCTCCCCGGGACTTGTATCTGTTCCAGTTTTATCTTACTTAGATGCACACGCATGGACATCTTTTTCTTTACTTCTACTAACTCCATCATTTCCCATCATGGCGAAAAACAATCTAAGGATGGAGCCGATGCCCATGCGCACTATCGTCCAAGGGAGGAGTCACCTATCTCGTGACTACAAAAGACTGCTTCCAAGACGACAACAGCATGCACTCAACCGAGCCCAACACCAGGTGGCGATCTAATGCAAAAGTGTAGTGATCTGCAGCTCTACATGCCAAGAACAGATGCATATTGGTAAGTAGCATTTCCCTTTTGGGGGATGTCCAGAATACCCTAATGGACTTGCCCTTTGATGGCCGTTGCCTTTTTGCTACAAAGCGAACAACGCTCTAGAGCGTTTCAAGGACTCACGGGCTACGCCCAAGTCCTTGGGCCTCTCCAGCCGCCCTGCACAATCTGCTTTTCGCCCCTTTCGTGGCTACAGAAAAGGTGCCGCACTACCTCCCGCCCAGAGCCCCAGGCTGCAGCAAGTTTCCCAATCTTCGCGAGGCCGGGACATGGGAACCACCGCTTCTCCCCTGCAGCAGCCTTCAAACCTTCCTAGTCTGACTTTTCAGGGCCATCAAACATCAGTGGGCTGCAGGATACGCCATCAACTCCCCCACAGGCGCACCATCACGTCAGACATGTGGGGTTTGCTAATACTCCGAAGGGGCTACTCCCTCCCCTTCGAGACTACCCCTCCAGCCATGGCACCTCAATACCACCACATATCGGAGGATCACCTAGGCCTTCTCCAACAGGAAGTAGCGGCTCTCTTGGCCAAGGGAGCCATCGAGCGCGTTCCGGTCCCAAAAGTAGGGCGTGGTTGTTACTCCCACTATTTTCTGGTTCCCAAGAAGGACAAGGACCTGCATCCTATCTTGGATCTCAGGAATGTCAACCGCTTCCTCCAGAAGAAGTTCAAGATGTTGAGCTCGCTCAGGTCTTGTCTGCACTCAACCCTGGAGACTAGATGGTAGCATTGGGCTTGCAGAATGCTTCTTTTCACATTCTCGTCCTGCCGGTCTACCGGCGTTACCTGCGTTTTACGGTAGGCCACGAGCACTTTCAGTTTACCGTGCTCCCCTTTGGCCTTACGAAAGTGATGGCGGTGGTCGCAGCTCATCTGCGCAGGTCGGGGGTTTCAGTCTTCCCCTATCTCGACGACTGGCTGTTGAAGGCGGGCTCGTCCCAGGCAGTCGTCTCCCACCTCCAGACTACGGCAAACCTCCTGCATTTGGTGGGGATCTCCATCAATGTGCCAGAAGTCACACCTGATTCTCTCTCAGAAGCTCTTTTTTGTCGGGCAGTTCTGGACATGACGTGGTTTCGGGTTTATCCTCGAACAGTGAGTCCGGGACATTCGGGCTATTATTCCGATCTTTCAGCCTCTATCCCGGGTTTCGATCAGGATGACCCTGAGGCTGCTGTGCCTCATGGCCTCCTGCATCCTGCTGGTCGATCATGCCAGGTGGCATACGCGGGCTCTGCATTGGGACCTGAAGTTCCATTGGGCGCAGCATCAGGGAAATCTGTCCGATTGCGTCCAGATCTCGGAGGGGACTGCATGACAATTGCAGTGGTGGCTCACGAACCAGGATTGGGTAAACGGCTGATCCCTCTCCCTTCCCCAACCAGAGCACACAGTGGTGACAGACTCATTCCTTCTAGGATGGGGTGGCTACATGGGAGAAGCGGAGATCAGAGGTCTTGTCTCCGGCGGAGTCTGGGTTCCATATCAACCTTCTGGAGCTCCGGGCGATCCGTCTTGAACTGAAGGCATTCCTTCCCTCTGTCCAGGGAATAGTAGTGCAGGTGTTCATGGACAACACCACTGCTACTTGAACGCCAGGGCGGACGAACTCAGCTGCAGGTGCCTGATGGATCACAAATGGCGTCTTCACTCGGAGGTGGTGCAAGTCTCTTTCAACTGTGGGGAGAGCCTTGGTTAGAGCTATTTGCCACTGAAGAGAACGCGCAATGTCAGCAATTCTGCGCATTGGAATTCCAAAGGCGGCACTCGCTATGCGACGCTTTTCGTCACGAGTGGAGTTGCAGTCTGTTGTATGCCTTCCTGCCTATACCACTTCTGCCCAGAGTGCTGAAGAAGATCAGGCGCGACTGGGTTCAAGTCATCCTTGTGGCTCCGGATTGGGCACGAAGAGTCTGGTATCCCGCTTCTCAACATCGCCATCGATTCTCCCTCTTTGGGAAGGATCTTCTGTCGCAGCAACAGGGGATGGTCCTCCACCCGAAACCTGTCCAGTCTCTGCCTCCTTGCATGGAGATTGAGCGGCTGCAGTTGACCTCATTTGACCTGCCTCCCGAAGTTTGTGAGGTAATCTTGGGTTCGAGGCATGTGGGCTGCTAAATTCATATCTGATGCATAGATCGCCGCCTAGTGTTGGGTCCGGATGATTGCACATTGTTGTCCTGGAAGAGTCTTCGAAGTATCACGAGATAGGTGGCTCCTCCCCTGGACTACAGTGCGCATGGGCATCGACTCCATCCCCAGATTGTTTTTTTCCGCCATTGGGTTCGGATGTGGTTTCGACGTCTCCGTGTCGGAACCGATAAACTTTCATCTTAAGGCCAAAAGGCCTTCGTTACCTGCGTCGGTATTGTTTGCGTACGGTCTCGAGCGTCGCCCGGCTCTCTAAGCCGGATATCTCCGGAGTCGACTAACTCCTCGGACATCGAGGCCTTCTCGTCGCAGCAAGATTCGACGAACTTAACATGGAGCGGAGCCCGTTCAAGTTCTGCCCCGTCTGTGGATCCAAATATCCACACATCGATGTGCATCCGGTCTGTAATAAGTGCCTTTCGCCGGACCACAACGAAGAAAACTGCATGGCCTGCTCCAAGTTCAGGTCCAAGAAGACGCTCAAGCTTCGGCGCGCGGTGCGCCTTGAGGCCCAGCGAGCGACCCCGGCACCCGACAACATCTTCGGCGACCCCGACGAGGAAGGCGATAGCCATCATCTCCAGATTTCGCCACCGTCGACGGAGGTCCTGGCCGATCCAGAGGAATAATTCGGAGGACAGGCCCCAGACCTTGAATACTTCGAGGAGGTAGGGGACGACGAAGAAGTTTATGGGGCCGTGGAAGATAGCTCAGGGGAAGAGCTATGCCCCGAGGTCTACGTTGTTGAGGCTCAGGTCACGGGATCGCCACTCGGCCTTACCCACGACCATGCACCGCTCTCCCCGGCCCCGCCTTCTGGCCCGGCCACGGACACTCAAGCGGAGCCGCAATTGCCCGTTTCAAAACCGAAACCGAAACCTTCGGATCCTACGGGACACAAGATGGCCGACGTTCAGTCGAAAACGAAACCTACGGACTCGACAAAACCTAAGATGGCCGACGTCCTACAAAAAATAACAAAGCCTGCTCCTTCATCGACTCCGTCGGCCTCCGGCACACAAAAGTCGAAGAAGGCTGTTGAGTCGACAGCGCCGCAGAAGGTACACAAAGAACCCTCCTCCAAGAAGGCCGTCTACCAGACGTCGACCTCGGTGGCTCCGGCGCGGACACCTAAACCTCTTGAGACGCCTTCGGGCGCTGCTACGGCGCCGTCCGGTAAACGCACGGCCGACCCAAAGTCGACTAAAAGCCACGAACCAAAGGCCGCTAGCTCAACGCATCAGCACAAGGATGCGGGATCTACAGCATCGGCGCCAAAACCTTCAACAGAGCCCCGAAGCATTGCGGCCGAAGATTCGTCGACGCCAATACCGTCGACAACACACAACACCGACGACTCCGAAGATCGGCCGTCGGTTCCGAAACCCTCTGCCTCCTTTACGAAGCAGGTTACTGACTCCCTTAAAGGTATAAAGGAAAAGGCATTATCGTCCACGGCTTCCACGCCATCGGCTCCGAAATCGGTGGACACACCTCAGAAGTCCTCAAGCAAGCTTCTTTACACTCTGCCACCAAAAGTGGCCCCAAAGGCCTTCGCAACCACGTCGGTGCCAAAACCGTTGGATACATTAACACCAAAAGGCCTCTCGGATCCATATATTGCCTCTGAGGAGCAATCTGCGCATTGTATCGATGCCCACACAGGAAAATTGACCCTTTATAAAAGGAAAATCACTTCCCAGCCACTGGAATCGTATGTTATTCCACTAAAGAAGAAGAGGCCGGCACAAGACGTTCCTTTACTTGTAGAGCCTATTCTGCCTCCACCGAGAAGGAGTCCATCGCCTTCCCCCAACCAATCAGGAGGGGATGATGATGAACAGCAGGACCAATACAATTTCCCAGTGGACAATGACCCTGATGTTCAGCAGGACTCATATGGCGACGCTGGGGACCAAAGTGGGCATCAGGTGGTACATGATCCACAAGGTTTTGGGGCACGTACATCTCCAACAGAGGATTCTGCTGCATTTAATGCTTTACTCGAACGGGCAGCAGCAAATCATAATGTGGACATGCATGCTGACCCGGTAGAAGAAGACTTTATTTGACACTTTCTCCGTCTCGGAGAGAACAGTTAAAATACTTCCTATGCTTAAAGGTGTCTTTAAACATGCCCCAGAGATCTTTAAGGAACCTACCAGGGCAAGGGTGGTGAACCCACGTATCGAGAAAAAATACAGGCCAGCACCTGGAGATCCTGCATATATTCGAGGACAGTTGCCCCTGGACTCGTTGGTGGTCGCAAATGCCCGCAAGAGGGCAAACTCCCAAACAACGGGTGAAGCTCCTCCCCCAGACAAGGAGTCGAAAGTGCTTGAGGCATCGGGCAAGAGGGTGGCAGCGCAGGCTGCCAATGTATGGCGTATCGCAAACACGCAGGCACTATTGGCACGATACGATAGGGCGCATTACGACACCCTAGAACAGCTCCTTCAACACCTACCTGATGAGTTTAAAGAAGCAGCCGAAACACTCATACAAGAGGGAAAGCTTATCTCCAACTCTGCAATAAAGTGTGCACTTGATGTGGCAGATACAGCGGCTAGGGGGATTAACACTAGCGTCATGTTGAGGCGACAAGCTTGGCTTCGTATATCTGGGTTTAAGCCTGACATCCAAACTACAATCCTCAACCAGCCCGTCAATCCTGACACCCTGTTTGGTCCAGATGTAGACACCACCCTTGAAAAGATTAAAAAGGACAACGAGACTGCTAAGTCCATGGGGGCGCTTCAGTCTCAACAATTCAGGGGAAACACTTTTCGTCGCTCAGGAGCACGTGGTGTTACCAGAGGACAATTGGGCCAACAAACACAATATGCGAGGGGTGGTGCGCAATCCTCGTACCCCAAGCAGGGTAGAGGGGGTTACAGAGGCAACAGTGCCAAGGGCAGAGGCAGAGGAAACAACAACTCCCGCTCCTCTGCCGCCAACAAACAGTGACTCTCTGTCACTGCCCCCCGACCATACCACTCCGGTCGGGGGGAGACTCCAGCAGTTCCTGCCAGTCTGGACGTCCATCACCACGGACAGGTGGGTGAGAAAACTTATCCAGTACGGTTACTGTTTGGAGTTGATATCCACTCCCCCTAACATTCCCCCAAAACACCGTCCTATGTCGGCAGAGCACTTGCACTTATTGCAGCAGGAAGTACTGGTGATGCTGCAAAAAGGCGCAATCGAGCTCGTACCGGTGGAGGAGGAAGGAACAGGAGTCTATTCCCTGTCAAGAACTCCAGGCCCTACAACTAGAGCTAAAGGGTCAGCTCCCTACTCATCAGCACAACCATCTGCTCGATCCAGTGTTTGCTAACTGGGAGGATGTCACTACGCTTCCCCCCGTGCCTCTCCCCTGGACCGATCATTTCCTGGTACCATTTGCAATCTCCCTCCCAAAACAGAAGGTGCTAGATCCCTCCCCCCTCAACTACCCCAGGCGTAATTGGGCCAGGTTCTCTTTACCTGACTTCAACGAAGCCCTTATAGCAGAGGGCCCCCCCTGGGGGTGACGACGCGGATACGGCAAACAAACTGCTCAACGCTCGTATTACTGCGGCCCTTGACCTCACGGCCCCCTTGGGCCACTCAAAGGGGGATGGTCGCAAACAAAGAACGGCACCCTGGTTCAACAAGGAACTACGGAGTGCCAAGAAGAACTGTAAACGGGCAGAAAGGCAGTGGCGGTCAGCCTATGACAGCCTAGTAAGAGAAAAATATCTCACTAACAGACGACTATACCACAATCTAATCAAAAAAGCTAAAACGGACTACTATGCCACTAGAATTATGGATGCTGAAAATTCAGCCAAGGAATTATTCTGTGTCTACAAATCCCTGGCTGTCCCCCAGTCCTCGACAGAACTAGAGGACCGATCAGTCACAGCATGCAATCGCATTGCTGAGTATTTCAGCGACAAAGTTTCCAAAATCTATTCAGCATTCCCTATCCTACCGGTGGCAGGAGGGGAGATTAAAATCCATGACAGAGAGGATGAGGGACAAAATGTGTTGCTTAAATTCTCCACTCCACCAGGAGAAGACCTGATCAGAATTTGTAAATCAGTAAAGTCAGGTTCCCCACGGGACCCATCATCTCCCAAACGGTTGGGCGATAGCTTGACGACACTCGAACCATACATTAGGCATCTGCTGGATACTTCTTTTAACTCCAGCAGTTTGCCTATGGAATGGAAACAAGCTGTGGTGCTTCCCCTCCGCAAGAAGCCCAATATCAGCTTCGATAAGCTGGAGAATCTGCGTCCCATCTCCCTTCTACCCTACTTCTCCAAAGTGGCAGAGAAGGTGGCCAACTTGCAATTAATGCAATTTGTGGAGAACACGAGCCTCCTACACCCTACCCAGTTTGGATTCCGGCCCCGACACTCAACGGAGTCGGCTCTCCTCATGGCAACCGAAACCATCAGGCAGGGTGTTGACGAGGGCCACACCATGGCCCTGATCCTATTAGACCTGAGCGCCGCGTTCGACACTGTAGCTCATTCCATCCTGCTACAGTGTCTGAACAATGGAGGGGTAGGAGGCGCAGCTCTAAAATGGATCCAGTCGTTTCTATCCGGACGTGGTTTCCAAGTCAGACTGGGTGACTGTTACTCAGAGCGAGTGGCCCTCGATCAGGGGGTCCCGCAGGGCTCGTCTCTGAGCCCGACACTTTTTAATCTTTATGTTGCGCCGGTTGCCACTATAGTGGAAAGTCACGGCCTGCGCATGGTATCGTACGCTGACGATACACAACTCGTCATCTCCCTATCGCGAGCGCCCGGTCTGTCGGCAGACATCTTCAGAGCATGCATGCAAGATCTTGCTGCCTGGATGTCTGCCAACTGTCTCAAGCTCAACGGAGGCAAGACTGAGGTGCTGGTGGTGGGGGGAGACCAAGCAGCCTGGACATCAGAGTGGTGGCCACCCTGCCTAGGACCCACACCAGTCCCATGCCAGGAGGCAAGGAATCTCGGTGTTTGGTTCGACTCTAAACTCACTTTCGGACCTCAGGTCAACCGTGTGATCGGCTCATGCTTTGGGACCCTCAAGATCCTTAGGAAGGTCTTGGAGTTCATTCCCATCAAAGCCCGCCAAACACTTGTGCATGCCTTAGTCACCTCCAAAATGGACTATGGCAACCTGCTCTACTTGGGGACCCTCGAGAAGAACTTAAATCGTCTGCAGGTCTTACAAAATGCCGCAGCCCGGCTGGTCCTCAGACGGCCTAGAAGATCAGCCTCAAAATCCGCGCTTCAAGCACTCCACTGGCTCCCGGTGAGAAACAGGGTGAAATTCAAAGCACTCTGCACGTGCCACCGGATCATCAACGGTAGGGCACCTCTCCCCTTGCAAGACCTTCTGACACAATATGAGCCTGTGCGTTCCCTCAGATCATCTGGCACGCGACGCCTGGCCATTCCTAAGGTGTCCAAAGCCAGGATGGGTGGCAGGTCCTTTAGGTACCTGGCAGCGTCCAGTTGGAATGAACTCCCTGTGGCGCTCCGCCTGGAACCCTCAGAGGCCACCTTTAGAGCTAAACTGAAAACACTTCTCTACTCCCAATAGTGATTCTCCTCCCTCCCCTCCAGCCTGCACTAGGATCTCAGCGCGGGGACACGCCGTCGGCGTCACCATGCGCTCTATAAATCCCCCTATATATATATACTTCCTCATCCCAAAGAAGGACGGATCACTCAGACCTATTCTGGATCTACGTCCCCTCAACATGTACATACTGTCAGAACACTTCCACATGCTGACACTGCAACAAATCCTTCCCCTGCTCAATCAAGGGGACTTCCTAGCAACCTTGGACCTCAAGGATGCTTATTTCCACATACCACTCCACCCATCCCACAGAAAATACCTCAGGTTTACCATTCTAAACAGGCACTATCAGTTCAAAGTCCTGACCTTCGGGGTAACTACTGCCCCCAGAGTGTTTACAAAGTGTCTGGCGACAGTGGCAGCGCACCTCAGGAGACAGAACATACATGTCTACCCGTACCTAGACGACTGGCTTGTTCAAGCAAAGTCGGAACAACAGTGCGCCGCGGACATGTCCCACACTATTCAGCTCCTTCACAGCCTGGGGTTCTCGCTAAACTACCCGAAGTCGCACCTTCAACCAGCCCATGTGCGGCAGTATCTGGGCGCGACAATAAACACCCTGACTGCTATGGCTCAGCCAAACCCAGTCAGAATCGACAGCATTCAGTCGCTGTGCCAAAAATTCAGACCACAACACTCCCTCCCAGCGAGAGTGTTCATGCAGTTGATAGGCATGATGGCCTCCTGCATCTTCATAGTCCCGCACGCGAGGCTGCACATGCGCCTGCTCCAAGAATGCTTGGCAAATCAGTGGACACAGGCTCAGGGACAGCTAACAGACCTAGTGTTGGTGACCGGTCGGGCATACAACTCTCTGCATTGGTGGAATCCACACAACCTTTGCAAGGGCCGACCGTTTCAAGAGCCAGTGCCACAGATAATCCTAACAACGGACGCATCTCTCCAAGGGTGGGGAGCCCATGTGCTCCACTACACTGTGCAGGGACTGTGGTCCACCCAGCAGCAGAAGTTGCACATCAACTACCTAGAATTGATGGCAATCTTCATGGCGCTCAAGTCCTTCAAAGTACATCTGTGCAACAAAGTCGTGTTGATCCGGACGGACAACATGACAGCCATGTACTACATCCAGAAGCAGGGAGGTACTCACTCTCCACAGCTGTCTCATCTGGCTCAGAGCATGTGGAAGTGGGCCATTCAGAGGAACATCTTCCTCATGGCAGAACACCTCCCGGGCAAGGACAATCAGATGGCGGATCTGCTCAGCAGGTACAGCCATCAAATGCACGAGTGGGAGTTACATCCATCAGTACTCCACCCGTACTTCCAGCAATGGGGTCATCCAGAGATAGACCTGTTTGCCACAAGGGAAAACGCAAAATGCCAAAGCTTTGCCGCCAGGTTCCCTCACCCAGAATCGCAAGGGAATGCGATATGGATGAACTGGTCAGGCAAATTTGCGTACGCTTTTCCCCCAGCGCCTCTCATTCCGCTGGTGGCAAGAAAGCTAAAGCAACACTCAATGACTCTCATCCTGGTTGCTCCAACATGGGCACGCCAACCATGGTACACCACGTTTCTAGAACTTTCCGTGGTACCGCATCAAAGGCTGCATCTCACATCCCGGCTCTTGACGCAGAACCATGGCGACATTCAGCACCCAGATCCGCAACAGCTCAATCTGGCGATCTGGCTCCTGAAGTCTTAGAATTTGGCTACCTCAACCTGCCCCCGGAATGCATGGACATCATCCGGGAGGCACGTAAGCCCACTACCCGAGCTTGCTATGCAGCTAAATGGAAGCGGTTTGTCATGTACTGTGCAGACAACAAGATCAACCCGCTAGATGCATCCATTCCTAACATCATCTGCTATTTGTTACATCTTTACAAATGCAATCTAGCGTACGCTTCCATTCGGATACATTTATCCGCCATAGCGGCTTATCTCCAGAATAGGCAACACCTCTCTGTTTTCAGAGTGCCTGCCATTAAAGCCTTCCTAGGAGGACTGAAGCGGGTCATTCCTCCAAGAACACCGCCAGCTCCAGTGTGGAACCTCAATGTGGTCCTCACTAGGCTGATGGGCCCACCTTTTGAGCCGCTGCACTCCTGCGAGATTCAGTTTCTCACATGGAAGGTGGCTTTTCTCATTGCTATTACTTCGCTCAGACGTGTTAGTGAGCTGCAAGCGCTCACAATCCAAGAGCCCTTCATACAAATACATGCCAACAGGGTGGTGCTCCGCACTAACCCCAAATTCCTTCCTAAAGTGGTGTCACAGTTTCATCTCAACCAAACTATTGACCTGCCTGCATTCTTCCAAAACCCACAAACAGTAGCAGAAAGAATGCTTCATACATTAGACGTTAGGAGGGCG
The DNA here is from genome assembly GCF_964261635.1 of Lissotriton helveticus. Classification (NCBI taxonomy): domain Eukaryota; kingdom Metazoa; phylum Chordata; class Amphibia; order Caudata; family Salamandridae; genus Lissotriton; species Lissotriton helveticus. The sequence continues at coordinate 899,896,191 of NC_136073.1, forward strand.
CTAATGTACTACATTGACAGAACACAACACTTTAGAAAGACACAACAACTTTTTGTTGCCTTCTCAGCACAGCACAAAGGCAACCCCATTTCCAAAGCAGGAATAGCCAGATGGATTGTTAAGTGCATTCAAATCTGTTATCAAAAGGCTAAACGCACTTTAACAGTACCCCCAAGGGCGCACTCCACACGCAAATTGGGGGCCTCCATGGCTTTCCTGGGGAACATTCCCTTAGAGGACATTTGTAGAGCAGCCACATGGTCTACACCACACACATTTACCAAACATTACTGTGTGGATGTGCATTCAAAACAGCAAGCAGCTGTAGGACAGGCTGTTCTCAAGACACTTTTTCAAGCTTCTGCAGCTGGCACGGGCAACCGCCGTTAATGGATGGACTGCTATGTATTCTATGCATCAGATATGAATTTAGCAGCCCACATGCCTCGAACTGAATATGCTACTTACCAGTATGCATCTGTTCTTGGCATGTAGGGCTGCTAACATTCATATCGCCCGCCCTCCTCCCCGGTACCCGTAGCGGCTGCAGATACTCTCTCTATATTCATCATTAGCATGGACATCCTTTACACTGTTTCACTCCATCTCTGCCACAATGGCTAAAAACAATCTGGGGATGGAGTCGATGCCCATGCGCACTGTAGTCCAGGGGAGGAGCCACCTATCTCGTGATACTTCGAAGACTCTTCCAGGACAACAATGTGCAATCATCCGGACCCAACACTAGGCGGCGATCTATGCATCAGATATGAATGTTAGCAGCCCTACATGCCAAGAATAGATGCATACTGGTAAGTAGCATATTCACTGCCAGGCGTCCCTCCACTAAGATGGTATACGCCTGCTGGTGGAACAAATTTGTGGCATGGTGCACAGAAAAGGCTGTGGATCCTCTTTCTGCCCCTCTTTCTGATGTTCTCTTGTTTCTCCTTTCTTAGCCCAGCATGGCTCTGCTCTGGGCACTATCAAGGGCTATCGTTCGGCCATCTCTGCCTTCCTTCGGCTTCCAGATCAGCCTTCTCTTTTCAAGTCCCCGGTTGTTAATCGTTTCTTAAAAGGCATAACTAATCTCTTTCCTCCTATTCCCTTTGTTATGCCTCAGTGGGACTTGAATCTAGTCTTAACTTATTTAATGTGCGCTCCCTTTGAGCTGCTTCACAACTGTCCTTAAGGCTTCTGACGCTTAAAACTGCATTCCTGGTAGCCATCACATCTTCCAGGAGAGTGAGTGAGCTCCAGGCCATTTCCTCCAAGCCTCTTTTCCTGTCTGTCCATCCAAACAAGGTGGTTCTCAGGACTCATCCATCCTTCCTGCCCAAGGTCGTCACTGCCTTTCATATCGGGCAGACCATCACTTTGCCCTCCGCATCCTTCCAAAGAGGGGGAGAGGCTCCACTGTCTGGACCCAAAACGTGGGCTCTCCTTTTATCTGGATTCCACCAAACAGTTCCGGGTGGATGACCAGCTCTTTGTTGGCTACGTGGGCACCAAGAAAACTCGGCCCGTACACAAGCGGACTATCTCCCAATGAGTCGTTTTGTGTATCAAAGCCTGTTATTTTCTGGCAAAGAAGGAGCCTCCGGTGGGGCTGCGCCCCCATTCCACCAGGGCGACGGCAGCAACTACTGCTTTGGGGCGAGGAGTGCCTCTCAATGACATCTGTCAGGCTGCTGCGTGGGCTTCGTTGCACACATTTACCAAACACTACTGCCTTGATAGTCAAGCCCGGAGAGATGGCTTCTTTGCCCGTTCTGTTCTCCAGGACTTTCTGGTGTGATCTTGGTTCGCAGACCCACCTCCGGGGTTTGTATTGCTGGGGTATCTATTCTAGGAATCTATAACTAACGTGTTTCTTTCAGATGACCCTGTTACTTACCTTAGGTAACTATATATCAGTAAGAAACATTAGTTTCTTATGGATTCCTTGCCACCCCACCCATCCTCCTCGTACTGCAAATTGTTTTCTAGGGTTAAGGATATCCTTTCAGGGCCCTAGTTTTGTGCACTAGTGGTCAGTGTCTTGCATGGTTCTACGTTTCTGGTGCGTAAAATCGTGTACAGTACTGACGTCAGCGTGCGAGGGCGGCATCTAAGTAGCTGTCACGACGTCATCCCGGCGACCACGATGCCAACGACAGACGCAGAGCCGCCCAACGCCACCTTTCCACGCGCAGAGGTACTACTAACAAAAAAACTTTCCGGATCCAGTCTGATGCCCGGGGGTAATTCTAAGGTAAGGAATCTATAACTAACTAATGTTTCTTACAGATATATCGTTACCGAAGGTAAGTAACTTGTTCTACAGAAAGGAACTGCTAGAAAATAGCAGAATTAGCTCAGTTGGTAGGTACTGTCTAGGGATGAGGTAGTATGCTTGGATTGCGTCTGGGACCACAGTCCCAATACCTTCTCCACATGCCAATACTGCTTAGATAAAATACACATGAAGCACCGGAGACTATAAGCGTTACTTAACTGGTATTGCCCAGGTAAATTAGGGATCTCGTTACAACTCATTTGCAGCATAATAGAAATAATACTTAAGTGAGAAGGCTGTTAGTGTGTTATGTCCTCGTATGTCACTGTTTTTCACGGACTCTTCTCTGTTTCCATGGTACAGAATCCAGACATTGTGTTAGTCCACTACCTTAATGTCCCAGCCATTGAGGACTGCGGCAAGATCTGCGGGCCGATCCTCTGCTCCATCAACAGTGACCGGAAGGAGTGGCTCAAGTGGTCAAAGGAGGAGCTCATCAACCAGCTGAAGCCCATGTGTAAGGATGCCGCACGTACCCAGAGCCAATTTTATGTCCTGTATGTAATCTTAAGAAAAGTGTAACACGCTATTGCTCCAGCAGATAACTTTTTGGTGAAGCAATTACATGATTTTTGGACCAATAGTAGTGATAGCCCAATATTATAAAATGAGGGTTCAAACTGAAGATGGGTCCTTTGAACTTCTACACATTGGACATGTGTGTCTAGCTTAAGCTGTTTCTTGGGTTATTTATTGTACCACCAGGAATGATATGGATTAAGAAATATGAATAGGAAGATCCCCAATCTGGTGAAGCACTGTTACAGTTGAGTATCTTTATCATAATAAATACATTGCCCTAAAGGTATCCTCCCCTCAGCAAAAAGTATTTAGCTTTAGTCAAAGGCCTACCAGGGTCCAAGTGAATAATGAATGGTCACTGGTTAGAAGGGACACAGATCACTGCCGCTGGGAAGCGAGCAAGACTAGGCTGTATGATTCCTTCTGGGCGCCTAACTTTAAGGCTGTTCCCTTGGGACACGGGGTGTTTGTATGTACTACAAAAGTAATCTAACATGAAACATGTTATATGTTTTTATACCAGTAAGAAAGTCAGGTAATACTTCATGATTGCATTTATTTCATGGTCAGTCAGAGTGTCACACACTTGTACAAAGTCGCTGCCGAAAGCTTTTCCGTGCACACAATGGCCTGCTTACTGGAAAGCTTGTTCAAAGCACTATTCAGATATTCGTCACGGCTAGGCATGATGAATGTACGCAGTGGAACGCTCATTAAAAGATTTTTAGTAGCTATATTTGTCTAAATCTGATTTTCTCACTGGTATTGCACCAAAATCATGGTCTGTTTCCATGGCATTCTCTCCTCAGATTCCCACCACCTGAATTCTCCCCGTAGTGTAGATCCAGGAGTACTTCAGTTCAAAGGTAAGAAAACAACCAGCGATACTTGCGGATTGGCACACCACTTCTGGCTGCACCTCACGGCCTGCTTGAGTATAAACGAGGAACCAACCTCCAGTGATAGGTATTATGCAAACCATAGTTGCTTTGACTGGCACCGTGTTTTCTGAGGCAATTTTCATACATCTGATGTTTTCTTGAGGCAAGATCTTTAACGAAGTTGAATGTAGCACCTGTTGCCGGTTTACTTTACCACCACCCATTTCCCAGTTATACGCCATTTACGTTTTATAGAAGAGTCACATAAATCATGTCATATATCCAAAAAAAGGTGACAACCATTTTATTAGAATTGTTTGGGTCCAAACTTTTATTTACTGATACTCATTAGAATACTACATAGCCATACAAGTATATTGGGTAAAACATATTTTGTTGATTTGACTTAAAATAATCTTTATGGGCAAAGTTGAGATGAGAAAATGTAGAGTAATTATGTAGTTCATATCAAGAAGGTCAGTTAACACTCAACTTTCAATTGTGTACTATTAAGTGTCAGCACCTGGAGGCAAGGGTTATGCTACGTTTTCTTGCTGTTGCTCCAGTGGCAGCCCTGTCAACAATATTTTGAAAGAAAAACAACTCATTGTACTCCATTGGCTGTCAGTGAACAAAGAACCAGGTGTTAAGCCCTGTATCTCATGCTCAAGAGTTTTCCGTGGTCTTGCAAAATCACCTCGTCCTTACAGCTTTAGGCTCTATCATTCAGACTGAAACCTGAAATCCAATTACAAGCTTCTTTTTGCCATCCAGCATAGAAAGAAGGCTAGGTTAGGGTTCGCTCCGTCAACAGGTTTCGTCCCCAACTATGAAATTCCTTAACACAGGGGATACAAGCAAGGCCTCCCACTTCTTTTTTAGGAAGGCTTTGGAGACATTCTTTTGTGCTAAGTGGTCCTGTAGTTTTATTGACGTTTGCTAGCAGTTATTAGAACCAAGATGGTCTTGGAGGTGAATGTTGCGCTTTACAAATATATTTCCATTCCATTTGTCCACCTATTGCACCATGAAGATATACTCTCAGTACTAAACTATCGAAAACAACTGTGAAATGAAGTTGTCACCATCCTGGAGAAAGAAGCAGTGGAAGAGGTTCCTCATCACCAAAAAGGTGAGGGTATGTATTCCCCTTATTTCTGGTTTGAAAGCAGGATTTCAAACCCATTCTTGATCTCAGAAGCCACGACAAATTCACGAGAAAAGTAAAATTCAGGATGTTTGTTACAACAGATTTACCAACAGTTACATCAAGGGCACTGGATCTATGTATTATAACTTTAGGGCACCTACTTCCATATCCCAGTTGTAGGGAAACATCAGACGTCCTAAGGTTTCTAATGGGTGACAATCATTTCCAATACAAAGTTCTTCCACTTGGACTAAACTTGGTGCCAAAAATATTTCCAAATGTATGTCAGTTGTTGCTGCATAACTGATAAAACATCAGATAAGCTATCCCTATCTAGATGATTGGATATTAAGTCTGCTGGTTAATCAAGTCAAAGGAAGTCATAATTTTTTATGTCAAGTCAAGCCAAAACTTGCTTTATTCGGCAACTGAAAGCCATAAAAACCAACATATTAAAAAGGCAATCATTTCATCAACATAGAGTAACATTTTAAAAACCTTGGTCATTTAAAAAGGATTTAAAAAAAATCCATTGTGTCAATAAAAATACAAGTATTGAGTTTTTTTTAAAAAATAACACAGAAATACATTTTATAAAGTGCAGAGTGCTAAAGACCAAGTGTAAGGGCAAAATATCGAAAGGTGCATATGCAGACATAGTGTAGGCTCTGGGCCCGGCTGCCTATTATAACAACAACTTTTTCCTAAGCCTGGTGGCTTCTGTTATAAAACTTGTAACCCCGAGACAGACCATGGGAAAGGATAACATTTGAAGATACAATAGAGCAGGCCTAACTTGAGCAACATGGCAACCTCTGAGCAGCGGGAGTATGAACCTTTTATGAAGAGAGTGATAAAAATCACAAAAGAAAATAATGTTCAAGGTATCTCGCTCTGAGAAGTTGTCACAGGGGCAGGATTTTTGGGTACCAGCTTTTGCAAAACCTTAGGGAACTGCCCAAAACCAAGGGACCAAAAATCTAGTTAATACAAAGCGGTGAAAGTCATTGTTAACAATAAGTAGATATGGTTGGACTTTTGCTCAGGGAGAGTATAACATACCTTCTCACAGTGGATTTTGCCAACTTGATTTCTTCCCTGAACCCTTGGCATTTAACCAGGAACTGTTGTTTAATAAATCTGACTGCGGATTTAGCCAAGGGTTTGGGTCTTAGGTACATGTTAGGGCAGCCGAGCCACTCTGTCAGATCCATTACATATTTTAGCCAGGGAATGTACTTTGCTCCCGCCAATGTTACACAATAAGTAATTATAAGTTAGTTTATGTTAGTGGTGGGACAAGCCCATATACTCAGCCAGCGCCGCAAAGGGGCTACCGCTATCCGGTCCAAAATGTACCCCATACCTAGTTCTTCGTGTAATATAAAAGGTAGGCTAGTGGGCGGGACAGCCAGAAGCTTATGCAAGAACTTGTTCTCTGCCCCCTGAATATCCTTTCCGTCCTTATAGCACCAGACATCGCATCCATAGGTTTCCATGGGGATGCACTTTTCTTTATAAATATTCAGCAGGGCAGGAAAGGGTTTTGACCCTAGTCTTTTGGCAAAGTTCAAGGTGGCCCCGCTGCTCTGGTTAGGGTGTTAACTTTTTGTGTTATTTGGGCACGCCAGGATCCATTCTCTTCAAATAGTACCCCTAAATAAGGGAAGGTCGGGACTTTGGTTAATTCAACCCCCTTACAGTAAAATTTGGCCTATGAGGCCTATCTGTGGCCTATGGACATAGTGTGTGATTTTATAAAATTAGTGGTCAGGTCTAGGGAATCCATAAAAGCTATAAAACTATCTAAGAGTAATTGGAGACCCACAGCAGCTCTGGCAAGCAAAACCGTGTTGTCTGCTTAGATGAGCGCAGGTATCATCTTGGCACCGACCCTGGGGATGTCTATACAACTAGAGATAAAAATTACCTTATTAATATACAGCATGAACAACAGGGGGGCCAAGATGCAACCCTGTCGGACGCCTCTCTTCACATCCCTGGTACCCTATTGTATCTATCTCGGCCACTGTGTTTTTGTGGGCAGTACATAAAAAATCCACCAGCTCCGCATCCACGCCCATATTACTTAAAATCAGCCATAACTTGGACCTGTTTACACAATCAAAGGCTTGAGTCAGATCCATAAAAGCCAGGTGTAAAGACCCCCTCTTAGCAATAGTATATTTCCTGATCACTAAGTGTAAATTAAGACATTGATTCAAGGTCCCTTTTCCCATCCTAAAACCATACTGTAGATTAAAAATAACGTTGGAATGATCGAGCCATGCCGTTATTCGTTCCAGTATCACTTTGCCCATAATTTTAGCAGCAGAATCTAAAAGCAAAATCGGTGTGTAGCATGCTGGATCATCCCTTGCTCCTTTTTTTAAAAATGCGGAGAATGACTGCCATTGCCCATGAAGGTATGAAACCACATAAGCACGCTGGATTAAAAACATGAGTTAAAATCATGACCCAAACCTCGGGATCAGCCTTGTAAAGATCTGCCGGAACCCCATTGGGGCCAGGAGCCTTACCCCTAGATGTAGAGGTGATTTCCTTATAAACCTCCTCTATGCAGAAGTGGAGGGGAACACTAGGTGACCCACCGTCCGTATGAGCCCCAGATTCTCCTGTGTTAGTGCTGCTAAAAATATGTCCAAAGTGCTGTACCCACTGGTTAGCTGGGATTATGAAATGTACGTTGGAATTTGGCACATCAGGAAAAAAAGGTCTGTTAACCACCGACCAAAATTTGGAGCTTTTTGCCATAACACTTGCTTGGCCTAGAGCCTCCCAAACCTGCTCTCATATCTTCTTCTTCCTCTTCTGTACAGCAAGTTTATATGCCTTTCTCCTCCTCCTGACCAGCACCTCATCCCTTGGGTTGAGTTTAAGGGCCTGCAAAGTTCCCTGTGGGTTGCAGAGCAGGTCCCATCAAACCATCGCTTAACCTTGGGGCCACTTGCTCTGCTCACGGCAGTTAGGTTGGATGATATCTGCTTACTGATTTTTTCAAAGGCCTCTAAGGCGACCACCATGCATGGTGGGTCCACACATGCATTTTTTATGGTTTCAGAGATTTTGTGCCAAATTAAGCTGCATGTCAACTGCCATTGCAGTTCTGTCAGTCCACTACTTGGGTACAGTTCTGGACACTCACGCCACAGGAGTGCATCTTTTGGAAGAGAGAATGCCATCTATCCCTTTGAAATGAGATGATTTTTTACAAACTCCTCATACAATGGCGCCCTAGACACCATCTCTAGGGTATACTCAGATGTGAGTCCCTTGCTCATTGCACCATCAGGATTCAAGCAAGCCGGGCCGAAGACGCCTGAAATGGCAGAAACCGGTCCCCGGAAGCTTGTTTCCTTCCCAGTGTAAGAATTGGCTTTTGTAGTCTGGTCTGCCCTGTTCCCATGATGCACTGGGCCAGGGACAGACTAATTTGCATACAGCCAGGTTCTGAAACTGGGATGGTGCAATGAGCTAAAAAACGGTGTTGGATCTAGCCCTGATCTCTTGACTGGGTGAGAGTACTCTGCTTAATTCAGAGACTCTGTCCATCACCACCCCTTGTTGTAAATAATTTTGTCCACCCTAAGCGTGGAAGGGTATACTCAGATGTGAGTCCCTTGCTCATTGCACCATCAGGATTCAAGCAAGCCGGGCCGAAGACGCCTGAAATGGCAGAAACCGGTCCCCGGAAGCTTGTTTCCTTCCCAGTGTAAGAATTGGCTTTTGTAGTCTGGTCTGCCCTGTTCCCATGATGCACTGGGCCAGGGACAGACTAATTTGCATACAGCCAGGTTCTGAAACTGGGATGGTGCAATGAGCTAAAAAACGGTGTTGGATCTAGCCCTGATCTCTTGACTGGGTGAGAGTACTCTGCTTAATTCAGAGACTCTGTCCATCACCACCCCTTGTTGTAAATAATTTTGTCCACCCTAAGCGTGGAAGGGTATACTCAGATGTGAGTCCCTTGCTCATTGCACCATCAGGATTCAAGCAAGCCGGGCCGAAGACGCCTGAAATGGCAGAAACCGGTCCCCGGAAGCTTGTTTCCTTCCCAGTGTAAGAATTGGCTTTTGTAGTCTGGTCTGCCCTGTTCCCATGATGCACTGGGCCAGGGACAGACTAATTTGCATACAGCCAGGTTCTGAAACTGGGATGGTGCAATGAGCTAAAAAACGGTGTTGGATCTAGCCCTGATCTCTTGACTGGGTGAGAGTACTCTGCTTAATTCAGAGACTCTGTCCATCACCACCCCTTGTTGTAAATAATTTTGTCCACCCTAAGCGTGGAAGGGTATACTCAGATGTGAGTCCCTTGCTCATTGCACCATCAGGATTCAAGCAAGCCGGGCCGAAGACGCCTGAAATGGCAGAAACCGGTCCCCGGAAGCTTGTTTCCTTCCCAGTGTAAGAATTGGCTTTTGTAGTCTGGTCTGCCCTGTTCCCATGATGCACTGGGCCAGGGACAGACTAATTTGCATACAGCCAGGTTCTGAAACTGGGATGGTGCAATGAGCTAAAAAACGGTGTTGGATCTAGCCCTGATCTCTTGACTGGGTGAGAGTACTCTGCTTAATTCAGAGACTCTGTCCATCACCACCCCTTGTTGTAAATAATTTTGTCCACCCTAAGCGTGGAAGGGTATACTCAGATGTGAGTCCCTTGCTCATTGCACCATCAGGATTCAAGCAAGCCGGGCCGAAGACGCCTGAAATGGCAGAAACCGGTCCCCGGAAGCTTGTTTCCTTCCCAGTGTAAGAATTGGCTTTTGTAGTCTGGTCTGCCCTGTTCCCATGATGCACTGGGCCAGGGACAGACTAATTTGCATACAGCCAGGTTCTGAAACTGGGATGGTGCAATGAGCTAAAAAACGGTGTTGGATCTAGCCCTGATCTCTTGACTGGGTGAGAGTACTCTGCTTAATTCAGAGACTCTGTCCATCACCACCCCTTGTTGTAAATAATTTTGTCCACCCTAAGCGTGGAAGGGTATACTCAGATGTGAGTCCCTTGCTCATTGCACCATCAGGATTCAAGCAAGCCGGGCCGAAGACGCCTGAAATGGCAGAAACCGGTCCCCGGAAGCTTGTTTCCTTCCCAGTGTAAGAATTGGCTTTTGTAGTCTGGTCTGCCCTGTTCCCATGATGCACTGGGCCAGGGACAGACTAATTTGCATACAGCCAGGTTCTGAAACTGGGATGGTGCAATGAGCTAAAAAACGGTGTTGGATCTAGCCCTGATCTCTTGACTGGGTGAGAGTACTCTGCTTAATTCAGAGACTCTGTCCATCACCACCCCTTGTTGTAAATAATTTTGTCCACCCTAAGCGTGGAAGGGTATACTCAGATGTGAGTCCCTTGCTCATTGCACCATCAGGATTCAAGCAAGCCGGGCCGAAGACGCCTGAAATGGCAGAAACCGGTCCCCGGAAGCTTGTTTCCTTCCCAGTGTAAGAATTGGCTTTTGTAGTCTGGTCTGCCCTGTTCCCATGATGCACTGGGCCAGGGACAGACTAATTTGCATACAGCCAGGTTCTGAAACTGGGATGGTGCAATGAGCTAAAAAACGGTGTTGGATCTAGCCCTGATCTCTTGACTGGGTGAGAGTACTCTGCTTAATTCAGAGACTCTGTCCATCACCACCCCTTGTTGTAAATAATTTTGTCCACCCTAAGCGTGGAAGGGTATACTCAGATGTGAGTCCCTTGCTCATTGCACCATCAGGATTCAAGCAAGCCGGGCCGAAGACGCCTGAAATGGCAGAAACCGGTCCCCGGAAGCTTGTTTCCTTCCCAGTGTAAGAATTGGCTTTTGTAGTCTGGTCTGCCCTGTTCCCATGATGCACTGGGCCAGGGACAGACTAATTTGCATACAGCCAGGTTCTGAAACTGGGATGGTGCAATGAGCTAAAAAACGGTGTTGGATCTAGCCCTGATCTCTTGACTGGGTGAGAGTACTCTGCTTAATTCAGAGACTCTGTCCATCACCACCCCTTGTTGTAAACCATCTCTGCTAGAATCCAGGACTTCTAGAAATGTGCATGTTCCCCTTGCCAGACGCCACATGAGACCTCTTCATCAGTGCCTGGTGGAACAATGATACCAACTAACTGGCAGGTGGGAAGACTGACTCCTTCTATCTCAGTCTGAGATTCAGTCATTTCCTTGGTGCTTACGGTCTCAATATCATTGTTTCTTTTCATCAGGAAATTCTGTTGCAGACAATCATTAAAGACACTTCTTCTGGGATAATCACATGGATCATCTTCAAGTTCAAGGCAAGCGGAAGACCTAAGGAAGCACAAATGATATCGAAATGGCACATAGCAAGTGACTTACAGATTGCTGCTGTTCACCCCTCAGGTGTTCAGAATGCGGAGGCATACTGACTTAGCACCTAATTTTCAGTGAAAACTAAAAGTCTAAGTTCTACAAAGTGCCATTGTGATTGGTTCCACAGCTAGACCTTTTTGCAGACGTAGGAAACAAGAAATACCAAAAATATGTCTTCAAGTACTATCAGCAAAGGTTGTGCTGGAACTACCTTTTGATAGACCGGTCAGAGATGTTTCTTTACGCACTTTCTTCAATTTTATGAATCCGTACAGTGCAGCTACAAAGCGAGAATGATTCCCATAACTCTAGAGTGGCCACGCCATTTGGTGGTTTACAAACTTACATCTTGGGGGCAACCACATAGGAGACTTCCCTACAGACCGCATCACCTTCACAAGTTCAGGGGCCTGATCCTATATCCAAACTTTCCATTATTGAACTTAAACACCTGGCTCCTGAACTCATACAATACATACATTTAAATGTGCCACAGAACTGTATGAACTTCCTGAATGAGACAGTGTCCTTCCATCAGAACATCATGTGTTTTAAACTCGAAGAGTTTTTCATTCAGGGCATCCAGAACAACTATGACCCTTGCAGATGTCGCTAAGTGGTACTCCCAAATCTGTATGTAGCGACATCTCAGTTTCACTTTTCTTAAAAAAAGGTGCACCTTGCTGTGATTATTGCCTATAGGAAATCAAATGTGTAAACGTCTTTCTTCAGGATCCCAGAAGTGGGAGATTTCTTAGAGGGTTTAAAAAGGTGTTTTCCCGCTCCACCATTTCATCTACTTCCTGGGAGCTTAACATCATCTTTTTAAATTCATGTGTCTCCCTTTGGAGGCTCTACTTGAACATATCTGCAGCATTTGACTTGGAAGGCTGCTTTACTTGTACGGACTTTCATAGGGTCTGCAGGTTCAGGCCTTGCGCTGTCTGAAACCATGCACTGATTTCCATACAAGTGGTGATGAGAACTGAAATGAGTTTTCTACCTGAGGTGATTCTTAATTTCCATGTCCAACAGTTTTATTTGCCAGATTGGTTTCTGAATCCATGATCCTCAGCTGAACCCATCATACTTTATATGCAAAGTGTTGAAATCCTGTTTACACAAAATGAAAAAAGTGAAACAATCCGGATATTCCTTCATAAATTATGGAGTTCTTAGAAGGGTGCTAACTGTTATGAAGCAGTTCATGCGGATAGTTTCTTTTATCCTTCTGTGCTGCCACTTCAATAGGGGTAAAGTTGCTAGAGCAACTCTTTTGAGAAAGGCATCTTTATCAGAAATATGTAACACTTCCACTTGGCTGTCTGTCCATTTATTTATAAGACACTCTTGTCCTGACTTGTCCTGATTTTGACTTCAGGATCTTTGCCGGGTAGGACAGACTTTCTTTCGGTGATGATGTGGTGTTTTTCCATTCATTCCTCTACCTTTTTTTTTATATCTTGGATGGGATAGCTGTTCTATTAATTGCTTTTCATTATTTATAAGAGTATCCTCTGGAGGAAAAGTTACCTATAATCCCAGTTTTCTGCCAGTGGAATACTCAGTCATAAGAAACCTTCCCAGGTGAATGAACAGAAAATGTGTATGACTTATACCCAAGATCCTTTCTTGCTCCCCTAATAATGTACTGCCCTTACTGTGACCTGATGGGACACTGGAGGAGGACGGTTCCTCCAAGGTACATTGAGTTTTTCATCATAATGTCATTGAGGCCTATCTACTAGCATTGTTCTTTCTTTCCTTTCTGTTGTTTTTAAAAAAGGTTTTTGAAAAATGTGTTTGCCCACTTTTTATTGAATTACTCACTATTTGGATTCAATTTCTAATGAATGTAAATAAAATGTAGCCAATTTGTTTCCTTTTATTAGGCTACAGATATTTTTGTATTATTATTAAAGTGTGATTTTCTACTGAAAGGTTTATACATGTGCCTGTAGAGTTGTCTGCTGTAGATGACATGCTCTGCATACACCTGCTCAAGTGTTTGTTATGGACTTTGCAAGTCTTGGGTCTCAAGATAACTTCTGACTCCTCCTTGAAACCTAGAAAGCACCAGGACAAAGACTTCACCTCAGATTGTCATTTTCCCCCAATGAGCGAACAAGGAAAAGTAGTTAGTGAAGCACAACAGTAAATGGGATGTCGAGGTACATTGTAAATTGATGCATAATGTGAGACAATCCTCTGAATAATCTGCTTGCATCTGGGGAGGCGGAGGGTGCATGTGAATCTACAGCTCTATGTGCTACAAATAAATGCTTACCGGGTAATGTTTCCGTTTCCAATAGTTGTGGGATACTAACTTTTTCAATTTGCACGCTGTGCTGCTGTAGATCACATGCTTTGTGCAGTCTATAGAACAGTCCACTCCCTCTAAAGTGGTGCCGAGCGAGATGAAGCAGATGCTTGAAATAAAGTTTTACTTACCGTTTGCCCGACTTGGACATTTTGATGGGAAGGAATGTCCACAAAATAATGAATTATGAATGTGTGATGTAGACCATAAAGCAGCAAAGCTGTGGTAGCTCTGTTTCCCTAGTAGAATGTGCTCTAGGCACAGAATGTAGAGCTTATTTTGCCTTAGAGCAACATAAGTTATTATTATTATTATTATTATTAAGTGGGTTTTATTAAGCGCAGACAACCCGGAGGCCTCGTAGCGCTGAGTGTGACTGGGAGGCAGGTAAGGGTAGTGAGATTTACATGAAGAGAAGGGTTTTTAATTCCTTCCGGAATTTTAGGAGGTTAGGCTCACCGCGCAGGGAGACTGGCAGAGAGTTCCATGCTTTGGCCGCATTCCAGGAAAAGGAGCGTCCTCCCCATCTGGCACGTTTGACTTTGTTCTCGGTGGCCAGAAAGGCTGTGCTGGAGCGCAGCAACCTACGGGGGAGATATGGGGTGGCCAGCGAGCAGATCATTGCTGGCGCTTCTTTCCACATAGCCCTGTGCATAAAGCACATTGATTTAAATAGTGTTCTAGCCTTGATGGGTAGCCAGTGGAGTTTTTTTAGAGCAGCAGTCCCTGAGTCCCGCCTGTTAAGGCCCAGCAGGAGACGGGCTGCTGCATTTTGCGTGACCTGGAGCTTTTTTGTTGTAGTGGCCGGAGCCCCCAGGTACAGCGCATTCCCGTAATCTAGACGGGATAAAATAATTGCTTGCACCATGATCCTGCGGGCTTGTGGGGGGAGAAGTGGTAGTACTTTTCTGAGCATACGCATCAGGCCAAAGCAGGTGGCAGATACAGTCGTTGCTTGGTGGTTGAAATTAAGATTGGCATCAAGCCAGATGCCCAGGCTCTTTATTTGGGGTTTGGACTGAGGCTGGATGCCCATGCATGGGGGCCAGTTAGGTAATGGACAGGGGATGTTTAGGTTTCCAAGAATCATAAGCTCCGTTTTATCCCCATTAAGTTTTAGGTGAGAGCTGGCCATCCATTTATTAACTGCCACCAGACATTTCTCAAGATTAGGCGAGGAGGCGATAGTTTGGTTCATAGAGACGATCAGTTGCGTGTCGTCAGCGTATGTGACTAATTCCAGGCCAAATGAGTGGACGATGTCTGCCAAGGGAAGCATATATATGTTAAAAATAACGTGGATGTATTTAAATATAGATCTCCATAGGCTTGACTGTAATGAGATTTTTCAAAGTAGTGCTTAGCAAATGCAACACAAAGTTGCTTTGTCTTGCTTAATGGCTTTAGTCTTATTTTTGTAGTACATTGAAATGTTTTTCGACTTCTAATGTATGTAATGATCTTAAAACCACTGTCTTGGTGTGAAAACAAAATTGGTAAAACAGCTGTTTAATGTAGATTGGGGGTATCACTTTTGGCGGAAAGAAGTCTTTCCTCATGAACCTGGATGAAAGGCCTCCTCCACTCTTAAAACTTACAACTCACTTACCTTGTACCGGAAGTTGATTTCTTCTATGAATGTTACTCACCATGAAGTATATTGCATTTTCTATTCCGTTTTTCTATATTGCAATGACTTGTAGGGAGCTGGATTATGTGGAACACACCCCTCCAGTTTTGCCCTAAGTGCAATGTAACATTCTTGAGGGTGAACCATCACAAAGTTTGCAACCTTTGCTTACCCCAGGGCCACAAAGAATTGAACAGTTTAGCCTGCCATGCCTTTTAAAACAAGAAGACAATCCACTACAGGTGGGAGTCTCAGTGGGCACATTATACAATGCAATGGCAAGAACCTTTTGAGCAGACACTGGTCTGTGGAACCTAAGACTTCGAGGGGGCTTATTATGAAGAGGATGTTCAAGCTTGGCTTACCAACAGGTCAAGCTGAAGAGAGTTTCAGCACCCTCTCTTTTAATGCCTCCAGTGTGAAGAAGGAAAAAGTTTGTCTGCCCTATAAAAGCCAGCACCCAGGACAAAGGCTATGCCAAGGACACCCATAACTTGCCGACCACCTTTTAGTGACCCTCTGGGGTTCGTCCTCAAAAAGAGTCTCACTGGGAGGCAGAGCACCACTCTTGGTAGCTGGACATCAATCCCACAAACTTTGAACAAAAAGCCTGGGCCCAGGTCTACCCTGCAGAAGCCTCAAGGCCAAGCCATATCTCCTTGATTTTCAAAGCGCGAACCAATACCTTCAGTGCCAAATCCTGCTTTGAAACTGGCTGAGAAGCACTCTTGGATGCCTGCCTCAATATCGAGTAACACAATACTGGCCATTTAGCTTCCAGAGGCACTTGGTATCAGGCAATGTGTGGTCTCTTCCATCCAACCATTGCGATGATCCTAGCTACTCCTGCACAGCAGGAGATCGAACCTTTACTGCTCTAAAAGAACGCACCTTTGGGAAGGCAACTTTGAGGAGCTCCAGACTTGTTCTGTCCCTAAAAGGTTCACAGGTCACCTTCAGCACAGATCTCAGTCTGCACACACTTTGACCCTCAGGACCTTATTTTGTGACAGTCCCAGTGGATGGAGAGGAGGATCTCTAGCATGACTGTTGTCCATCAAGATGACACAAACCTAGAAGCCTGTCCAGTCAAGGTTCCCCACCCGATGACACAGCAGCCTTTCTCTCTGTTTTACTAAGAGCAGCTGACCATCATAAACTTGAGCTCCGGGTTGTCGAGGAGGAGGTTTACTTTTTGCTCAAGATGCTGTCCAGACAGTAAGAGTGGTACTGTTCTTACCAAAGCCACAGAGCATGATTAGATCATTTCAAGGAGCTAGATATAGCCAGGGTGCTTACTCCAGGGGTGAATAAAAATAATGAATGCCAGCACCTGATGATCCACTCTTCATCAGTGGGCACATTCCACTGAACTCCGTCGTCGTACGTTTAATTTAAAAGTGGCTATTTGCCCAAGGCACTGCGGATGTCCCTCCTCCGTGCCTAACAAAAATGAATGTGTCCTCATGTAACGCAACTGGTGGTATGTAAAGCGTTCTGTACAAAAAAAGAATTACAGTATTATCTTCCGTAGACACTCATGGCTAAGTCTCTCTGGATTTAGACCCTGTAATCTAACAGCACTTGATCGATGCCCCCTTTGATGGTGAGCATCTTTTAAGGACATGTGTTGACACAATGTTAAAAAAATTAGAAAGGGCACCAATTTTGCTATAGCCATTGGGGCACTCATCATGCAATCTGCTAACGCTAAGTTTCTTTGCACAAGGGAATTCAAAAGCTGCAATAATACTACAGTGTTTAGTGTTCCAACAGCATCAGCCTTTGAGGGCATCGGAGGCTACAGTGGCAGCGGTCAAGGATAAGGTCAAGGCGGTTCTGGAAAAGGCACCTCAGCCTCCAAGCAGTGACTTACCATGCATTCTCCTTATTATAGAACACCTGGCAGGGTGAAGAATCAGGAAAATTCCTCCCACAGTGGAAGCAATAATTGAGACACATGAGTCTTGTCTGTTTTCCAGCAAGGATACTGCTTGAAGTGCCACACTACACCGCCAACCATCCCACCTCACAGTTTGCTCCTCAGCAAATATGTCCTCAAGCCAGTGCCCCCACACCAGTGGAGTCTGCAGGTGTACTCCCTGTACTTTCGCATATGAAAGAAGGTTGGTCCCCTGCGGCCTTTCATTAATTTGAGGCCACTGTAACATTACATCCTGTCAGAGCACTTCGCAATTGCAACCCTGCAAGACGGCATTCCTCTACTCTGCACAGATCACACAGCAACCCTGAACCTCACATCCTCATTTATCCAGCATATGATTGATACCGTAGGTTTGTGGAAAGTGGACAATATTTCCAGTTGAAAGTGCTTCCTTTTGGAGTCAAATTCCCACAGGTTTTTACTAAGCGCCTAAGCAGTGTTACAGGACATCTGCGCCATTCAGCAGTGCTTAAAACACACACTCATAAGGTTGTTTCGCTCCTGCAAAAATTAGGGTTTACAGTTACCATCAAAAAGTCCCATCTTTGTCCTCAGCAGACTCAGCCCTTCTTGGGAGCAGTTCTATTTCTGTCACAGGCACGTCCCGTCCCAATCAAGAGTGGGTGCTGGCCTTTCAAAGGCTGAGACCTTTTTTTTCACACATCACTTTCTTGAACAGTCAGAATATATGTAAAACTATTGGAATAATGCCCTCCTGCATTTCCATGGTGCTCCGTCCCTCAAATTCATGTGCACCCATTACCGGACTGCCTGTCAAAGCAATGGCAGAAGCAACAGGTCAATGGGAAGCTCTAGAGTTGGCGATCAGAATCTACCGTTGCCTCAAATAGTAGACCTTCAGGAATTTATTACCAAGCAGACCATTTGTGGACCTTCAGCCATTGGTGACCATTGCTACAGATGCCTCATTAACAGGTTGGAGCACGCACACATCTGAACAACATAGCTGTTGAGGGTACCGAGACACAAGAACAACAAAAGTCTCACAGCAGCTCCCTAGAGCTGACCACTGTCCAATTGGCACTCAAAGAGTACTACACGCTCATTCTCAAGAATACAGTCCTGGTGTCGACAGTGTGACTGCCATGTACTACATTCAGCAGCAAGGAGGGGTACTAATTTGCCACAGCTGTCAGCATCAACCCTATCAATTTGGCCCTGAGCCGGTCCTCGTTAGCGCCAGTTCCTTGTGGAGTATCAATCTGAAAGAGACACGTTAGTGATAGATTCCTTACCTTAGAATATCCCCAGGTGTCAGACTGGATCCGGAAAGTTTTTTTGTTAGCAGTACCCCTGCTCGTCAGTAGGTGTCGTCGTACGGCTCCGCGTACATTGCTGGCGTCGTAGTCACCGAGATGACGTTGCTGGAGCTACTTAGACTTAGCGCAGATCCGGAGAGAGCAGTACCCCCAGTAATTTTTTTACTACATCTTTGTGGACTTTTGTCTCTGTTTTCAAGTATATATCAATCTACAGGTGCATAGGGATGCCTGGTTTTAAGTCTTGAGCGGCCTGTCCCCGCTTGGTGTTGGTGACGGACCGACACAGTGAATGTCTCTACTGACTGGGGCGCGACCATGACTCCGAGTCGTGCCCCCACTGCCAGGCCATGCCGGGCCATGGCTCTAAAAACTTTGCGGGAGCGGTCCCGAAAGTGGATGGAGGCCCTGGAGTCTGTTCCACGCCGTTCACGGTTCCGGCCCAGAGGGAGGTCGAGGGACCGGGTGCGCAGACATCACTCGAAGTCTTCGCACTCTGTGTCAGGTAAGGCGAAGCATAAAAAGTCGAAGAAGCGTTGTCGCTCTTCGCCTTCCCCTAGCCGGTTGCGCGACACTGCTAAGGGGGCAGGTGGCGCTGCTCCGGCGGAGCCTACACAGTTGCCATTGGCTTATCCGCCCTTTCAAGGTCTATCGGCATCTCCGGCCCAGCTGCAGGAGTTCCTGTAAGCCATGGCACGTGTCTTTGGACCGTCCACTTTAGCTTCTTGTGGAATATCACGCAGAAGCGGACGACACTGGTCCTCATTGGCGCCAGCTCATTGTGGAGAATCACTCAGGAGCGGACATGGACACAGGTCCTCATTAGCGCAGCTCCTTGTGGAGTATCACTCAGGAGCAGACAACGACGCCAGTCCTCATTCGCACTAGCTCCTTGTGGAGTATCACTCAGGAGCGGACGACACCGGTCTTCATTGGCGGCAGTTCCTTGTAGAGTATCACTCAGGAGCGGACGACGACACCGATCCTCATTAGCGCTGCTCCTCAGGAACAGACGATGGTCCTCATTTGCGCCAGCACCTTGTGGAGTATCACTCAGGAGCAGACAACTACACCGGTCCTCATTCGCGCTAGCTCCTTGTGGAGTATCACTCAGGAGCGGACAATGACACCGGTCCTCATTAGCGCCAGCTCCTTGTTGAGTATCGCCCAGGAGCGGACAACGCCAGTCCTCATTAGCCCCAGCTCCTTGTGCAGTATCACTCAGGAGCAGACGACCCCGCCGGCCCTCATTAGCGCCAGCTCCTTGTTGAGTATCGCCCAGGAGCAGACAACGCCAGTCCTCATTAACGCCAGCTCCTTGTGGAGTATTACTCAGGAGGGGACAACAACACCGGTCCTCATTAGCCCCAGCTCCTTGTGCAGTATCACTCAGGAGCGGACGACGACGCTGGTCCTCATTAGCTCCAGCTTGTTGTGGAGTATCACGCAGGGGCGGACAATGACACCGGTCCTCATTAGCGCCAGCTCCTTGTTGAGTATCGCCCAGGAGCGGACAATGCCAGTCCTCCTTAACGCCAGCTCCTTGTGGAGTATTACTCAGGAGTGGACAACGACACCGGTCCTCATTAGCCCCAGCTCCTTGTGCAGTATCACTCAGGAGCGGACGACGCCGCCGGCCCTCATTAGCCCCAGCTCCTTGTTGAGTATCGCCCAGGAGCGGACAACGCCAGTCCTCATTAACGCCAGCTCCTTATGAAGTATTACTCAGGAGTGGACAACAACACCGGTCCTCATTAGCCCCAGCTCCTTGTGCAGTATCACTCATGAGCGGACAATGACACCGGTCCTCATTAGCTCCAGCTTGTTGTGGAGTATCACGCAGGGGCGGACAATGACACCGGTCCTCATTAACTCCAGCTTGTTGTGGAGTATCACGCAGGGGCGGACAATGTCACTGGTCCTCATTAGCGCCAGCTCCTTGTTGAGTATCGCCCAGGAGCGGACAATGCCAGTCCTCCTTAACGCCAGCTCCTTGTGGAGTATTACTCAGGAGTGGACAACGACACCTGTCCTCATTAGCCCCAGCTCCTTGTGCAGTATCACTCAGGAGCGGACGACGCCGCCGGCCCTCATTAGCGCCAGCTCCTTGTTGAGTATCGCCCAGGAGCGGACAACGCCAGTCCTCATTAACGCCAGCTCCTTGTGGAGTATTACTCAGGAGGGGACAACAACACCGGTCCTCATTAGCCCCAGCTCCTTGTGCAGTATCACTCAAGAGCGGACGACAACGCCGGTTCTCATTAGCTCCAGCTTGTTGTGGAGTATCACGCAGGGGCGGACAATGACACCGGTCCTCATTAGCGCCAGTTCCTTGTTGAGTATCGCCCAGGAGTGGACAATGCCAGTCCTCCTTAACGCCAGCTCCTTGTGGAGTATTACTCAGGAGTGGACAACGACACCGGTCCTCATTAGCCCCAGCTCCTTGTGCAGTATCACTCAGGAGCGGACGACGCCGCCGGCCCTCATTAGCGCCAGCTCCTTGTTGAGTATCGCCCAGGAGCGGACAACGCCAGTCCTCATTAACGCCAGCTCCTTATGGAGTATTACTCAGGAGTGGACAACAACACCGGTCCTCATTAGCCCCAGCTCCTTGTGCAGTATCACTCAGGAGCGGACGACGACGACGGTCCTCATTAGCTCCAGCTTGTTGTGGAGTATCACGCAGGGGCGGACAATGGCACCGGTCCTCATTAGCTCCAGCTTGTTGTGGAGTATCACGCAGGAGCGGACAATGACACCGGTCCTCATTAACTCCAGCTTGTTGTGGAGTATCACGCAGGGGCGTACAATGACACTGGTCCTCATTAGCGCCAGCTCCTTGTTGAGTATCGCCCAGGAGCGGACAATGCCAGTCCTCCTTAACGCCAGCTCCTTGTGGAGTATTACTCAGGAGTGGACAACGACACCGGTCCTCATTAGCCCCAGCTCCTTGTGCAGTATCACTCAGGAGCGGACGACGCCGCCGGCCCTCATTAGCGCCAGCTCCTTGTTGAGTATCGCCCAGGAGCGGACAACGCCAGTCCTCATTAACGCCAGCTCCTTATGGAGTATTACTCAGGAGTGGACAACAACACCGGTCCTCATTAGCCCCAGCTCCTTGTGCAGTATCACTCAGGAGCGGACGACGACGACGGTCCTCATTAGCTCCAGCTTGTTGTGGAGTATCACGCAGGGGCGGACAATGGCACCGGTCCTCATTAGCTCCAGCTTGTTGTGGAGTATCACGCAGGAGCGGACAATGACACCGGTCCTCATTAACTCCAGCTTGTTGTGGAGTATCACGCAGGGGCGGACAATGACACTGGTCCTCATTAGCGCCAGCTCCTTGTTGAGTATCGCCCAGGAGCGGACAATGCCAGTCCTCCTTAACGCCAGCTCCTTGTGGAGTATTACTCAGGAGTGGACAACGACACCGGTCCTCATTAGCCCCAGCTCCTTGTGCAGTATCACTCAGGAGCGGACGACGCCGCCGGCCCTCATTAGCGCCAGCTCCTTCTTGAGTATCGCCCAGGAGCGGACAACGCCAGTCCTCATTAACGCCAGCTCCTTATGGAGTATTACTCAGGAGTGGACAACAACACCGGTCCTCATTAGCCCCAGCTCCTTGTGCAGTATCACTCAGGAGCGGACGACGACGACGGTCCTCATTAGCTCCAGCTTGTTGTGGAGTATCACGCAGGGGCGGACAATGGCACCGGTCCTCATTAGCTCCAGCTTGTTGTGGAGTATCACTCAGGGACGGACAATGACACCAGTCCTCATTAGCGCCAGCTCCTTGTGGCGTATCATGCAGGAGCAGAGAACGACGCCGGTCCTCATTAGCGCCAGCTCCTTGTGGAGTGTCACTCAGGGGCAGGCAACAACTTTTAGGACCTAGTAAGCAGGTTGGATCAACAGATCTATGAGCGGGAGATGAATCCCAAGGTACTTCAACAGTGATGGGAGGCGCCTACACCCACAATCCAGGGGCAATGCAGTATAGATGGACTGGTCAGACATATTTGCTTACACTTTTCTCCACTACTCTGATCACGTTTGTAGTGAGGATGCCCAGTCAGACGTCCATGACACTCATTCTTGTTGCATCCATGTCTGCAAGGCAGCCTGGTAGTCGGGGCTTCTGGAATTGTGTGCCCTATCACACAATAAGCTACTCGTTAGGGCTGATTCAACCCAGCATCAGGGTCTGCTGAGACCTTAATCTTCTGAACTGTGTATGCTAATCCTGCATGAGAAATAAGAGCATAACAATGTGTGCTTGTTATGCAGCAAAGTGGAAATGCTTTGTTCATTACTCCATATGCCAAAAGAGACAACTTCTTAAAGTCTCTGTACAAGACATACTTACTGGGCCTTCAAAAGGCAGAGTTGACATACTCATCTATTAGACTACATTTAGCAGCTGCAGCTGATTTATGCAGAATAGACATGATGCATCCCTATGTAAAATCCGAGTCATTCATGAAACGCCTTAGGAGTCATCCTGTCAAGGACTGTACAGTCCCCATGTATGGGACTGTAGTGGTTTCCTCAATAGATTAATGGGGCCTCGTTGTGAGCAATTGCTTTTTTGTGAAAATGCAGTATCTTTTTTTGGAAAGTATCATTGCAGGAGGTAATCATCTTCCTGCGTAAGGCAGGCGGGCTGCACACTTTCACAGTGCAGAAGCCTTTTATCCACGGTCTGAAGGATCATGTTATCTTAAAAGACAAATCCTTGCATGCTGCCAAAAGTAGTACCTCCAATCTGTTAGACTATTAATTTACCAAATCTTCTTTCCACACACGAACCACTGACAGTGAGAGCATTAACCACATTGAAAGTCTAAAAAGTGTTTATGTACTAAATAAATAGGAGAAAAGCTGTTCGATAGACAAAGCACCTTTTTTGTTGCATTTGCTAAACTTTACCTGGAATATCCCATTCCTGAGTTGGGCCTTGGTAGATGTATAGTTAAGTAAATCCAAGTATGTTCTACTAAGACAAAACTGACGTTCCATGCTATGCCTAGAGCACATTCTCTGGCAAAGCAGGGGCTACTGTGGCTTTCTTAGGTAACATATGACCATCAAACATATGTAAGGCAGCTTCATAGTCCACACCACGTGTTTGAGTCATTATGTGGTCATTCATGCCTATCGAGAGGCTCAAGTCGGGCAAACCATACTTAAAACATTATTACAAGCATTTGCTTCATCTTGCTTGACACCACTTAATGGGGAGAGGACTGCTTTATAAACTAAGCAAAGCATGTGATGTACAGCAGCCAGACACCAATGGAAAACATAATTGTACTGTAGGTATATATTTGCAGCTGGTAATGTTGTAGATTCACATGTGCCCTCGCACCTCCCCAAATGCAAGCACATTATTAAGGTTGAGTGCTCACATTATGCATCAATTCACAATCTACTTGTACACTCTTACTGCCCTGCTCATCTAAACCACTTACCTCACTCGCGGGTTGGGGGGAAACAAAATCTAAGGTGCATTATTTGCCCAGGTTCCTTCTAGGTTCCAGAGAGGAGTCATGAGTTATCTTGAGACGTCCGATTCTTCAAGGAAAAACAACTTTAAACATCCGCTGCCACTACTAGATGACAGGAGTATGCAGAGCATATGAATCCACAGCACTGCAAGCTACAGTCTGATAGTTACATATATATGTGCTCTCCAAATAGTGCCTGCAGGTGTGACAATTTAGTGCTCATGACTGAGGAAGTCTCTGCAGAACTAGGATTACAAGTAGGTAGCTTTTTTACATTTTGAATTACATAAAACCTGGGTCTATTCTACATTACAGTTAGAAATACCTGCATGGTATGGCGTGACCAAGAGTCCCATTGGCCACCCATCCTCCCTCACACCATTGCCAATTCCTCGAAAAGAAGAGAAGATGAGCATGATGGAGGAGAGGCTCAAAGAAATTGCCTAGCACCATGTGGGTGCTAGTGATTGAGGAAGACCATTCTTTCCATCTGAACGCCTTTGAATAAATGGCTTAAAAAGGTCTCTATCCTCAGATCAGAGGATCCGCTTGGGAAGGGCCACAGGTTTGCATGTCCGTGAATTGACTGTAACACCTGACTTGCAAGACACGGCTGAAAACTGAAACTATGACTCCCTGAAAGTCCTTTTAAATCCAAATCAAATTTTGAGAGGCAGGGATATCGGGGGCGGGTGAGGTCAGTTGCCCATTTTCGATGTAGATCATCTATACTTTCCACAGTGGGGTGAATGGTTTCCGTCACAGAAAATGGCTAGGTATTTTTAGTGATGGCTGAAGGAACCACTGAATGAGGAGCTATGGAAACTACTTACAACAGAGTGCCTGCGGCCCTCTTTGGAAGGCACTATCGCTCCTTCCTCACCGGCAGAACCCAGAAAATCAGACTTCAACCTTTCCTCTCTGGACCCACTGAGATCAGCTGCGGAGTACCCCAAGGATCGTTGCTCTGCTCCACGCTCTTTAACATCTACAAGCTATCTATCTCAGCATGGATAGTACTGTGCTAATCCTATGCTTAAAAACTTTTGATAGAAAAGCAGACATTTGAGGTGAGCAAATTTAGAGTGTCGCTGGTGTTGAGTGTGCTCTATACAGGAGCTGCCTTCCACCTAAACTTGGGAACTACCCAGAGTTCTCTCCTTCTTCTTTTTTGCATCTATACTACTATTATAAAGAGAGAACTTGCACCTTTTGGCCAGGTAAACTCGGGAACCACAGTGCCAATCCACACACCCAATACATTGTTGGAATCCTCAGGGTGTGTAGATGGACATAGGCGACATTAAATTAAAAAAAAAACCTAAATCAAAAAATTTAATTTTGAAAACAAAGTAGTCCGCTAAAAACAAGCGCCGGCCGCGAGGTAGCGCTGACCGCGACCTAGACGTAATGACGAGATGCGGGGAGGAGCGGTGACGTGCGGCAAGGAGTGGCGGTAGAGTCCGGAGTGGGCGTCGGCTCAGGTAAGCGGCGGCGAAGAGTGGCGGTGAAGTCCGTTGCGGGCAGCTCTGTAAGGCAAAGGCAGGCTGGAGGCGGGAGGCGGGAGGATCGAGGCGGGAGGCGGGCTGAGCAATGTCGAGGCGGGCTGGGCTATGTCGGGGCGGGCGGCGGCGAGGCGGGAGGGATGCGGTCTGGGCAATGTCGGTGCGGGCGTGCACAGAGCCTTAAAATGCTGCCCCAAGCCCCCTTCTCCCCCGGGCAACGCCGGGGCGGGCTGCTAGTGTGTATATATATATATATATATATATATATATATATGTTTTCATATATAATTTTTATATATTTTCCGGGGTCCCCGCGCATGGGCAGGAATATTCAAGTGCTTCCACCTAAACTTGGGAACTACCCAGAGTTCTCTCCTTCTTCTTTTTTGCATCTATACTACTATTATAAAGAGAGAACTTGCACCTTTTGGCCAGGTAAACTCGGGAACCACAGTGCCAATCCACACACCCAATACATTGTTGGAATCCTCAGGGTGTGTAGATGGACATAGGCGACATTAAATTAAAAAAAAAACCTAAATCAAAAAATTTAATTTTGAAAACAAAGTAGTCCGCTAAAAACAAGCGCCGGCCGCGAGGTAGCGCTGACCGCGACCTAGACGTAATGACGAGATGCGGGGAGGAGCGGTGACGTGCGGCAAGGAGTGGCGGTAGAGTCCGGAGTGGGCGTCGGCTCAGGTAAGCGGCGGCGAAGAGTGGCGGTGAAGTCCGTTGCGGGCAGCTCTGTAAGGCAAAGGCAGGCTGGAGGCGGGCGGCGGGAGGCGGGAGGATCGAGGCGGGAGGCGGGCTGAGCAATGTCGAGGCGGGCTGGGCTATGTCGGGGCGGGCGGCGGCGAGGCGGGAGGGATGCGGTCTGGGCAATGTCGGTGCGGGCGTGCACAGAGCCTTAAAATGCTGCCCCAAGCCCCCTTCTCCCCCGGGCAACGCCGGGGCGGGCTGCTAGTGTGTATATATATATATATATATATATATATGTTTTCATATATAATTTTTATATATTTTCCGGGGTCCCCGCGCATGGGCAGGAATATTCAAGTGCTTATGACTTTGATGAGGATACCCCTGGAAGAGAATTAGGATTACAGGTAAGTAACTTATCCCTATGGTCCCATTTCGTAACAGGTGTCCCATTGGATACGCTGGTTGAAGAGGGCTTAGATAACGTCGGCTGTGGTCCCATTTCATAAGAGGTGTCACAATGGATATGCTGGGTAAGGAAGGCTTAGATAACTTCAGCTATGGTCCCGTTTTGTCAGAGGTGTCACCTTGGATACGCTGGGTGAGGAAGGCTTAGATAACTTCAGCTATGGACCCTTTTCGTAAGAGGTGTGACATTCGATACAGTGGGTGAGGAAGGCTTGGATAACTTCAGCTATGATCCCATTACGTCTGAGGTGTCCCATTGGATATGTTGGGTGAGGAAGGCTTAGATAACTTCGGCTATGGCCCCGTTTCGTCAGAGGTGTCACATTGGATATGTTGGGTGAGGAAGGCTTAGATAACTTCAGCTATGGTCCCAATTCGTCAGAGGTGTCACATTGGATACGTTGGGTGAAGAAGGCTTAGATAACTTCAGCTATAATCCCATTTCGTCAGTGTAGTCACATTGGATACGTTGGGTGAGGAATGCTTGGATAACTTCAGCTATGGTCTAATTGCGATAAACAGCGTTTACTTTGCATGTGATACTTGCCATGCCATTACAACGCGGTTATTACAACGTCCGCGTTAGTTCGCATACCTTTACTACGAGAGTCAGAACAACGACTTGCGTTAGGGTGGAGAAAGTGTTGGATTTAAAATTCAACACCTTCCCTGGTGTCCGCAGAGACTGGAGTTGGAATAGTAAATTATACTATTCCAACATCCAGCGCCCCCAACAGCAATTCGTTGTTCCAAATTGTGTAGTAAAGGTATGCAAACTAACAATGCGGTCGTTCTAAAAACCGTGTTGTAATGGCATGCGTAGTACACGCATGCGAAGAAACAAGTGCTATTCCCAATTGCGTCAGAGGTGTGATGGCTTTAAATGATTTCGCTTTTGGATGTCGATAGAAATTTTTTGACATTTGCTAGTTGGTTGCCCACTCCCCTTATAAATTACTGACTGTTAAAACAATATGGCATTATAATATGTTGAGTAAGATTTAAACCAGCATAATCCTTGTGATGTGATCCGGAACTAGAATCTAAAGTTTACTTGCTGTTGTAAAGAAAAGTAAAAAATCTAATAAGGACTCGAAGGCAAGGATTAGCTAACCGCTGTTATGACTCATTCTATTGTCTGATTGCTCCTATCCATGGCGGGAGGATGATTGTGATGCCTTCATGAGATCTGTTTTTGAACAGTTTATTTCTGTTAAATTATGTGAATGCTAAGGTTTCATAAAGTCTTTTGTTATGAGTGATTGTAAGGTTATAGATTTCTGAGAGCAATGAACTGGAGAACTACTGAAACCATGTGCCTGGTTTCAAACTAAAACAAGAGTTAGAAACCCTATGATTGTTTGAGAACTGAAGTGTTTCAGTGTAAATTAACCACTTGGCTGCGGCGGTAATTCCTCTGCAGCGCTAGGGGGTGCCGCACGGCTCTCCCATGCTCCTGACGGAACCGCTCCGTCACGAGCCTCGGGCGCGCTGTGCTTGTGACGGAGTGGTTCCGTCACGCCCCCGCCCGCTCAATAGAACGCGCCGCGCAGACGCGAAATCAGTGCCGCGCAGGCGCGGCGGCCGGGCCGTGATGGAACCACTCCGTCACCAGCACAGCGCGTCCGAGGCTGGTGACGGAGTGGTTTCGTCACCAGCATGGAAGGTGTTAAAAGATGTCATGGACTTTATTGTAGAGCCTATTCATTCAGTGGTTGCATTAGATCATATGATTTTTTTTCTTACGTTTTTCTGGCCTAGTTGTCTTCCTTTGCACAATGGCGAGGACATTCTATATACTTCTGCTGTAGATTTTTCGTTGATTTGCATGTCAGACTGGGAATTTTTCGATAGTAAATCTGAAGTAGCAGCTAAAGTTAACAGTTGGATCAACATTGTACTTAGTATAGCTGATCTATTTCCGTGTTAGACCCAAACACCAACCAGGGAAAGGGTGGAAGGGATTTGAGCTCCACCTCCCTAGAAGCTGCCATAGCTCAGAGGCTCAGATTTGTAAAGCAAAAGTGAAAGGTGTTCTGTTACTCAGTTGGTATTTTTCACTGATCCACATGTGACAGGTGCCCATCACAGGGTCCTTTATTGATTCTTTATCAAGGCATCCACCTTCAACTGTCTTAATGCTTCTTATTCACACTTAAAGACTGAAGAGGTAGACAGCACAGCTGCACCAAGAGGAAATCAGTCCCTGTGCCTGTATATCATTCTCATGTCCTGGTTTAAGCAATTGACAGGCCGTTAATGTTCCCTCTTTTCACGGTTGCATTTCCTCACAGTGGTTGCATCAATAGATGATATAAGCATTGATTGTAGCATTCCTGCTCTTCTAATCTAGGTGGATTGTGTCCGCATTGAAGAGATCATTCAACCATAATGGGTAGAACACAACAGACGACTCCTAAACAGCGACACACCTCTCATGGGTCTTGGGGACCGATGGTGATCATTAAACACAAAAGGGCACATGAAACGCTATTGAGGACGGACTATGTGGCACTGATTTGGGCTGAATCTGTACCTTTTCTTCTCTGCAGCGCGGAGATTCCCCTTCAGGGGTGATTCCGGCCCTTTATAAATTCCTTTACAAATTACAAAATTACTGGTCAGAAGTATCTCAGACCACTCCTCAGTGGAAGTAACACTGAAACATTGGCAGAGAGACACAAGAGAGACATGGTGTCTCA
Source organism: Lissotriton helveticus (assembly GCF_964261635.1). Lineage (NCBI taxonomy): Eukaryota > Metazoa > Chordata > Amphibia > Caudata > Salamandridae > Lissotriton > Lissotriton helveticus. The sequence goes on from NC_136073.1 coordinate 899,925,491, forward strand.
CTGAATGGTCTCTTAAAATAGTTGCAAAAACAGAGGAACCATTGATTAATTACTTGGCCGAAAATAAAGGTTCTGTAGTATCCAGTGTATGGGAAGCAGTTAAGGCTATCCTATGGAGGAAGGCAATCTCCGAAACAGAAGAGCGCCATAAATTCAGGAGACAAACTATTGAAGGGATAAAATAAATTTAGTAAATTAGAGTTGGGTTATATTAAAGATCCATCACTTTAAATACTGAGGTGCCTTACTGCCAGAACACAGAGTAATGTATGTAAACTGTGACATATCTAACAAGTAGGGAACAGAGCAGGAAAAGTATTAGAATGGTTAGAAAAGAGAGAGAGAGGGCTTGTGATGGATACACACAATACTAGGGAGGTTGGTAAGGAAATAAATAAAAGTCAGAGGATTGCTACTAGCTTTATGAAATCCTTCAAAAAGAAAAGTAGGTCCTGTGGCGTATTGAGAAGAATTAGAGGATGTCATAAAAGATCTACCAATGCGCGTATTTAGCCCGGAATAAAGAGTGGAAACGGACTTGTAAATTCATACAGAAGAGATCTTCACAGCACTGGCACAATTGCAAACATGGAATGCCCTGGATACTAATAAATTCCCAGTTGAGTTATTTAAATGTGTAGCAAGCGAAATTTTGGAGCATCTACTGGAACTGCAGCAAGGTGCGAAGGAGACTGGAGAATTGCCCCATGGCTTAAGGCAAGGAGTTACAATTCAAATATAGAAACCAGGCAAACCTCATTAGGACGATCCCTTTGACACACCAATTTAACTGTTAAATGTGGAGACTAAAGTAGTGACCAAAGTATTAGACAATATGTTTTATACTTGTGTAAACACACTAACACACACAGACCAATCTAGATTCTTGCCTTGGAGGGCCATCAAACACAACTCACTACGCTTACACATAACAGCAGTATCCATGCACCGAGATGTGGAGCCATCAGTGCTCCCGTCACTTGATCCGGAGAAAGCATTCAACTCCATTGAACGGCTGTTCTTTCATTGATGAGCTTAGAAGCCAGTTTCATGAGATGGGTAAACGTACTCTAGAAATGCTCACAGGCGGAATTAAGATCAGAAGAGTGCCCCATCCACTATGTCATCGAGCAAGATTGTCCATTATCCTAATTATTGGTGTATGAACAATAGAACTGTTCGGCCTCTCTTTAAGGAACACCACCATGGTGAGGGACCTTAAAGGGGAAAGAGAACAGAATTGATGGGCAACGTTATAACCCAACCAGAAAATATGATTACTAGGATGATAGTCATCTCCAGTCTGTAGGGAGATAATCTGGTTATAAAATGATTTGGTCCAAGACAGCTTTGTACCTGCTGACTTGATGGATGACACAACTGAGCTAATCATCGTCATATAAGCTTTATTTCGACAACTCGTGTCATAAATGCTATAAAAAAACACCAAAGCTTAAAATACAGTTAAGAGACATAAAAATAATCGGTTTGTACAGCACGTCACCGAACGCTTGCAGGTTCTTCCTTGCGCTAAAACGAGGTTTATACAGCGTGGTGTCTTTAGGATGATTATCATAACCAGGTCCGGCATGCAATAACCTCTTGGGGCACTCTGTAATGCCAGATGGAGAGAAGTACAATCCAGTTTAACACAATCCAATTAAAAACAATTAATCTTTCAAGCTCATTCTTACAATACAAGTTACAATTCATAAAGTTTCAAAATTGCACCTATATAAAAGACGGAGAGAATTCGAAAGAGGGGTAGTGGAAAAAACTATCTGTGTATTTCAGTAGTTAAAATATGCTGCAACAATTTGCATGGCCGGCAATTGCGATATTGGTCTTTTGTGCCCCCTCATTTTAAAACTAATTTTTAACAACAAAAGCCAACAATGCATCAACTATGGAAGAGATCCTCTCTGCGGAGGGAGTGGCAGCGCTTTCAGCACGATGTGTGGTCCTCCTCCTCATCAGCGGCAGCAGGAATGAGGCAAGTCGCACCCTGGGACTTGTGGTCCCACCAGGGTGTTGCCGCAAGATGACAGGTGCCCTCAGCAAAGCCCCTAACGATGGAAGAGAACTAATCTTGTTCACTTAAAATAAACACGGAGGGATTTACATTCTTAGGGATATACAGCACCAGAAAGAAAATGTAGAGAACTGCAGAGAAATTTACATGTGATGCTGAATTGCTTTAAAGCGGACTGACCCAGCGGCAAGGTCTCCCACAGCCATCTCTGGGAAGTGAAGCGATGTACAAATAATGACGTAGCCACAGTTTCTATACAGTCTCCCAAACATCCCGCTTTAGAAGCAGAGAGAGTTTTCATCGAGTCGAAGGAAAGCTGTCAACCTTGTTATGGGATGTTAAGACACCTAGGTTATCACCAGCCAAAGTATATAAAGAGGTGTGTATAATAGAGCCTTTGGACTCCCTGACTCTGGTAAACATTATTGGGTGGCATGGATGATGACATTGAACGAATGGATTAGACCAAGACACTAACCGCCTGTTGTCTGAATTTGTGAACGTTTGGAAATATAAGTTACCCCCCACGGCCATGTCCACAACTCACGCGCGCGGTTTGAGTAACCTGGAAGAGTGCCACTCAAAGGATACAATGGAAAGGGTAAATTGTAAAGCAAATACCACTACAGGCCAGCAAGGATATGAAGGCGTGGGAAAGTGAACAGGCTTCTAAAAATTGGGCATTATAGAGAGCTCAAAGCGAGAAAGATTTAGGCAAAAGACGTAAAGAAAACTTCTGATTAAAGTTAGCTTGGCAGAGCAGCCAGGCTTATCATCAGAGGCAATGTGTAAACACACTCCCAGAAACGCAATGAATACACCAAGAGAGACTCCACGCTGGCTTATATAAAAATATATACTATATTATACATAAACCCAGGCTAAACGACATGAATCATAAATACTGCGCATGTTATGCAAATACTGAGATAGTACTCGTTATCCTGGACAATGCAAGTCCAAAAATAACCTTTGATCACCATAAGCACATAGTAGGCAGCCCATGTGCTCCTCTCTTGAAGTTTATACAGTAACAGTCACAAAACAGGCACAGAAGCCTCTGGGTGCATGTTATATGCGTAAGGCTCCCTGTATTCCATTTTTACGGATTTGTACACATCAATACAGACGGAAAACAATGTGTTTTCTGTCTGCATTTATTTTTAAAAGTAGATAAATACAGAAAATTGTGCTTCTTTTAAGTGACTCTCCGTGCTGTCTTTCATGAATTGTTGGCCAACTGCTGAGCAAATATATACTGCATGGGAAATTAAAGAACGGGATGAAATTTCTTTAAATAATGGCATGTGTCAACATACATTTGTGCAACAAAATTGGGGGTTTTTACCTATGCCTCTGTTGCGAATATCACAACAAATGTTGAATTTGGGTAAACCAAAATTTATTAGTTTATCCAGACAATTTTGTCTATTAAGTTCATTAAACTTGAGTTTTTTCGTTATTATAGTAAAGGCAGAACAAAGAACATCATCAACTTCAGGTGCTACCATATATCACCACATTGCAGAAAGTTCAAAAACAAATCATGAAACTTATTCAAAAGCAATACATTATTACACAAATAACATATATACACAATAACATTATCAAAAGTGCTCTTAATTACAGTGAAGCATGGAACTGTTACTCAATAATACAGTCACAATCCTAAATGTCAAACCGTCTAATAAACAGAAGAAATGTAAAGAGTATTTCACCCAATACAAAGTGCATCTACTTTTTATGCCAATCAAAAAACGTTTCAGCATCAATCATTAGCATTAAATGCCTGAAAGTCAAGGAATGCCGACGCGTTTCGAGTCCTATGTATAAATCAAAAGACTCTCATCAGGGCTGTCAGAGTCTGGTCCATGGAAACTGCATGGTAAAAAACAAAACACAATACACTTAATCTATCTCGTCCTCAATACATTATGTATTTACAACAGTATTTCTCTAATAGACAAAGTGCAGCATACCTGGTGAGTTCAAGTTCCAGGGCTGCACTTAAAATGAACTGTGGTCTAGGCCGTGGGTACTCGCTGTAACAAAGTGGTATAATTTTAATTGGAGTCTTTGTCCTAAGGGAAACTGAGACTATGGCCAGAAATGGCAGTATTTTACCTTAGGTATTTGCACGGGCGGCACCTCTTGATTTCCCCTACCAATGGACTGATTCTTCGTGGCGGATCACATTCTGTAAAGATGGAAATGCCCGTTTTACTGCTGAAACCTGGTCTGTTTCAATTTGTGCATTAACATCAAATGTGTGACTGACTTACTTCACAGGTGCCCAAAACGGGGTTTAGTTCAGCTACTCGTTTTCGTGTCAGTTAGATTTCTGTGAAAAATGACAACAAAGCGAGCGCGTGTTAGCTCGACCGTGTTCTAGAACAAACGGCAACAATCAACTGAACCTTGTGCCATTTTTGGGAGCCTACCTGCTCCGTCCTTCCCGAATATGCCTCCCCTTCGTTATTTTCCGCTTGACTCTGTTCCGAGTTCTATAACAAATATAAAAGCGGAAAACCGCGTGTTAGCACGGCCGCGTTTGGGTTGTCAAATGCACCACTGTCTGAAAACTTCTGCCATGAAAGGGCTTACCTTCGTATTTATTTCAGGGAAGCTGGTGTTTGCTTGGCTCACAACCGCAGGGTCAGTCTCCTTGCCGGTTGCATATGCATTTCAACAGTGTTGGAAAAACAAGTCATGTGATTATCATCTGGCCTATAGGGGCGTGTGGACCAGAAGGGTGGTTTCTGGGAATCGTAGTGCTGCCAGAGTGGATTGTGCTGATTGCTCCTCATGCTCTGTTGATTTCGCTGAGGCAATTCAGCCCATTGTTCACACTATTGAATTTCATGATTAGGTACGCTTCCTTTTGAAGCAGGGCCATTTCCACATTAGTGTGATGTTTTGGATCAATCCAAAACAAAATCGTCCACTTGAAGTCGTTCTCACAGTGGTTACAGTTCACAAAGTGTTCCACCATTGGCGCAGTGAGGACTTTTTTCTTTATCCTCGAGCGGTGCTGCGTGATCCTTACGTTTGCCGCCTGAGTAGTCTTCCCTATGTACACCTTGTTACACATGCACACCACAGCGTAGACCACGTTCTTAGTTCTACAATTTGTAAACGCATCATGTCTCCATGTCACACCATTATGAGTAAAGACATTACCTTCAATTGTTGCTGCACAGGACACACAATTGCCACATCTGCGGTGCCCACAGATAGGTTTTAAATTCCACTGAGAAATTAGGTCACTTTTTGGCTTTTGGATAAAGCTGTCAGCTTTGACCAAATGTTGCCCTATGCTTTTGTTCTTGCACATGGCAAAAATGGGTTTTTGTAGCGGGGGATCTAATGTTTCCAATAAATGCCAGTTGTTTAGAATAATACGCTTGAATTGGTTTGTGTGCTGGCCATAGGTCGACACACAGACCAATCTATCAAGCTCCTCCTTTTTCTTAATTTTGAGCAAAGTGTCCCTCGGGATAAACCTTACTCTTTTTTTCGTGTGAGAAAGCAATTTTTTTGGGTACCCCCTATTTGCCATTTCACCGCAAAATAGGGAAGCATGCGTCTCAAAATCCGACAAATTGGTACAATTGCGCCTTATCCTAAGCAGTTGCCCATAAGGCAAATTTTCTCTTAGGGATTGTGGATGTGAGCTCTTAAAATGTAAGATCGTATTTCTGTCTGTGGCCTTTTTGTGGATTGTTGTAAATAGCGTTCCTTCGCTGCTGCCTACTGTGACATCCAAAAAAGTCATTTTTTGTTGACTGGAATTCAGTGTAAATTTGATGTCGTTGTGTCGAGAGTTAAGCCAAACATGGAACTGATCTAACTGGGTCTGGCTCCCCTGCCACAGGAGCCAGACATCGTCAATGTAACGTAGCCACTGGTGTATATTGCTCAAAAATGGATTATTGTTATATATGAACCTTTGTTCATATTGGTCCATATAGAGCACCGCCAGCTCCGGTGCATAGGAGACTGACCCTGCGGTTGTGAGCCAAGCAAACACCAGCTTCCCTGAAATAAATACGAAGGTAAGCCCTTTCATGGCAGAAGTTTTCAGACAGTGGTGCATTTGACAACCCAAACGCGGCCGTGCTAACACGCGGTTTTCCGCTTTTATATTTGTTATAGAACTCGGAACAGAGTCAAGCGGAAAATAACGAAGGGGAGGCATATTCGGGAAGGACGGAGCAGGTAGGCTCCCAAAAATGGCACAAGGTTCAGTTGATTGTTGCCGTTTGTTCTAGAACACGGTCGAGCTAACACGCGCTCGCTTTGTTGTCATTTTTCACAGAAATCTAACTGACACGAAAACGAGTAGCTGAACTAAACCCCGTTTTGGGCACCTGTGAAGTAAGTCAGTCACACATTTGATGTTAATGCACAAATTGAAACAGACCAGGTTTCAGCAGTAAAACGGGCATTTCCATCTTTACAGAATGTGATCCGCCACGAAGAATCAGTCCATTGGTAGGGGAAATCAAGAGGTGCCGCCCGTGCAAATACCTAAGGTAAAATACTGCCATTTCTGGCCATAGTCTCAGTTTCCCTTAGGACAAAGACTCCAATTAAAATTATACCACTTTGTTACAGCGAGTACCCACGGCCTAGACCACAGTTCATTTTAAGTGCAGCCCTGGAACTTGAACTCACCAGGTATGCTGCACTTTGTCTATTAGAGAAATACTGTTGTAAATACATAATGTATTGAGGACGAGATAGATTAAGTGTATTGTGTTTTGTTTTTTACCATGCAGTTTCCATGGACCAGACTCTGACAGCCCTGATGAGAGTCTTTTGATTTATACATAGGACTCGAAACGCGTCGGCATTCCTTGACTTTCAGGCATTTAATGCTAATGATTGATGCTGAAACGTTTTTTGATTGGCATAAAAAGTAGATGCACTTTGTATTGGGTGAAATACTCTTTACATTTCTTCTGTTTATTAGACGGTTTGACATTTAGGATTGTGACTGTATTATTGAGTAACAGTTCCATGCTTCACTGTAATTAAGAGCACTTTTGATAATGTTATTGTGTATATATGTTATTTGTGTAATAATGTATTGCTTTTGAATAAGTTTCATGATTTGGTTTTGAACTTTCTGCAATGTGGTGATATATGGTAGCACCTGAAGTTGATGATGTTCTTTGTTCTGCCTTTACTATAATAACGAAAAAACTCAAGTTTAATGAACTTAATAGACAAAATTGTCTGGATAAACTAATAAATTTTGGTTTACCCAAATTCAACATTTGTTGTGATATTCGCAACAGAGGCATAGGTAAAAACCCCCAATTTTGTTGCATTTCATAGTGGCCCAACCTACCCTCTTTCCCAGTGGGCCCAACCCCCAGTTGCTTTTTAACATACATTTGTGGCATAATGCTAAGATTTAGTGGATGTATTGCTACGTAATACTTGGCAGCTTAAATATCTAAATAGCGACATACATCAAAGATGAGTGTCTCTATCAGTTAAATAAAAATAGAAACGTAGAGTTTTACTGCATCATTTATAAACAAAACATAAAATAAATATGGGCAACTACAGATAAAATGGCCCAAAAATAAATATGTATGAAGTCAGACGGAAATGTTAGAAAATAAATACCATAAAACCAGGAGCCCTATATGTGTTACTATAATCCGGTAGGGGTATGTAAAGATAATCCTTGCCATCCGAAATACACAGAGTTAAAACATCACCATAATGCCAGTAAGACACATGAATCAGAATAACCAAGCATGAGACACTGGAGCACCTGCACTCCTATTACGTTTCATACGTTTCCATATACTAGGGTTACTTCCTGGTGGTGAATGGGGCTTCGGATGAGGATCCGCCCGCAATGCTAAAGTACGGATTGAGTGTCCCCAGGTTCATCCCAGTGCTGCACACACACTGCTGGTAACACAAGGCACTCCCGCTCCGGGGTCAGCGGCGTCTTCATGACGTTAGTGGGGTTCCTCCTCTTCACTCTCACCCCATCTTGGGGTTACCCTCGCCTCCGTTGCGGCTCTCTCCCAATGGGGGGAACCGAGGAATGTTAAATACGCGCCCGTAGCCGTATAAAACCTCCTTTCCTTATCCCACGATTAACTCATATGTGTCTACTCCAACTGTATTCCCTCCTTGACACTTTCCTTCCATTATGTCGGCCACACCACATCAACCTTTCACTACTTAAAATGTCACTATGTCTCCTTCCATTACATTGCCAAATGAATATATATACTTTATACTAGTAATTAACTAGATATACATTTTATACACAGTCACATAATATATTAAATACATCAATAAAAGTAAATGAAAGGGGAAATGGTATAAAACAAATAAGTGAAAACAAAAGTAGTAAATAAAAGAAGAATTAAATATTGCCTTTGTCGTATTGTAGTAACATTCAAATGATGAGGTAAAAGGCTGTGTGTCTGTGGTATTAAGGATTGGTTCATGAATATGCCAAGTTGTGCCTTTTTAAAACATTGATTTGTTACATTTATGTAACAAAAAAGGGATTGCTCACAAGTAAAAGCTAAACAAATTTGTTTAAACACTTATACTATTATATTAACATTCCAGATTAACTGAAATATGTAATTCGACTAATTTAAGTTTAAAAATAATTACATTCATGAAGCAAACAACAGGTAAATAGTTACTATGAAAATAAAATAGCGCATTAAAAAAAGCCATGAACTTAAGTTTACAGGGTAGACGTGATGTAATATTTGGTGATATAATGGGAAATAAGATATACACACACCTCAATAAATAATTGTAGGTGGTGGTGTCATAAAAGGTGTTTATGTAGTAACATACGACCCCCCATCTCTGACCAACGCCCCCAAGAATCTCAACAGTTTTTTTTCCTGTTGTATTTTGGTAAATAAAATCCTTGAATGTTTTTCTTGTGGTTACTTTCTCTTTCTTTTATTTGAGATAGTACCTTCCAGACCCTCCTTGTCCCCAGTACTAGCCTTTGCCAGATCACTTCTTTAAATCATTTTTCTTTGTTATTTATTTAACATTTTGTATAGAGCGAACTAGATCGGATAGGCTTTCGAATACGTCCTGTATAAAAACACATAGTGAGGGTACACAAAAGATAGCAGCAAAGTGTGATGTCATGAATAACATCATGGGAGGATGCAGGGACATTGGAGACAGGAAGCTGAAAGCAGCCAGAGTGGCCTGAGTGTGCAGTTGTCAGCCATGGAGGGTGGGAAGGGATGACTGATTAGATGTCGTTTCCAGTCTTTTTTGAAGGACGTGTAAAGGGCTGAGGTGGCACTCATCCAAAAACTGTTATTTTAATTGCCAACAAACACCTTGCTCCCTTATATTGTAACTGAAGACTCTCTCTTTTCAAATATGTAATGTAATAAACTATTAGAAAAATGCTTCACCTTATTCTCTTGCCTCTTCAGCAGGACTGTGCTGTGTGTTCCTCTAAGAAATGAATCTGGGTGAAGCAAAAGTAAAAGGCCTCACCCACTAGTATCAAACAAGAACAAAATGTATTTGTCTGAAAAAATGTGGTTCCAATTTTTGCAAACAATGTTGAAAAACGTTGACCTCTGTTGGCCCTTTGAGACCTAACTCACTGGGTAATGATCTGACTAGTAAAGCCTCACGGGCATCTGTGTATTTTCTCTTTCTTTGGGGTGATGCTGTCATCTGTTAATGGGTGCTTTTATTTCTGTGATAGTGAAAAGAATGTCATTCCTCAGATGTTTTATAATCTGGTTTTCCCTTTCTCTTTTCTTTGTGCCTCAGTTCATGGCATAAAGTGGACATGCAGCAATGGGAATGGGACCACAGAATTCTCCATTGAGCAGTTAGTGCAGCAGATATTGGACAGTCACCAAGCCAAGCCTCCGCCACGGACCCACGCCTGCCTCTGCAGCAGTGGCCTCGGTCAGTATCCTCAATGATGCTTGGTGCAGTCAGAAGTGTTGTTGCCTGGAATACCTGTCAATTCCTGTAAGGAAAGCATGGAAGGTGCAAAGAGGAGATTATGTTTTTGAATGTTCTCTTGTACTCTCCTCCTATCTCTCCGACTTGAATCTCAATTCGTCAGTTTAGGCGAGTACATAGTTCTTTACTCATCAAAATACTGCAGCACTCAAATGGTTCACTCTCCTTTTAGGCTTGAGACTCATTCCACCCAAGCTAAAGCCTCACCAGTGTTTGTTTTTAAATGTTTGCTTGAAGTCTGTTTTTACAAGTTTTGCTGTGGACTTGGGTTCCAATTGAATAGGCAAAGAGGGGAGGCCATGAGCGTCAAAGTAGGTAACAATTACCTTCATGTGGAGCCTATCCTGGCCGGATCTAATGGTTCAGTTTTTTCTACTACATGTGGTGCAAATATCCCTAACCAGTTTTGAGGGTGGGAGGGCAAGAACTAAGGATGCCACTATTACCATGGAGGGCATTTTTATTGAGATACTTGTCTCTCTCAGCTTTGAGCTTTCTCAGCTCTTTGCTAGGAGCTTGACCCTTCACCATCCATATGTGATGGCTTCCACAATAACATTCTCTGCCAAACATTTACACCAATACACAAGTATTCTCTTCACCACTTTCTAAAGAGTTTCCAGACAGATCCATACAAACAGACACTTATCAGGTGGACCAATGCAATGTCTCATGGTGGACCACTTGCATTTGTGTAGAGGTAGATCATTAGCACAGGCTAGGAGATTTCTGGGAGGTGGGGTACAGTGCTGAATAGTTAAAGCATGCAGTTGGGAGGTATTCCTCGTATGCAAGGTTTGCCGGAGCCGACTATCGCAGAGTTCAGGCTCGAAGTATAAATTAGTTAGTTATTTTGGTACAAAAGAATAGTTGCTAACTGTAGGATGTCACTGAAACTTTTACATTATGATTTGCTTTAGGGCACATAGATAATCATCCTTTAGTACATTTTCATGGAGTGGTGCTGCAAAGGTAAATAACAGCAAAATAAAGCGCTACCTAGGAAGAAAGTTGAAAAATGTTTAGGAACTTGCAAAAAAGCCTCTTCTAAACTTTATTGATATTAATACAAAGAATATGTATCAAAAGCATCTATACACACTTCCTAACTCTTCACAAATTCTTGAACTCCTGGTCAGTATTCGTGATAATAAACTAGAACATGGCGTGGCGGACCGAGGTTGTGTAAAATCAAAGGTTACAGGCCCGTCCTTAAATGGGGCATGCCTTCAAGAGTACTGGAGTTTTTGATTCCACCACTGCTGTTCAGTACTCTTTACCCAGGTTCCACATGTGCTTCTGCCTGGTCATTCACTGGTGTGGGCACAGCTGCTAAGGAGATTAGATGATGGACATTTGTGGATGTGGAGAAAGGCTTAGGTGGTGGATAGTAGAGAAAGCCATAGGTGTGGTTTGAGCACTATAAACATTAATTCAATTACTCTCCTCAGATCCTCTCTGAAAGGTGCACCATATCAGCTGTCATTATACTGGATTAGATTGTTAAAAGTTTAGGTTAATGTTTGAAAGACATCTTAGCCATGTGAAAAGATGGTTATCGAGAATGTAGTCGATATACAAAATACTCTTATATTAACTGTGTTCCCACTATCCTCTTACCTACTAGGTACAACAGGAACTACACCCCACAAATGCAGCAGCACAAAGCATCGTATCATCTCCCCCAAGGTTGACTTCCGAACGTGCCCTTACCCAGCCTTAGCCGAGGTGCAGAACATCTCAGCCACTGACGCCAAACCTGAGGTAGACCACAGTAAAAGCAACGGTGTGGACAAGAAGGACAACCAGCTGGCAAGAACCACTTCATGGACCAGCGGTGGGAGTGAAGTCTCCTCTTCATCTTCCAGTTACACAGACAACCCAGACTCCACTCAGAACTCTCCTGTGACAATAACAAATGATTACTATGGCGACCATGATCACGGCACCCTCACAATTGCAACTAGTGTGCCAAATATCTCAGTTGGATCAGTAACTTGTGGTATAGCCCAGAACACAGTTCTTGTGATGACTGGGTTGGGAGGAGAGAAGTCCTTGGCCGTGGGCTCTTCTGGTTTGACGCCAAGCCAACATCTGATTGTTGCAGATTCCAGCGGCCAAACTCTGCCATTGACGAGCCACAAAATATCCTTATCTCCATCTTCCAGTGCTATAGACGTGGCTCTGCTACCTGCCCCCGTAGGCATGTTGGTATTCTCTCAGAAACTAGAGGCAAACATGGACACCACAGATACAACTGTGGCCTTTGATCCGGATTCTTTCTTAAACAGCCCAAGGCAAGGACAAACCTATGGCGGAGGGGCTAGCAGTATGTCGGTTGACTCTAGTTTCAGTCCCATGGGAGGCACCAGTACGAGCAATTCTCTTGTTAATGAAGTTAAGACAGAAGATGAACCGTTGGACTCCACATCTATTTTTGCATCCTACCAAAGTTCAATTATTCCACCCAACGTCACAGTTTTCTCCTCCAATTCCAGCCTTGTATCTGTGGCACAGACATTCCCAGCAGCCACTCAGGTAACCTTGGTGTCATCCAGCCTTGAGCCGGTAACGTCTTTGGCAAAGGGTGACCACAACAATAGAGAATCTCCGACACACTTTCTCTATAGTCAACCTCTTCCCGCCCACAGTTCAGCTAACACCTCCCTTAACCAGTTCTTTATTCAGGATGACACTAGTGGGGAACATTTGATTCAGCCGCCCACTTCCGTTGCACACTCTACTTCTCTTGAGCAGGAGAGTGCTACTGGGCCAAAGCTTGAAGCACAGTCCACTTGCAGTGACATGAAGGAAGAAATAAACTCCCCAGTCTATCCAATGTCTTGTCAGGCGACTACCTCTGAACCTGATACGCCCATGGACACAACATCACATGCAAACAGTGCTGCTGACTCCACAGCGTCTCATACAGAAGATGAAACGCAGGTAAAAGTGAACTGCCAAGCTGCCAGTGACACCGGCTGTTATGGTGTTCCTGAGGATCAAAGTCCAGAAAGCATTGGCGAGACAGCTGAGCTCCAGAATGCCAACATAAGTGACCTTTACACCATCATCCAGAATGATCTAAGCTCTCCATCAGTGGCTTCTACCAACATGGAACTCAACATGGACCACTTCAACATTTCTTTTGACAGCCAGTTTCCTGATCTTATCTCAGATCTAATGACTGAGGAGGTTGCAAGTGCCAATGGATATGAGCAGTTCAACACAAACTCTAGTTCTGTGACTCCCACTACAAGCCAGAACCAGCCAGTCTCCCCAACGTTTGCTTCCAGTGACACTCCACAGGCCTCCTATTCTTCTCATCCGCAGGAGCCTTCCATCCAGTTTATGAACAGCACCAGTGATGTCCTAAACTTTACCGAAGTGCCTCCTGTACACTCGGTGCAACCATCCTCTGCCACGGGGCTAGACACAGTACAGCTTGTTACGATTACAGACTTCTCCCCAGAGTGGTCCTATCCAGAGGTGAGGAGTAAACTGGGTCAAATGGAGCTGATCTCATGTTTCATGTTTGGTTCTCAGTTTGAAAGTCATGGCAAAGATGTTAGAATGCTTCAAAGATGATAATGTGTGAAATATGTTTTGCAGTTGTTTTGAGTCTGTCATAATGTTTCTACCCTAGCAGACTCTGTCTGATTAAATATTTTCGGCACAGAGAAAAATTGTGAGCATGTTTGGTGGGAATTAAACTTACTGTTCGAGGCATATGAGCTGCAAATTGCACACTATGCATAGATGGCCACCTAGTGTTGGGCCCGGATGTTTGCAGTTTGTTTTTCTTGTAGAAAGTCTTTGGAAGTCACAAGATAGGTGACTCCTCCTTTGGGTGATACTGCGCATGGGCATAGGCTCCATCCCCAGATTGTTTTTTTCTGCCACCGGGTTCGGATGTGGTACCAGCGCTTCTTGTTGGAACTGATTACAGTCGGCGCGTAATCCTCACCGGCCTTAAGAAACTACTCTCGAAAGCGTTTTCCAGTCGACACTACTCTTCAAGACCAAGAACGTCGATTCCGGTCGTCGACTACGGCCTTCGGGCCCAACTAGGCCTCGACTCCAGCTAATGGAAAGGAAGCCATTTAAAAAGTGTCCTCGATGTGGGTCGAAGTTTACCCACACCGACCTCCACGAGGTCTGTAACCTCTGCCTCTCTCCGGGGCACGAGGCCAAGGACTGTTCAGCCTGTGCCTCCTTCCGCTCCAAGAAGACTATCCGGGACCAGAGAGCCAGAAGAACAATGGCTCGATCTTCAGCATCGATTCCGGACGACATCTTCCAGGAAGGTGTCGACGTCCCAGAACAGCACGACGTCGACAGCAACTCAGAGGCAGAAGATTCTGATGGCGAGGACGTGACTCCAGCGCAGCGGGTCGTAAGTAAGACCGTCGACCCCGACCCTCCCTCGACACACACTATAAAGGCTACGGTCACACCCTCGTCCTCGGCCTCAGGTGCACACCGAGACACTACTTCGACGGCCCACCTTCGGGCTCGGCCAAGAAGTCAATAAAGCCTTCGGGCGACTCTGGCTCGAGTCGACCCTCACTCGGTGCCAGCCCACACTCACCAGCACCGAAGAAACAATCTAGTACCGCACCGAAGCCATCAACGCCAAAACACTCAGTTCCCTCGGCACCCAAAACAACTTCGGAGCCACACAAAGCTTCCGACCCCAAGAAAGCACCGGAGCCGAAGCATACATCGGAGCCGAAAAAAGTATCGGACTCGAAAAAACCCTCGGAACCAAAAAAGACTTCGGAACCGAAAAGACCCCGGCTTCCCCCATTAAAGACAAGAGGTCAAAAGAAGCAGCTATGGCGCCAAAACAAGCTTCCACGCCGAAAGGTCACATTCTTGAAAGAGACTTGTTTACTCTAGACCCAAGGCAAAAGACTCTCATAAAAGATCCCAAGACTGGTCGATTGACGTTATCAAAGAAACGACCATTAGAGGCACCAGCACTAGCTCCGGCTCCAAAGAAGAAGAAGGACATTGCTACCTCACCTATGCATGTTCCTTCCCCGTCTCCTGTACCCAATCCCTCCCCCCATATTTCACTACCTCGCTCCCCTACACCATCTAGCACACATGGTGATAATGGGGACGACATATCAGATACAGGGGCTAACCCAGAGGAGCCATATTATCACCCAGCCTCGCCAGACCCATGGGACAACTATAATACACCAGACGTTCCAAATGTACCTCAAGATGACATATACCCCTCTATGCCTTCACCGCCAGAAGACACCATGGGGTTTAACCAGTTACTGATTAGAGCAGCACAATACCACGGGGTAGACATGCACTCCGATGCAGTAGAGGAGGACTTCCTGCTAGACACATTTGACACTGCACAAAGGTCCTCAGCAATTTTGCCAATGCTCAAAGGCGTGGTTAAACATGCCTCTGAGGTCTTTAAAGACCCAGTCAGAACTCTGGTCATAAACCCAAGAGTAGAGAAAAAGTATAAAGCTGCACCATCTGACCCAGCATATATAAGGGGGCCAGTTCCCCTAGACTCTCTAGTCGTATCTAACGCACGTAAAAGAGCTAACTCTCAAACATCAGGCGAAGCTTCCCCACCAGACAAGGAGTCTAAACTCCTTGACGCGTCAGGGAAAAGAACTGCCTTACAAGCAGCAAACATGTGGCGCATTGCCAACACACAAGCCTTACTAGCACGCTATGATAGAGCACATTATGATGAGCTCGAAGACATAATGCAACATCTCCCTGATAAATTTAAAGATAGAGCTAGTGAGTTAATTCAAGAAGGGAAAATTATCACTAACACATCTATCCGCTGTGCACTAGATGCAGCAGACACAGGCTCCAGAGCCATCAATACTAGCGTCCTGCTGCGCAGGCATGCTTGGCTACGTATATCTGGCTTCAAGCCAGAGGTCCAAAGTGCTATACTCAATCAACCATTCGATGAGCAACACTTATTTGGACCCAATGTGGATGTCTCCCTCGAAAAAATGAAGAAAGACACCGACACAGCAAAATCTATGGGATCCCTGCAGTCGCAGGCTCCCAGACGTTCATTTCGTCGCTCCACATATAGAGGTGCGAACAGAGGGTACTCATCAGACAGGCCTTCCACAGGGTACAAAAGCCCCACTCAGTCTACCTACAGAAAGGGCTACCAAAGGGGAGGTTACCGCGGTAACAACAACAAAGGCAGAGGCAAGAACAACAACTCACGCTCTGCCTCCACCCCTACCCAATGACTCCCCTCCCCCCGCCCCATTCCACTCCTGTCGGGGGCAGGATACAGCAATACCTACCAGCCTGGGAAGACATCACTTCAGACAGGTGGGTGCTTCAAATAATTCAGTCAGGTTACTGTCTAGAACTAACATCTACCCCCCCCCCCAAACATACCACCCAAACAGCGTCCAATGTCACAAGATCATTTAACGCTGCTCAAACAAGAAGTACTTTCTCTCCTGCAGAAAAATGCAATAGAAATAGTTCCAAAACATCAAAGGAACAAAGGAGTATATTCCCTATACTTCTTAATTCCAAATAAGGACGGATCTCTGAGACCTATTCTAGACCTCAGACCTCTAAATGCTTACATACAGTCGGATCATTTCCATATGGGCACACTTCAACAAGTCCTTCCACTCCTGTTGCAGAACGACTTTCTTGTCACACTAGATCTCAAAGACGCCTACTTTCACATCCCAATTCACCAGGCGCACAGAAAGTATCTAAGATTTGTGCTAGAAGGACAGCACTACCAATTCAAAGTACTCCCATTCGGAGTAACAACAGCGCCAAGAGTGTTCACCAAATGTCTAGCAGTGGTAGCAGCACACTTAAGAAGACAGCACATCCACGTCTTCCCATATCTAGACGACTGGCTCATAAAAGCACAGTCTTACAGCCAGTGTGTACAACACACTCACAATACAATACTGTTACTCCACAACTTGGGCTTCACCGTAAATTACACCAAGTCACATCTGCTACCATCGCACACACAACAGTACCTAGGAGCTACATTCAATACTCCACTAACACTAGCTGATCCCTATCCAGCAAGGATAACAAGTGTGCAAATGCTCCTAACAAAATTCAAATCACAACACTCGCTTCCAGCTCGAGTGTTTATGCAACTCATAGAGATGATGGCATCTTGCATATTCATAGTACCTCACGCAAGACTGCAAATGCGTCCACTTCAAGAATGTCTAGCACGTCAGTGGAACCAGGCTCAGGGTCAGTTAACAGACCTAGTGTTGGTAGACAGTCGGACTCATTGCTCTCTGCAATGGTGGAACACAAAAAACCTGTCAAAAGGCCGACTATTCCTAGAGCCAGTTCCACAAATAATACTAACAGCAGACGCATCGCTCTCCGGTTGGGGAGCCCACCTACTGCATCACACCACACAGGGAAAGTGGACACCAATGCAAAAACTGCTCCACATCAACCATCTGGAGTTGTTAGCTGTGTGTTCGAGGCTTATGACCTGCATATCGTATACTGTGCATTAGATCGCCACCTGGTGTTGGGCTCGGATGATTGCAGGTTGTTGTCTTCTTGGAAGAAGTCTTTGTAGTCACGAGATAGGTGACTCCTCCCTTGGACAATACTGCGCATGGTCATCGACTCCATCCTCAGATTGTTTTTTTCCGCCACTGGGTTCGGATGAAAGATTTCCGCTCCGGCTAGAAAATACTTTTTCTGCAACTTCGAAGCGAACAACTTTATAACAAACATTATCGACATAGAATAAACAACTTTCGACATCAACTACATCCCGGTGCGTCGACGCGGGCCGCTGGGCCTATCGACGCCGTATGGCCTACGCCTCATGGACAGAACTCCATTCAAGAGATGCCCGGTATGTCGAGCAAAGTTCCCTCATAGCGACCATCACGAGGTATGCAACCTCTGTCTGTCGCCGGAACACGACAAGTCGACCTGCACAGCCTGTGCGTCCTTCAGATCGAAGAAGACAATTCGGGATCGGAGGGCGCGTCGACACGAGATGAGGAGATCAGCACCAGCACCGGAGGCCACCTTTGAGGAGGAGATCGTCGAAGAAGACGTCTCCGAGGACGAGGACCCGCTCGAAGATATCTCCGAGGACGAGGCTCCACTCGTCGCCGAGGAAGACTCGCCTGATCTCCAGATCATATCGGGGGCAGAGGACTCGGACGATTCGATTCCATCTCGACAACCCGTGAGTACCTCTGCCCCTGCACAACAGACACTACCCAAACAAAAGGCAACGGTCAGCACTCCTCCCATGGGGACCAGTCGAGACCGAAATACCCCCTCCGACGCCCCGCCTTCAGGCTCAGCTCTGAGGAAAACAACTACGCCTTCTGGTGCCTCGGCACCGACAAGATCACACGTGCCAATTCCACCTCTCCCATTGGCACCGAAGAACACACATCCTTCGGCACCGAAGGATTCCCCGACACCGAAGCCAAAACGCCCTTCGGTGCCCAAAGACAAACATCCTTCGGCACCCAAACCAAAGGACGCGTCGGTGCCGAACCCTAAGACTGTACCGGATCCGAAAAAAGCTCCGACTCTGAAGCCTTCCGGCTCCAAAGATAAGCATGGGAAACCAGAGTCCGACGCCACAAGGCCAACGGGACCTGTCTCTACTCCCAAATCTCCAACCTCGGTACCAAAAACTCCTACCAAGCCGAAACCACCTTCGGCACCGAAAACTTTGCCAAAGGACTCAATAACGCCTCCTAAAGCAAAACACACGAAACAACCCCTATCGGCACCGAAAAAAATCGATGCCAAAGAAGGTTGTAGAGGAGGAACAACTGTTTACGCCAGATCCTAAACAGAGGAAAGTCCATATCAATCCAAAGACTGGACATGTAGAGGCTATTCCTTATAAAAAGAGACCAGCAGAAACACCACTTCGACCTGTGGTTCCTGCCAAAAAGAAGGACTGTGCAACTTCTCCAATGCACCCTTCCTCTCCTTCACCTTCTTCCTCTCCTATCCCTCCTTACATTGAACCTACAGTTTCTCCTGTGCAATCTCCTGCATCATCACACCACACTCACAAAGAGTATGATATAGGTGGGGGACATGACATACCACAAGAAGACCCCTTAGATGAGAATGTCAATCCTGAATATCCTAAGGAAGATGACATGTATGACTTCACACCACACAATGTGCCCGACATTCCTGATCCTCAGTCTTACCCAACAAAACCTTCCCCTCCAGAGGATAGTATTGGGTTTAATCATTTATTGAATAGGGCAGCCCTTGATTGCACTCTGATGCCATTGATGAGGATTTTTTACTGGATACATTTGAGCAGTCACAAAGGTCTACACATATATTACCTATGATCAAATGCGTTATTACACATGCTCCAGAAATAGTTAAAGACCCGGTACGCTGTAGAGTACTAAATCCAAGAATTGAAAAGAAATACAGACCAGCACCATCTGATCCAGTCTATATTAAGGGACATTTGCCACTAGACTCTTTAGTAGTGTCTAATGCACGAAAAAGAGCCAATTCCCAGACTTCTGGCGACACGCCCCCGCCTGACAAAGAATCTAAAGTTATTGATGCGTCAGGGAAACGGATTTCTGCGCAAGCAACAAACATATGGCGCATAGCAAACACACAAGCACTGCTCTCACGCTATGATAGGGCGCACTACGACCAACTAGGAAAACTAATGGAGCACCTCAGTACAAAGATCAGGCAACAGAGCTCATACAAGAAGGCAAGTTAATATCCAGTGCCTCAATCAAATGTGCACTTGATGTAGCTGACACAGCATCCAGGGCAGTCAATACCAGTGTCATACTCAGACGACATGCGTGGCTACGCATTTCAGGTTTTAAACCAGAGGTACAGACTACCATTTTGAACCAGCCCTTCAATCAAAACCAATTGTTCGGGCCCGAGGTAGACAACACACTAGAAAAAATGAAAAAGGACACAGACACAGCTAAGTCTATGGGTGCGTTACAATCCACACAGACTAGAAGTTCTTTTCGCCCGTCCTTCTATAGAGGAGGCTCAAAGCAAAGCGGCACAGACACAACGTCATCTTTTAAAACAAATGCACAGACCTCCTCTAACAAGAGCTACTTCAGAGGAGGATACAGGGGAAATAATAACAAGGGAAGAGGTAGAGATAATAACAACAACCGCTCCTCTTCCACTCCCAAACAGTGACTTCCTTCTGACTCCCCCACAGCATTCCACCCCTGTGGGGGGCAGATTATCACAGTCCCTACCTGTCTGGAATTCCATCATAACAGACAGGTGAGTAAGACAAATTATCCAACATGGTTACTGCCTAGAACTCACAGCAACCCCCCCAAACATACCACCCAGGCAGCGTCCAATGTCCACAGACCATATTACCTTACTTCAACAAGAGGTTCTAGCACTTCTACAAAAGGATGCTATTCAAGTAGTTCCTTTAGAGGAACAAGGAACAGGAGTTTACTCCCTGTACTTCCTAATTCCCAACAAGGACGGGACACTAAGGCCAATCCTCGACCTCAGGCCCCTCAACCATTACATACAGTCAGATCATTTCCACATGATCACTCTGCAGCAAGTACTCCCACTACTACAACAAGGCGATTTTCTTTCAACACTAGACCTAAAGGACGCCTACTTTCACATTCCTATTTGTCATACAAGGACAGCACTATCAATTCAAAGTCCTTCCATTCGGGGTCACAACAGCACCACAAGTGTTCACAAAGTGCTTAGCAGTAGTAGCGGCACATCTCAGAAGACAACAGATACACGTCTTCCCTTACCTAGACGATTGGCTCATAAAAGCAAAATCATACAGCCAATGTGCCCGTCACACACTGCACGAATTAGGGTTTACCATAAACTACACCAAGTCGCACCTAGAGCCTTCTCACGTTCATCAGTATCTAGGAGCTACCGTAGACATGTCTACAGCTCAAGCGTATCCCAGTCCAGCCAGGATACAGAGCATTCAGACCTTAGTCTCAATTTTTCAACACCAGCAGTCTCTCCAAACCAAGGTGTTCATGAGACTAATAGGAATGATGGCATCTTGCATCTTTATAGTGCCAAATGCAAGACTGCAAATGCGACCATTACAAGAATGTCTAGCAGAACAATGGAATCAGGCTCAAGGTCAGCTCACAGACCTGGTGTTGGTGGACAGCCGTACATATCGCTCTCTGCAATGGCGGAACACCCAAAATTTGAGGGAAACATCCTTTACAACGCAACTTTTACCACGCAGTGCCTTTACGACGCAACTTTTACAACGCAAACCATTACAACGCATTGCGCTGGGGGGCGCTCTAGGATAGGGAATAGGTTTAATTTACTGTCCAACACCTTCCCTACTATCCACGGAGACTGGAGTTGGAATAGTAAATTAAACTATTCACTATCCAGCGCCCCAAAGCACTATGCGTTGTAATGGTATGCGTTGTAAAAACCGCGTTGTAAAAGCATGCGATGTAAAAGTATGCATTGTAATGTCATACATCCAAAATTTGACAAAGGGACGGCCGTTCCTAGAGCCTGTTCCACAGATAGTGCTCACGACAGACGCATCCCTCACAGGATGGGGAGCCCATCTACTACATTATACCACACAAGGCCAATGGAACAACCAACAAAAACTGTCCCATATCAACCATCTAGAGCTGCTAGCAATCTTCCTAGCACTCAAGACATTTCAAGTACAAGTACAAAACAAAGCTGTCTTGATCCGTACGGACAATATGACAGCCATGTCCTATATACAAAAACAGGGGGGGGGACACTCTCTGCAACTGTCCCAGCTTGCACAGAACATTTGGAGATGGGCCATTCCTCAAAACATACATCTGACAGTAGAGCACCTTCCAGGAATTCACAATCAGATAGCAGATCTGTTGAGTCGACAGTCACAACAGATTCACGAATGGGAGATACATCCACAAGTTCTTCAGCCATTCTTCCAAATGTGGGGGCACCCACAAATAGATCTGTTTGCCACCCACGAGAACACAAAATGCCCAACCTTTGCCGCCAGGTTTCCACACCCAAGGTCGGGGGGGAATGCAATATGGATGAACTGGTCAGGCAGATTTGCGTACGCTTTTCCGCCTCTCCCACTCATTCCACTAGTAGTGCGCAAACTCAGACAACAGTCTCTCAAACTGATACTAGTAGCGCCCACATGGGCAAGCCAGCCATGGTTCACCAACCTACTGGATCTCTCACTAGTTCCACATCAAAAATTAAAGCTTACTCCCTCCCTGTTAACACAGAACAATGGAGAAATAAGACACCCAGAACCAAGCCAACTGAATTTGGCAATCTGGCTCTTGAAGTTTTAGAGTTTGGTTACTTAAACCTACCACCAGACTGTATGAATATAATCAAAGAGGCTAGAAAACCCACTACCAGAGCGTGTTATGCCGCTAAGTGGAAAAGATTTGCGATATATTGCAACAATAATCACATTGATCCGCTGGGTATTTCCATCCAGAATATTATTTGCTACCTTCTACACCTACAAAGGTCCAATTTAGCTTATTCTTCCATAAGACTGCATCTGGCAGCAATAGCAGCCTATTTACAGAATAGACAACATCTATCTCTATTCAGAGTACCTGCTATCAAAGCTTTTATGGAAGGATTAAAACGTATAATCCCACCTAGGTTACCACCTGCTCCAGTATGGAACCTAAACGTGGTCATTACAAGACTTATGGGACCCCCTTTCGAGCCTTTACATAAGTGTGAATTACAGTTCCTAACATGGAAAACTGCTTTCCTTGTGGCCATCACCTCTCTCAGGAGAGTTAGCGAAATACAAGTATTCACAATACAAGAACCATTTTTTCAGATACACACTAACAAAGTGGTTCTTAGGCCTAATCCAAAATTTCTGCCAAAGGTTATTACTCCTTTTCACCTAAACCAATCAGTAGAGTTACCTGTGTTTTTTCAAAACCCGGACTCTGTCGCAGAAAGGGATTTACACACATCAGATGTTAGAAGAGCCCTATTATACTACACAGATAGAACTAAAACCTTCAGAAAGACAAAATAATTATTTGTATCTTTCTCTCCTCCACGCAAAGGCAACCCCATCTCTAAGAGGGGAATTGCCAGGTGGATTGTAAAGTGTATACAAATATGCTATCAAAAAGCTAAACGTACACTAGCAGTTCCTCCTAGAGCACACTCTACTCGCAAACTAGGAGCCTCTATGGCTTTCTTAGGAAATATACCACTAGAGGACATATGCAAGGCAGCAACATGGTCTACAATACACACCTTCACTAAACACTACTGTGTTGATGTGCAAGCCAAGCAGCAAGGTGCAGTAGGCCAAGCTGTCCTTAGAACACTGTTTCAAAATACTGCAACGGATACAGGCGACCACCGCTAGGGGAGACACTGCTGCACAATCGATGCACAGTATACGATCTGCAGCTCATATGCCTCGAACGGAATATGCTACGTACCAGTATGCATCTGTTCTTGGCATGTAGAGCTGCAGAGTCGCATACACCCGCCCGCCTCCCCGGGACTTGTATTCGTTCCAGTTATCATCTTATTTAGATGCACACGCATGGACATCCTTTCTTTATCTTTACTCCTACTAACTCCATCATTTCCCATCATGGCGAAAAACAATCTGAGGATGGAGTCGATGACCATGCGCAGTATTGTCCAAGGGAGGAGTCCCCTATCTCGTGACTACAAAGACTTCTTCCAAGAAGACAACAACCTGCAATCATCCGAGCCCAACACCAGGTGGCGATCTAATGCACAGTATACGACTCTGCAGCTCTACATGCCAAGAACAGATGCATACTGGTAAGTAGCATATTCCTTCTAGCTCTGAAAGCATTCCAAAAACAAATTGCAAACAAGACTGTCTTAGTCCGCACAGAGAATATGACAGCCATGTATTACATAAACAAACAAGGAGGGACACACTCTCTGCAGCTCTCTCAACTAGCTAAACAGACATGGAGGTGGGCTATACCTCAGAACATCTTCTTAATAGCCCAACACGTCCCAGGGGTTCAAAACACCATGGCAGATCTGCTAAGTCGGCAGACTCAGCAGATGCACGAGTGGGAACTTCATCCACAAGTTCTTCATCCGTTCTTTCAAATGTGGGGACAACCTCAGATAGACCTCTTCGCCACCCACGACAATGCAAAATGCCCACACTTCGCCGTCAGATACCCACACCCATTGGCCAAAGGCAATGCGATATGGATGAACTGGTCAGGACTATTTGCGTACGCTTTTCCTCCTCTACCAATGATTTCTTTACTAGTACGCAAAATGCAACAACACTCGCTAACGCTTATACTAGTAGCTCCAACATGGGCCAGACAACCGTGGTACACCACACTGCTACAGCTATCTGTGGTACCACATCAAAAACGAAACCTATCTCCACATCTTTTGACTCAGAACCATGGAGAGATCAGGCACCCGGACCCAGCTCAGCTCAACCTTGCGATCTGGCTCCTGAAGTCATAGAGTTTGGTTATCTCAAACTCCCTCAAGAGTGCATGAATGTTATCAAGGAAGCAAGGCGTCCCACCACTAGAGCATGTTATGCTGCTAAGTGGAAACGTTTTGTAATATACTGTCAAAACAACAACATAAATCCCCTAGGTGTGTCCATCCAACACATTATAGGCTATTTACTACACCTTCAAAAGTGTAATTTAGCCTACACAACTAACAGGTTGCACCTAGCTGCCATTGCAGCTTACTTACAAAATAGACAACATCTGTCTCTTTTTAGAGTACCAGCCATTAAAGCTTTCATGGAGGGTCTCAAAAGAATAATACCTCCAAGAATGCCACCTTCACCTGTGTGGAACTTAAACATAGTGCTCACACGTCTCATGGGACTTCCATTTGAACCTTTACATAAATGCGAATTGCAATTTCTCACATGGTAAGTGGCTTTCCTAGTAGCCATTACTTCTTTAAGAAGAGTTAGTGAAATGCAAGCATTTACCATTCAAGAACCTTTTCTGCAAATGCATCACAATAGGGTTGTTCTTTGTACAAACCCTAAATTCCTTCCAAAAGTCATTTCGCCATTCCATCTAAACCAATCTGTGGAACTGCCAGTCTTCTTCTTGCAGCCACAAACAGTAGCAGAAAGAGCTCTGCACACCTTAGATGTCAAAAGAGCATTACTGTACTACATAGAAAGAACACAAAGCTTTAGGAAAACAAAACCGCTTTTTGTGTCTTTTTCACCACTGCACAAAGGCAACCCAATATCAAAATCTGGTATTGTAAGGTGGATCGTTAAGTGTATCCAAATATGGTATCATAAAGCTAAGTGTACACTAACAATTCCTCCAAAAGCTCATTCTACAAGGAAAATAGGGGCTTCCCTGGCATTCTTAGGAAACATTCCCTTAGAAGACATCTGCAAAGCAGCTACATGGTCTACACCGCACACATTCACAAAACACTATTGTGTAAATGTGCAAACAAAGCAACAAGCCACTGTAGGCCAAGCTGTACTTAAAACACTATTACAAACAACTGCAAAAGATACGGGTGGTCGCCGCTAACGTGGGTACTGCTATACAATCTATGCATAGTGTGCAATCTGCAGCTTATATGCCTCGAACGGAAAATGCTACTTACCAGTAAGCATCTGTTCTTGGCATGTAGAGCTGCAGAATTGCACACGCCCACCCGCCTCCTCGGCTACCTTTATCTGTTCCAGTGTTTTCGTCATTAGATACAAACACACATGGTCATCACTATCTCTTAGCTCCATCACTTCCCTAATGGCGAAAAACAATCTGGGGATGGAGCCGATGCCCATGCGCAGTATCACCCAAAGGATGAGTCACCTATTTCGTGACTTCCAAAGGCTTTCTACAAGAAAAACAAGCATTTGCAATGCAATAGGTATCGCATTAGGAGAGTTTGAGCTATTGGTATTGTAAATGACACATTTTTTATTTATGTTTTGTTTTTGAAAATAGCGAAATTATCCAGTATTAGGGGTGTCTTTCATAGATTCACATGCCTGAATCATTCCCCGTCGTCGAGACGGGAGCCTCCGGTACATAAAAAAGTAATGTCCTATAGACATACATAGAGAAAATAGGCCTAAGGGTCTCACCTTAGTAGCCTTTCTTTGTCCTTATGCAAAAAGGACCAAACTCTCACAGTCAGCCAATCAGCTCCGACCTCCCTCTAGAACCTTCCTGGGAGGAGCCTCAGTCCCTCAGATTTTCTACTGCACGTTGTGCTAGGGAGTCTCCAGCCTGAGCTCTTCTCAGGATTCCTTATAAATCATCTACTTTCCTTTGAAAAGTGAATCTTCACTCTACAACCTTCAAGGACTACTTCAGTAACACTTTGAGGCAGTAAGTGTTTTCTTTCCACTGCTTTCTTCGATGTCTGAATCCCAGAAGAAAGCCCTTTTCAGGGCCTGCTCTTCATGTGGGAAGAAAAGGCTCCATGTGGATGATAAGCATACCTTATGCTTATATTGCCTTTATCCGGACCACGTCCCTGCAGACTGCAAAATATGTAGGTCTTTCCCTAGAAAGACCGTGAGAGACAGGGAAGGTCGCCTTCTCATCTGGCTCGACAGACTCAAGGACAGAGACACTCTGGAATCTTCCGAGGGTAGTGTCTCTAAAACCTCAGCAGTCTCTCAAAAGAGGCCAAGGGTAACTTCCCCTGGCCCCTCAGACACTCTTCCTAGGAAGACAGCCAAGAAGTCTTCAGAGGCAAGATCTACGACATCTTCTGTGTCTGTTAAGGATAATCAGACTTTTAAAAAGCCTGCTCAGGCATCTAGCAGACCTGCACAGAGGACCACCTCAGTAACTACCACGGTGTCAACGACGTCAGCGTTGTCTCTTTCACCGTCGACGATGACATCTCCATCATCGTCATCGACAGGTAGACCTATTTCCTCTGTTTTACTGCTGAAATCGTCGACGACAAAGACCCTGTCGACGTCGAAGACTACTCCGTCGACGAAAACTACGCCGTCGACGACGACATCCTCTTTAACGAACCTATCGACGACGACGTCGACGACGAACCCACCATCGACAGCCCCGACGACGAAAGCATCGACGAGGGCATCGACGGCGAAGACGTCGACGACGAAAACGTCGACGAGAACGACATCGACGACGGGCTCGCCGTCGACGAGTGCACCGACGACGTCACTGTCGTCGACGACCAAATTGCCGTCTACGGAGATTCCGTCGACGAGGACCCTACCGTCGACGAAGGACTCGTCGTCGTCGACGAAGTTAAAGACGCCGTCGACGGAGGACTCGTCGTCGTCGTCGACGAAGTTAAAGCTGCCGTCGACGGAGGACTCGTCGTCGACGAAGACGCTTTCAGAAACATGGAAGAAAACCAAGCTCGTGGAGGTGTCATCCCTCACGCTACCACCGTCGACGACGCCGTCGGCGGCTTCCACCTCCAGTCCTGCGTTGGGCAAGACTACTAAGCCGCATATTACGCCGGAGACCACGTCTCCAAGCAAAGTGGAGATGCAACCGCCTAACGAAATCTTCCAGAGTGAAGACTCAGAAGAGGATGACCACCTGGGCCCCGCTACTTCCATCTCAGACCTACATGTCAAATGCCAAAGCACTGACGAGGAGGTAGAGGAATTCTCTTACCAGGAGCACTCCGTCCACACTAAAGTCAGCACGGAGGTTACCCCCATGATATGCCTACCTGCTGCTCTGGTGAACGACCTGAAATTCCTTGTACAGGATTACAAACAACGCTTCCCGGACGCTGACAGTAGAGATCAGTCGCCAATCGTTCATAACCCAGCGGCAGCCCCAAAACCGTCTCGACCTCCCCCTCAGGCCCACCATGAGAAGATTCAACCTCAGGAGGTGGTGTCGTCAGACGAGGATGAGGAGGAGGAAGAATTGGAGGAAGGAGAGGTCCAGGAGGCCCACTCTACCCATGATGAGGAGGATGAATATGTGGCGTCCTCACCAGCATCGCCCCAACCGCGCCATGCGGACTCGCCGCCGGTAGACATAGGCGGCTTCCATAAAATTGTGGAAAGAGCGTCGAAGAGATTCCATATGGCTATCGAATCCACAGAAACTGAATGCTTCCTGCACGATTTTAAGGAGCAGACTCAAAAGACGACTAAATCTATTCCAATCATAGAATTTCTGTGGGAACAAGGCAAGAAAATAATGCTGACGCCCGCTTCTGTGTCTGCGGTTGTTCCGCGCCTGGACAAAAAATACAAAGCCCCACTGTCTGCAGCGGTTTGCCTAAATGGGCACCCTAAACCTGATTCAGTGGTCACACAAGCGGCCCAGAAACACTCCCGCAACCCTTCCTCCCCGCTGTCCGCTCCTCCGGACAAAGAAGGCAGAAAACTGGACACAATCGGCAAAAGGTTCACGACGACTTCGGCCATGACCGTCAAGGTGGCCAACTCCATTGCCCTGTTGGGGCGTTATAATCGCCAACTCTGGGAAGACATAGCCCCATATTTGTCAGACCTGCCGGACACAGTCCAAGGGGAAGTCCAGGCTCTACTAGTGGAGGGTCAATCTTCAGCAGCCGAAATAATAGACTGTGCTATCGATGCGGCCATGACTGGCTTTCGTCAACTTGCTGGAGCTGCGGTCCTACGCCGTCAAGGATGGCTTAAAGCGACGTCGTTCCGCCAGGAGGTGCAATCCAAGGTCTTGGACATGCCCTTCGATGGCCAGCACCTTTTTGGGTCCAAAATCGATGAGGCATTGCAAACCATGAAGAAGGACACGGATACGGCCAGGGCTCTGGGTACCTTACAGTCCCGGAACCAGTCCTTTCGAGGCAACAGATCCAGAGGACAGTCCTCGTATCGAGGTTCCTATCAGAATAGGTCCTCGTACTCCTATACTAACAAAGGTCAATACCAACACAAGCAACCTCAAGGCCGTCAATCATCCTATGGACGATCGAACTTCAGAGGCAAGAATGCAAAGAGGGGCACTGGCGGCCGCCAGTGACGAGCTACTCCAGCCAGTCCAGCCACCCTATCCCTCCTTACAACTTGGAGGAAAATTGACCCATTTCCTCAACAATTGGCAACTCATTACCACGGACAGGTGGGTTCTCCAAATTATACGTTTTGGCCATTCCCTCGAATTCACCACCATCCCTCCCAGGACTCCTCCTCGCAGGCGGGCGCACAAAAACTTACGCCTGCTTCTCCAGGAAATTTCTGTAATGCTGAAGAAAGGAGCTATCGAGCGCGTTCCGGCACCCCTGAAGGGGAAGGGCTTTTACTCCCACTTCTTTCTTGTACGCCAGAAAGAGGACAAGTGGCGGCCCATTCTGGACCTCCGAGCGCTCAACGTCTTCCTACGAAGCCAATCGTTCAGGATGGTGACGATTCAAGAAATACTAGGCATTCTAGAAAAAGGAGATTTCATGACATCCTTGGATCTCCAGGATGCCTACTACCACATTCCCATCCTCAAGTGTCACAGAAAATTCCTGAGGTTCGAGGTTGCAGGGCAACTTTATCAATTCAAGGTACTACCGTTCGGCCTCAAATCCGCGCCGCGGATTTTCACGAAGTGCCTTGCACCAGTGGCAGCTTTCCTGCGTCAAATGGGTCACCAGGTCTTCCCCTACCTAGACGACTGGCTGGTGAAAGCACCCTCGGAGGAAGACGCAGCCAAATCCTCCAACGCCTGCACAAATCTTTTTCAGAGGCTGGGATTAACCCTCAATCTCAAGAAATCCTGTGTCGTCCCTACGACAAAAATTACCTTCCTCGGAGCAACCTTGGACACAGAGTGCGCAAGAGCCTTTCCCTCGAAGGAAAGGACAGACAAGATATTGTCCCTGGCCACGGCTGTGGCGAACAGGACACAACTGACGGTCCGGACCTATACATCCCTCCTGGGCATGATGTCCTCCTGTATACTCCTCGTCCCTCACTGCAGACTCAGAATGCGCCCGTTGCAGGAGGCGCTCGCGAGCCAATGGACTCAAAGTACTGGCTCTTTCGAGGACACTGTCTGGATAACACCCAAAATGACCAAGAGTCTAACCTGGTGGAGGCGTCGCAAAAATCTGACCGTAGGACTGTCATTTCTCCTTCCGGCAACACCTCTGGTGATCACCACGGACGCTTCCCTGGAGGGATGGGGAGCTGTCCTTCAGGACCTTCGGATCAGCGGCAAATGGGACACTCAGGAAAAACAGCTTCATATA
Source organism: Lissotriton helveticus (assembly GCF_964261635.1). NCBI lineage: Eukaryota > Metazoa > Chordata > Amphibia > Caudata > Salamandridae > Lissotriton > Lissotriton helveticus. Next base: position 899,955,798 of record NC_136073.1, read on the forward strand.
AATCTTTTAGAGCTGAGAGCCGTGTATTTGGCACTACAGGCCTTTCTACCACGCATTCGGCACTCCCCAGTGCTCGTCAAAACGGACAACACCACGACGATGCACTATCTCAACAAACAGGGAGGAACGCGTTCGCTCTCTCTATCACGCGAATCGCAGAAGATCTGGAACTGGCTAGTGCTGCAGGGAATCACACTCAAAGCCGACTATGTGCCGGGCAAGGACAATACCATCGCCGACGCCCTAAGCAGGCAACGATCACTCTCCCACGAGTGGGAACTGAGCGACAGCGCGCTGACTCACATCTTCTCTCAATGGGGAGTCCCAGGAATCAACCTGTTTGCCACCAAGGGGAACGCCAAATGCCCAAGCTACGCAAGCTGGCATCCCCAACAGGGATCACTGGGGAATGCCTTTTCCATCGGTTGGTTCAGCGTGTTTGCGTACGCTTTTCCTCCGTTTCCCATGATCCCGAGGCTCCTCAGGAAGATGAAGGCGGAGCCCTGTACCCTGATCCTGATTGCCCCGTCCTGGCCGAGACAACACTGGTTCTCGGATCTACTTCGGCTCTCTATCAAGACACCGATTCGTCTGCGACAGCACCCGAACCTCCTGACGATGTCCAAGGGGCAGGTGCAACACCCGAACCTGCAATCGCTCAGCTTATCGGCCTGGCTCCTGAGCACAGAGAGTTCGGTGGCCTAAATATCCCGCAGGACTGCAGAGATATACTGGCAAAAGCGAGAGCAGACAGTACCAACAAAACCTACTCTCTCAAATGGAAAAGATTCTGCATTTGGTGTTCGGACCAGGGCCTGCAACCACTGTTCGTCACACCTGAACAGCTATTGCCATACCTGCTGCACTTGGCACGATCAGGACTGGCACATGCATCCATAAAAGTCCACCTAGCAGCTATATCGAGGTTCACCAGAACTTTCACGGGACCTTCCCTGTGGTCCAATAGACTGGTCAAACAATTCCTGAAGGGGCTTTATAGATCCTTTCCGAGGCCTCGGAAAGTCCCCCCGATGTGGCATCTGAACCTAGTTCTCAACCAACTTATGAGGCATCCCTTTGAACCCATTCATCGGGCATCCATCAAATACGTCTCATGGAAAACTGCGCTCTTGCTCGCTCTAACATCGGCCAGAAGAGTGAGCGAACTTCAAGCCCTGTCCATTCAGGATCCATACATGCAATTCAGACAGGACAGAGTGATGTTAAGACCGAACCCAAAGTTCATACCGAAAGTGCCTTCGGACTTTCATCTCAATGAGCCAATAGTCCTTAGGTCTTTCTTTGCAAACCCTTCCACCGCAGCCGAAAGAGCACTCCATTCTTTAGATCTCAAGAGATGTCTAAAGTTCTATCTGGATAAAACCAAAGCCTTCAGAAAATCTTCACAACTATTCGTGGCATACAGCAATCCAAGAATGGGCCTGCCTCTCACGAAGCAAAGCATCTCGAGATGGATTTCCTCAGCGATTGCATTCTGTCATACCAAGGCCGGACGGCCTTTGACTGATCGTGTCACTGCACATTCCACTAGGGCGATGTCCACATCAGCAGCACTTTTCGCTGGAGTGCCGATCCTGGACATATGCAGAGCGGCGACCTGGAAGTCACCGCACACCTTCTCCAGACACTACTGCCTGGATCTCGAACTTCAGAAGGATGCAGCAGTGGGCCAGGCGGTGCTACGCCATCTCTTTCAGTGAGGTGAGCCTTCCCTCATCCCGCCATCCAGGTATGCACATTCTCTGCTATTGTGATGCTCTGCTTATGCTGTCTTTTTACATGCTATGGTACAATGTGTGCATTGTCTAACATGCCTGCAGGGCACCTTTCCATCACGAATGTGCATGTCTAATTGCTAGCTACTCTGATTCAGGCATGTGAATCTATGAAAGACACCCCTAATACTGGATAAGAACTGCGTTACTTACCTGTAACAGCAGTTATCCAGTATTGGTGTCTTTCATAGATTCACATGCAACCCTCCCGCCTCCCCTGGGAAGTCTCACAACCCTCTCTCACAATATTACGCCTAACTAGCTGAGTGCGTACGAAAATCTAAGGGACTGAGGCTCCTCCCAGGAAGGTTCTAGAGGGAGGTCGGAGCTGATTGGCTGACTGTGAGAGTTTGGTCCTTTTTGCATAAGGACAAAGAAAGGCTACTAAGGTGAGATCCTTAGGCCTATTTTCTCTATGTATGTCTATAGGACATTACTTTTTTATGTACCGGAGGCTCCCGTCTCGACGACGGGGAATGATTCAGGCATGTGAATCTATGAAAGACACCAATACTGGATAACTGCTGTTACAGGTAAGTAACGCAGTTCTTAATAGCTTTGTCATTTACAATGCCAATAGTTATAACTTTCGCAAATGTGACACCTATAGCATCTGTAATGCAATATGTGTTGTATTTACGTGACTTACATGTATTGATATTACAAATAACAATGGCTTTTAATTTTTTTCCAATATTTAATACTTAAATAAACGTCATCATCCTGTGATTCTGGGCAAATCACTTACTCTCCCGGTGCCTAACAAAAATGAATGTGTCCGTCTGTAATGTAATTGGTGCTTATTTAAAGTGCTCTGATACATTCTGGTCAAGTTTGTGCTATAGAAAACTAAAAAAATATATATAATATGGAACAAGTAAGGGTGGGTGAAGAAGAAGGGAGGACGAGTATTGTAGAGTAGGATGTTGAGGGGTGCTTGAGAAGTGTAGTTTCATGTAGTAGAAGGAAAGGCAAGAATGGTACCTGGGTATTTGATTTTTGCTTCTCGATGAGCTCTGCCATCCCTGAGGCCTTCTGAGCTGGCCTCCGGAATATGTGTGCTGCTGTAAAATAGTACCCATGCAGCATATCAGAGTAGCTCTCTTTATATGTGATTGGGCCACCATCCTTTGGCACAACAACCAGCTGCCACGGAAAGACAGTGAGGGTCTTCAAAATTTGGTTCAGAGCCAGCATGGAGGCTAGGATTGTACAGCGCCTCATGCATGGGCATTCATAACCTTTTCGAAGAGTTTGGCACCTAGATACATGACTAAAACGTAGTTACATCGTAGGTGACCAGGCTGCACCAAATAATATTGACCCACCTGGTTATGGCTACTTTTTGATATGAGATAAACCAACGCGACAAAACAGACTTCAATGATTTGTAGATTACCTCAAACCTTATTTTTGTTTCTTTTCACAAGTAAATATCAACGTTTCATTTCGAAGTCATCACTGCATTGGTTTGATTATAATGCGGGATAGAATGTTCTCTTTAAACCTCATAGCAGAGTAAGTAAGTAAGTAAATAGTGCCTAATTTTGGAACACAGCTTTGTGTTCTCCAATATTTAACTTTCAAAAATTATTATTTAACATTTACACTGGTCATAAAGAGTGTGAAAACACAGCCATCCTTGGCCAGTGAAACACAGAGAACGAAAAAGTGAAAGTGGTTGTGAGAAACATGGAGTTATGTGAACAGAAGAAAGCACAGTATTAGGAAGGCTAAGTGTGTGTAAAGTGCAAGTAAGCAGGCTGTCAAGGAAAAATGCATAAATACATGAATAAATAAATACCGCCTTCGGGTAAAGTCGGCGCTATATAAAAATGCATAAATACATAAATAAATAAATACCGCCTTCGGGTAAAGTCCGCGCTATATAAAAATGCATAAATAACTAAATAAATAAATACCGCTAATCACCGCCGTCACTCTGCCGGCCTGCGACCAGGAAGTCAGGCAGGCCGGCGCGACAACAGGAAACAGGAAGTAGGAGGGCGGGAGCCTACCCCGCCTCCCACGGAAGAGCCGCGATTGGAGCCGTGTTAGGAGCACCGGAGCAGGCAGGAGCCTACCCTGCGCCCCGGTGCCGAAGGAGGGAAGAAGAGTCCTGCTGTTGGCCCCTGCAGCTGAGAGCCGCCACACGAAGGAAGCCGGTGAGTGGGTTGCTGAGCGGGGCGGGGGGGGGGGAGCATGTGCGCGTGCGAGTGGGGGGGCGGGCTGTGTATGTGTGTGTGCGTGCGTGCGTGTGTGTATGTGTCTTGGAGTGCGTGTGTGTGACTGTGGGGGAGGGGGGTGTGTGTGTGTGAGCGAGTGTCTGTGTGCCGTGTGCCTGTATGTGTGCCTGTATGTGTGTGCATGCGCTCGCCTGTGTGTGCGTGCGTGCATGCAGAGGGGTGGGGGCTGCCTGCGTCTGTGTGAGCAAGGGCTGTGAATGAGTTACTCTGCGCATGCGCGGGTACTCTGCGCATGCGCGGGTCTGACGCGCGCTCCCGCGGTGAAAACTGCGATGGAAACGCTCGTGTCAGATTGCTGTCCTCAAAACGACATACGGGCAGCATTAGGTCTGAAGCAGACACTCTCAATGCTCACGCATTGAGAGTACGTCTGCTCGACCTAACAAACTGCAAACATCCGGGCCCAACACTAGGTGGCCATCTATGCATAGTGTGCAATTCTGAAGCTCTACATGCCAAGAACAGATGCATACTGGTAAGTAGCATTTTCCTTACTTAGTTGTAGTCATAAATTGTAACTTTGACACCAGTGCCTGCACTAAGAAAACTTTTGAATCAGCCTAAATGTGTTGAGTTTGGTTTCTACATAGCTCATAGAGATGTTACAAGAACTAAAAAAGCATTCCTCAAGTGGACCTTTGTATTGCATAGTGCCTCAGTTCTCACGTTAAATGCTAAATGCTAATCTGATCCTTTTCTTTAATCTTCCTTCGTTCACTGTTCCTCCACCCTCTCATAAAATGATTAACCAATCCATTAGTCTCATCCTTTATCTTGGTCATTCATACGGTCACTGCCTCCACCATCTCATGTAACTATAAAAGCGGTTTCTTCATCTTATCCTTTTGTTTGGTTCTTCATGCGGCTAGGTGTTTCACCCAGTTATATAATGTGAAACACAAATAACTTTACTCATTTTTTTTCCCCTCGCTATTCTCTGGACTTTCCCAATTCTCAGCCTGTATGCACTTCACAATTGTATCACAATGCACCTCAACAAGATGGTCTACCCCACAGCTGTAAGGTTCTTACTCAGATGACTTATCCCCCATTTCTTGTTGTTCTTGGATGTCCTATGCCTTAAAAGGTGGTGCCTGAAGCACATTTCTGTAAACAGTGGTTCACTAAGGACTCAGTTTAGTACTTAGTCGGATAATATACATGGCTGGAATAACAGTTGCCAGTGAACAATGAACGCATAGAAGAGCAGCAAGGCTAGTCAAAATGGTTCTATTTATTATAGAAACCTTTTGCTTTTGCTATTTGTTCATGTCATAGCAAGAGGTTTCTTTAATTTAACTAACGTAAGTTTCAGCTGAACATCTTTAGTCCCTTGTTCATGCTGCTGCGGACAAGACTGGGCCTTGTTGGGGTGTATATATATCTAAATTTGTTGATAACAATCATTGCCTCCTGTGCCCTGAATGTGCCCACTCCCTAAAGCCTCCGTAAACTCGACCAAGTCATCACTGACCCCATCCCGAAGTTGGCAGGTCATGGATGACTCTCTGAACACTGAGCTGGGTAACCCTTCCCTCTTTAGGAGCAGATGATTCAGGCCCTCTTAGAAGCGCCGGGCCTTCTCATCCTAGGACCAAACCACAACTTTGTTGTTCCTGACAACTTTGAGTTGCATGCCTTCAGGTTCTGATGATTGCCATATAAGGCAGGAGATCACAGTCCATGTCGGCTTGGTATCTTAAGGAAAGTAAGAATATTTCTATAGTGCAGTTCTCTAGGGGCTGTTCTACCAAGTTGCCTCATTGGGGGAAGTAAGAGAATGAATAGCTCTTTCGCTGTGCTCTGAAAGCTCAGAAAGTATTTTCAGCTTCAGGCTCAGTTAGGAAGTAAATTCCATATTTTTGTCCCAGGCTCGATAGCCTACACCCTCACGTGCTTAAACAAAGACTTCCTTTTTCTGTTTTCAAGTCATTTTAAGTTTTTCTATACAAGAGTTATTAGTTTGTACAGGGATTTTGAATTACACTATCTACAATTATAGCTTATCATATAAAATATCAAGTTTAATGGCATATTTGAGGTATATACATAAACAGTCTTATTAATATGAGAGTAAGTAGAGTAAAACAAAGTGTGTACTGTATCTTCATCTGGGTTTTGGCGATTGCATCTTTAACCTTTTCCATGCTAATGACAAGGTGAACTCGTCATGAGGCACACTGGAGCTGTGCTCATGACAAGGTCAACTCGCCATGAAACAATGGAAAACCTAATTCTGCAGCACAGGAGGGGAAAAGCCTTAGCAGCCAAGGTGTTAAAGAAAGCCAGTGTTGATAGAGAGATACTAGAAAGCTAGGGATGTTAGAGGAGAAAGAGGGGGAAAGGCTGGACTTGATTATCTCCAGTGCACGACTGTGTGTCTGTATGATGCACAAAATGAACTGTCTAGAGTGGGGAGGTCTAGTGTCCTGTGTTTTCTGTGACATGGCTGAACAATCCCATGTTGATTGAGGCAACCCTGCTTCTAACAAATCCGGTGCGGGAACGATGAATTAAAGATTTGAGCACTAGTGCCAATCTTTTTGCCAGGTTTTTTGCATAAATTGTGCGGTCAGAATTGATGAGGGAGATATGCCTGTATTGTTTGGTTCAAGAGGCTCTATCCACTCCTTAGTAATGACTATTAAAGTGGTCTCACTTGCCACACCCATAATTGTCCCTGATTCAGTAAAAAGGTTAAATAGAAATTTGAGTAGTTTGATAATGCTTTCATCCCATATGGTAAGGTAAGTAGTTTATTAACCATGCGGTTACTTGAAATCTTTACAATATAAAAACACATAATCGACACTTCTCCGCCCCAGCTCCCACCACCCTCACTGCCTCCCATCCCTTGAAGTTAAAACGCACCATGCTTTCAAGTACACCAATTATTGCTTGGACCCTTCTTAGCCTACAAGAGGGATACGTAACTTTTACTTAAAAAGGGTTTAAAAAGTGTAAATTG